>NW_026060234.1:1260740-1891111 GCF_024166365.1 Elephas maximus indicus | reverse complement strand
GTGGGAGGGTTAGTGTTAGGTTTACACTTAAGCTGTTGTTTTACAGTGTTACGGTTAGGTCAGGGTTGTAGTTAGGGTTAGGATGAGGTTTAGGTTTAGGGCTATATTTAGGGGATAGTTTAGGGTTTTTTAGGGTTAGGTTTGGTTTTAGGGTTAAGGTTAGGCTTAGGTTTATCTTGAAATTTATGTTAAGGATGAGGGTTAGGGTTAGCGTTAGGGTTAGGTGTTTGGGTTAAGGTTAGGGTTAGGTTTAGGGTTTGGGTTGGGGTTAGGTGTTTCGGTTAATGTTAGGGTCAGGTTTAGGGTAAGGGTTAGGGTTCGGTTTAGGATCAGGCTTACGGTTAGGGTTAGAATTAGGGTTAGTGGTTAGGCTTAGGCTTAGGGTTAAGGTTAGGTTTAGGCTAAAGATCAGGATTTGATTTCGAGTTAGGTGTTAGTGTTTCGGTTAGGTTTAGGGTAGGGTTATATTTAGGGTTAGGTTAAGAGTTAGATTTATGGTTACAGTTAAGGGGAGGGTTTTGGGTAAGTGTTACATTTAGGGTTAGGGTTAGGTTTAGGGCTAGGGCTAGGGTTAGGTTTAGATTTCGCGTTACAGGTTAGGGTTAGGTTTAAGTTTATGGTAGGGTAAAGTTAGGGTTAAGGTTTGGTTAGGGTTAGGGTCAGGGTTAGGATTAGGATTAGGTTTAGGGTGAGGGTTAGGGTCAGAGTTATTGTAAGGGTTAGGTTTGGGGTTACAGGTGGGCCAAGGTTAAGGTTAGGGTCAGGGTTAAAGTTAGGGTGTGCTTTAGATTAGGGATAGGGTGAAGTTTAAGATAGGGTGAGGGTTAGGGTTATGGCTAAGGTTTGCTTGAGTTTTCAGGTTAGTGTTAAGGTTATGTTTAGGGTTAGGAATAAGTTTATGGGTTCTGTTTACTTTTAGGGTTAGGGGTAGATTTTAGGTTAGGGTTAAGTTCAGTGTTACGGTTAGGGTTAGGTTTACGGTATGTGTTAGGCATTGTGGTTGGTGTGAGGATTAGGTTTAGGATTAGGGTTGGGTAGGGTTAGAATTATGGTTATGGTAAGGTGTTAGGGATTAGAGGAGTAGTTTTGGGTTAGGGCTTGGGTGAGGGTTCCGGTTAGGCATTGTGGTTCTGGTCATGGTTAGTTTTGGTTTAGGGTTAGGGTTAGTTTTATGATTAGGTTTAGGGTTAGTTTTATGATTAGGTTTAGGGTTAGTGTTAGAGTTAGGGTCAGGCTTTGGTGCTAGGGGTTAGGTTTTGGGTTAGGGTTAGGGTTATCGTTAGGGCTTAGGTTTTCAGGTGAGTGTTAGGGTTAGGGTTAGGGATAGCGTTAGGGTTAGCTTTTGGGGGTACGGTTAGGGGTTAGGTGAGGGTTACAGTTAGTATTGCAGTTAAGGTTAGGTTTTAGGGCAAGTGTTATGATTAGGGTTAGAGTTAGAGTTAGGGTTAGGTTTAGGGTTAGGTGCAGGGTAAGTTTTAGGTTTAAGTCCTGGTTTAGGGTTAGAGTTAGTGTCCTATTTAGGGTCAAGTTTAGAGTTCGGGGAAGGTTTAGGATTAGGTCTATTGTTGGGCTTAGGATTAGGGTTAGGTTCAGAGCTATTGTAAGGCTTAGGTTTAGGGTTACAGATGGACTAGCTTTACGGTTAGAGTTAGGTTTAAGGTTAGGGTTTGGGCTAGGTTTACGTTTACGGTTATGGTTAGGGTTAGGATTTGGTTGAAGTTTAGCATAGGCTGAGGGTTACTTTTAGGGTTAGGGCTAGAGTTTGGGTTTGTGTTCAGGTTAGTGTTATGGTTAGATTTAGGGTCCAGTTTAGGGTTAGGGGTTATGTTTAGTGTTAGGGTTAGTTTTAGGTTTAGGGTTAGTGTGAAGTTTAGGTTAAGGGTGAGAGTTAGGATTAGGGTTAGTGTTAGACGTTAGGTTTAGGATGCTACTTTTAGGTTTATGGTTAGGGTAGGTTTAAGTTTAGGGTTAATGTTAGGGTTAGTGTTAGATTAGGGTTACTGTTCGTGTTAGGGTTACAGTTAGGGTTAGAGATAGCATTAGGTTTAAGGTTAGGAATATAGTTAGGGGTTAGGGTGAGGGTTGGGGATATGGTGAGGGTTAGGTTTAGGTTTACAGTTAAGGTGAGGGTTTAGGGTAATTGTTATGGTTAGGGTTAGAGTTAGGGTCATGGTGAAGTTTCAGTTAATAGAGGGGTTCAGGGTTAATGTTAGATTTAGGGTTAAGGTTAGTGTTAGGGTTAGGTTTAGGTTAGGGTTAAGGTAGCGGTCGGGTTAGGGTTAAGACTAGGTTTACGGTAAAGTGTAAGGCTAGGTTAGGGTTAGGTTTAGAGTTAGTGCTAGGCTCTAGGGTTAGGGTTAAGGTCAGGTTTAGAGTTATTGTTAGGTTTACGGTTAAGGTTAGGGTAGAGTTAAGGTTAAGGTTAAGTTTAAGGTTAGGGTAAGAGTTAGGTTTACGTCAGGTTTAGGGTTAGGATGAGGGATAGGGTTAGGGTTAGGGAAAGGGTTAGGGTTTCGTGTGAGGATTAGTGTTATGTTTACATTAAGCTGATGTTTTTGGGTGTTACAGTAAGGTTTAGGGTTAGAGTTAGGTTAGGTTTAGAGTTAGGGCTAGAGTATGGCGATAGTGCTTTAGGCTTAGGTTTAGGGTGAAATTTAGGTTAAGGATGAGGGTTAGGGTTGGGGTAGGTGTTTGGATTAATCTTAGGGTCAGGTTTAGGGTTCTGGTTTAGAGTTCAGTTTAGATTCAGGGTTAGGGGTAGACTTAGGTTTAGGGCTAGGGTTAGGTTTAGCGTTAGTTTAGCTCAGGGTTAAGGTTTGAATGAAGTTAGGGTAGGTTTAGGGTTATGGTTAGGTTGAAATTTGGGTTAAGTGTGAGGGTTTGGTTTCGGGTTGGGGTTAGAGTTAGGGTTAGTGGTTCAGGTTAGGTTTAGGGTTAAGGTTAGGTTTAGGCTAAGCATTAGGGTTAGAGTTAGGGTTAGTGGTTAGTGTGTCAGTTAGGTTTAGGATAGGGTTATAATTAGGGTTAAGTTTAGGGTTACGGTAAGAGTTAGATTTACTTTTACAGTTAAGGTGAGGGTTTTGCGTAACTGTTACGGATAGGGTTAGGGCTAGGTTTAGGGTTAGAGTTGGGTTAGGGGTTAGGTTTAGGTTAAGTTTATGGTAGGCTTAAAGTTAGGGTTAAGGTTAGGTTAGGGTTAGGGTCAGGGTTAGGATTAGAATTAGGTTTCGGGCGAGGGTTAGTGTCAGATTTATTACAAGGGTTAGGTTTAGGGTTACAGACGGGCCAAGGTTAAGGTTAGGGTTAGGTTTAGGGGTAGGATTAGGGCTAAAGTTAGGGTTAGCTTTAGGTTAGGGATAGGATGAAGTTTAAGATAGGGTGAGGGTTAGGGTTATGGCTAAGGTTTGGGTTAGTTTTCGGGTTAGTGTTAAGGTTATGTTTAGGGTTAGGGTTAAGTTTATGGGTTGTGTTTAGTTTTAGGGTTAGGGTTAGATTTAAGGTTAGGGTTAAGTTTAGTGTAACAGTTAAGGTTACGGTTTGTGTTAGGCATTGTGGTTGGGGTGAGGTTTAGGTTTAGGGTTAGGGTTGTGTATGCTTAGGATTATGGTTATGGTAAGGTGTTAGGGGTTAGAAGTGTAGTTTAGGGTTAGGGGTGGGTGAGGGTTCTGGTAAAGCATTGTGGTTCCGACCATGGTTAGGTTTGGTTTAGGGTTACGGTTAGGTTTATGATTAGGTTTCAGGTTAATGTTCGAGTTCGAGTTAAGGTTTGGGTTAGGCTTTGGTGTTAGGGGTTAGGGTTTTGGGTTAGGGTTAGGGTTATTGTTAGTGCTCAGGGGTTCAGGTTAGTGTTAGGGTTAGGGTTACGGATAGCATCAGGGTTAGGGTTGGGGATACGGTTAGGGGTTAGGGTGAGGGTTACGGTTCCTTTTACAGTTTAGGTGAGGGTTTAGGTTAAGTGTCATCATTAGGGTTAGAGTTAGGGTTATGGTTAGGTGTAGGGCAATATTTAGGTTTAGGTGCCGGTTTAGTGTTAGAGTCAGTGGTCAATTTAGGGTCAAGGTTAGATTTAGGGTTAGGGTAAGGTTTAGGTCTAGGGTTAGGATTAGGTTTAGGGTTAGGTTCAGGGCTATTGTAAGGGTTAGGTTTAGGGTTCCATTTGGACTAGCATTATGGTTAGAGTTATGTTCAAGGATAGGGTTTGGGTTAGGTTTAGGTTTAGGGTTAGGGTTTGGATGAAGTTTAGGATAGGGTGAGGGTTATTTTTATGGTTTGGGCTAAAGATTGGTTTTGTGTTCAGCTTAGTGTTAAGGTTAGGTTTAGGGTTCGGTTTTGGGTTAGGGGTTATGTTTAGGGTTTGGGTTACGCTTTGGTTTAGGGTTAGTGAAGTTTAGGTTAAGGGTGAGGGTTAGGATAAAGGTTAGGATTAGGTTTATGGTAAGGTGTTAGTGGTTAGAGGTGTAGTTTAGGGTTAGGGTTTGGGTGAGGGTTCCGGTTAGGAATTGTGGTTCTGGTCATGGTTGGGTTTGGTTTAGGTTTATGATTAGGTTTCGGGTTAGTGGTAGAGTTAGGGTGAGAGTTAGGGTTAAGGTTTGGATTAGGCTTTGGTGTTAGGGGTTAGGGTTTGTGTTAGAGTTAGGGTTATCGTTAGGGCTCAGGGGTTTCAGGTTAGTTTTAGGGTTAAGGTTAGGGATTGCATTAGGGTTAGGTTTGGGGGATACGGTTAGGGGTTAGGGTGAGGGTTACGGTTAGTTTTGCAGTTAAAGTGTGGGTTTAGGATAAGTGTTATGATTAGGGTTAGAGTTGGAGTTATTTTTAGGTTTAGGGTTAGGTGTAGGGGAAGATTTAGGTTTAGGTCCAGGTTCAGGGTTAGAGTTAGTGTTCTCTTTAGGGTCAAGGGTGCAGTTAGGGTTAGGTTAGGATTAGGTCTAGGGCTAGGATTAGGTTTAGGGTTAATTTCCGGGCTATTGTAAGGGTTAGGTTTAGGGTTACAGATGGACTAGCGTTATGGTTAGAGGTAGGTTTAAGGTTAGGGTTTGGGTTAGGTTTAGGTTTAGGTTTAAGGTAGCGTTAGAGTTTGGATGAAGTTTAGGATAGCGTGAGGGTTATTTTTATGGTTAGGGCTAGAGTTTGGGTTTGTGTCCAGGTTAGCTTTAAGGCTAGGGTTCAGGTTAGGGTTAGGGGTTATGTTTAGGGTTAGGGTTATGTTTTGGTTTAGGGTTAGTGTGAAGTTTAGGTTAAGGGTGAGGGTTAGGATAAGAGTTAGAATTAGGGTTAGGATTATAGTTAGTGTTAGAGGTTAGATTTAGGATGCTAACGTTAGGTTTATGGTTAGGGTTGGGTTAATGTTAGAGTTAGGGTTAGATTAGGTTTAATGTTCGTGTTTGGGTTAGGGATAAGGTTAGGGATAGCATTAGGTTTAGGGTTGGGGATACGGTTAGGGGTTAGGGTGAGGGTTGTGGTTAGGGTGTGGGTTAGGGTTAGGTTTACAGTTAAGGTGAGGGTTTAGGGTCAGTGTTATAGTTAGGGTTCGAGTTAGAGTTTGGGTTAGGTTTAGGGTGAAGTTTCAGTTAATAGTAAGGGTCAGGGTAAGGGTTAGGGTTAAGATTACAGTTAGGGTTAAGTTTAGTGTTAGGGTTAGGGTTAGGGTAGGGGTAAGGTTAGGGTTAAGGCTAGGTTTACGGTAAAGGGTAGGGCTAGGTTAGGGTTAGGTTTAGAGTTAGAGCTAGTACTAGGGTTTAGGGTAAGAGGTAGGGTCAGGTTTAGAGTTTTTGTTAGTTTTAGGGTGGAGTTAAGGTTAAGTTTAGCGTTAGGGTAAGTGTTAGGTTTAGGTCAGGGTTAAGGTTAGGGTTAGGGAAAGGGTTAGGTGTTCGTGGGAGGGTTAGTGTTAGGTTTACACTTAAGCTGTTGTTTTACAGTGTTACGGTTAGGTCAGGGTTGTAGTTAGGGTTAGGATGAGGTTTAGGTTTAGGGCTATATTTAGGGGATAGTTTAGGGTTTTTTAGGGTTAGGTTTGGTTTTAGGGTTAAGGTTAGGCTTAGGTTTATCTTGAAATTTATGTTAAGGATGAGGGTTAGGGTTAGCGTTAGGGTTAGGTGTTTGGGTTAAGGTTAGGGTTAGGTTTAGGGTTTGGGTTGGGGTTAGGTGTTTCGGTTAATGTTAGGGTCAGGTTTAGGGTAAGGGTTAGGGTTCGGTTTAGGATCAGGCTTACGGTTAGGGTTAGAATTAGGGTTAGTGGTTAGGCTTAGGCTTAGGGTTAAGGTTAGGTTTAGGCTAAAGATCAGGATTTGATTTCGAGTTAGGTGTTAGTGTTTCGGTTAGGTTTAGGGTAGGGTTATATTTAGGGTTAGGTTAAGAGTTAGATTTATGGTTACAGTTAAGGGGAGGGTTTTGGGTAAGTGTTACATTTAGGGTTAGGGTTAGGTTTAGGGCTAGGGCTAGGGTTAGGTTTAGATTTCGCGTTACAGGTTAGGGTTAGGTTTAAGTTTATGGTAGGGTAAAGTTAGGGTTAAGGTTTGGTTAGGGTTAGGGTCAGGGTTAGGATTAGGATTAGGTTTAGGGTGAGGGTTAGGGTCAGAGTTATTGTAAGGGTTAGGTTTGGGGTTACAGGTGGGCCAAGGTTAAGGTTAGGGTCAGGGTTAAAGTTAGGGTGTGCTTTAGATTAGGGATAGGGTGAAGTTTAAGATAGGGTGAGGGTTAGGGTTATGGCTAAGGTTTGCTTGAGTTTTCAGGTTAGTGTTAAGGTTATGTTTAGGGTTAGGAATAAGTTTATGGGTTCTGTTTACTTTTAGGGTTAGGGGTAGATTTTAGGTTAGGGTTAAGTTCAGTGTTACGGTTAGGGTTAGGTTTACGGTATGTGTTAGGCATTGTGGTTGGTGTGAGGATTAGGTTTAGGATTAGGGTTGGGTAGGGTTAGAATTATGGTTATGGTAAGGTGTTAGGGATTAGAGGAGTAGTTTTGGGTTAGGGCTTGGGTGAGGGTTCCGGTTAGGCATTGTGGTTCTGGTCATGGTTAGTTTTGGTTTAGGGTTAGGGTTAGTTTTATGATTAGGTTTAGGGTTAGTTTTATGATTAGGTTTAGGGTTAGTGTTAGAGTTAGGGTCAGGCTTTGGTGCTAGGGGTTAGGTTTTGGGTTAGGGTTAGGGTTATCGTTAGGGCTTAGGTTTTCAGGTGAGTGTTAGGGTTAGGGTTAGGGATAGCGTTAGGGTTAGCTTTTGGGGGTACGGTTAGGGGTTAGGTGAGGGTTACAGTTAGTATTGCAGTTAAGGTTAGGTTTTAGGGCAAGTGTTATGATTAGGGTTAGAGTTAGAGTTAGGGTTAGGTTTAGGGTTAGGTGCAGGGTAAGTTTTAGGTTTAAGTCCTGGTTTAGGGTTAGAGTTAGTGTCCTATTTAGGGTCAAGTTTAGAGTTCGGGGAAGGTTTAGGATTAGGTCTATTGTTGGGCTTAGGATTAGGGTTAGGTTCAGAGCTATTGTAAGGCTTAGGTTTAGGGTTACAGATGGACTAGCTTTACGGTTAGAGTTAGGTTTAAGGTTAGGGTTTGGGCTAGGTTTACGTTTACGGTTATGGTTAGGGTTAGGATTTGGTTGAAGTTTAGCATAGGCTGAGGGTTACTTTTAGGGTTAGGGCTAGAGTTTGGGTTTGTGTTCAGGTTAGTGTTATGGTTAGATTTAGGGTCCAGTTTAGGGTTAGGGGTTATGTTTAGTGTTAGGGTTAGTTTTAGGTTTAGGGTTAGTGTGAAGTTTAGGTTAAGGGTGAGAGTTAGGATTAGGGTTAGTGTTAGACGTTAGGTTTAGGATGCTACTTTTAGGTTTATGGTTAGGGTAGGTTTAAGTTTAGGGTTAATGTTAGGGTTAGTGTTAGATTAGGGTTACTGTTCGTGTTAGGGTTACAGTTAGGGTTAGAGATAGCATTAGGTTTAGGGTTAGGAATATAGTTAGGGGTTAGGGTGAGGGTTGGGGATATGGTGAGGGTTAGGTTTAGGTTTACAGTTAAGGTGAGGGTTTAGGGTAATTGTTATGGTTAGGGTTAGAGTTAGGGTCATGGTGAAGTTTCAGTTAATAGAGGGGTTCAGGGTTAATGTTAGATTTAGGGTTAAGGTTAGTGTTAGGGTTAGGTTTAGGTTAGGGTTAAGGTAGCGGTCGGGTTAGGGTTAAGACTAGGTTTACGGTAAAGTGTAAGGCTAGGTTAGGGTTAGGTTTAGAGTTAGTGCTAGGCTCTAGGGTTAGGGTTAAGGTCAGGTTTAGAGTTATTGTTAGGTTTACGGTTAAGGTTAGGGTAGAGTTAAGGTTAAGGTTAAGTTTAAGGTTAGGGTAAGAGTTAGGTTTACGTCAGGTTTAGGGTTAGGATGAGGGATAGGGTTAGGGTTAGGGAAAGGGTTAGGGTTTCGTGTGAGGATTAGTGTTATGTTTACATTAAGCTGATGTTTTTGGGTGTTACAGTAAGGTTTAGGGTTAGAGTTAGGTTAGGTTTAGAGTTAGGGCTAGAGTATGGCGATAGTGCTTTAGGCTTAGGTTTAGGGTGAAATTTAGGTTAAGGATGAGGGTTAGGGTTGGGGTAGGTGTTTGGATTAATCTTAGGGTCAGGTTTAGGGTTCTGCTTTAGAGTTCAGTTTAGATTCAGGGTTAGGGGTAGACTTAGGTTTAGGGCTAGGGTTAGGTTTAGCGTTAGTTTAGCTCAGGGTTAAGGTTTGAATGAAGTTAGGGTAGGTTTAGGGTTATGGTTAGGTTGAAATTTGGGTTAAGTGTGAGGGTTTGGTTTCGGGTTGGGGTTAGAGTTAGGGTTAGTGGTTAAGGTTAGGTTTAGGGTTAAGGTTAGGTTTAGGCTAAGCATTAGGGTTAGAGTTAGGGTTAGTGGTTAGTGTGTCAGTTAGGTTTAGGATAGGGTTATAATTAGGGTTAAGTTTAGGGTTACGGTAAGAGTTAGATTTACTTTTACAGTTAAGGTGAGGGTTTTGCGTAACTGTTACGGATAGGGTTAGGGCTAGGTTTAGGGTTAGAGTTGGGTTAGGGGTTAGGTTTAGGTTAAGTTTATGGTAGGCTTAAAGTTAGGGTTAAGGTTAGGTTAGGGTTAGGGTCAGGGTTAGGATTAGAATTAGGTTTCGGGCGAGGGTTAGTGTCAGATTTATTACAAGGGTTAGGTTTAGGGTTACAGACGGGCCAAGGTTAAGGTTAGGGTTAGGTTTAGGGGTAGGATTAGGGCTAAAGTTAGGGTTAGCTTTAGGTTAGGGATAGGATGAAGTTTAAGATAGGGTGAGGGTTAGGGTTATGGCTAAGGTTTGGGTTAGTTTTCGGGTTAGTGTTAAGGTTATGTTTAGGGTTAGGGTTAAGTTTATGGGTTGTGTTTAGTTTTAGGGTTAGGGTTAGATTTAAGGTTAGGGTTAAGTTTAGTGTAACAGTTAAGGTTACGGTTTGTGTTAGGCATTGTGGTTGGGGTGAGGTTTAGGTTTAGGGTTAGGGTTGTGTATGCTTAGGATTATGGTTATGGTAAGGTGTTAGGGGTTAGAAGTGTAGTTTAGGGTTAGGGGTGGGTGAGGGTTCTGGTAAAGCATTGTGGTTCCGACCATGGTTAGGTTTGGTTTAGGGTTACGGTTAGGTTTATGATTAGGTTTCAGGTTAATGTTCGAGTTCGAGTTAAGGTTTGGGTTAGGCTTTGGTGTTAGGGGTTAGGGTTTTGGGTTAGGGTTAGGGTTATTGTTAGTGCTCAGGGGTTCAGGTTAGTGTTAGGGTTAGGGTTACGGATAGCATCAGGGTTAGGGTTGGGGATACGGTTAGGGGTTAGGGTGAGGGTTACGGTTCCTTTTACAGTTTAGGTGAGGGTTTAGGTTAAGTGTCATCATTAGGGTTAGAGTTAGGGTTATGGTTAGGTGTAGGGCAATATTTAGGTTTAGGTGCCGGTTTAGTGTTAGAGTCAGTGGTCAATTTAGGGTCAAGGTTAGATTTAGGGTTAGGGTAAGGTTTAGGTCTAGGGTTAGGATTAGGTTTAGGGTTAGGTTCAGGGCTATTGTAAGGGTTAGGTTTAGGGTTCCATTTGGACTAGCATTATGGTTAGAGTTATGTTCAAGGATAGGGTTTGGGTTAGGTTTAGGTTTAGGGTTAGGGTTTGGATGAAGTTTAGGATAGGGTGAGGGTTATTTTTATGGTTTGGGCTAAAGATTGGTTTTGTGTTCAGCTTAGTGTTAAGGTTAGGTTTAGGGTTCGGTTTTGGGTTAGGGGTTATGTTTAGGGTTTGGGTTACGCTTTGGTTTAGGG
Organism: Elephas maximus indicus; assembly: GCF_024166365.1. Lineage (NCBI taxonomy): Eukaryota > Metazoa > Chordata > Mammalia > Proboscidea > Elephantidae > Elephas > Elephas maximus. The sequence continues at coordinate 1,880,865 of NW_026060234.1, read as the reverse complement.
TTAGTGAAGTTTAGGTTAAGGGTGAGGGTTAGGATAAAGGTTAGGATTAGGTTTATGGTAAGGTGTTAGTGGTTAGAGGTGTAGTTTAGGGTTAGGGTTTGGGTGAGGGTTCCGGTTAGGAATTGTGGTTCTGGTCATGGTTGGGTTTGGTTTAGGTTTATGATTAGGTTTCGGGTTAGTGGTAGAGTTAGGGTGAGAGTTAGGGTTAAGGTTTGGATTAGGCTTTGGTGTTAGGGGTTAGGGTTTGTGTTAGAGTTAGGGTTATCGTTAGGGCTCAGGGGTTTCAGGTTAGTTTTAGGGTTAAGGTTAGGGATTGCATTAGGGTTAGGTTTGGGGGATACGGTTAGGGGTTAGGGTGAGGGTTACGGTTAGTTTTGCAGTTAAAGTGTGGGTTTAGGATAAGTGTTATGATTAGGGTTAGAGTTGGAGTTATTTTTAGGTTTAGGGTTAGGTGTAGGGGAAGATTTAGGTTTAGGTCCAGGTTCAGGGTTAGAGTTAGTGTTCTCTTTAGGGTCAAGGGTGCAGTTAGGGTTAGGTTAGGATTAGGTCTAGGGCTAGGATTAGGTTTAGGGTTAATTTCCGGGCTATTGTAAGGGTTAGGTTTAGGGTTACAGATGGACTAGCGTTATGGTTAGAGGTAGGTTTAAGGTTAGGGTTTGGGTTAGGTTTAGGTTTAGGTTTAAGGTAGCGTTAGAGTTTGGATGAAGTTTAGGATAGCGTGAGGGTTATTTTTATGGTTAGGGCTAGAGTTTGGGTTTGTGTCCAGGTTAGCTTTAAGGCTAGGGTTCAGGTTAGGGTTAGGGGTTATGTTTAGGGTTAGGGTTATGTTTTGGTTTAGGGTTAGTGTGAAGTTTAGGTTAAGGGTGAGGGTTAGGATAAGAGTTAGAATTAGGGTTAGGATTATAGTTAGTGTTAGAGGTTAGATTTAGGATGCTAACGTTAGGTTTATGGTTAGGGTTGGGTTAATGTTAGAGTTAGGGTTAGATTAGGTTTAATGTTCGTGTTTGGGTTAGGGATAAGGTTAGGGATAGCATTAGGTTTAGGGTTGGGGATACGGTTAGGGGTTAGGGTGAGGGTTGTGGTTAGGGTGTGGGTTAGGGTTAGGTTTACAGTTAAGGTGAGGGTTTAGGGTCAGTGTTATAGTTAGGGTTCGAGTTAGAGTTTGGGTTAGGTTTAGGGTGAAGTTTCAGTTAATAGTAAGGGTCAGGGTAAGGGTTAGGGTTAAGATTACAGTTAGGGTTAAGTTTAGTGTTAGGGTTAGGGTTAGGGTAGGGGTAAGGTTAGGGTTAAGGCTAGGTTTACGGTAAAGGGTAGGGCTAGGTTAGGGTTAGGTTTAGAGTTAGAGCTAGTACTAGGGTTTAGGGTAAGAGGTAGGGTCAGGTTTAGAGTTTTTGTTAGTTTTAGGGTGGAGTTAAGGTTAAGTTTAGCGTTAGGGTAAGTGTTAGGTTTAGGTCAGGGTTAAGGTTAGGGTTAGGGAAAGGGTTAGGTGTTCGTGGGAGGGTTAGTGTTAGGTTTACACTTAAGCTGTTGTTTTACAGTGTTACGGTTAGGTCAGGGTTGTAGTTAGGGTTAGGATGAGGTTTAGGTTTAGGGCTATATTTAGGGGATAGTTTAGGGTTTTTTAGGGTTAGGTTTGGTTTTAGGGTTAAGGTTAGGCTTAGGTTTATCTTGAAATTTATGTTAAGGATGAGGGTTAGGGTTAGCGTTAGGGTTAGGTGTTTGGGTTAAGGTTAGGGTTAGGTTTAGGGTTTGGGTTGGGGTTAGGTGTTTCGGTTAATGTTAGGGTCAGGTTTAGGGTAAGGGTTAGGGTTCGGTTTAGGATCAGGCTTACGGTTAGGGTTAGAATTAGGGTTAGTGGTTAGGCTTAGGCTTAGGGTTAAGGTTAGGTTTAGGCTAAAGATCAGGATTTGATTTCGAGTTAGGTGTTAGTGTTTCGGTTAGGTTTAGGGTAGGGTTATATTTAGGGTTAGGTTAAGAGTTAGATTTATGGTTACAGTTAAGGGGAGGGTTTTGGGTAAGTGTTACATTTAGGGTTAGGGTTAGGTTTAGGGCTAGGGCTAGGGTTAGGTTTAGATTTCGCGTTACAGGTTAGGGTTAGGTTTAAGTTTATGGTAGGGTAAAGTTAGGGTTAAGGTTTGGTTAGGGTTAGGGTCAGGGTTAGGATTAGGATTAGGTTTAGGGTGAGGGTTAGGGTCAGAGTTATTGTAAGGGTTAGGTTTGGGGTTACAGGTGGGCCAAGGTTAAGGTTAGGGTCAGGGTTAAAGTTAGGGTGTGCTTTAGATTAGGGATAGGGTGAAGTTTAAGATAGGGTGAGGGTTAGGGTTATGGCTAAGGTTTGCTTGAGTTTTCAGGTTAGTGTTAAGGTTATGTTTAGGGTTAGGAATAAGTTTATGGGTTCTGTTTACTTTTAGGGTTAGGGGTAGATTTTAGGTTAGGGTTAAGTTCAGTGTTACGGTTAGGGTTAGGTTTACGGTATGTGTTAGGCATTGTGGTTGGTGTGAGGATTAGGTTTAGGATTAGGGTTGGGTAGGGTTAGAATTATGGTTATGGTAAGGTGTTAGGGATTAGAGGAGTAGTTTTGGGTTAGGGCTTGGGTGAGGGTTCCGGTTAGGCATTGTGGTTCTGGTCATGGTTAGTTTTGGTTTAGGGTTAGGGTTAGTTTTATGATTAGGTTTAGGGTTAGTTTTATGATTAGGTTTAGGGTTAGTGTTAGAGTTAGGGTCAGGCTTTGGTGCTAGGGGTTAGGTTTTGGGTTAGGGTTAGGGTTATCGTTAGGGCTTAGGTTTTCAGGTGAGTGTTAGGGTTAGGGTTAGGGATAGCGTTAGGGTTAGCTTTTGGGGGTACGGTTAGGGGTTAGGTGAGGGTTACAGTTAGTATTGCAGTTAAGGTTAGGTTTTAGGGCAAGTGTTATGATTAGGGTTAGAGTTAGAGTTAGGGTTAGGTTTAGGGTTAGGTGCAGGGTAAGTTTTAGGTTTAAGTCCTGGTTTAGGGTTAGAGTTAGTGTCCTATTTAGGGTCAAGTTTAGAGTTCGGGGAAGGTTTAGGATTAGGTCTATTGTTGGGCTTAGGATTAGGGTTAGGTTCAGAGCTATTGTAAGGCTTAGGTTTAGGGTTACAGATGGACTAGCTTTACGGTTAGAGTTAGGTTTAAGGTTAGGGTTTGGGCTAGGTTTACGTTTACGGTTATGGTTAGGGTTAGGATTTGGTTGAAGTTTAGCATAGGCTGAGGGTTACTTTTAGGGTTAGGGCTAGAGTTTGGGTTTGTGTTCAGGTTAGTGTTATGGTTAGATTTAGGGTCCAGTTTAGGGTTAGGGGGTATGTTTAGTGTTAGGGTTAGTTTTAGGTTTAGGGTTAGTGTGAAGTTTAGGTTAAGGGTGAGAGTTAGGATTAGGGTTAGTGTTAGACGTTAGGTTTAGGATGCTACTTTTAGGTTTATGGTTAGGGTAGGTTTAAGTTTAGGGTTAATGTTAGGGTTAGTGTTAGATTAGGGTTACTGTTCGTGTTAGGGTTACAGTTAGGGTTAGAGATAGCATTAGGTTTAGGGTTAGGAATATAGTTAGGGGTTAGGGTGAGGGTTGGGGATATGGTGAGGGTTAGGTTTAGGTTTACAGTTAAGGTGAGGGTTTAGGGTAATTGTTATGGTTAGGGTTAGAGTTAGGGTCATGGTGAAGTTTCAGTTAATAGAGGGGTTCAGGGTTAATGTTAGATTTAGGGTTAAGGTTAGTGTTAGGGTTAGGTTTAGGTTAGGGTTAAGGTAGCGGTCGGGTTAGGGTTAAGACTAGGTTTACGGTAAAGTGTAAGGCTAGGTTAGGGTTAGGTTTAGAGTTAGTGCTAGGCTCTAGGGTTAGGGTTAAGGTCAGGTTTAGAGTTATTGTTAGGTTTACGGTTAAGGTTAGGGTAGAGTTAAGGTTAAGGTTAAGTTTAAGGTTAGGGTAAGAGTTAGGTTTACGTCAGGTTTAGGGTTAGGATGAGGGATAGGGTTAGGGTTAGGGAAAGGGTTAGGGTTTCGTGTGAGGATTAGTGTTATGTTTACATTAAGCTGATGTTTTGGGTGTTACAGTAAGGTTTTGGGTTAGAGTTAGGTTAGGTTTAGAGTTAGGGCTAGAGTATGGTGATAGTGCTTTAGGCTTAGGTTTAGGGTGAAATTTAGGTTAAGGATGAGGGTTAGGGTTGGGGTAGGTGTTTGGATTAATGTTAGGGTCAGGTTTAGGGTTTTGGTTTAGAGTTCAGTTTAGATTCAGGGTTAGGGGTAGACTTAGGTTTAGGGCTAGGGTTAGGTTTAGCGTTAGTTTAGCTCAGGGTTAAGGTTTGAATGAAGTTAGGGTAGGTTTAGGGTTATGGTTAGGTTGAAATTTTGGTTAAGTGTGGGGGTTTGGTTTCGGGTTAGGGTTAGAGTTAGGGTTAGTGGTTAAGGTTAGGTTTAGGGTTAAGGTTAGGTTTAGGCTAAGCATTAGGGTTAGAGTTAGGGTTAGTGGTTAGTGTTTCAGTTAGGTTTAGGATAGGGTTATAATTAGGGTTAAGTTTAGGGTTACGGTAAGAGTTAGATTTACTTTTACAGTTAAGGTGAGGGTTTTGCATAACTGTTACGGTTAGGGTTAGGGCTAGGTTTAGGGTTAGAGTTGGGTTAGGGGTTAGGTTTAGGTTAAGTTTATGGTAGGCTTAAAGTTAGGGTTAAGGTTAGGTTAGGGTTAGGGTCAGGGTTAGGATTAGAATTAGGTTTCGGGCGAGGGTTAGTGTCAGATTTATTACAAGGGTTAGGTTTAGGGTTACAGACGGGCCAAGGTTAAGGTTAGGGTTAGGTTTAGGGGTAGGATTAGGGCTAAAGTTAGGGTTAGCTTTAGGTTAGGGATAGGATGAAGTTTAAGATAGGGTGAGGGTTAGGGTTATGGCTAAGGTTTGGGTTAGTTTTCGGGTTAGTGTTAACGTTATGTTTAGGGTTAGGGTTAAGTTTATGGGTTGTGTTTAGTTTTAGGGTTAGGGTTAGATTTAAGGTTAGGGTTAAGTTTAGTGTAACAGTTAAGGTTACGGTTTGTGTTAGGCATTGTGGTTGGGGTGAGGTTTAGGTTTAGGGTTAGGGTTGTGTATGCTTAGGATTATGGTTATGGTAAGGTGTTAGGGGTTAGAAGTGTAGTTTAGGGTTAGGGGTGGGTGAGGGTTCTGGTAAAGCATTGTGGTTCCGACCATGGTTAGGTTTGGTTTAGGGTTACGGTTAGGTTTATGATTAGGTTTCAGGTTAATGTTCGAGTTCGAGTTAAGGTTTGGGTTAGGCTTTGGTGTTAGGGGTCAGGGTTTTGGGTTAGGGTTAGGGTTATTGTTAGTGCTCAGGGGTTCAGGTTAGTGTTAGGGTTAGGGTTACGGATAGCATCAGGGTTAGGGTTGGGGATACGGTTAGGGGTTAGGGTGAGGGTTACGGTTCCTTTTACAGTTTAGGTGAGGGTTTAGGTTAAGTGTCATCATTAGGGTTAGAGTTAGGGTTATGGTTAGGTGTAGGGCAATATTTAGGTTTAGGTGCCGTTTTAGTGTTAGAGTCAGTGGTCAATTTAGGGTCAAGGTTAGATTTAGGGTTAGGGTAAGGTTTAGGTCTAGGGTTAGGATTAGGTTTAGGGTTAGGTTCAGGGCTATTGTAAGGGTTAGGTTTAGGGTTCCATTTGGACTAGCATTATGGTTAGAGTTATGTTCAAGGATAGGGTTTGGGTTAGGTTTAGGTTTAGGGTTAGGGTTTGGATGAAGTTTAGGATAGGGTGAGGGTTATTTTTATGGTTTGGGCTAAAGATTGGTTTTGTGTTCAGCTTAGTGTTAAGGTTAGGTTTAGGGTTCGGTTTTGGGTTAGGGGTTATGTTTAGGGTTTGGGTTACGCTTTGGTTTAGGGTTAGTGAAGTTTAGGTTAAGGGTGAGGGTTAGGATAAAGGTTAGGATTAGGTTTATGGTAAGGTGTTAGTGGTTAGAGGTGTAGTTTAGGGTTAGGGTTTGGGTGAGGGTTCCGGTTAGGAATTGTGGTTCTGGTCATGGTTGGGTTTGGTTTAGGTTTATGATTAGGTTTCGGGTTAGTGGTAGAGTTAGGGTGAGAGTTAGGGTTAAGGTTTGGATTAGGCTTTGGTGTTAGGGGTTAGGGTTTGTGTTAGAGTTAGGGTTATCGTTAGGGCTCAGGGGTTTCAGGTTAGTTTTAGGGTTAAGGTTAGGGATTGCATTAGGGTTAGGTTTGGGGGATACGGTTAGGGGTTAGGGTGAGGGTTACGGTTAGTTTTGCAGTTAAAGTGTGGGTTTAGGATAAGTGTTATGATTAGGGTTAGAGTTGGAGTTATTTTTAGGTTTAGGGTTAGGTGTAGGGGAAGATTTAGGTTTAGGTCCAGGTTCAGGGTTAGAGTTAGTGTTCTCTTTAGGGTCAAGGGTGCAGTTAGGGTTAGGCTAGGATTAGGTCTAGGGCTAGGATTAGGTTTAGGGTTAATTTCCGGGCTATTGTAAGGGTTAGGTTTAGGGTTACAGATGGACTAGCGTTATGGTTAGAGGTAGGTTTAAGGTTAGGGTTTGGGTTAGGTTTAGGTTTAAGGTAGCGTTAGAGTTTGGATGAAGTTTAGGATAGCGTGAGGGTTATTTTTATGGTTAGGGCTAGAGTTTGGGTTTGTGTCCAGGTTAGCTTTAAGGCTAGGGTTCAGGTTAGGGTTAGGGGTTATGTTTAGGGTTAGGGTTATGTTTTGGTTTAGGGTTAGTGTGAAGTTTAGGTTAAGGGTGAGGGTTAGGATAAGAGTTAGAATTAGGGTTAGGATTATAGTTAGTGTTAGAGGTTAGATTTAGGATGCTAACGTTAGGTTTATGGTTAGGGTTGGGTTAATGTTAGAGTTAGGGTTAGATTAGGTTTAATGTTCGTGTTTGGGTTAGGGATAAGGTTAGGGATAGCATTAGGTTTAGGGTTGGGGATACGGTTAGGGGTTAGGGTGAGGGTTGTGGTTAGGGTGTGGGTTAGGGTTAGGTTTACAGTTAAGGTGAGGGTTTAGGGTCAGTGTTATAGTTAGGGTTCGAGTTAGAGTTTGGGTTAGGTTTAGGGTGAAGTTTCAGTTAATAGTAAGGGTCAGGGTAAGGGTTAGGGTTAAGATTACAGTTAGGGTTAAGGTTAGGGTAGGGGTAAGGTTAGGGTTAAGGCTAGGTTTACGGTAAAGGGTAGGGCTAGGTTAGGGTTAGGTTTAGAGTTAGAGCTAGTACTAGGGTTTAGGGTAAGAGGTAGGGTCAGGTTTAGAGTTTTTGTTAGTTTTAGGGTGGAGTTAAGGTTAAGTTTAGCGTTAGGGTAAGTGTTAGGTTTAGGTCAGGGTTAAGGTTAGGGTTAGGGAAAGGGTTAGGTGTTCGTGGGAGGGTTAGTGTTAGGTTTACACTTAAGCTGATGTTTTACAGTGTTACGGTTAGGTCAGGGTTGTAGTTAGGGTTAGGATGAGGTTTAGGTTTAGGGCTATATTTAGGGGATAGTTTAGGGTTTTTTAGGGTTAGGTTTGGTTTTAGGGTTAAGGTTAGGCTTAGGTTTATCTTGAAATTTATGTTAAGGATGAGGGTTAGGGTTAGCGTTAGGGTTAGGTGTTTGGGTTAAGGTTAGGGTTAGGTTTAGGGTTTGGGTTGGGGTTAGGTGTTTCGGTTAATGTTAGGGTCAGGTTTAGGGTAAGGGTTAGGGTTCGGTTTAGGATCAGGCTTAGGGTTAGGGTTAGAATTAGGGTTAGTGGTTAGGCTTAGGCTTAGGGTTAAGGTTAGGTTTAGGCTAAAGATCAGGATTTGATTTCGAGTTAGGTGTTAGTGTTTCGGTTAGGTTTAGGGTAGGGTTATATTTAGGGTTAGGTTAAGAGTTAGATTTATGGTTACAGTTAAGGGGAGGGTTTTGGGTAAGTGTTACATTTAGGGTTAGGGTTAGGTTTAGGGCTAGGGCTAGGGTTAGGTTTAGATTTCGGGTTACAGGTTAGGGTTAGGTTTAAGTCTATGGTAGGGTAAAGTTAGGGTTAAGGTTTGGTTAGGGTTAGGGTCAGGGTTAGGATTAGGATTAGGTTTAGGGTGAGGGTTAGGGTCAGAGTTATTGTAAGGGTTAGGTTTGGGGTTACAGGTGGGCCAAGGTTAAGGTTAGGGTCAGGGTTAAAGTTAGGGTGTGCTTTAGATTAGGGATAGGGTGAAGTTTAAGATAGGGTGAGGGTTAGGGTTATGGCTAAGGTTTGCTTGAGTTTTCAGGTTAGTGTTAAGGTTATGTTTAGGGTTAGGAATAAGTTTATGGGTTCTGTTTACTTTTAGGGTTAGGGGTAGATTTTAGGTTAGGGTTAAGTTCAGTGTTACGGTTAGGGTTAGGTTTACGGTATGTGTTAGGCATTGTGGTTGGTGTGAGGATTAGGTTTAGGATTAGGGTTGGGTAGGGTTAGAATTATGGTTATGGTAAGGTGTTAGGGATTAGAGGAGTAGTTTTGGGTTAGGGCTTGGGTGAGGGTTCCGGTTAGGCATTGTGGTTCTGGTCATGGTTAGTTTTGGTTTAGGGTTAGGGTTAGTTTTATGATTAGGTTTAGGGTTAGTTTTATGATTAGGTTTAGGGTTAGTGTTAGAGTTAGGGTCAGGCTTTGGTGCTAGGGGTTAGGTTTTGGGTTAGGGTTAGGGTTATCGTTAGGGCTTAGGTTTTCAGGTGAGTGTTAGGGTTAGGGTTAGGGATAGCGTTAGGGTTAGCTTTTGGGGGTACGGTTAGGGGTTAGGTGAGGGTTACAGTTAGTATTGCAGTTAAGGTTAGGTTTTAGGGCAAGTGTTATGATTAGGGTTAGAGTTAGAGTTAGGGTTAGGTTTAGGGTTAGGTGCAGGGTAAGTTTTAGGTTTAAGTCCTGGTTTAGGGTTAGAGTTAGTGTCCTATTTAGGGTCAAGTTTAGAGTTCGGGGAAGGTTTAGGATTAGGTCTATTGTTGGGCTTAGGATTAGGGTTAGGTTCAGAGCTATTGTAAGGCTTAGGTTTAGGGTTACAGATGGACTAGCTTTACGGTTAGAGTTAGGTTTAAGGTTAGGGTTTGGGCTAGGTTTACGTTTACGGTTATGGTTAGGGTTAGGATTTGGTTGAAGTTTAGCATAGGCTGAGGGTTACTTTTAGGGTTAGGGCTAGAGTTTGGGTTTGTGTTCAGGTTAGTGTTATGGTTAGATTTAGGGTCCAGTTTAGGGTTAGGGGTTATGTTTAGTGTTAGGGTTAGTTTTAGGTTTAGGGTTAGTGTGAAGTTTAGGTTAAGGGTGAGAGTTAGGATTAGGGTTAGTGTTAGACGTTAGGTTTAGGATGCTACTTTTAGGTTTATGGTTAGGGTAGGTTTAAGTTTAGGGTTAATGTTAGGGTTAGTGTTAGATTAGGGTTACTGTTCGTGTTAGGGTTACAGTTAGGGTTAGAGATAGCATTAGGTTTAGGGTTAGGAATATAGTTAGGGGTTAGGGTGAGGGTTGGGGATATGGTGAGGGTTAGGTTTAGGTTTACAGTTAAGGTGAGGGTTTAGGGTAATTGTTATGGTTAGGGTTAGAGTTAGGGTCATGGTGAAGTTTCAGTTAATAGAGGGGTTCAGGGTTAATGTTAGATTTAGGGTTAAGGTTAGTGTTAGGGTTAGGTTTAGGTTAGGGTTAAGGTAGCGGTCGGGTTAGGGTTAAGACTAGGTTTACGGTAAAGTGTAAGGCTAGGTTAGGGTTAGGTTTAGAGTTAGTGCTAGGCTCTAGGGTTAGGGTTAAGGTCAGGTTTAGAGTTATTGTTAGGTTTACGGTTAAGGTTAGGGTAGAGTTAAGGTTAAGGTTAAGTTTAAGGTTAGGGTAAGAGTTAGGTTTACGTCAGGTTTAGGGTTAGGATGAGGGATAGGGTTAGGGTTAGGGAAAGGGTTAGGGTTTCGTGTGAGGATTAGTGTTATGTTTACATTAAGCTGATGTTTTTGGGTGTTACAGTAAGGTTTAGGGTTAGAGTTAGGTTAGGTTTAGAGTTAGGGCTAGAGTATGGTGATAGTGCTTTAGGCTTAGGTTTAGGGTGAAATTTAGGTTAAGGATGAGGGTTAGGGTTGGGGTAGGTGTTTGGATTAATGTTAGGGTCAGGTTTAGGGTTTTGGTTTAGAGTTCAGTTTAGATTCAGGGTTAGGGGTAGACTTAGGTTTAGGGCTAGGGTTAGGTTTAGCGTTAGTTTAGCTCAGGGTTAAGGTTTGAATGAAGTTAGGGTAGGTTTAGGGTTATGGTTAGGTTGAAATTTTGGTTAAGTGTGGGGGTTTGGTTTCGGGTTAGGGTTAGAGTTAGGGTTAGTGGTTAAGGTTAGGTTTAGGGTTAAGGTTAGGTTTAGGCTAAGCATTAGGGTTAGAGTTAGGGTTAGTGGTTAGTGTTTCAGTTAGGTTTAGGATAGGGTTATAATTAGGGTTAAGTTTAGGGTTACGGTAAGAGTTAGATTTACTTTTACAGTTAAGGTGAGGGTTTTGCGTAACTGTTACGGTTAGGGTTAGTGCTAGGTTTAGGGTTAGAGTTGGGTTAGGGGTTAGGTTTAGGTTAAGTTTATGGTAGGCTTAAAGTTAGGGTTAAGGTTAGGTTAGGGTTAGGGTCAGGGTTAGGATTAGAATTAGGTTTCGGGCGAGGGTTAGTGTCAGATTTATTACAAGGGTTAGGTTTAGGGTTACAGACGGGCCAAGGTTAAGGTTAGGGTTAGGTTTAAGGGTAGGATTAGGGCTAAAGTTAGGGTTAGCTTTAGGTTAGGGATAGGATGAAGTTTAAGATAGGGTGAGGGTTAGGGTTATGGCTAAGGTTTGGGTTAGTTTTCGGGTTAGTGTTAAGGTTATGTTTAGGGTTAGGGTTAAGTTTATGGGTTGTGTTTAGTTTTAGGGTTAGGGTTAGATTTAAGGTTAGGGTTAAGTTTAGTGTAACAGTTAAGGTTACGGTTTGTGTTAGGCATTGTGGTTGGGGTGAGGTTTAGGTTTAGGGTTAGGGTTGTGTATGCTTAGGATTATGGTTATGGTAAGGTGTTAGGGGTTAGAAGTGTAGTTTAGGGTTAGGGGTGGGTGAGGGTTCTGGTAAAGCATTGTGGTTCCGACCATGGTTAGGTTTGGTTTAGGGTTACGGTTAGGTTTATGATTAGGTTTCAGGTTAATGTTCGAGTTAGAGTTAAGGTTTGGGTTAGGCTTTGGTGTTAGGGGTTAGGGTTTTGGGTTAGGGTTAGGGTTATTGTTAGTGCTCAGGGGTTCAGGTTAGTGTTAGGGTTAGGGTTACGGATAGCATCAGGGTTAGGGTTGGGGATACGGTTAGGGGTTAGGGTGAGGGTTACGGTTCCTTTTACAGTTTAGGTGAGGGTTTAGGTTAAGTGTCATCATTAGGGTTAGAGTTAGGGTTATGGTTAGGTGTAGGGCAATATTTAGGTTTAGGTGCCGTTTTAGTGTTAGAGTCAGTGGTCAATTTAGGGTCAAGGTTAGATTTAGGGTTAGGGTAAGGTTTAGGTCTAGGGTTAGGATTAGGTTTAGGGTTAGGTTCAGGGCTATTGTAAGGGTTAGGTTTAGGGTTCCATTTGGACTAGCATTATGGTTAGAGTTATGTTCAAGGATAGGGTTTGGGTTAGGTTTAGGTTTAGGGTTAGGGTTTGGATGAAGTTTAGGATAGGGTGAGGGTTATTTTTATGGTTTGGGCTAAAGATTGGTTTTGTGTTCAGCTTAGTGTTAAGGTTAGGTTTAGGGTTCGGTTTTGGGTTAGGGGTTATGTTTAGGGTTTGGGTTACGCTTTGGTTTAGGGTTAGTGAAGTTTAGGTTAAGGGTGAGGGTTAGGATAAAGGTTAGGATTAGGTTTATGGTAAGGTGTTAGTGGTTAGAGGTGTAGTTTAGGGTTAGGGTTTGGGTGAGGGTTCCGGTTAGGAATTGTGGTTCTGGTCATGGTTGGGTTTGGTTTAGGTTTATGATTAGGTTTCGGGTTAGTGTTAGAGTTAGGGTGAGAGTTAGGGTTAAGGTTTGGATTAGGCTTTGGTGTTAGGGGTTAGGGTTTGTGTTAGGGTTATCGTTAGGGCTCAGGGGTTTCAGGTTAGTTTTAGGGTTAAGGTTAGGGATTGCATTAGGGTTAGGTTTGGGGGATACGGTTAGGGGTTAGGGTGAGGGTTACGGTTAGTTTTGCAGTTAAAGTGTGGGTTTAGGATAAGTGTTATGATTAGGGTTAGAGTTGGAGTTATTTTTAGGTTTAGGGTTAGGTGTAGGGGAAGATTTAGGTTTAGGTCCAGGTTTAGGGTTAGAGTTAGTGTTCTCTTTAGGGTCAAGGGTGCAGTTAGGGTTAGGTTAGGATTAGGTCTAGGGCTAGGATTAGGTTTAGGGTTAATTTCCGGGCAATTGTAAGGGTTAGGTTTAGGGTTACAGATGGACTAGCGTTATGGTTAGAGGTAGGTTTAAGGTTAGGGTTTGGGTTAGGTTTAGGTTTAGGTTTAAGGTAGCGTTAGAGTTTGGATGAAGTTTAGGATAGCGTGAGGGTTATTTTTATGGTTAGGGCTAGAGTTTGGGTTTGTGTCCAGGTTAGCTTTAAGGCTAGGGTTCAGGTTAGGGTTAGGGGTTATGTTTAGGGTTAGGGTTATGTTTTGGTTTAGGGTTAGTGTGAAGTTTAGGTTAAGGGTGAGGGTTAGGATAAGAGTTAGAATTAGGGTTAGGATTACAGTTAGTGTTAGAGGTTAGATTTAGGATGCTAACGTTAGGTTTATGGTTAGGGTTGGGTTAATGTTAGAGTTAGGGTTAGATTAGGTTTAATGTTCGTGTTTGGGTTAGGGATAAGGTTAGGGATAGCATTAGGTTTAGGGTTGGGGATACGGTTAGGGGTTAGGGTGAGGGTTGTGGTTAGGGTGTGGGTTAGGGTTAGGTTTACAGTTAAGGTGAGGGTTTAGGGTCAGTGTTATAGTTAGGGTTCGAGTTAGAGTTTGGGTTAGGTTTAGGGTGAAGTTTCAGTTAATAGTAAGGGTCAGGGTAAGGGTTAGGGTTAAGATTACAGTTAGGGTTAAGTTTAGTGTTAGGGTTAGGGTTAGGGTAGGGGTAAGGTTAGGGTTAAGGCTAGGTTTACGGTAAAGGGTAGGGCTAGGTTAGGGTTAGGTTTAGAGTTAGAGCTAGTACTAGGGTTTAGGGTAAGAGGTAGGGTCAGGTTTAGAGTTTTTGTTAGTTTTAGGGTGGAGTTAAGGTTAAGTTTAGCGTTAGGGTAAGTGTTAGGTTTAGGTCAGGGTTAAGGTTAGGGTTAGGGAAAGGGTTAGGTGTTCGTGGGAGGGTTAGTGTTAGGTTTACACTTAAGCTGTTGTTTTACAGTGTTACGGTTAGGTCAGGGTTGTAGTTAGGGTTAGGATGAGGTTTAGGTTTAGGGCTATATTTAGGGGATAGTTTAGGGTTTTTTAGGGTTAGGTTTGGTTTTAGGGTTAAGGTTAGGCTTAGGTTTATCTTGAAATTTATGTTAAGGATGAGGGTTAGGGTTAGCGTTAGGGTTAGGTGTTTGGGTTAAGGTTAGGGTTAGGTTTAGGGTTTGGGTTGGGGTTAGGTGTTTCGGTTAATGTTAGGGTCAGGTTTAGGGTAAGGGTTAGGGTTCGGTTTAGGATCAGGCTTAGGGTTAGGGTTAGAATTAGGGTTAGTGGTTAGGCTTAGGCTTAGGGTTAAGGTTAGGTTTAGGCTAAAGATCAGGATTTGATTTCGAGTTAGGTGTTAGTGTTTCGGTTAGGTTTAGGGTAGGGTTATATTTAGGGTTAGGTTAAGAGTTAGATTTATGGTTACAGTTAAGGGGAGGGTTTTGGGTAAGTGTTACATTTAGGGTTAGGGTTAGGTTTAGGGCTAGGGCTAGGGTTAGGTTTAGATTTCGGGTTACAGGTTAGGGTTAGGTTTAAGTCTATGGTAGGGTAAAGTTAAGGTTAAGGTTTGGTTAGGGTTAGGGTCAGGGTTAGGATTAGGATTAGGTTTAGGGTGAGGGTTAGGGTCAGAGTTCTTGTAAGTGTTAGGTTTGGGGTTACAGGTGGGCCAAGGTTAAGGTTAGGGTCAGGGTTAAAGTTAGGGTGTGCTTTAGATTAGGGATAGGGTGAAGTTTAAGATAGGGTGAGGGTTAGGGTTATGGCTAAGGTTTGCTTGAGTTTTCAGGTTAGTGTTAAGGTTATGTTTAGGGTTAGGAATAAGTTTATGGGTTCTGTTTACTTTTAGGGTTAGGGGTAGATTTTAGGTTAGGGTTAAGTTCAGTGTTACGGTTAGGGTTAGGTTTACGGTATGTGTTAGGCATTGTGGTTGGTGTGAGGATTAGGTTTAGGATTAGGGTTGGGTAGGGTTAGAATTATGGTTATGGTAAGGTGTTAGGGATTAGAGGAGTAGTTTTGGGTTAGGGCTTGGGTGAGGGTTCCGGTTAGGCATTGTGGTTCTGGTCATGGTTAGTTTTGGTTTAGGGTTAGGGTTAGTTTTATGATTAGGTTTAGGGTTAGTTTTATGATTAGGTTTAGGGTTAGTGTTAGAGTTAGGGTCAGGCTTTGGTGCTAGGGGTTAGGTTTTGGGTTAGGGTTAGGGTTATCGTTAGGGCTTAGGTTTTCAGGTGAGTGTTAGGGTTAGGGTTAGGGATAGCGTTAGGGTTAGCTTTTGGGGGTACGGTTAGGGGTTAGGTGAGGGTTACAGTTAGTATTGCAGTTAAGGTTAGGTTTTAGGGCAAGTGTTATGATTAGGGTTAGAGTTAGAGTTAGGGTTAGGTTTAGGGTTAGGTGCAGGGTAAGTTTTAGGTTTAAGTCCTGGTTTAGGGTTAGAGTTAGTGTCCTATTTAGGGTCAAGTTTAGAGTTCGGGGAAGGTTTAGGATTAGGTCTATTGTTGGGCTTAGGATTAGGGTTAGGTTCAGAGCTATTGTAAGGCTTAGGTTTAGGGTTACAGATGGACTAGCTTTACGGTTAGAGTTAGGTTTAAGGTTAGGGTTTGGGCTAGGTTTACGTTTACGGTTATGGTTAGGGTTAGGATTTGGTTGAAGTTTAGCATAGGCTGAGGGTTACTTTTAGGGTTAGGGCTAGAGTTTGGGTTTGTGTTCAGGTTAGTGTTATGGTTAGATTTAGGGTCCAGTTTAGGGTTAGGGGTTATGTTTAGTGTTAGGGTTAGTTTTAGGTTTAGGGTTAGTGTGAAGTTTAGGTTAAGGGTGAGAGTTAGGATTAGGGTTAGTGTTAGACGT
The DNA here is from genome assembly GCF_024166365.1 of Elephas maximus indicus. Taxonomy (NCBI): domain Eukaryota; kingdom Metazoa; phylum Chordata; class Mammalia; order Proboscidea; family Elephantidae; genus Elephas; species Elephas maximus. The sequence goes on along the minus strand of NW_026060234.1, from coordinate 1,865,752 downwards.
TAGGTTTAGGATGCTACTTTTAGGTTTACGGTTAGGGTAGGTTTAAGTTTAGGGTTAATGTTAGGGTTAGTGTTAGATTAGGGTTACTGTTCGTGTTAGGGTTACAGTTAGGGTTAGAGATAGCATTAGGTTTAGGGTTAGGAATATAGTTAGGGGTTAGGGTGAGGGTTGGGGATATGGTGAGGGTTAGGTTTAGGTTTACAGTTAAGGTGAGGGTTTAGGGTAATTGTTATGGTTAGGGTTAGAGTTAGGGTCATGGTGAAGTTTCAGTTAATAGAGGGGTTCAGGGTTAATGTTAGATTTAGGGTTAAGGTTAGTGTTAGGGTTAGGTTTAGGTTAGGGTTAAGGTAGCGGTCGGGTTAGGGTTAAGACTAGGTTTACGGTAAAGTGTAAGGCTAGGTTAGGGTTAGGTTTAGAGTTAGTGCTAGGCTCTAGGGTTAGGGTTAAGGTCAGGTTTAGAGTTATTGTTAGGTTTATGGTTAAGGTTAGGGTAGAGTTAAGGTTAAGGTTAAGTTTAAGGTTAGGGTAAGAGTTAGGTTTACGTCAGGTTTAGGGTTAGGATGAGGGATAGGGTTAGGGTTAGGGAAAGGGTTAGGGTTTCGTGTGAGGATTAGTGTTATGTTTACATTAAGCTGATGTTTTTGGGTGTTACAGTAAGGTTTAGGGTTAGAGTTAGGTTAGGTTTAGAGTTAGGGCTAGAGTATGGTGATAGTGCTTTAGGCTTAGGTTTAGGGTGAAATTTAGGTTAAGGATGAGGGTTAGGGTTGGGGTAGGTGTTTGGATTAATGTTAGGGTCAGGTTTAGGGTTTTGGTTTAGAGTTCAGTTTAGATTCAGGGTTAGGGGTAGACTTAGGTTTAGGGCTAGGGTTAGGTTTAGCGTTAGTTTAGCTCAGGGTTAAGGTTTGAATGAAGTTAGGGTAGGTTTAGGGTTATGGTTAGGTTGAAATTTTGGTTAAGTGTGGGGGTTTGGTTTCGGGTTAGGGTTAGAGTTAGGGTTAGTGGTTAAGGTTAGGTTTAGGGTTAAGGTTAGGTTTAGGCTAAGCATTAGGGTTAGAGTTAGGGTTAGTGGTTAGTGTTTCAGTTAGGTTTAGGATAGGGTTATAATTAGGGTTAAGTTTAGGGTTACGGTAAGAGTTAGATTTACTTTTACAGTTAAGGTGAGGGTTTTGCGTAACTGTTACGGTTAGGGTTAGGGCTAGGTTTAGGGTTAGAGTTGGGTTAGGGGTTAGGTTTAGGTTAAGTTTATGGTAGGCTTAAAGTTAGGGTTAAGGTTAGGTTAGGGTTAGGGTCAGGGTTAGGATTAGAATTAGGTTTCGGGCGAGGGTTAGTGTCAGATTTATTACAAGGGTTAGGTTTAGGGTTACAGACGGGCCAAGGTTAAGGTTAGGGTTAGGTTTAGGGGTAGGATTAGGGCTAAAGTTAGGGTTAGCTTTAGGTTAGGGATAGGATGAAGTTTAAGATAGGGTGAGGGTTAGGGTTATGGCTAAGGTTTGGGTTAGTTTTCGGGTTAGTGTTAAGGTTATGTTTAGGGTTAGGGTTAAGTTTATGGGTTGTGTTTAGTTTTAGGGTTAGGGTTAGATTTAAGGTTAGGGTTAAGTTTAGTGTAACAGTTAAGGTTACGGTTTGTGTTAGGCATTGTGGTTGGGGTGAGGTTTAGGTTTAGGGTTAGGGTTGTGTATGCTTAGGATTATGGTTATGGTAAGGTGTTAGGGGTTAGAAGTGTAGTTTAGGGTTAGGGGTGGGTGAGGGTTCTGGTAAAGCATTGTGGTTCCGACCATGGTTAGGTTTGGTTTAGGGTTACGGTTAGGTTTATGATTAGGTTTCAGGTTAATGTTCGAGTTAGAGTTAAGGTTTGGGTTAGGCTTTGGTGTTAGGGGTTAGGGTTTTGGGTTAGGGTTAGGGTTATTGTTAGTGCTCAGGGGTTCAGGTTAGTGTTAGGGTTAGGGTTACGGATAGCATCAGGGTTAGGGTTGGGGATACGGTTAGGGGTTAGGGTGAGGGTTACGGTTCCTTTTACAGTTTAGGTGAGGGTTTAGGTTAAGTGTCATCATTAGGGTTAGAGTTAGGGTTATGGTTAGGTGTAGGGCAATATTTAGGTTTAGGTGCCGTTTTAGTGTTAGAGTCAGTGGTCAATTTAGGGTCAAGGTTAGATTTAGGGTTAGGGTAAGGTTTAGGTCTAGGGTTAGGATTAGGTTTAGGGTTAGGTTCAGGGCTATTGTAAGGGTTAGGTTTAGGGTTCCATTTGGACTAGCATTATGGTTAGAGTTATGTTCAAGGATAGGGTTTGGGTTAGGTTTAGGTTTAGGGTTAGGGTTTGGATGAAGTTTAGGATAGGGTGAGGGTTATTTTTATGGTTTGGGCTAAAGATTGGTTTTGTGTTCAGCTTAGTGTTAAGGTTAGGTTTAGGGTTCGGTTTTGGGTTAGGGGTTATGTTTAGGGTTTGGGTTACACTTTGGTTTAGGGTTAGTGAAGTTTAGGTTAAGGGTGAGGGTTAGGATAAAGGTTAGGATTAGGTTTATGGTAAGGTGTTAGTGGTTAGAGGTGTAGTTTAGGGTTAGGGTTTGGGTGAGGGTTCCGGTTAGGAATTGTGGTTCTGGTCATGGTTGGGTTTGGTTTAGGTTTATGATTAGGTTTCGGGTTAGTGGTAGAGTTAGGGTGAGAGTTAGGGTTAAGGTTTGGATTAGGCTTTGGTGTTAGGGGTTAGGGTTTGTGTTAGAGTTAGGGTTATCGTTAGGGCTCAGGGGTTTCAGGTTAGTTTTAGGGTTAAGGTTAGGGATTGCATTAGGGTTAGGTTTGGGGGATACGGTTAGGGGTTAGGGTGAGGGTTACGGTTAGTTTTGCAGTTAAAGTGTGGGTTTAGGATAAGTGTTATGATTAGGGTTAGAGTTGGAGTTATTTTTAGGTTTAGGGTTAGGTGTAGGGGAAGATTTAGGTTTAGGTCCAGGTTTAGGGTTAGAGTTAGTGTTCTCTTTAGGGTCAAGGGTGCAGTTAGGGTTAGGTTAGGATTAGGTCTAGGGCTAGGATTAGGTTTAGGGTTAATTTCCGGGCTATTGTAAGGGTTAGGTTTAGGGTTACAGATGGACTAGCGTTATGGTTAGAGGTAGGTTTAAGGTTAGGGTTTGGGTTAGGTTTAGGTTTAGGTTTAAGGTAGCGTTAGAGTTTGGATGAAGTTTAGGATAGCGTGAGGGTTATTTTTATGGTTAGGGCTAGAGTTTGGGTTTGTGTCCAGGTTAGCTTTAAGGCTAGGGTTCAGGTTAGGGTTAGGGGTTATGTTTAGGGTTAGGGTTATGTTTTGGTTTAGGGTTAGTGTGAAGTTTAGGTTAAGGGTGAGGGTTAGGATAAGAGTTAGAATTAGGGTTAGGATTATAGTTAGTGTTAGAGGTTAGATTTAGGATGCTAACGTTAGGTTTATGGTTAGGGTTGGGTTAATGTTAGAGTTAGGGTTAGATTAGGTTTAATGTTCGTGTTTGGGTTAGGGATAAGGTTAGGGATAGCATTAGGTTTAGGGTTGGGGATACGGTTAGGGGTTAGGGTGAGGGTTGTGGTTAGGGTGTGGGTTAGGGTTAGGTTTACAGTTAAGGTGAGGGTTTAGGGTCAGTGTTATAGTTAGGGTTCGAGTTAGAGTTTGGGTTAGGTTTAGGGTGAAGTTTCAGTTAATAGTAAGGGTCAGGGTAAGGGTTAGGGTTAAGATTACAGTTAGGGTTAAGTTTAGTGTTAGGGTTAGGGTTAGGGTAGGGGTAAGGTTAGGGTTAAGGCTAGGTTTACGGTAAAGGGTAGGGCTAGGTTAGGGTTAGGTTTAGAGTTAGAGCTAGTACTAGGGTTTAGGGTAAGAGGTAGGGTCAGGTTTAGAGTTTTTGTTAGTTTTAGGGTGGAGTTAAGGTTAAGTTTAGCGTTAGGGTAAGTGTTAGGTTTAGGTCAGGGTTAAGGTTAGGGTTAGGGAAAGGGTTAGGTGTTCGTGGGAGGGTTAGTGTTAGGTTTACACTTAAGCTGTTGTTTTACAGTGTTACGGTTAGGTCAGGGTTGTAGTTAGGGTTAGGATGAGGTTTAGGTTTAGGGCTATATTTAGGGGATAGTTTAGGGTTTTTTAGGGTTAGGTTTGGTTTTAGGGTTAAGGTTAGGCTTAGGTTTATCTTGAAATTTATGTTAAGGATGAGGGTTAGGGTTAGCGTTAGGGTTAGGTGTTTGGGTTAAGGTTAGGGTTAGGTTTAGGGTTTGGGTTGGGGTTAGGTGTTTCGGTTAATGTTAGGGTCAGGTTTAGGGTAAGGGTTAGGGTTCGGTTTAGGATCAGGCTTACGGTTAGGGTTAGAATTAGGGTTAGTGGTTAGGCTTAGGCTTAGGGTTAAGGTTAGGTTTAGGCTAAAGATCAGGATTTGATTTCGAGTTAGGTGTTAGTGTTTCGGTTAGGTTTAGGGTAGGGTTATATTTAGGGTTAGGTTAAGAGTTAGATTTATGGTTACAGTTAAGGGGAGGGTTTTGGGTAAGTGTTACATTTAGGGTTAGGGTTAGGTTTAGGGCTAGGGCTAGGGTTAGGTTTAGATTTCGCGTTACAGGTTAGGGTTAGGTTTAAGTTTATGGTAGGGTAAAGTTAGGGTTAAGGTTTGGTTAGGGTTAGGGTCAGGGTTAGGATTAGGATTAGGTTTAGGGTGAGGGTTAGGGTCAGAGTTATTGTAAGGGTTAGGTTTGGGGTTACAGGTGGGCCAAGGTTAAGGTTAGGGTCAGGGTTAAAGTTAGGGTGTGCTTTAGATTAGGGATAGGGTGAAGTTTAAGATAGGGTGAGGGTTAGGGTTATGGCTAAGGTTTGCTTGAGTTTTCAGGTTAGTGTTAAGGTTATGTTTAGGGTTAGGAATAAGTTTATGGGTTCTGTTTACTTTTAGGGTTAGGGGTAGATTTTAGGTTAGGGTTAAGTTCAGTGTTACGGTTAGGGTTAGGTTTACGGTATGTGTTAGGCATTGTGGTTGGTGTGAGGATTAGGTTTAGGATTAGGGTTGGGTAGGGTTAGAATTATGGTTATGGTAAGGTGTTAGGGATTAGAGGAGTAGTTTTGGGTTAGGGCTTGGGTGAGGGTTCCGGTTAGGCATTGTGGTTCTGGTCATGGTTAGTTTTGGTTTAGGGTTAGGGTTAGTTTTATGATTAGGTTTAGGGTTAGTTTTATGATTAGGTTTAGGGTTAGTGTTAGAGTTAGGGTCAGGCTTTGGTGCTAGGGGTTAGGTTTTGGGTTAGGGTTAGGGTTATCGTTAGGGCTTAGGTTTTCAGGTGAGTGTTAGGGTTAGGGTTAGGGATAGCGTTAGGGTTAGCTTTTGGGGGTACGGTTAGGGGTTAGGTGAGGGTTACAGTTAGTATTGCAGTTAAGGTTAGGTTTTAGGGCAAGTGTTATGATTAGGGTTAGAGTTAGAGTTAGGGTTAGGTTTAGGGTTAGGTGCAGGGTAAGTTTTAGGTTTAAGTCCTGGTTTAGGGTTAGAGTTAGTGTCCTATTTAGGGTCAAGTTTAGAGTTCGGGGAAGGTTTAGGATTAGGTCTATTGTTGGGCTTAGGATTAGGGTTAGGTTCAGAGCTATTGTAAGGCTTAGGTTTAGGGTTACAGATGGACTAGCTTTACGGTTAGAGTTAGGTTTAAGGTTAGGGTTTGGGCTAGGTTTACGTTTACGGTTATGGTTAGGGTTAGGATTTGGTTGAAGTTTAGCATAGGCTGAGGGTTACTTTTAGGGTTAGGGCTAGAGTTTGGGTTTGTGTTCAGGTTAGTGTTATGGTTAGATTTAGGGTCCAGTTTAGGGTTAGGGGTTATGTTTAGTGTTAGGGTTAGTTTTAGGTTTAGGGTTAGTGTGAAGTTTAGGTTAAGGGTGAGAGTTAGGATTAGGGTTAGTGTTAGACGTTAGGTTTAGGATGCGACTTTTAGGTTTATGGTTAGGGTAGGTTTAAGTTTAGGGTTAATGTTAGGGTTAGTGTTAGATTAGGGTTACTGTTCGTGTTAGGGTTACAGTTAGGGTTAGAGATAGCATTAGGTTTAGGGTTAGGAATATAGTTAGGGGTTAGGGTGAGGGTTGGGGATATGGTGAGGGTTAGGTTTAGGTTTACAGTTAAGGTGAGGGTTTAGGGTAATTGTTATGGTTAGGGTTAGAGTTAGGGTCATGGTGAAGTTTCAGTTAATAGAGGGGTTCAGGGTTAATGTTAGATTTAGGGTTAAGGTTAGTGTTAGGGTTAGGTTTAGGTTAGGGTTAAGGTAGCGGTCGGGTTAGGGTTAAGACTAGGTTTACGGTAAAGTGTAAGGCTAGGTTAGGGTTAGGTTTAGAGTTAGTGCTAGGCTCTAGGGTTAGGGTTAAGGTCAGGTTTAGAGTTATTGTTAGGTTTACGGTTAAGGTTAGGGTAGAGTTAAGGTTAAGGTTAAGTTTAAGGTTAGGGTAAGAGTTAGGTTTACGTCAGGTTTAGGGTTAGGATGAGGGATAGGGTTAGGGTTAGGGAAAGGGTTAGGGTTTCGTGTGAGGATTAGTGTTATGTTTACATTAAGCTGATGTTTTGGGTGTTACAGTAAGGTTTTGGGTTAGAGTTAGGTTAGGTTTAGAGTTAGGGCTAGAGTATGGTGATAGTGCTTTAGGCTTAGGTTTAGGGTGAAATTTAGGTTAAGGATGAGGGTTAGGGTTGGGGTAGGTGTTTGGATTAATGTTAGGGTCAGGTTTAGGGTTTTGGTTTAGAGTTCAGTTTAGATTCAGGGTTAGGGGTAGACTTAGGTTTAGGGCTAGGGTTAGGTTTAGCGTTAGTTTAGCTCAGGGTTAAGGTTTGAATGAAGTTAGGGTAGGTTTAGGGTTATGGTTAGGTTGAAATTTTGGTTAAGTGTGGGGGTTTGGTTTCGGGTTAGGGTTAGAGTTAGGGTTAGTGGTTAAGGTTAGGTTTAGGGTTAAGGTTAGGTTTAGGCTAAGCATTAGGGTTAGAGTTAGGGTTAGTGGTTAGTGTTTCAGTTAGGTTTAGGATAGGGTTATAATTAGGGTTAAGTTTAGGGTTACGGTAAGAGTTAGATTTACTTTTACAGTTAAGGTGAGGGTTTTGCGTAACTGTTACGGTTAGGGTTAGGGCTAGGTTTAGGGTTAGAGTTGGGTTAGGGGTTAGGTTTAGGTTAAGTTTATGGTAGGCTTAAAGTTAGGGTTAAGGTTAGGTTAGGGTTAGGGTCAGGGTTAGGATTAGAATTAGGTTTCGGGCGAGGGTTAGTGTCAGATTTATTACAAGGGTTAGGTTTAGGGTTACAGACGGGCCAAGGTTAAGGTTAGGGTTAGGTTTAGGGGTAGGATTAGGGCTAAAGTTAGGGTTAGCTTTAGGTTAGGGATAGGATGAAGTTTAAGATAGGGTGAGGGTTAGGGTTATGGCTAAGGTTTGGGTTAGTTTTCGGGTTAGTGTTAAGGTTATGTTTAGGGTTAGGGTTAAGTTTATGGGTTGTGTTTAGTTTTAGGGTTAGGGTTAGATTTAAGGTTAGGGTTAAGTTTAGTGTAACAGTTAAGGTTACGGTTTGTGTTAGGCATTGTGGTTGGGGTGAGGTTTAGGTTTAGGGTTAGGGTTGTGTATGCTTAGGATTATGGTTATGGTAAGGTGTTAGGGGTTAGAAGTGTAGTTTAGGGTTAGGGGTGGGTGAGGGTTCTGGTAAAGCATTGTGGTTCCGACCATGGTTAGGTTTGGTTTAGGGTTACGGTTAGGTTTATGATTAGGTTTCAGGTTAATGTTCGAGTTCGAGTTAAGGTTTGGGTTAGGCTTTGGTGTTAGGGGTCAGGGTTTTGGGTTAGGGTTAGGGTTATTGTTAGTGCTCAGGGGTTCAGGTTAGTGTTAGGGTTAGGGTTACGGATAGCATCAGGGTTAGGGTTGGGGATACGGTTAGGGGTTAGGGTGAGGGTTACGGTTACTTTTACAGTTTAGGTGAGGGTTTAGGTTAAGTGTCATCATTAGGGTTAGAGTTAGGGTTATGGTTAGGTGTAGGGCAATATTTAGGTTTAGGTGCCGTTTTAGTGTTAGAGTCAGTGGTCAATTTAGGGTCAAGGTTAGATTTAGGGTTAGGGTAAGGTTTAGGTCTAGGGTTAGGATTAGGTTTAGGGTTAGGTTCAGGGCTATTGTAAGGGTTAGGTTTAGGGTTCCATTTGGACTAGCATTATGGTTAGAGTTATGTTCAAGGATAGGGTTTGGGTTAGGTTTAGGTTTAGGGTTAGGGTTTGGATGAAGTTTAGGATAGGGTGAGGGTTATTTTTATGGTTTGGGCTAAAGATTGGTTTTGTGTTCAGCTTAGTGTTAAGGTTAGGTTTAGGGTTCGGTTTTGGGTTAGGGGTTATGTTTAGGGTTTGGGTTACGCTTTGGTTTAGGGTTAGTGAAGTTTAGGTTAAGGGTGAGGGTTAGGATAAAGGTTAGGATTAGGTTTATGGTAAGGTGTTAGTGGTTAGAGGTGTAGTTTAGGGTTAGGGTTTGGGTGAGGGTTCCGGTTAGGAATTGTGGTTCTGGTCATGGTTGGGTTTGGTTTAGGTTTATGATTAGGTTTCGGGTTAGTGGTAGAGTTAGGGTGAGAGTTAGGGTTAAGGTTTGGATTAGGCTTTGGTGTTAGGGGTTAGGGTTTGTGTTGGAGTTAGGGTTATCGTTAGGGCTCAGGGGTTTCAGGTTAGTTTTAGGGTTAAGGTTAGGGATTGCATTAGGGTTAGGTTTGGGGGATACGGTTAGGGGTTAGGGTGAGGGTTACGGTTAGTTTTGCAGTTAAAGTGTGGGTTTAGGATAAGTGTTATGATTAGGGTTAGAGTTGGAGTTATTTTTAGGTTTAGGGTTAGGTGTAGGGGAAGATTTAGGTTTAGGTCCAGGTTCAGGGTTAGAGTTAGTGTTCTCTTTAGGGTCAAGGGTGCAGTTAGGGTTAGGCTAGGATTAGGTCTAGGGCTAGGATTAGGTTTAGGGTTAATTTCCGGGCTATTGTAAGGGTTAGGTTTAGGGTTACAGATGGACTAGCGTTATGGTTAGAGGTAGGTTTAAGGTTAGGGTTTGGGTTAGGTTTAGGTTTAAGGTAGCGTTAGAGTTTGGATGAAGTTTAGGATAGCGTGAGGGTTATTTTTATGGTTAGGGCTAGAGTTTGGGTTTGTGTCCAGGTTAGCTTTAAGGCTAGGGTTCAGGTTAGGGTTAGGGGTTATGTTTAGGGTTAGGGTTATGTTTTGGTTTAGGGTTAGTGTGAAGTTTAGGTTAAGGGTGAGGGTTAGGATAAGAGTTAGAATTAGGGTTAGGATTATAGTTAGTGTTAGAGGTTAGATTTAGGATGCTAACGTTAGGTTTATGGTTAGGGTTGGGTTAATGTTAGAGTTAGGGTTAGATTAGGTTTAATGTTCGTGTTTGGGTTAGGGATAAGGTTAGGGATAGCATTAGGTTTAGGGTTGGGGATACGGTTAGGGGTTAGGGTGAGGGTTGTGGTTAGGGTGTGGGTTAGGGTTAGGTTTACAGTTAAGGTGAGGGTTTAGGGTCAGTGTTATAGTTAGGGTTCGAGTTAGAGTTTGGGTTAGGTTTAGGGTGAAGTTTCAGTTAATAGTAAGGGTCAGGGTAAGGGTTAGGGTTAAGATTACAGTTAGGGTTAAGTTTAGTGTTAGGGTTAGGGTTAGGGTAGGGGTAAGGTTAGGGTTAAGGCTAGGTTTACGGTAAAGGGTAGGGCTAGGTTAGGGTTAGGTTTAGAGTTAGAGCTAGTACTAGGGTTTAGGGTAAGAGGTAGGGTCAGGTTTAGAGTTTTTGTTAGTTTTAGGGTGGAGTTAAGGTTAAGTTTAGCGTTAGGGTAAGTGTTAGGTTTAGGTCAGGGTTAAGGTTAGGGTTAGGGAAAGGGTTAGGTGTTCGTGGGAGGGTTAGTGTTAGGTTTACACTTAAGCTGTTGTTTTACAGTGTTACGGTTAGGTCAGGGTTGTAGTTAGGGTTAGGATGAGGTTTAGGTTTAGGGCTATATTTAGGGGATAGTTTAGGGTTTTTTAGGGTTAGGTTTGGTTTTAGGGTTAAGGTTAGGCTTAGGTTTATCTTGAAATTTATGTTAAGGATGAGGGTTAGGGTTAGCGTTAGGGTTAGGTGTTTGGGTTAAGGTTAGGGTTAGGTTTAGGGTTTGGGTTGGGGTTAGGTGTTTCGGTTAATGTTAGGGTCAGGTTTAGGGTAAGGGTTAGGGTTCGGTTTAGGATCAGGCTTACGGTTAGGGTTAGAATTAGGGTTAGTGGTTAGGCTTAGGCTTAGGGTTAAGGTTAGGTTTAGGCTAAAGATCAGGATTTGATTTCGAGTTAGGTGTTAGTGTTTCGGTTAGGTTTAGGGTAGGGTTATATTTAGGGTTAGGTTAAGAGTTAGATTTATGGTTACAGTTAAGGGGAGGGTTTTGGGTAAGTGTTACATTTAGGGTTAGGGTTAGGTTTAGGGCTAGGGCTAGGGTTAGGTTTAGATTTCGCGTTACAGGTTAGGGTTAGGTTTAAGTTTATGGTAGGGTAAAGTTAGGGTTAAGGTTTGGTTAGGGTTAGGGTCAGGGTTAGGATTAGGATTAGGTTTAGGGTGAGGGTTAGGGTCAGAGTTATTGTAAGGGTTAGGTTTGGGGTTACAGGTGGGCCAAGGTTAAGGTTAGGGTCAGGGTTAAAGTTAGGGTGTGCTTTAGATTAGGGATAGGGTGAAGTTTAAGATAGGGTGAGGGTTAGGGTTATGGCTAAGGTTTGCTTGAGTTTTCAGGTTAGTGTTAAGGTTATGTTTAGGGTTAGGAATAAGTTTATGGGTTCTGTTTACTTTTAGGGTTAGGGGTAGATTTTAGGTTAGGGTTAAGTTCAGTGTTACGGTTAGGGTTAGGTTTACGGTATGTGTTAGGCATTGTGGTTGGTGTGAGGATTAGGTTTAGGATTAGGGTTGGGTAGGGTTAGAATTATGGTTATGGTAAGGTGTTAGGGATTAGAGGAGTAGTTTTGGGTTAGGGCTTGGGTGAGGGTTCCGGTTAGGCATTGTGGTTCTGGTCATGGTTAGTTTTGGTTTAGGGTTAGGGTTAGTTTTATGATTAGGTTTAGGGTTAGTTTTATGATTAGGTTTAGGGTTAGTGTTAGAGTTAGGGTCAGGCTTTGGTGCTAGGGGTTAGGTTTTGGGTTAGGGTTAGGGTTATCGTTAGGGCTTAGGTTTTCAGGTGAGTGTTAGGGTTAGGGTTAGGGATAGCGTTAGGGTTAGCTTTTGGGGGTACGGTTAGGGGTTAGGTGAGGGTTACAGTTAGTATTGCAGTTAAGGTTAGGTTTTAGGGCAAGTGTTATGATTAGGGTTAGAGTTAGAGTTAGGGTTAGGTTTAGGGTTAGGTGCAGGGTAAGTTTTAGGTTTAAGTCCTGGTTTAGGGTTAGAGTTAGTGTCCTATTTAGGGTCAAGTTTAGAGTTCGGGGAAGGTTTAGGATTAGGTCTATTGTTGGGCTTAGGATTAGGGTTAGGTTCAGAGCTATTGTAAGGCTTAGGTTTAGGGTTACAGATGGACTAGCTTTACGGTTAGAGTTAGGTTTAAGGTTAGGGTTTGGGCTAGGTTTACGTTTACGGTTATGGTTAGGGTTAGGATTTGGTTGAAGTTTAGCATAGGCTGAGGGTTACTTTTAGGGTTAGGGCTAGAGTTTGGGTTTGTGTTCAGGTTAGTGTTATGGTTAGATTTAGGGTCCAGTTTAGGGTTAGGGGTTATGTTTAGTGTTAGGGTTAGTTTTAGGTTTAGGGTTAGTGTGAAGTTTAGGTTAAGGGTGAGAGTTAGGATTAGGGTTAGTGTTAGACGTTAGGTTTAGGATGCGACTTTTAGGTTTATGGTTAGGGTAGGTTTAAGTTTAGGGTTAATGTTAGGGTTAGTGTTAGATTAGGGTTACTGTTCGTGTTAGGGTTACAGTTAGGGTTAGAGATAGCATTAGGTTTAGGGTTAGGAATATAGTTAGGGGTTAGGGTGAGGGTTGGGGATATGGTGAGGGTTAGGTTTAGGTTTACAGTTAAGGTGAGGGTTTAGGGTAATTGTTATGGTTAGGGTTAGAGTTAGGGTCATGGTGAAGTTTCAGTTAATAGAGGGGTTCAGGGTTAATGTTAGATTTAGGGTTAAGGTTAGTGTTAGGGTTAGGTTTAGGTTAGGGTTAAGGTAGCGGTCGGGTTAGGGTTAAGACTAGGTTTACGGTAAAGTGTAAGGCTAGGTTAGGGTTAGGTTTAGAGTTAGTGCTAGGCTCTAGGGTTAGGGTTAAGGTCAGGTTTAGAGTTATTGTTAGGTTTACGGTTAAGGTTAGGGTAGAGTTAAGGTTAAGGTTAAGTTTAAGGTTAGGGTAAGAGTTAGGTTTACGTCAGGTTTAGGGTTAGGATGAGGGATAGGGTTAGGGTTAGGGAAAGGGTTAGGGTTTCGTGTGAGGATTAGTGTTATGTTTACATTAAGCTGATGTTTTGGGTGTTACAGTAAGGTTTTGGGTTAGAGTTAGGTTAGGTTTAGAGTTAGGGCTAGAGTATGGTGATAGTGCTTTAGGCTTAGGTTTAGGGTGAAATTTAGGTTAAGGATGAGGGTTAGGGTTGGGGTAGGTGTTTGGATTAATGTTAGGGTCAGGTTTAGGGTTTTGGTTTAGAGTTCAGTTTAGATTCAGGGTTAGGGGTAGACTTAGGTTTAGGGCTAGGGTTAGGTTTAGCGTTAGTTTAGCTCAGGGTTAAGGTTTGAATGAAGTTAGGGTAGGTTTAGGGTTATGGTTAGGTTGAAATTTTGGTTAAGTGTGGGGGTTTGGTTTCGGGTTAGGGTTAGAGTTAGGGTTAGTGGTTAAGGTTAGGTTTAGGGTTAAGGTTAGGTTTAGGCTAAGCATTAGGGTTAGAGTTAGGGTTAGTGGTTAGTGTTTCAGTTAGGTTTAGGATAGGGTTATAATTAGGGTTAAGTTTAGGGTTACGGTAAGAGTTAGATTTACTTTTACAGTTAAGGTGAGGGTTTTGCGTAACTGTTACGGTTAGGGTTAGGGCTAGGTTTAGGGTTAGAGTTGGGTTAGGGGTTAGGTTTAGGTTAAGTTTATGGTAGGCTTAAAGTTAGGGTTAAGGTTAGGTTAGGGTTAGGGTCAGGGTTAGGATTAGAATTAGGTTTCGGGCGAGGGTTAGTGTCAGATTTATTACAAGGGTTAGGTTTAGGGTTACAGACGGGCCAAGGTTAAGGTTAGGGTTAGGTTTAGGGGTAGGATTAGGGCTAAAGTTAGGGTTAGCTTTAGGTTAGGGATAGGATGAAGTTTAAGATAGGGTGAGGGTTAGGGTTATGGCTAAGGTTTGGGTTAGTTTTCGGGTTAGTGTTAAGGTTATGTTTAGGGTTAGGGTTAAGTTTATGGGTTGTGTTTAGTTTTAGGGTTAGGGTTAGATTTAAGGTTAGGGTTAAGTTTAGTGTAACAGTTAAGGTTACGGTTTGTGTTAGGCATTGTGGTTGGGGTGAGGTTTAGGTTTAGGGTTAGGGTTGTGTATGCTTAGGATTATGGTTATGGTAAGGTGTTAGGGGTTAGAAGTGTAGTTTAGGGTTAGGGGTGGGTGAGGGTTCTGGTAAAGCATTGTGGTTCCGACCATGGTTAGGTTTGGTTTAGGGTTACGGTTAGGTTTATGATTAGGTTTCAGGTTAATGTTCGAGTTCGAGTTAAGGTTTGGGTTAGGCTTTGGTGTTAGGGGTCAGGGTTTTGGGTTAGGGTTAGGGTTATTGTTAGTGCTCAGGGGTTCAGGTTAGTGTTAGGGTTAGGGTTACGGATAGCATCAGGGTTAGGGTTGGGGATACGGTTAGGGGTTAGGGTGAGGGTTACGGTTCCTTTTACAGTTTAGGTGAGGGTTTAGGTTAAGTGTCATCATTAGGGTTAGAGTTAGGGTTATGGTTAGGTGTAGGGCAATATTTAGGTTTAGGTGCCGTTTTAGTGTTAGAGTCAGTGGTCAATTTAGGGTCAAGGTTAGATTTAGGGTTAGGGTAAGGTTTAGGTCTAGGGTTAGGATTAGGTTTAGGGTTAGGTTCAGGGCTATTGTAAGGGTTAGGTTTAGGGTTCCATTTGGACTAGCATTATGGTTAGAGTTATGTTCAAGGATAGGGTTTGGGTTAGGTTTAGGTTTAGGGTTAGGGTTTGGATGAAGTTTAGGATAGGGTGAGGGTTATTTTTATGGTTTGGGCTAAAGATTGGTTTTGTGTTCAGCTTAGTGTTAAGGTTAGGTTTAGGGTTCGGTTTTGGGTTAGGGGTTATGTTTAGGGTTTGGGTTACGCTTTGGTTTAGGGTTAGTGAAGTTTAGGTTAAGGGTGAGGGTTAGGATAAAGGTTAGGATTAGGTTTATGGTAAGGTGTTAGTGGTTAGAGGTGTAGTTTAGGGTTAGGGTTTGGGTGAGGGTTCCGGTTAGGAATTGTGGTTCTGGTCATGGTTGGGTTTGGTTTAGGTTTATGATTAGGTTTCGGGTTAGTGGTAGAGTTAGGGTGAGAGTTAGGGTTAAGGTTTGGATTAGGCTTTGGTGTTAGGGGTTAGGGTTTGTGTTGGAGTTAGGGTTATCGTTAGGGCTCAGGGGTTTCAGGTTAGTTTTAGGGTTAAGGTTAGGGATTGCATTAGGGTTAGGTTTGGGGGATACGGTTAGGGGTTAGGGTGAGGGTTACGGTTAGTTTTGCAGTTAAAGTGTGGGTTTAGGATAAGTGTTATGATTAGGGTTAGAGTTGGAGTTATTTTTAGGTTTAGGGTTAGGTGTAGGGGAAGATTTAGGTTTAGGTCCAGGTTCAGGGTTAGAGTTAGTGTTCTCTTTAGGGTCAAGGGTGCAGTTAGGGTTAGGCTAGGATTAGGTCTAGGGCTAGGATTAGGTTTAGGGTTAATTTCCGGGCAATTGTAAGGGTTAGGTTTAGGGTTACAGATGGACTAGCGTTATGGTTAGAGGTAGGTTTAAGGTTAGGGTTTGGGTTAGGTTTAGGTTTAAGGTAGCGTTAGAGTTTGGATGAAGTTTAGGATAGCGTGAGGGTTATTTTTATGGTTAGGGCTAGAGTTTGGGTTTGTGTCCAGGTTAGCTTTAAGGCTAGGGTTCAGGTTAGGGTTAGGGGTTATGTTTAGGGTTAGGGTTATGTTTTGGTTTAGGGTTAGTGTGAAGTTTAGGTTAAGGGTGAGGGTTAGGATAAGAGTTAGAATTAGGGTTAGGATTATAGTTAGTGTTAGAGGTTAGATTTAGGATGCTAACGTTAGGTTTATGGTTAGGGTTGGGTTAATGTTAGAGTTAGGGTTAGATTAGGTTTAATGTTCGTGTTTGGGTTAGGGATAAGGTTAGGGATAGCATTAGGTTTAGGGTTGGGGATACGGTTAGGGGTTAGGGTGAGGGTTGTGGTTAGGGTGTGGGTTAGGGTTAGGTTTACAGTTAAGGTGAGGGTTTAGGGTCAGTGTTATAGTTAGGGTTCGAGTTAGAGTTTGGGTTAGGTTTAGGGTGAAGTTTCAGTTAATAGTAAGGGTCAGGGTAAGGGTTAGGGTTAAGATTACAGTTAGGGTTAAGTTTAGTGTTAGGGTTAGGGTTAGGGTAGGGGTAAGGTTAGGGTTAAGGCTAGGTTTACGGTAAAGGGTAGGGCTAGGTTAGGGTTAGGTTTAGAGTTAGAGCTAGTACTAGGGTTTAGGGTAAGAGGTAGGGTCAGGTTTAGAGTTTTTGTTAGTTTTAGGGTGGAGTTAAGGTTAAGTTTAGCGTTAGGGTAAGTGTTAGGTTTAGGTCAGGGTTAAGGTTAGGGTTAGGGAAAGGGTTAGGTGTTCGTGGGAGGGTTAGTGTTAGGTTTACACTTAAGCTGTTGTTTTACAGTGTTACGGTTAGGTCAGGGTTGTAGTTAGGGTTAGGATGAGGTTTAGGTTTAGGGCTATATTTAGGGGATAGTTTAGGGTTTTTTAGGGTTAGGTTTGGTTTTAGGGTTAAGGTTAGGCTTAGGTTTATCTTGAAATTTATGTTAAGGATGAGGGTTAGGGTTAGCGTTAGGGTTAGGTGTTTGGGTTAAGGTTAGGGTTAGGTTTAGGGTTTGGGTTGGGGTTAGGTGTTTCGGTTAATGTTAGGGTCAGGTTTAGGGTAAGGGTTAGGGTTCGGTTTAGGATCAGGCTTAGGGTTAGGGTTAGAATTAGGGTTAGTGGTTAGGCTTAGGCTTAGGGTTAAGGTTAGGTTTAGGCTAAAGATCAGGATTTGATTTCGAGTTAGGTGTTAGTGTTTCGGTTAGGTTTAGGGTAGGGTTATATTTAGGGTTAGGTTAAGAGTTAGATTTATGGTTACAGTTAAGGGGAGGGTTTTGGGTAAGTGTTACATTTAGGGTTAGGGTTAGGTTTAGGGCTAGGGCTAGGGTTAGGTTTAGATTTCGGGTTACAGGTTAGGGTTAGGTTTAAGTCTATGGTAGGGTAAAGTTAGGGTTAAGGTTTGGTTAGGGTTAGGGTCAGGGTTAGGATTAGGATTAGGTTTAGGGTGAGGGTTAGGGTCAGAGTTATTGTAAGGGTTAGGTTTGGGGTTACAGGTGGGCCAAGGTTAAGGTTAGGGTCAGGGTTAAAGTTAGGGTGTGCTTTAGATTAGGGATAGGGTGAAGTTTAAGATAGGGTGAGGGTTAGGGTTATGGCTAAGGTTTGCTTGAGTTTTCAGGTTAGTGTTAAGGTTATGTTTAGGGTTAGGAATAAGTTTATGGGTTCTGTTTACTTTTAGGGTTAGGGGTAGATTTTAGGTTAGGGTTAAGTTCAGTGTTACGGTTAGGGTTAGGTTTACGGTATGTGTTAGGCATTGTGGTTGGTGTGAGGATTAGGTTTAGGATTAGGGTTGGGTAGGGTTAGAATTATGGTTATGGTAAGGTGTTAGGGATTAGAGGAGTAGTTTTGGGTTAGGGCTTGGGTGAGGGTTCCGGTTAGGCATTGTGGTTCTGGTCATGGTTAGTTTTGGTTTAGGGTTAGGGTTAGTTTTATGATTAGGTTTAGGGTTAGTTTTATGATTAGGTTTAGGGTTAGTGTTAGAGTTAGGGTCAGGCTTTGGTGCTAGGGGTTAGGTTTTGGGTTAGGGTTAGGGTTATCGTTAGGGCTTAGGTTTTCAGGTGAGTGTTAGGGTTAGGGTTAGGGATAGCGTTAGGGTTAGCTTTTGGGGGTACGGTTAGGGGTTAGGTGAGGGTTACAGTTAGTATTGCAGTTAAGGTTAGGTTTTAGGGCAAGTGTTATGATTAGGGTTAGAGTTAGAGTTAGGGTTAGGTTTAGGGTTAGGTGCAGGGTAAGTTTTAGGTTTAAGTCCTGGTTTAGGGTTAGAGTTAGTGTCCTATTTAGGGTCAAGTTTAGAGTTCGGGGAAGGTTTAGGATTAGGTCTATTGTTGGGCTTAGGATTAGGGTTAGGTTCAGAGCTATTGTAAGGCTTAGGTTTAGGGTTACAGATGGACTAGCTTTACGGTTAGAGTTAGGTTTAAGGTTAGGGTTTGGGCTAGGTTTACGTTTACGGTTATGGTTAGGGTTAGGATTTGGTTGAAGTTTAGCATAGGCTGAGGGTTACTTTTAGGGTTAGGGCTAGAGTTTGGGTTTGTGTTCAGGTTAGTGTTATGGTTAGATTTAGGGTCCAGTTTAGGGTTAGGGGTTATGTTTAGTGTTAGGGTTAGTTTTAGGTTTAGGGTTAGTGTGAAGTTTAGGTTAAGGGTGAGAGTTAGGATTAGGGTTAGTGTTAGACGTTAGGTTTAGGATGCTACTTTTAGGTTTATGGTTAGGGTAGGTTTAAGTTTAGGGTTAATGTTAGGGTTAGTGTTAGATTAGGGTTACTGTTCGTGTTAGGGTTACAGTTAGGGTTAGAGATAGCATTAGGTTTAGGGTTAGGAATATAGTTAGGGGTTAGGGTGAGGGTTGGGGATATGGTGAGGGTTAGGTTTAGGTTTACAGTTAAGGTGAGGGTTTAGGGTAATTGTTATGGTTAGGGTTAGAGTTAGGGTCATGGTGAAGTTTCAGTTAATAGAGGGGTTCAGGGTTAATGTTAGATTTAGGGTTAAGGTTAGTGTTAGGGTTAGGTTTAGGTTAGGGTTAAGGTAGCGGTCGGGTTAGGGTTAAGACTAGGTTTACGGTAAAGTGTAAGGCTAGGTTAGGGTTAGGTTTAGAGTTAGTGCTAGGCTCTAGGGTTAGGGTTAAGGTCAGGTTTAGAGTTATTGTTAGGTTTACGGTTAAGGTTAGGGTAGAGTTAAGGTTAAGGTTAAGTTTAAGGTTAGGGTAAGAGTTAGGTTTACGTCAGGTTTAGGGTTAGGATGAGGGATAGGGTTAGGGTTAGGGAAAGGGTTAGGGTTTCGTGTGAGGATTAGTGTTATGTTTACATTAAGCTGATGTTTTTGGGTGTTACAGTAAGGTTTAGGGTTAGAGTTAGGTTAGGTTTAGAGTTAGGGCTAGAGTATGGTGATAGTGCTTTAGGCTTAGGTTTAGGGTGAAATTTAGGTTAAGGATGAGGGTTAGGGTTGGGGTAGGTGTTTGGATTAATGTTAGGGTCAGGTTTAGGGTTTTGGTTTAGAGTTCAGTTTAGATTCAGGGTTAGGGGTAGACTTAGGTTTAGGGCTAGGGTTAGGTTTAGCGTTAGTTTAGCTCAGGGTTAAGGTTTGAATGAAGTTAGGGTAGGTTTAGGGTTATGGTTAGGTTGAAATTTTGGTTAAGTGTGGGGGTTTGGTTTCGGGTTAGGGTTAGAGTTAGGGTTAGTGGTTAAGGTTAGGTTTAGGGTTAAGGTTAGGTTTAGGCTAAGCATTAGGGTTAGAGTTAGGGTTAGTGGTTAGTGTTTCAGTTAGGTTTAGGATAGGGTTATAATTAGGGTTAAGTTTAGGGTTACGGTAAGAGTTAGATTTACTTTTACAGTTAAGGTGAGGGTTTTGCGTAACTGTTACGGTTAGGGTTAGGGCTAGGTTTAGGGTTAGAGTTGGGTTAGGGGTTAGGTTTAGGTTAAGTTTATGGTAGGCTTAAAGTTAGGGTTAAGGTTAGGTTAGGGTTAGGGTCAGGGTTAGGATTAGAATTAGGTTTCGGGCGAGGGTTAGTGTCAGATTTATTACAAGGGTTAGGTTTAGGGTTACAGACGGGCCAAGGTTAAGGTTAGGGTTAGGTTTAGGGGTAGGATTAGGGCTAAAGTTAGGGTTAGCTTTAGGTTAGGGATAGGATGAAGTTTAAGATAGGGTGAGGGTTAGGGTTATGGCTAAGGTTTGGGTTAGTTTTCGGGTTAGTGTTAAGGTTATGTTTAGGGTTAGGGTTAAGTTTATGGGTTGTGTTTAGTTTTAGGGTTAGGGTTAGATTTAAGGTTAGGGTTAAGTTTAGTGTAACAGTTAAGGTTACGGTTTGTGTTAGGCATTGTGGTTGGGGTGAGGTTTAGGTTTAGGGTTAGGGTTGTGTATGCTTAGGATTATGGTTATGGTAAGGTGTTAGGGGTTAGAAGTGTAGTTTAGGGTTAGGGGTGGGTGAGGGTTCTGGTAAAGCATTGTGGTTCCGACCATGGTTAGGTTTGGTTTAGGGTTACGGTTAGGTTTATGATTAGGTTTCAGGTTAATGTTCGAGTTAGAGTTAAGGTTTGGGTTAGGCTTTGGTGTTAGGGGTCAGGGTTTTGGGTTAGGGTTAGGGTTATTGTTAGTGCTCAGGGGTTCAGGTTAGTGTTAGGGTTAGGGTTACGGATAGCATCAGGGTTAGGGTTGGGGATACGGTTAGGGGTTAGGGTGAGGGTTACGGTTACTTTTACAGTTTAGGTGAGGGTTTAGGTTAAGTGTCATCATTAGGGTTAGAGTTAGGGTTATGGTTAGGTGTAGGGCAATATTTAGGTTTAGGTGCCGTTTTAGTGTTAGAGTCAGTGGTCAATTTAGGGTCAAGGTTAGATTTAGGGTTAGGGTAAGGTTTAGGTCTAGGGTTAGGATTAGGTTTAGGGTTAGGTTCAGGGCTATTGTAAGGGTTAGGTTTAGGGTTCCATTTGGACTAGCATTATGGTTAGAGTTATGTTCAAGGATAGGGTTTGGGTTAGGTTTAGGTTTAGGGTTAGGGTTTGGATGAAGTTTAGGATAGGGTGAGGGTTATTTTTATGGTTTGGGCTAAAGATTGGTTTTGTGTTCAGCTTAGTGTTAAGGTTAGGTTTAGGGTTCGGTTTTGGGTTAGGGGTTATGTTTAGGGTTTGGGTTACGCTTTGGTTTAGGGTTAGTGAAGTTTAGGTTAAGGGTGAGGGTTAGGATAAAGGTTAGGATTAGGTTTATGGTAAGGTGTTAGTGGTTAGAGGTGTAGTTTAGGGTTAGGGTTTGGGTGAGGGTTCCGGTTAGGAATTGTGGTTCTGGTCATGGTTGGGTTTGGTTTAGGTTTATGATTAGGTTTCGGGTTAGTGGTAGAGTTAGGGTGAGAGTTAGGGTTAAGGTTTGGATTAGGCTTTGGTGTTAGGGGTTAGGGTTTGTGTTGGAGTTAGGGTTATCGTTAGGGCTCAGGGGTTTCAGGTTAGTTTTAGGGTTAAGGTTAGGGATTGCATTAGGGTTAGGTTTGGGGGATACGGTTAGGGGTTAGGGTGAGGGTTACGGTTAGTTTTGCAGTTAAAGTGTGGGTTTAGGATAAGTGTTATGATTAGGGTTAGAGTTGGAGTTATTTTTAGGTTTAGGGTTAGGTGTAGGGGAAGATTTAGGTTTAGGTCCAGGTTCAGGGTTAGAGTTAGTGTTCTCTTTAGGGTCAAGGGTGCAGTTAGGGTTAGGCTAGGATTAGGTCTAGGGCTAGGATTAGGTTTAGGGTTAATTTCCGGGCTATTGTAAGGGTTAGGTTTAGGGTTACAGATGGACTAGCGTTATGGTTAGAGGTAGGTTTAAGGTTAGGGTTTGGGTTAGGTTTAGGTTTAAGGTAGCGTTAGAGTTTGGATGAAGTTTAGGATAGCGTGAGGGTTATTTTTATGGTTAGGGCTAGAGTTTGGGTTTGTGTCCAGGTTAGCTTTAAGGCTAGGGTTCAGGTTAGGGTTAGGGGTTATGTTTAGGGTTAGGGTTATGTTTTGGTTTAGGGTTAGTGTGAAGTTTAGGTTAAGGGTGAGGGTTAGGATAAGAGTTAGAATTAGGGTTAGGATTATAGTTAGTGTTAGAGGTTAGATTTAGGATGCTAACGTTAGGTTTATGGTTAGGGTTGGGTTAATGTTAGAGTTAGGGTTAGATTAGGTTTAATGTTCGTGTTTGGGTTAGGGATAAGGTTAGGGATAGCATTAGGTTTAGGGTTGGGGATACGGTTAGGGGTTAGGGTGAGGGTTGTGGTTAGGGTGTGGGTTAGGGTTAGGTTTACAGTTAAGGTGAGGGTTTAGGGTCAGTGTTATAGTTAGGGTTCGAGTTAGAGTTTGGGTTAGGTTTAGGGTGAAGTTTCAGTTAATAGTAAGGGTCAGGGTAAGGGTTAGGGTTAAGATTACAGTTAGGGTTAAGGTTAGGGTAGGGGTAAGGTTAGGGTTAAGGCTAGGTTTACGGTAAAGGGTAGGGCTAGGTTAGGGTTAGGTTTAGAGTTAGAGCTAGTACTAGGGTTTAGGGTAAGAGGTAGGGTCAGGTTTAGAGTTTTTGTTAGTTTTAGGGTGGAGTTAAGGTTAAGTTTAGCGTTAGGGTAAGTGTTAGGTTTAGGTCAGGGTTAAGGTTAGGGTTAGGGAAAGGGTTAGGTGTTCGTGGGAGGGTTAGTGTTAGGTTTACACTTAAGCTGATGTTTTACAGTGTTACGGTTAGGTCAGGGTTGTAGTTAGGGTTAGGATGAGGTTTAGGTTTAGGGCTATATTTAGGGGATAGTTTAGGGTTTTTTAGGGTTAGGTTTGGTTTTAGGGTTAAGGTTAGGCTTAGGTATATCTTGAAATTTATGTTAAGGATGAGGGTTAGGGTTAGCGTTAGGGTTAGGTGTTTGGGTTAAGGTTAGGGTTAGGTTTAGGGTTTGGGTTGGGGTTAGGTGTTTCGGTTAATGTTAGGGTCAGGTTTAGGGTAAGGGTTAGGGTTCGGTTTAGGATCAGGCTTAGGGTTAGGGTTAGAATTAGGGTTAGTGGTTAGGCTTAGGCTTAGGGTTAAGGTTAGGTTTAGGCTAAAGATCAGGATTTGATTTCGAGTTAGGTGTTAGTGTTTCGGTTAGGTTTAGGGTAGGGTTATATTTAGGGTTAGGTTAAGAGTTAGATTTATGGTTACAGTTAAGGGGAGGGTTTTGGGTAAGTGTTACATTTAGGGTTAGGGTTAGGTTTAGGGCTAGGGCTAGGGTTAGGTTTAGATTTCGGGTTACAGGTTAGGGTTAGGTTTAAGTCTATGGTAGGGTAAAGTTAGGGTTAAGGTTTGGTTAGGGTTAGGGTCAGGGTTAGGATTAGGATTAGGTTTAGGGTGAGGGTTAGGGTCAGAGTTATTGTAAGGGTTAGGTTTGGGGTTACAGGTGGGCCAAGGTTAAGGTTAGGGTCAGGGTTAAAGTTAGGGTGTGCTTTAGATTAGGGATAGGGTGAAGTTTAAGATAGGGTGAGGGTTAGGGTTATGGCTAAGGTTTGCTTGAGTTTTCAGGTTAGTGTTAAGGTTATGTTTAGGGTTAGGAATAAGTTTATGGGTTCTGTTTACTTTTAGGGTTAGGGGTAGATTTTAGGTTAGGGTTAAGTTCAGTGTTACGGTTAGGGTTAGGTTTACGGTATGTGTTAGGCATTGTGGTTGGTGTGAGGATTAGGTTTAGGATTAGGGTTGGGTAGGGTTAGAATTATGGTTATGGTAAGGTGTTAGGGATTAGAGGAGTAGTTTTGGGTTAGGGCTTGGGTGAGGGTTCCGGTTAGGCATTGTGGTTCTGGTCATGGTTAGTTTTGGTTTAGGGTTAGGGTTAGTTTTATGATTAGGTTTAGGGTTAGTTTTATGATTAGGTTTAGGGTTAGTGTTAGAGTTAGGGTCAGGCTTTGGTGCTAGGGGTTAGGTTTTGGGTTAGGGTTAGGGTTATCGTTAGGGCTTAGGTTTTCAGGTGAGTGTTAGGGTTAGGGTTAGGGATAGCGTTAGGGTTAGCTTTTGGGGGTACGGTTAGGGGTTAGGTGAGGGTTACAGTTAGTATTGCAGTTAAGGTTAGGTTTTAGGGCAAGTGTTATGATTAGGGTTAGAGTTAGAGTTAGGGTTAGGTTTAGGGTTAGGTGCAGGGTAAGTTTTAGGTTTAAGTCCTGGTTTAGGGTTAGAGTTAGTGTCCTATTTAGGGTCAAGTTTAGAGTTCGGGGAAGGTTTAGGATTAGGTCTATTGTTGGGCTTAGGATTAGGGTTAGGTTCAGAGCTATTGTAAGGCTTAGGTTTAGGGTTACAGATGGACTAGCTTTACGGTTAGAGTTAGGTTTAAGGTTAGGGTTTGGGCTAGGTTTACGTTTACGGTTATGGTTAGGGTTAGGATTTGGTTGAAGTTTAGCATAGGCTGAGGGTTACTTTTAGGGTTAGGGCTAGAGTTTGGGTTTGTGTTCAGGTTAGTGTTATGGTTAGATTTAGGGTCCAGTTTAGGGTTAGGGGTTATGTTTAGTGTTAGGGTTAGTTTTAGGTTTAGGGTTAGTGTGAAGTTTAGGTTAAGGGTGAGAGTTAGGATTAGGGTTAGTGTTAGACGTTAGGTTTAGGATGCTACTTTTAGGTTTATGGTTAGGGTAGGTTTAAGTTTAGGGTTAATGTTAGGGTTAGTGTTAGATTAGGGTTACTGTTCGTGTTAGGGTTACAGTTAGGGTTAGAGATAGCATTAGGTTTAGGGTTAGGAATATAGTTAGGGGTTAGGGTGAGGGTTGGGGATATGGTGAGGGTTAGGTTTAGGTTTACAGTTAAGGTGAGGGTTTAGGGTAATTGTTATGGTTAGGGTTAGAGTTAGGGTCATGGTGAAGTTTCAGTTAATAGAGGGGTTCAGGGTTAATGTTAGATTTAGGGTTAAGGTTAGTGTTAGGGTTAGGTTTAGGTTAGGGTTAAGGTAGCGGTCGGGTTAGGGTTAAGACTAGGTTTACGGTAAAGTGTAAGGCTAGGTTAGGGTTAGGTTTAGAGTTAGTGCTAGGCTCTAGGGTTAGGGTTAAGGTCAGGTTTAGAGTTATTGTTAGGTTTATGGTTAAGGTTAGGGTAGAGTTAAGGTTAAGGTTAAGTTTAAGGTTAGGGTAAGAGTTAGGTTTACGTCAGGTTTAGGGTTAGGATGAGGGATAGGGTTAGGGTTAGGGAAAGGGTTAGGGTTTCGTGTGAGGATTAGTGTTATGTTTACATTAAGCTGATGTTTTTGGGTGTTACAGTAAGGTTTAGGGTTAGAGTTAGGTTAGGTTTAGAGTTAGGGCTAGAGTATGGTGATAGTGCTTTAGGCTTAGGTTTAGGGTGAAATTTAGGTTAAGGATGAGGGTTAGGGTTGGGGTAGGTGTTTGGATTAATGTTAGGGTCAGGTTTAGGGTTTTGGTTTAGAGTTCAGTTTAGATTCAGGGTTAGGGGTAGACTTAGGTTTAGGGCTAGGGTTAGGTTTAGCGTTAGTTTAGCTCAGGGTTAAGGTTTGAATGAAGTTAGGGTAGGTTTAGGGTTATGGTTAGGTTGAAATTTTGGTTAAGTGTGGGGGTTTGGTTTCGGGTTAGGGTTAGAGTTAGGGTTAGTGGTTAAGGTTAGGTTTAGGGTTAAGGTTAGGTTTAGGCTAAGCATTAGGGTTAGAGTTAGGGTTAGTGGTTAGTGTTTCAGTTAGGTTTAGGATAGGGTTATAATTAGGGTTAAGTTTAGGGTTACGGTAAGAGTTAGATTTACTTTTACAGTTAAGGTGAGGGTTTTGCGTAACTGTTACGGTTAGGGTTAGGGCTAGGTTTAGGGTTAGAGTTGGGTTAGGGGTTAGGTTTAGGTTAAGTTTATGGTAGGCTTAAAGTTAGGGTTAAGGTTAGGTTAGGGTTAGGGTCAGGGTTAGGATTAGAATTAGGTTTCGGGCGAGGGTTAGTGTCAGATTTATTACAAGGGTTAGGTTTAGGGTTACAGACGGGCCAAGGTTAAGGTTAGGGTTAGGTTTAGGGGTAGGATTAGGGCTAAAGTTAGGGTTAGCTTTAGGTTAGGGATAGGATGAAGTTTAAGATAGGGTGAGGGTTAGGGTTATGGCTAAGGTTTGGGTTAGTTTTCGGGTTAGTGTTAAGGTTATGTTTAGGGTTAGGGTTAAGTTTATGGGTTGTGTTTAGTTTTAGGGTTAGGGTTAGATTTAAGGTTAGGGTTAAGTTTAGTGTAACAGTTAAGGTTACGGTTTGTGTTAGGCATTGTGGTTGGGGTGAGGTTTAGGTTTAGGGTTAGGGTTGTGTATGCTTAGGATTATGGTTATGGTAAGGTGTTAGGGGTTAGAAGTGTAGTTTAGGGTTAGGGGTGGGTGAGGGTTCTGGTAAAGCATTGTGGTTCCGACCATGGTTAGGTTTGGTTTAGGGTTACGGTTAGGTTTATGATTAGGTTTCAGGTTAATGTTCGAGTTAGAGTTAAGGTTTGGGTTAGGCTTTGGTGTTAGGGGTTAGGGTTTTGGGTTAGGGTTAGGGTTATTGTTAGTGCTCAGGGGTTCAGGTTAGTGTTAGGGTTAGGGTTACGGATAGCATCAGGGTTAGGGTTGGGGATACGGTTAGGGGTTAGGGTGAGGGTTACGGTTCCTTTTACAGTTTAGGTGAGGGTTTAGGTTAAGTGTCATCATTAGGGTTAGAGTTAGGGTTATGGTTAGGTGTAGGGCAATATTTAGGTTTAGGTGCCGTTTTAGTGTTAGAGTCAGTGGTCAATTTAGGGTCAAGGTTAGATTTAGGGTTAGGGTAAGGTTTAGGTCTAGGGTTAGGATTAGGTTTAGGGTTAGGTTCAGGGCTATTGTAAGGGTTAGGTTTAGGGTTCCATTTGGACTAGCATTATGGTTAGAGTTATGTTCAAGGATAGGGTTTGGGTTAGGTTTAGGTTTAGGGTTAGGGTTTGGATGAAGTTTAGGATAGGGTGAGGGTTATTTTTATGGTTTGGGCTAAAGATTGGTTTTGTGTTCAGCTTAGTGTTAAGGTTAGGTTTAGGGTTCGGTTTTGGGTTAGGGGTTATGTTTAGGGTTTGGGTTACGCTTTGGTTTAGGGTTAGTGAAGTTTAGGTTAAGGGTGAGGGTTAGGATAAAGGTTAGGATTAGGTTTATGGTAAGGTGTTAGTGGTTAGAGGTGTAGTTTAGGGTTAGGGTTTGGGTGAGGGTTCCGGTTAGGAATTGTGGTTCTGGTCATGGTTGGGTTTGGTTTAGGTTTATGATTAGGTTTCGGGTTAGTGTTAGAGTTAGGGTGAGAGTTAGGGTTAAGGTTTGGATTAGGCTTTGGTGTTAGGGGTTAGGGTTTGTGTTAGGGTTATCGTTAGGGCTCAGGGGTTTCAGGTTAGTTTTAGGGTTAAGGTTAGGGATTGCATTAGGGTTAGGTTTGGGGGATACGGTTAGGGGTTAGGGTGAGGGTTACGGTTAGTTTTGCAGTTAAAGTGTGGGTTTAGGATAAGTGTTATGATTAGGGTTAGAGTTGGAGTTATTTTTAGGTTTAGGGTTAGGTGTAGGGGAAGATTTAGGTTTAGGTCCAGGTTTAGGGTTAGAGTTAGTGTTCTCTTTAGGGTCAAGGGTGCAGTTAGGGTTAGGTTAGGATTAGGTCTAGGGCTAGGATTAGGTTTAGGGTTAATTTCCGGGCAATTGTAAGGGTTAGGTTTAGGGTTACAGATGGACTAGCGTTATGGTTAGAGGTAGGTTTAAGGTTAGGGTTTGGGTTAGGTTTAGGTTTAGGTTTAAGGTAGCGTTAGAGTTTGGATGAAGTTTAGGATAGCGTGAGGGTTATTTTTATGGTTAGGGCTAGAGTTTGGGTTTGTGTCCAGGTTAGCTTTAAGGCTAGGGTTCAGGTTAGGGTTAGGGGTTATGTTTAGGGTTAGGGTTATGTTTTGGTTTAGGGTTAGTGTGAAGTTTAGGTTAAGGGTGAGGGTTAGGATAAGAGTTAGAATTAGGGTTAGGATTATAGTTAGTGTTAGAGGTTAGATTTAGGATGCTAACGTTAGGTTTATGGTTAGGGTTGGGTTAATGTTAGAGTTAGGGTTAGATTAGGTTTAATGTTCGTGTTTGGGTTAGGGATAAGGTTAGGGATAGCATTAGGTTTAGGGTTGGGGATACGGTTAGGGGTTAGGGTGAGGGTTGTGGTTAGGGTGTGGGTTAGGGTTAGGTTTACAGTTAAGGTGAGGGTTTAGGGTCAGTGTTATAGTTAGGGTTCGAGTTAGAGTTTGGGTTAGGTTTAGGGTGAAGTTTCAGTTAATAGTAAGGGTCAGGGTAAGGGTTAGGGTTAAGATTACAGTTAGGGTTAAGTTTAGTGTTAGGGTTAGGGTTAGGGTAGGGGTAAGGTTAGGGTTAAGGCTAGGTTTACGGTAAAGGGTAGGGCTAGGTTAGGGTTAGGTTTAGAGTTAGAGCTAGTACTAGGGTTTAGGGTAAGAGGTAGGGTCAGGTTTAGAGTTTTTGTTAGTTTTAGGGTGGAGTTAAGGTTAAGTTTAGCGTTAGGGTAAGTGTTAGGTTTAGGTCAGGGTTAAGGTTAGGGTTAGGGAAAGGGTTAGGTGTTCGTGGGAGGGTTAGTGTTAGGTTTACACTTAAGCTGTTGTTTTACAGTGTTACGGTTAGGTCAGGGTTGTAGTTAGGGTTAGGATGAGGTTTAGGTTTAGGGCTATATTTAGGGGATAGTTTAGGGTTTTTTAGGGTTAGGTTTGGTTTTAGGGTTAAGGTTAGGCTTAGGTTTATCTTGAAATTTATGTTAAGGATGAGGGTTAGGGTTAGCGTTAGGGTTAGGTGTTTGGGTTAAGGTTAGGGTTAGGTTTAGGGTTTGGGTTGGGGTTAGGTGTTTCGGTTAATGTTAGGGTCAGGTTTAGGGTAAGGGTTAGGGTTCGGTTTAGGATCAGGCTTACGGTTAGGGTTAGAATTAGGGTTAGTGGTTAGGCTTAGGCTTAGGGTTAAGGTTAGGTTTAGGCTAAAGATCAGGATTTGATTTCGAGTTAGGTGTTAGTGTTTCGGTTAGGTTTAGGGTAGGGTTATATTTAGGGTTAGGTTAAGAGTTAGATTTATGGTTACAGTTAAGGGGAGGGTTTTGGGTAAGTGTTACATTTAGGGTTAGGGTTAGGTTTAGGGCTAGGGCTAGGGTTAGGTTTAGATTTCGCGTTACAGGTTAGGGTTAGGTTTAAGTTTATGGTAGGGTAAAGTTAGGGTTAAGGTTTGGTTAGGGTTAGGGTCAGGGTTAGGATTAGGATTAGGTTTAGGGTGAGGGTTAGGGTCAGAGTTATTGTAAGGGTTAGGTTTGGGGTTACAGGTGGGCCAAGGTTAAGGTTAGGGTCAGGGTTAAAGTTAGGGTGTGCTTTAGATTAGGGATAGGGTGAAGTTTAAGATAGGGTGAGGGTTAGGGTTATGGCTAAGGTTTGCTTGAGTTTTCAGGTTAGTGTTAAGGTTATGTTTAGGGTTAGGAATAAGTTTATGGGTTCTGTTTACTTTTAGGGTTGGGGTAGATTTTAGGTTAGGGTTAAGTTCAGTGTTACGGTTAGGGTTAGGTTTACGGTATGTGTTAGGCATTGTGGTTGGTGTGAGGATTAGGTTTAGGATTAGGGTTGGGTAGGGTTAGAATTATGGTTATGGTAAGGTGTTAGGGATTAGAGGAGTAGTTTTGGGTTAGGGCTTGGGTGAGGGTTCCGGTTAGGCATTGTGGTTCTGGTCATGGTTAGTTTTGGTTTAGGGTTAGGGTTAGTTTTATGATTAGGTTTAGGGTTAGTTTTATGATTAGGTTTAGGGTTAGTGTTAGAGTTAGGGTCAGGCTTTGGTGCTAGGGGTTAGGTTTTGGGTTAGGGTTAGGGTTATCGTTAGGGCTTAGGTTTTCAGGTGAGTGTTAGGGTTAGGGTTAGGGATAGCGTTAGGGTTAGCTTTTGGGGGTACGGTTAGGGGTTAGGTGAGGGTTACAGTTAGTATTGCAGTTAAGGTTAGGTTTTAGGGCAAGTGTTATGATTAGGGTTAGAGTTAGAGTTAGGGTTAGGTTTAGGGTTAGGTGCAGGGTAAGTTTTAGGTTTAAGTCCTGGTTTAGGGTTAGAGTTAGTGTCCTATTTAGGGTCAAGTTTAGAGTTCGGGGAAGGTTTAGGATTAGGTCTATTGTTGGGCTTAGGATTAGGGTTAGGTTCAGAGCTATTGTAAGGCTTAGGTTTAGGGTTACAGATGGACTAGCTTTACGGTTAGAGTTAGGTTTAAGGTTAGGGTTTGGGCTAGGTTTACGTTTACGGTTATGGTTAGGGTTAGGATTTGGTTGAAGTTTAGCATAGGCTGAGGGTTACTTTTAGGGTTAGGGCTAGAGTTTGGGTTTGTGTTCAGGTTAGTGTTATGGTTAGATTTAGGGTCCAGTTTAGGGTTAGGGGTTATGTTTAGTGTTAGGGTTAGTTTTAGGTTTAGGGTTAGTGTGAAGTTTAGGTTAAGGGTGAGAGTTAGGATTAGGGTTAGTGTTAGACGTTAGGTTTAGGATGCTACTTTTAGGTTTATGGTTAGGGTAGGTTTAAGTTTAGGGTTAATGTTAGGGTTAGTGTTAGATTAGGGTTACTGTTCGTGTTAGGGTTACAGTTAGGGTTAGGGATAGCATTAGGTTTAGGGTTAGGAATATAGTTAGGGGTTAGGGTGAGGGTTGGGGATATGGTGAGGGTTAGGTTTAGGTTTACAGTTAAGGTGAGGGTTTAGGGTAATTGTTATGGTTAGGGTTAGAGTTAGGGTCATGGTGAAGTTTCAGTTAATAGAGGGGTTCAGGGTTAATGTTAGATTTAGGGTTAAGGTTAGTGTTAGGGTTAGGTTTAGGTTAGGGTTAAGGTAGCGGTCGGGTTAGGGTTAAGACTAGGTTTACGGTAAAGTGTAAGGCTAGGTTAGGGTTAGGTTTAGAGTTAGTGCTAGGCTCTAGGGTTAGGGTTAAGGTCAGGTTTAGAGTTATTGTTAGGTTTACGGTTAAGGTTAGGGTAGAGTTAAGGTTAAGGTTAAGTTTAAGGTTAGGGTAAGAGTTAGGTTTACGTCAGGTTTAGGGTTAGGATGAGGGATAGGGTTAGGGTTAGGGAAAGGGTTAGGGTTTCGTGTGAGGATTAGTGTTATGTTTACATTAAGCTGATGTTTTTGGGTGTTACAGTAAGGTTTAGGGTTAGAGTTAGGTTAGGTTTAGAGTTAGGGCTAGAGTATGGTGATAGTGCTTTAGGCTTAGGTTTAGGGTGAAATTTAGGTTAAGGATGAGGGTTAGGGTTGGGGTAGGTGTTTGGATTAATCTTAGGGTCAGGTTTAGGGTTCTGGTTTAGAGTTCAGTTTAGATTCAGGGTTAGGGGTAGACTTAGGTTTAGGGCTAGGGTTAGGTTTAGCGTTAGTTTAGCTCAGGGTTAAGGTTTGAATGAAGTTAGGGTAGGTTTAGGGTTATGGTTAGGTTGAAATTTGGGTTAAGTGTGAGGGTTTGGTTTCGGGTTGGGGTTAGAGTTAGGGTTAGTGGTTAAGGTTAGGTTTAGGGTTAAGGTTAGGTTTAGGCTAAGCATTAGGGTTAGAGTTAGGGTTAGTGGTTAGTGTTTCAGTTAGGTTTAGGATAGGGTTATAATTAGGGTTAAGTTTAGGGTTACGGTAAGAGTTAGATTTACTTTTACAGTTAAGGTGAGGGTTTTGCGTAACTGTTACGGATAGGGTTAGGGCTAGGTTTAGGGTTAGAGTTGGGTTAGGGGTTAGGTTTAGGTTAAATTTATGGTAGGCTTAAAGTTAGGGTTAAGGTTAGGTTAGGGTTAGGGTCAGGGTTAGGATTAGAATTAGGTTTCGGGCGAGGGTTAGTGTCAGATTTATTACAAGGGTTAGGTTTAGGGTTACAGACGGGCCAAGGTTAAGGTTAGGGTTAGGTTTAGGGGTAGGATTAGGGCTAAAGTTAGGGTTAGCTTTAGGTTAGGGATAGGATGAAGTTTAAGATAGGGTGAGGGTTAGGGTTATGGCTAAGGTTTGGGTTAGTTTTCGGGTTAGTGTTAAGGTTATGTTTAGGGTTAGGGTTAAGTTTATGGGTTGTGTTTAGTTTTAGGGTTAGGGTTAGATTTAAGGTTAGGGTTAAGTTTAGTGTAACAGTTAAGGTTACGGTTTGTGTTAGGCATTGTGGTTGGGGTGAGGTTTAGGTTTAGGGTTAGGGTTGTGTATGCTTAGGATTATGGTTATGGTAAGGTGTTAGGGGTTAGAAGTGTAGTTTAGGGTTAGGGGTGGGTGAGGGTTCTGGTAAAGCATTGTGGTTCCGACCATGGTTAGGTTTGGTTTAGGGTTACGGTTAGGTTTATGATTAGGTTTCAGGTTAATGTTCGAGTTAGAGTTAAGGTTTGGGTTAGGCTTTGGTGTTAGGGGTTAGGGTTTTGGGTTAGGGTTAGGGTTATTGTTAGTGCTCAGGGGTTCAGGTTAGTGTTAGGGTTAGGGTTACGGATAGCATCAGGGTTAGGGTTGGGGATACGGTTAGGGGTTAGGGTGAGGGTTACGGTTCCTTTTACAGTTTAGGTGAGGGTTTAGGTTAAGTGTCATCATTAGGGTTAGAGTTAGGGTTATGGTTAGGTGTAGGGCAATATTTAGGTTTAGGTGCCGGTTTAGTGTTAGAGTCAGTGGTCAATTTAGGGTCAAGGTTAGATTTAGGGTTAGGGTAAGGTTTAGGTCTAGGGTTAGGATTAGGTTTAGGGTTAGGTTCAGGGCTATTGTAAGGGTTAGGTTTAGGGTTCCATTTGGACTAGCATTATGGTTAGAGTTATGTTCAAGGATAGGGTTTGGGTTAGGTTTAGGTTTAGGGTTAGGGTTTGGATGAAGTTTAGGATAGGGTGAGGGTTATTTTTATGGTTTGGGCTAAAGATTGGTTTTGTGTTCAGCTTAGTGTTAAGGTTAGGTTTAGGGTTCGGTTTTGGGTTAGGGGTTATGTTTAGGGTTTGGGTTACGCTTTGGTTTAGGGTTAGTGAAGTTTAGGTTAAGGGTGAGGGTTAGGATAAAGGTTAGGATCAGGTTTATGGTAAGGTGTTAGTGGTTAGAGGTGTAGTTTAGGGTTAGGGTTTGGGTGAGGGTTCCGGTTAGGAATTGTGGTTCTGGTCATGGTTGGGTTTGGTTTAGGTTTATGATTAGGTTTCGGGTTAGTGGTAGAGTTAGGGTGAGAGTTAGGGTTAAGGTTTGGATTAGGCTTTGGTGTTAGGGGTTAGGGTTTGTGTTAGAGTTAGGGTTATCGTTAGGGCTCAGGGGTTTCAGGTTAGTTTTAGGGTTAAGGTTAGGGATTGCATTAGGGTTAGGTTTGGGGGATACGGTTAGGGGTTAGGGTGAGGGTTACGGTTAGTTTTGCAGTTAAAGTGTGGGTTTAGGATAAGTGTTATGATTAGGGTTAGAGTTGGAGTTATTTTTAGGTTTAGGGTTAGGTGTAGGGGAAGATTTAGGTTTAGGTCCAGGTTCAGGGTTAGAGTTAGTGTTCTCTTTAGGGTCAAGGGTGCAGTTAGGGTTAGGCTAGGATTAGGTCTAGGGCTAGGATTAGGTTTAGGGTTAATTTCCGGGCTATTGTAAGGGTTAGGTTTAGGGTTACAGATGGACTAGCGTTATGGTTAGAGGTAGGTTTAAGGTTAGGGTTTGGGTTAGGTTTAGGTTTAAGGTAGCGTTAGAGTTTGGATGAAGTTTAGGATAGCGTGAGGGTTATTTTTATGGTTAGGGCTAGAGTTTGGGTTTGTGTCCAGGTTAGCTTTAAGGCTAGGGTTCAGGTTAGGGTTAGGGGTTATGTTTAGGGTTAGGGTTATGTTTTGGTTTAGGGTTAGTGTGAAGTTTAGGTTAAGGGTGAGGGTTAGGATAAGAGTTAGAATTAGGGTTAGGATTATAGTTAGTGTTAGAGGTTAGATTTAGGATGCTAACGTTAGGTTTATGGTTAGGGTTGGGTTAATGTTAGAGTTAGGGTTAGATTAGGTTTAATGTTCGTGTTTGGGTTAGGGATAAGGTTAGGGATAGCATTAGGTTTAGGGTTGGGGATACGGTTAGGGGTTAGGGTGAGGGTTGTGGTTAGGGTGTGGGTTAGGGTTAGGTTTACAGTTAAGGTGAGGGTTTAGGGTCAGTGTTATAGTTAGGGTTCGAGTTAGAGTTTGGGTTAGGTTTAGGGTGAAGTTTCAGTTAATAGTAAGGGTCAGGGTAAGGGTTAGGGTTAAGATTACAGTTAGGGTTAAGGTTAGGGTAGGGGTAAGGTTAGGGTTAAGGCTAGGTTTACGGTAAAGGGTAGGGCTAGGTTAGGGTTAGGTTTAGAGTTAGAGCTAGTACTAGGGTTTAGGGTAAGAGGTAGGGTCAGGTTT
This sequence comes from Elephas maximus indicus, assembly GCF_024166365.1. Lineage (NCBI taxonomy): Eukaryota > Metazoa > Chordata > Mammalia > Proboscidea > Elephantidae > Elephas > Elephas maximus. Next base: position 1,832,629 of record NW_026060234.1, on the reverse strand, counting down.
AGAGTTTTTGTTAGTTTTAGGGTGGAGTTAAGGTTAAGTTTAGCGTTAGGGTAAGTGTTAGGTTTAGGTCAGGGTTAAGGTTAGGGTTAGGGAAAGGGTTAGGTGTTCGTGGGAGGGTTAGTGTTAGGTTTACACTTAAGCTGATGTTTTACAGTGTTACGGTTAGGTCAGGGTTGTAGTTAGGGTTAGGATGAGGTTTAGGTTTAGGGCTATATTTAGGGGATTGTTTAGGGTTTTTTAGGGTTAGGTTGGGTTTTAGGGTTAAGGTTAGGCTTAGGTTTATCTTGAAATTTATGTTAAGGATGAGGGTTAGGGTTAGCGTTAGGGTTAGGTGTTTGGGTTAAGGTTAGGGTTAGGTTTAGGGTTTGGGTTGGGGTTAGGTGTTTCGGTTAATGTTAGGGTCAGGTTTAGGGTAAGGGTTAGGGTTCGGTTTAGGATCAGGCTTACGGTTAGGGTTAGAATTAGGGTTAGTGGTTAGGCTTAGGCTTAGGGTTAAGGTTAGGTTTAGGCTAAAGATCAGGATTTGATTTCGAGTTAGGTGTTAGTGTTTCGGTTAGGTTTAGGGTAGGGTTATATTTAGGGTTAGGTTAAGAGTTAGATTTATGGTTACAGTTAAGGGGAGGGTTTTGGGTAAGTGTTACATTTAGGGTTAGGGTTAGGTTTAGGGCTAGGGCTAGGGTTAGGTTTAGATTTCGGGTTACAGGTTAGGGTTAGGTTTAAGTCTATGGTAGGGTAAAGTTAGGGTTAAGGTTTGGTTAGGGTTAGGGTCAGGGTTAGGATTAGGATTAGGTTTAGGGTGAGGGTTAGGGTCAGAGTTATTGTAAGGGTTAGGTTTGGGGTTACAGGTGGGCCAAGGTTAAGGTTAGGGTCAGGGTTAAAGTTAGGGTGTGCTTTAGATTAGGGATAGGGTGAAGTTTAAGATAGGGTGAGGGTTAGGGTTATGGCTAAGGTTTGCTTGAGTTTTCAGGTTAGTGTTAAGGTTATGTTTAGGGTTAGGAATAAGTTTATGGGTTCTGTTTACTTTTAGGGTTGGGGTAGATTTTAGGTTAGGGTTAAGTTCAGTGTTACGGTTAGGGTTAGGTTTACGGTATGTGTTAGGCATTGTGGTTGGTGTGAGGATTAGGTTTAGGATTAGGGTTGGGTAGGGTTAGAATTATGGTTATGGTAAGGTGTTAGGGATTAGAGGAGTAGTTTTGGGTTAGGGCTTGGGTGAGGGTTCCGGTTAGGCATTGTGGTTCTGGTCATGGTTAGTTTTGGTTTAGGGTTAGGGTTAGTTTTATGATTAGGTTTAGGGTTAGTTTTATGATTAGGTTTAGGGTTAGTGTTAGAGTTAGGGTCAGGCTTTGGTGCTAGGGGTTAGGTTTTGGGTTAGGGTTAGGGTTATCGTTAGGGCTTAGGTTTTCAGGTGAGTGTTAGGGTTAGGGTTAGGGATAGCGTTAGGGTTAGCTTTTGGGGGTACGGTTAGGGGTTAGATGAGGGTTACAGTTAGTATTGCAGTTAAGGTTAGGTTTTAGGGCAAGTGTTATGATTAGGGTTAGAGTTAGAGTTAGGGTTAGGTTTAGGGTTAGGTGCAGGGTAAGTTTTAGGTTTAAGTCCTGGTTTAGGGTTAGAGTTAGTGTCCTATTTAGGGTCAAGTTTAGAGTTCGGGGAAGGTTTAGGATTAGGTCTATTGTTGGGCTTAGGATTAGGGTTAGGTTCAGAGCTATTGTAAGGCTTAGGTTTAGGGTTACAGATGGACTAGCTTTACGGTTAGAGTTAGGTTTAAGGTTAGGGTTTGGGCTAGGTTTACGTTTACGGTTATGGTTAGGGTTAGGATTTGGTTGAAGTTTAGCATAGGCTGAGGGTTACTTTTAGGGTTAGGGCTAGAGTTTGGGTTTGTGTTCAGGTTAGTGTTATGGTTAGATTTAGGGTCCAGTTTAGGGTTAGGGGTTATGTTTAGTGTTAGGGTTAGTTTTAGGTTTAGGGTTAGAGTGAAGTTTAGGTTAAGGGTGAGAGTTAGGATTAGGGTTAGTGTTAGACGTTAGGTTTAGGATGCTACTTTTAGGTTTATGGTTAGGGTAGGTTTAAGTTTAGGGTTAATGTTAGGGTTAGTGTTAGATTAGGGTTACTGTTCGTGTTAGGGTTACAGTTAGGGTTAGAGATAGCATTAGGTTTAGGGTTAGGAATATAGTTAGGGGTTAGGGTGAGGGTTGGGGATATGGTGAGGGTTAGGTTTAGGTTTACAGTTAAGGTGAGGGTTTAGGGTAATTGTTATGGTTAGGGTTAGAGTTAGGGTCATGGTGAAGTTTCAGTTAATAGAGGGGTTCAGGGTTAATGTTAGATTTAGGGTTAAGGTTAGTGTTAGGGTTAGGTTTAGGTTAGGGTTAAGGTAGCGGTCGGGTTAGGGTTAAGACTAGGTTTACGGTAAAGTGTAAGGCTAGGTTAGGGTTAGGTTTAGAGTTAGTGCTAGGCTCTAGGGTTAGGGTTAAGGTCAGGTTTAGAGTTATTGTTAGGTTTACGGTTAAGGTTAGGGTAGAGTTAAGGTTAAGGTTAAGTTTAAGGTTAGGGTAAGAGTTAGGTTTACGTCAGGTTTAGGGTTAGGATGAGGGATAGGGTTAGGGTTAGGGAAAGGGTTAGGGTTTCGTGTGAGGATTAGTGTTATGTTTACATTAAGCTGATGTTTTTGGGTGTTACAGTAAGGTTTAGGGTTAGAGTTAGGTTAGGTTTAGAGTTAGGGCTAGAGTATGGTGATAGTGCTTTAGGCTTAGGTTTAGGGTGAAATTTAGGTTAAGGATGAGGGTTAGGGTTGGGGTAGGTGTTTGGATTAATCTTAGGGTCAGGTTTAGGGTTCTGGTTTAGAGTTCAGTTTAGATTCAGGGTTAGGGGTAGACTTAGGTTTAGGGCTAGGGTTAGGTTTAGCGTTAGTTTAGCTCAGGGTTAAGGTTTGAATGAAGTTAGGGTAGGTTTAGGGTTATGGTTAGGTTGAAATTTGGGTTAAGTGTGAGGGTTTGGTTTCGGGTTGGGGTTAGAGTTAGGGTTAGTGGTTAAGGTTAGGTTTAGGGTTAAGGTTAGGTTTAGGCTAAGCATTAGGGTTAGAGTTAGGGTTAGTGGTTAGTGTTTCAGTTAGGTTTAGGATAGGGTTATAATTAGGGTTAAGTTTAGGGTTACGGTAAGAGTTAGATTTACTTTTACAGTTAAGGTGAGGGTTTTGCGTAACTGTTACGGATAGGGTTAGGGCTAGGTTTAGGGTTAGAGTTGGGTTAGGGGTTAGGTTTAGGTTAAATTTATGGTAGGCTTAAAGTTAGGGTTAAGGTTAGGTTAGGGTTAGGGTCAGGGTTAGGATTAGAATTAGGTTTCGGGCGAGGGTTAGTGTCAGATTTATTACAAGGGTTAGGTTTAGGGTTACAGACGGGCCAAGGTTAAGGTTAGGGTTAGGTTTAGGGGTAGGATTAGGGCTAAAGTTAGGGTTAGCTTTAGGTTAGGGATAGGATGAAGTTTAAGATAGGGTGAGGGTTAGGGTTATGGCTAAGGTTTGGGTTAGTTTTCGGGTTAGTGTTAAGGTTATGTTTAGGGTTAGGGTTAAGTTTATGGGTTGTGTTTAGTTTTAGGGTTAGGGTTAGATTTAAGGTTAGGGTTAAGTTTAGTGTAACAGTTAAGGTTACGGTTTGTGTTAGGCATTGTGGTTGGGGTGAGGTTTAGGTTTAGGGTTAGGGTTGTGTATGCTTAGGATTATGGTTATGGTAAGGTGTTAGGGGTTAGAAGTGTAGTTTAGGGTTAGGGGTGGGTGAGGGTTCTGGTAAAGCATTGTGGTTCCGACCATGGTTAGGTTTGGTTTAGGGTTACGGTTAGGTTTATGATTAGGTTTCAGGTTAATGTTCGAGTTAGAGTTAAGGTTTGGGTTAGGCTTTGGTGTTAGGGGTTAGGGTTTTGGGTTAGGGTTAGGGTTATTGTTAGTGCTCAGGGGTTCAGGTTAGTGTTAGGGTTAGGGTTACGGATAGCATCAGGGTTAGGGTTGGGGATACGGTTAGGGGTTAGGGTGAGGGTTACGGTTCCTTTTACAGTTTAGGTGAGGGTTTAGGTTAAGTGTCATCATTAGGGTTAGAGTTAGGGTTATGGTTAGGTGTAGGGCAATATTTAGGTTTAGGTGCCGGTTTAGTGTTAGAGTCAGTGGTCAATTTAGGGTCAAGGTTAGATTTAGGGTTAGGGTAAGGTTTAGGTCTAGGGTTAGGATTAGGTTTAGGGTTAGGTTCAGGGCTATTGTAAGGGTTAGGTTTAGGGTTCCATTTGGACTAGCATTATGGTTAGAGTTATGTTCAAGGATAGGGTTTGGGTTAGGTTTAGGTTTAGGGTTAGGGTTTGGATGAAGTTTAGGATAGGGTGAGGGTTATTTTTATGGTTTGGGCTAAAGATTGGTTTTGTGTTCAGCTTAGTGTTAAGGTTAGGTTTAGGGTTCGGTTTTGGGTTAGGGGTTATGTTTAGGGTTTGGGTTACGCTTTGGTTTAGGGTTAGTGAAGTTTAGGTTAAGGGTGAGGGTTAGGATAAAGGTTAGGATCAGGTTTATGGTAAGGTGTTAGTGGTTAGAGGTGTAGTTTAGGGTTAGGGTTTGGGTGAGGGTTCCGGTTAGGAATTGTGGTTCTGGTCATGGTTGGGTTTGGTTTAGGTTTATGATTAGGTTTCGGGTTAGTGGTAGAGTTAGGGTGAGAGTTAGGGTTAAGGTTTGGATTAGGCTTTGGTGTTAGGGGTTAGGGTTTGTGTTAGAGTTAGGGTTATCGTTAGGGCTCAGGGGTTTCAGGTTAGTTTTAGGGTTAAGGTTAGGGATTGCATTAGGGTTAGGTTTGGGGGATACGGTTAGGGGTTAGGGTGAGGGTTACGGTTAGTTTTGCAGTTAAAGTGTGGGTTTAGGATAAGTGTTATGATTAGGGTTAGAGTTGGAGTTATTTTTAGGTTTAGGGTTAGGTGTAGGGGAAGATTTAGGTTTAGGTCCAGGTTTAGGGTTAGAGTTAGTGTTCTCTTTAGGGTCAAGGGTGCAGTTAGGGTTAGGTTAGGATTAGGTCTAGGGCTAGGATTAGGTTTAGGGTTAATTTCCGGGCAATTGTAAGGGTTAGGTTTAGGGTTACAGATGGACTAGCGTTATGGTTAGAGGTAGGTTTAAGGTTAGGGTTTGGGTTAGGTTTAGGTTTAGGTTTAAGGTAGCGTTAGAGTTTGGATGAAGTTTAGGATAGCGTGAGGGTTATTTTTATGGTTAGGGCTAGAGTTTGGGTTTGTGTCCAGGTTAGCTTTAAGGCTAGGGTTCAGGTTAGGGTTAGGGGTTATGTTTAGGGTTAGGGTTATGTTTTGGTTTAGGGTTAGTGTGAAGTTTAGGTTAAGGGTGAGGGTTAGGATAAGAGTTAGAATTAGGGTTAGGATTATAGTTAGTGTTAGAGGTTAGATTTAGGATGCTAACGTTAGGTTTATGGTTAGGGTTGGGTTAATGTTAGAGTTAGGGTTAGATTAGGTTTAATGTTCGTGTTTGGGTTAGGGATAAGGTTAGGGATAGCATTAGGTTTAGGGTTGGGGATACGGTTAGGGGTTAGGGTGAGGGTTGTGGTTAGGGTGTGGGTTAGGGTTAGGTTTACAGTTAAGGTGAGGGTTTAGGGTCAGTGTTATAGTTAGGGTTCGAGTTAGAGTTTGGGTTAGGTTTAGGGTGAAGTTTCAGTTAATAGTAAGGGTCAGGGTAAGGGTTAGGGTTAGGATTACAGTTAGGGTTAAGTTTAGTGTTAGGGTTAGGGTTAGGGTAGGGGTAAGGTTAGGGTTAAGGCTAGGTTTACGGTAAAGGGTAGGGCTAGGTTAGGGTTAGGTTTAGAGTTAGAGCTAGTACTAGGGTTTAGGGTAAGAGGTAGGGTCAGGTTTAGAGTTTTTGTTAGTTTTAGGGTGGAGTTAAGGTTAAGTTTAGCGTTAGGGTAAGTGTTAGGTTTAGGTCAGGGTTAAGGTTAGGGTTAGGGAAAGGGTTAGGTGTTCGTGGGAGGGTTAGTGTTAGGTTTACACTTAAGCTGTTGTTTTACAGTGTTACGGTTAGGTCAGGGTTGTAGTTAGGGTTAGGATGAGGTTTAGGTTTAGGGCTATATTTAGGGGATAGTTTAGGGTTTTTTAGGGTTAGGTTTGGTTTTAGGGTTAAGGTTAGGCTTAGGTTTATCTTGAAATTTATGTTAAGGATGAGGGTTAGGGTTAGCGTTAGGGTTAGGTGTTTGGGTTAAGGTTAGGGTTAGGTTTAGGGTTTGGGTTGGGGTTAGGTGTTTCGGTTAATGTTAGGGTCAGGTTTAGGGTAAGGGTTAGGGTTCGGTTTAGGATCAGGCTTAGGGTTAGGGTTAGAATTAGGGTTAGTGGTTAGGCTTAGGCTTAGGGTTAAGGTTAGGTTTAGGCTAAAGATCAGGATTTGATTTCGAGTTAGGTGTTAGTGTTTCGGTTAGGTTTAGGGTAGGGTTATATTTAGGGTTAGGTTAAGAGTTAGATTTATGGTTACAGTTAAGGGGAGGGTTTTGGGTAAGTGTTACATTTAGGGTTAGGGTTAGGTTTAGGGCTAGGGCTAGGGTTAGGTTTAGATTTCGCGTTACAGGTTAGGGTTAGGTTTAAGTTTATGGTAGGGTAAAGTTAGGGTTAAGGTTTGGTTAGGGTTAGGGTCAGGGTTAGGATTAGGATTAGGTTTAGGGTGAGGGTTAGGGTCAGAGTTATTGTAAGGGTTAGGTTTGGGGTTACAGGTGGGCCAAGGTTAAGGTTAGGGTCAGGGTTAAAGTTAGGGTGTGCTTTAGATTAGGGATAGGGTGAAGTTTAAGATAGGGTGAGGGTTAGGGTTATGGCTAAGGTTTGCTTGAGTTTTCAGGTTAGTGTTAAGGTTATGTTTAGGGTTAGGAATAAGTTTATGGGTTCTGTTTACTTTTAGGGTTGGGGTAGATTTTAGGTTAGGGTTAAGTTCAGTGTTACGGTTAGGGTTAGGTTTACGGTATGTGTTAGGCATTGTGGTTGGTGTGAGGATTAGGTTTAGGATTAGGGTTGGGTAGGGTTAGAATTATGGTTATGGTAAGGTGTTAGGGATTAGAGGAGTAGTTTTGGGTTAGGGCTTGGGTGAGGGTTCCGGTTAGGCATTGTGGTTCTGGTCATGGTTAGTTTTGGTTTAGGGTTAGGGTTAGTTTTATGATTAGGTTTAGGGTTAGTTTTATGATTAGGTTTAGGGTTAGTGTTAGAGTTAGGGTCAGGCTTTGGTGCTAGGGGTTAGGTTTTGGGTTAGGGTTAGGGTTATCGTTAGGGCTTAGGTTTTCAGGTGAGTGTTAGGGTTAGGGATAGCGTTAGGGTTAGCTTTTGGGGGTACGGTTAGGGGTTAGGTGAGGGTTACAGTTAGTATTGCAGTTAAGGTTAGGTTTTAGGGCAAGTGTTATGATTAGGGTTAGAGTTAGAGTTAGGGTTAGGTTTAGGGTTAGGTGCAGGGTAAGTTTTAGGTTTAAGTCCTGGTTTAGGGTTAGAGTTAGTGTCCTATTTAGGGTCAAGTTTAGAGTTCGGGGAAGGTTTAGGATTAGGTCTATTGTTGGGCTTAGGATTAGGGTTAGGTTCAGAGCTATTGTAAGGCTTAGGTTTAGGGTTACAGATGGACTAGCTTTACGGTTAGAGTTAGGTTTAAGGTTAGGGTTTGGGCTAGGTTTACGTTTACGGTTATGGTTAGGGTTAGGATTTGGTTGAAGTTTAGCATAGGCTGAGGGTTACTTTTAGGGTTAGGGCTAGAGTTTGGGTTTGTGTTCAGGTTAGTGTTATGGTTAGATTTAGGGTCCAGTTTAGGGTTAGGGGTTATGTTTAGTGTTAGGGTTAGTTTTAGGTTTAGGGTTAGAGTGAAGTTTAGGTTAAGGGTGAGAGTTAGGATTAGGGTTAGTGTTAGACGTTAGGTTTAGGATGCTACTTTTAGGTTTATGGTTAGGGTAGGTTTAAGTTTAGGGTTAATGTTAGGGTTAGTGTTAGATTAGGGTTACTGTTCGTGTTAGGGTTACAGTTAGGGTTAGGGATAGCATTAGGTTTAGGGTTAGGAATATAGTTAGGGGTTAGGGTGAGGGTTGGGGATATGGTGAGGGTTAGGTTTAGGTTTACAGTTAAGGTGAGGGTTTAGGGTAATTGTTATGGTTAGGGTTAGAGTTAGGGTCATGGTGAAGTTTCAGTTAATAGAGGGGTTCAGGGTTAATGTTAGATTTAGGGTTAAGGTTAGTGTTAGGGTTAGGTTTAGGTTAGGGTTAAGGTAGCGGTCGGGTTAGGGTTAAGACTAGGTTTACGGTAAAGTGTAAGGCTAGGTTAGGGTTAGGTTTAGAGTTAGTGCTAGGCTCTAGGGTTAGGGTTAAGGTCAGGTTTAGAGTTATTGTTAGGTTTACGGTTAAGGTTAGGGTAGAGTTAAGGTTAAGGTTAAGTTTAAGGTTAGGGTAAGAGTTAGGTTTACGTCAGGTTTAGGGTTAGGATGAGGGATAGGGTTAGGGTTAGGGAAAGGGTTAGGGTTTCGTGTGAGGATTAGTGTTATGTTTACATTAAGCTGATGTTTTTGGGTGTTACAGTAAGGTTTAGGGTTAGAGTTAGGTTAGGTTTAGAGTTAGGGCTAGAGTATGGTGATAGTGCTTTAGGCTTAGGTTTAGGGTGAAATTTAGGTTAAGGATGAGGGTTAGGGTTGGGGTAGGTGTTTGGATTAATCTTAGGGTCAGGTTTAGGGTTCTGGTTTAGAGTTCAGTTTAGATTCAGGGTTAGGGGTAGACTTAGGTTTAGGGCTAGGGTTAGGTTTAGCGTTAGTTTAGCTCAGGGTTAAGGTTTGAATGAAGTTAGGGTAGGTTTAGGGTTATGGTTAGGTTGAAATTTGGGTTAAGTGTGAGGGTTTGGTTTCGGGTTGGGGTTAGAGTTAGGGTTAGTGGTTAAGGTTAGGTTTAGGGTTAAGGTTAGGTTTAGGCTAAGCATTAGGGTTAGAGTTAGGGTTAGTGGTTAGTGTTTCAGTTAGGTTTAGGATAGGGTTATAATTAGGGTTAAGTTTAGGGTTACGGTAAGAGTTAGATTTACTTTTACAGTTAAGGTGAGGGTTTTGCGTAACTGTTACGGATAGGGTTAGGGCTAGGTTTAGGGTTAGAGTTGGGTTAGGGGTTAGGTTTAGGTTAAATTTATGGTAGGCTTAAAGTTAGGGTTAAGGTTAGGTTAGGGTTAGGGTCAGGGTTAGGATTAGAATTAGGTTTCGGGCGAGGGTTAGTGTCAGATTTATTACAAGGGTTAGGTTTAGGGTTACAGACGGGCCAAGGTTAAGGTTAGGGTTAGGTTTAGGGGTAGGATTAGGGCTAAAGTTAGGGTTAGCTTTAGGTTAGGGATAGGATGAAGTTTAAGATAGGGTGAGGGTTAGGGTTATGGCTAAGGTTTGGGTTAGTTTTCGGGTTAGTGTTAAGGTTATGTTTAGGGTTAGGGTTAAGTTTATGGGTTGTGTTTAGTTTTAGGGTTAGGGTTAGATTTAAGGTTAGGGTTAAGTTTAGTGTAACAGTTAAGGTTACGGTTTGTGTTAGGCATTGTGGTTGGGGTGAGGTTTAGGTTTAGGGTTAGGGTTGTGTATGCTTAGGATTATGGTTATGGTAAGGTGTTAGGGGTTAGAAGTGTAGTTTAGGGTTAGGGGTGGGTGAGGGTTCTGGTAAAGCATTGTGGTTCCGACCATGGTTAGGTTTGGTTTAGGGTTACGGTTAGGTTTATGATTAGGTTTCAGGTTAATGTTCGAGTTAGAGTTAAGGTTTGGGTTAGGCTTTGGTGTTAGGGGTTAGGGTTTTGGGTTAGGGTTAGGGTTATTGTTAGTGCTCAGGGGTTCAGGTTAGTGTTAGGGTTAGGGTTACGGATAGCATCAGGGTTAGGGTTGGGGATACGGTTAGGGGTTAGGGTGAGGGTTACGGTTCCTTTTACAGTTTAGGTGAGGGTTTAGGTTAAGTGTCATCATTAGGGTTAGAGTTAGGGTTATGGTTAGGTGTAGGGCAATATTTAGGTTTAGGTGCCGGTTTAGTGTTAGAGTCAGTGGTCAATTTAGGGTCAAGGTTAGATTTAGGGTTAGGGTAAGGTTTAGGTCTAGGGTTAGGATTAGGTTTAGGGTTAGGTTCAGGGCTATTGTAAGGGTTAGGTTTAGGGTTCCATTTGGACTAGCATTATGGTTAGAGTTATGTTCAAGGATAGGGTTTGGGTTAGGTTTAGGTTTAGGGTTAGGGTTTGGATGAAGTTTAGGATAGGGTGAGGGTTATTTTTATGGTTTGGGCTAAAGATTGGTTTTGTGTTCAGCTTAGTGTTAAGGTTAGGTTTAGGGTTCGGTTTTGGGTTAGGGGTTATGTTTAGGGTTTGGGTTACGCTTTGGTTTAGGGTTAGTGAAGTTTAGGTTAAGGGTGAGGGTTAGGATAAAGGTTAGGATCAGGTTTATGGTAAGGTGTTAGTGGTTAGAGGTGTAGTTTAGGGTTAGGGTTTGGGTGAGGGTTCCGGTTAGGAATTGTGGTTCTGGTCATGGTTGGGTTTGGTTTAGGTTTATGATTAGGTTTCGGGTTAGTGGTAGAGTTAGGGTGAGAGTTAGGGTTAAGGTTTGGATTAGGCTTTGGTGTTAGGGGTTAGGGTTTGTGTTAGAGTTAGGGTTATCGTTAGGGCTCAGGGGTTTCAGGTTAGTTTTAGGGTTAAGGTTAGGGATTGCATTAGGGTTAGGTTTGGGGGATACGGTTAGGGGTTAGGGTGAGGGTTACGGTTAGTTTTGCAGTTAAAGTGTGGGTTTAGGATAAGTGTTATGATTAGGGTTAGAGTTGGAGTTATTTTTAGGTTTAGGGTTAGGTGTAGGGGAAGATTTAGGTTTAGGTCCAGGTTTAGGGTTAGAGTTAGTGTTCTCTTTAGGGTCAAGGGTGCAGTTAGGGTTAGGTTAGGATTAGGTCTAGGGCTAGGATTAGGTTTAGGGTTAATTTCCGGGCAATTGTAAGGGTTAGGTTTAGGGTTACAGATGGACTAGCGTTATGGTTAGAGGTAGGTTTAAGGTTAGGGTTTGGGTTAGGTTTAGGTTTAGGTTTAAGGTAGCGTTAGAGTTTGGATGAAGTCTAGGATAGCGTGAGGGTTATTTTTATGGTTAGGGCTAGAGTTTGGGTTTGTGTCCAGGTTAGCTTTAAGGCTAGGGTTCAGGTTAGGGTTAGGGGTTATGTTTAGGGTTAGGGTTATGTTTTGGTTTAGGGTTAGTGTGAAGTTTAGGTTAAGGGTGAGGGTTAGGATAAGAGTTAGAATTAGGGTTAGGATTATAGTTAGTGTTAGAGGTTAGATTTAGGATGCTAACGTTAGGTTTATGGTTAGGGTTGGGTTAATGTTAGAGTTAGGGTTAGATTAGGTTTAATGTTCGTGTTTGGGTTAGGGATAAGGTTAGGGATAGCATTAGGTTTAGGGTTGGGGATACGGTTAGGGGTTAGGGTGAGGGTTGTGGTTAGGGTGTGGGTTAGGGTTAGGTTTACAGTTAAGGTGAGGGTTTAGGGTCAGTGTTATAGTTAGGGTTCGAGTTAGAGTTTGGGTTAGGTTTAGGGTGAAGTTTCAGTTAATAGTAAGGGTCAGGGTAAGGGTTAGGGTTAAGATTACAGTTAGGGTTAAGTTTAGTGTTAGGGTTAGGGTTAGGGTAGGGGTAAGGTTAGGGTTAAGGCTAGGTTTACGGTAAAGGGTAGGGCTAGGTTAGGGTTAGGTTTAGAGTTAGAGCTAGTACTAGGGTTTAGGGTAAGAGGTAGGGTCAGGTTTAGAGTTTTTGTTAGTTTTAGGGTGGAGTTAAGGTTAAGTTTAGCGTTAGGGTAAGTGTTAGGTTTAGGTCAGGGTTAAGGTTAGGGTTAGGGAAAGGGTTAGGTGTTCGTGGGAGGGTTAGTGTTAGGTTTACACTTAAGCTGTTGTTTTACAGTGTTACGGTTAGGTCAGGGTTGTAGTTAGGGTTAGGATGAGGTTTAGGTTTAGGGCTATATTTAGGGGATAGTTTAGGGTTTTTTAGGGTTAGGTTTGGTTTTAGGGTTAAGGTTAGGCTTAGGTTTATCTTGAAATTTATGTTAAGGATGAGGGTTAGGGTTAGCGTTAGGGTTAGGTGTTTGGGTTAAGGTTAGGGTTAGGTTTAGGGTTTGGGTTGGGGTTAGGTGTTTCGGTTAATGTTAGGGTCAGGTTTAGGGTAAGGGTTAGGGTTCGGTTTAGGATCAGGCTTAGGGTTAGGGTTAGAATTAGGGTTAGTGGTTAGGCTTAGGCTTAGGGTTAAGGTTAGGTTTAGGCTAAAGATCAGGATTTGATTTCGAGTTAGGTGTTAGTGTTTCGGTTAGGTTTAGGGTAGGGTTATATTTAGGGTTAGGTTAAGAGTTAGATTTATGGTTACAGTTAAGGGGAGGGTTTTGGGTAAGTGTTACATTTAGGGTTAGGGTTAGGTTTAGGGCTAGGGCTAGGGTTAGGTTTAGATTTCGCGTTACAGGTTAGGGTTAGGTTTAAGTTTATGGTAGGGTAAAGTTAGGGTTAAGGTTTGGTTAGGGTTAGGGTCAGGGTTAGGATTAGGATTAGGTTTAGGGTGAGGGTTAGGGTCAGAGTTATTGTAAGGGTTAGGTTTGGGGTTACAGGTGGGCCAAGGTTAAGGTTAGGGTCAGGGTTAAAGTTAGGGTGTGCTTTAGATTAGGGATAGGGTGAAGTTTAAGATAGGGTGAGGGTTAGGGTTATGGCTAAGGTTTGCTTGAGTTTTCAGGTTAGTGTTAAGGTTATGTTTAGGGTTAGGAATAAGTTTATGGGTTCTGTTTACTTTTAGGGTTAGGGGTAGATTTTAGGTTAGGGTTAAGTTCAGTGTTACGGTTAGGGTTAGGTTTACGGTATGTGTTAGGCATTGTGGTTGGTGTGAGGATTAGGTTTAGGATTAGGGTTGGGTAGGGTTAGAATTATGGTTATGGTAAGGTGTTAGGGATTAGAGGAGTAGTTTTGGGTTAGGGCTTGGGTGAGGGTTCCGGTTAGGCATTGTGGTTCTGGTCATGGTTAGTTTTGGTTTAGGGTTAGGGTTAGTTTTATGATTAGGTTTAGGGTTAGTTTTATGATTAGGTTTAGGGTTAGTGTTAGAGTTAGGGTCAGGCTTTGGTGCTAGGGGTTAGGTTTTGGGTTAGGGTTAGGGTTATCGTTAGGGCTTAGGTTTTCAGGTGAGTGTTAGGGTTAGGGTTAGGGATAGCGTTAGGGTTAGCTTTTGGGGGTACGGTTAGGGGTTAGGTGAGGGTTACAGTTAGTATTGCAGTTAAGGTTAGGTTTTAGGGCAAGTGTTATGATTAGGGTTAGAGTTAGAGTTAGGGTTAGGTTTAGGGTTAGGTGCAGGGTAAGTTTTAGGTTTAAGTCCTGGTTTAGGGTTAGAGTTAGTGTCCTATTTAGGGTCAAGTTTAGAGTTCGGGGAAGGTTTAGGATTAGGTCTATTGTTGGGCTTAGGATTAGGGTTAGGTTCAGAGCTATTGTAAGGCTTAGGTTTAGGGTTACAGATGGACTAGCTTTACGGTTAGAGTTAGGTTTAAGGTTAGGGTTTGGGCTAGGTTTACGTTTACGGTTATGGTTAGGGTTAGGATTTGGTTGAAGTTTAGCATAGGCTGAGGGTTACTTTTAGGGTTAGGGCTAGAGTTTGGGTTTGTGTTCAGGTTAGTGTTATGGTTAGATTTAGGGTCCAGTTTAGGGTTAGGGGTTAGGTTTAGTGTTAGGGTTAGTTTTAGGTTTAGGGTTAGTGTGAAGTTTAGGTTAAGGGTGAGAGTTAGGATTAGGGTTAGTGTTAGACGTTAGGTTTAGGATGCTACTTTTAGGTTTATGGTTAGGGTAGGTTTAAGTTTAGGGTTAATGTTAGGGTTAGTGTTAGATTAGGGTTACTGTTCGTGTTAGGGTTACAGTTAGGGTTAGAGATAGCATTAGGTTTAGGGTTAGGAATATAGTTAGGGGTTAGGGTGAGGGTTGGGGATATGGTGAGGGTTAGGTTTAGGTTTACAGTTAAGGTGAGGGTTTAGGGTAATTGTTATGGTTAGGGTTAGAGTTAGGGTCATGGTGAAGTTTCAGTTAATAGAGGGATTCAGGGTTAATGTTAGATTTAGGGTTAAGGTTAGTGTTAGGGTTAGGTTTAGGTTAGGGTTAAGGTAGCGGTCGGGTTAGGGTTAAGACTAGGTTTACGGTAAAGTGTAAGGCTAGGTTAGGGTTAGGTTTAGAGTTAGTGCTAGGCTCTAGGGTTAGGGTTAAGGTCAGGTTTAGAGTTATTGTTAGGTTTACGGTTAAGGTTAGGGTAGAGTTAAGGTTAAGGTTAAGTTTAAGGTTAGGGTAAGAGTTAGGTTTACGTCAGGTTTAGGGTTAGGATGAGGGATAGGGTTAGGGTTAGGGAAAGGGTTAGGGTTTCGTGTGAGGATTAGTGTTATGTTTACATTAAGCTGATGTTTTTGGGTGTTACAGTAAGGTTTAGGGTTAGAGTTAGGTTAGGTTTAGAGTTAGGGCTAGAGTATGGTGATAGTGCTTTAGGCTTAGGTTTAGGGTGAAATTTAGGTTAAGGATGAGGGTTAGGGTTGGGGTAGGTGTTTGGATTAATGTTAGGGTCAGGTTTAGGGTTTTGGTTTAGAGTTCAGTTTAGATTCAGGGTTAGGGGTAGACTTAGGTTTAGGGCTAGGGTTAGGTTTAGCGTTAGTTTAGCTCAGGGTTAAGGTTTGAATGAAGTTAGGGTAGGTTTAGGGTTATGGTTAGGTTGAAATTTTGGTTAAGTGTGGGGGTTTGGTTTCGGGTTAGGGTTAGAGTTAGGGTTAGTGGTTAAGGTTAGGTTTAGGGTTAAGGTTAGGTTTAGGCTAAGCATTAGGGTTAGAGTTAGGGTTAGTGGTTAGTGTTTCAGTTAGGTTTAGGATAGGGTTATAATTAGGGTTAAGTTTAGGGTTACGGTAAGAGTTAGATTTACTTTTACAGTTAAGGTGAGGGTTTTGCGTAACTGTTACGGTTAGGGTTAGGGCTAGGTTTAGGGTTAGAGTTGGGTTAGGGGTTAGGTTTAGGTTAAGTTTATGGTAGGCTTAAAGTTAGGGTTAAGGTTAGGTTAGGGTTAGGGTCAGGGTTAGGATTAGAATTAGGTTTCGGGCGAGGGTTAGTGTCAGATTTATTACAAGGGTTAGGTTTAGGGTTACAGACGGGCCAAGGTTAAGGTTAGGGTTAGGTTTAGGGGTAGGATTAGGGCTAAAGTTAGGGTTAGCTTTAGGTTAGGGATAGGATGAAGTTTAAGATAGGGTGAGGGTTAGGGTTATGGCTAAGGTTTGGGTTAGTTTTCGGGTTAGTGTTAAGGTTATGTTTAGGGTTAGGGTTAAGTTTATGGGTTGTGTTTAGTTTTAGGGTTAGGGTTAGATTTAAGGTTAGGGTTAAGTTTAGTGTAACAGTTAAGGTTACGGTTTGTGTTAGGCATTGTGGTTGGGGTGAGGTTTAGGTTTAGGGTTAGGGTTGTGTATGCTTAGGATTATGGTTATGGTAAGGTGTTAGGGGTTAGAAGTGTAGTTTAGGGTTAGGGGTGGGTGAGGGTTCTGGTAAAGCATTGTGGTTCCGACCATGGTTAGGTTTGGTTTAGGGTTACGGTTAGGTTTATGATTAGGTTTCAGGTTAATGTTCGAGTTAGAGTTAAGGTTTGGGTTAGGCTTTGGTGTTAGGGGTCAGGGTTTTGGGTTAGGGTTAGGGTTATTGTTAGTGCTCAGGGGTTCAGGTTAGTGTTAGGGTTAGGGTTACGGATAGCATCAGGGTTCGGGTTGGGGATACGGTTAGGGGTTAGGGTGAGGGTTACGGTTCCTTTTACAGTTTAGGTGAGGGTTTAGGTTAAGTGTCATCATTAGGGTTAGAGTTAGGGTTATGGTTAGGTGTAGGGCAATATTTAGGTTTAGGTGCCGGTTTAGTGTTAGAGTCAGTGGTCAATTTAGGGTCAAGGTTAGATTTAGGGTTAGGGTAAGGTTTAGGTCTAGGGTTAGGATTAGGTTTAGGGTTAGGTTCAGGGCTATTGTAAGGGTTAGGTTTAGGGTTCCATTTGGACTAGCATTATGGTTAGAGTTATGTTCAAGGATAGGGTTTGGGTTAGGTTTAGGTTTAGGGTTAGGGTTTGGATGAAGTTTAGGATAGGGTGAGGGTTATTTTTATGGTTTGGGCTAAAGATTGGTTTTGTGTTCAGCTTAGTGTTAAGGTTAGGTTTAGGGTTCGGTTTTGGGTTAGGGGTTATGTTTAGGGTTTGGGTTACGCTTTGGTTTAGGGTTAGTGAAGTTTAGGTTAAGGGTGAGGGTTAGGATAAAGGTTAGGATCAGGTTTATGGTAAGGTGTTAGTGGTTAGAGGTGTAGTTTAGGGTTAGGGTTTGGGTGAGGGTTCCGGTTAGGAATTGTGGTTCTGGTCATGGTTGGGTTTGGTTTAGGTTTATGATTAGGTTTCGGGTTAGTGGTAGAGTTAGGGTGAGAGTTAGGGTTAAGGTTTGGATTAGGCTTTGGTGTTAGGGGTTAGGGTTTGTGTTAGAGTTAGGGTTATCGTTAGGGCTCAGGGGTTTCAGGTTAGTTTTAGGGTTAAGGTTAGGGATTGCATTAGGGTTAGGTTTGGGGGATACGGTTAGGGGTTAGGGTGAGGGTTACGGTTAGTTTTGCAGTTAAAGTGTGGGTTTAGGATAAGTGTTATGATTAGGGTTAGAGTTGGAGTTATTTTTAGGTTTAGGGTTAGGTGTAGGGGAAGATTTAGGTTTAGGTCCAGGTTTAGGGTTAGAGTTAGTGTTCTCTTTAGGGTCAAGGGTGCAGTTAGGGTTAGGTTAGGATTAGGTCTAGGGCTAGGATTAGGTTTAGGGTTAATTTCCGGGCAATTGTAAGGGTTAGGTTTAGGGTTACAGATGGACTAGCGTTATGGTTAGAGGTAGGTTTAAGGTTAGGGTTTGGGTTAGGTTTAGGTTTAGGTTTAAGGTAGCGTTAGAGTTTGGATGAAGTCTAGGATAGCGTGAGGGTTATTTTTATGGTTAGGGCTAGAGTTTGGGTTTGTGTCCAGGTTAGCTTTAAGGCTAGGGTTCAGGTTAGGGTTAGGGGTTATGTTTAGGGTTAGGGTTATGTTTTGGTTTAGGGTTAGTGTGAAGTTTAGGTTAAGGGTGAGGGTTAGGATAAGAGTTAGAATTAGGGTTAGGATTATAGTTAGTGTTAGAGGTTAGATTTAGGATGCTAACGTTAGGTTTATGGTTAGGGTTGGGTTAATGTTAGAGTTAGGGTTAGATTAGGTTTAATGTTCGTGTTTGGGTTAGGGATAAGGTTAGGGATAGCATTAGGTTTAGGGTTGGGGATACGGTTAGGGGTTAGGGTGAGGGTTGTGGTTAGGGTGTGGGTTAGGGTTAGGTTTACAGTTAAGGTGAGGGTTTAGGGTCAGTGTTATAGTTAGGGTTCGAGTTAGAGTTTGGGTTAGGTTTAGGGTGAAGTTTCAGTTAATAGTAAGGGTCAGGGTAAGGGTTAGGGTTAAGATTACAGTTAGGGTTAAGTTTAGTGTTAGGGTTAGGGTTAGGGTAGGGGTAAGGTTAGGGTTAAGGCTAGGTTTACGGTAAAGGGTAGGGCTAGGTTAGGGTTAGGTTTAGAGTTAGAGCTAGTACTAGGGTTTAGGGTAAGAGGTAGGGTCAGGTTTAGAGTTTTTGTTAGTTTTAGGGTGGAGTTAAGGTTAAGTTTAGCGTTAGGGTAAGTGTTAGGTTTAGGTCAGGGTTAAGGTTAGGGTTAGGGAAAGGGTTAGGTGTTCGTGGGAGGGTTAGTGTTAGGTTTACACTTAAGCTGTTGTTTTACAGTGTTACGGTTAGGTCAGGGTTGTAGTTAGGGTTAGGATGAGGTTTAGGTTTAGGGCTATATTTAGGGGATAGTTTAGGGTTTTTTAGGGTTAGGTTTGGTTTTAGGGTTAAGGTTAGGCTTAGGTTTATCTTGAAATTTATGTTAAGGATGAGGGTTAGGGTTAGCGTTAGGGTTAGGTGTTTGGGTTAAGGTTAGGGTTAGGTTTAGGGTTTGGGTTGGGGTTAGGTGTTTCGGTTAATGTTAGGGTCAGGTTTAGGGTAAGGGTTAGGGTTCGGTTTAGGATCAGGCTTAGGGTTAGGGTTAGAATTAGGGTTAGTGGTTAGGCTTAGGCTTAGGGTTAAGGTTAGGTTTAGGCTAAAGATCAGGATTTGATTTCGAGTTAGGTGTTAGTGTTTCGGTTAGGTTTAGGGTAGGGTTATATTTAGGGTTAGGTTAAGAGTTAGATTTATGGTTACAGTTAAGGGGAGGGTTTTGGGTAAGTGTTACATTTAGGGTTAGGGTTAGGTTTAGGGCTAGGGCTAGGGTTAGGTTTAGATTTCGCGTTACAGGTTAGGGTTAGGTTTAAGTTTATGGTAGGGTAAAGTTAGGGTTAAGGTTTGGTTAGGGTTAGGGTCAGGGTTAGGATTAGGATTAGGTTTAGGGTGAGGGTTAGGGTCAGAGTTATTGTAAGGGTTAGGTTTGGGGTTACAGGTGGGCCAAGGTTAAGGTTAGGGTCAGGGTTAAAGTTAGGGTGTGCTTTAGATTAGGGATAGGGTGAAGTTTAAGATAGGGTGAGGGTTAGGGTTATGGCTAAGGTTTGCTTGAGTTTTCAGGTTAGTGTTAAGGTTATGTTTAGGGTTAGGAATAAGTTTATGGGTTCTGTTTACTTTTAGGGTTAGGGGTAGATTTTAGGTTAGGGTTAAGTTCAGTGTTACGGTTAGGGTTAGGTTTACGGTATGTGTTAGGCATTGTGGTTGGTGTGAGGATTAGGTTTAGGATTAGGGTTGGGTAGGGTTAGAATTATGGTTATGGTAAGGTGTTAGGGATTAGAGGAGTAGTTTTGGGTTAGGGCTTGGGTGAGGGTTCCGGTTAGGCATTGTGGTTCTGGTCATGGTTAGTTTTGGTTTAGGGTTAGGGTTAGTTTTATGATTAGGTTTAGGGTTAGTTTTATGATTAGGTTTAGGGTTAGTGTTAGAGTTAGGGTCAGGCTTTGGTGCTAGGGGTTAGGTTTTGGGTTAGGGTTAGGGTTATCGTTAGGGCTTAGGTTTTCAGGTGAGTGTTAGGGTTAGGGTTAGGGATAGCGTTAGGGTTAGCTTTTGGGGGTACGGTTAGGGGTTAGGTGAGGGTTACAGTTAGTATTGCAGTTAAGGTTAGGTTTTAGGGCAAGTGTTATGATTAGGGTTAGAGTTAGAGTTAGGGTTAGGTTTAGGGTTAGGTGCAGGGTAAGTTTTAGGTTTAAGTCCTGGTTTAGGGTTAGAGTTAGTGTCCTATTTAGGGTCAAGTTTAGAGTTCGGGGAAGGTTTAGGATTAGGTCTATTGTTGGGCTTAGGATTAGGGTTAGGTTCAGAGCTATTGTAAGGCTTAGGTTTAGGGTTACAGATGGACTAGCTTTACGGTTAGAGTTAGGTTTAAGGTTAGGGTTTGGGCTAGGTTTACGTTTACGGTTATGGTTAGGGTTAGGATTTGGTTGAAGTTTAGCATAGGCTGAGGGTTACTTTTAGGGTTAGGGCTAGAGTTTGGGTTTGTGTTCAGGTTAGTGTTATGGTTAGATTTAGGGTCCAGTTTAGGGTTAGGGGTTAGGTTTAGTGTTAGGGTTAGTTTTAGGTTTAGGGTTAGTGTGAAGTTTAGGTTAAGGGTGAGAGTTAGGATTAGGGTTAGTGTTAGACGTTAGGTTTAGGATGCTACTTTTAGGTTTATGGTTAGGGTAGGTTTAAGTTTAGGGTTAATGTTAGGGTTAGTGTTAGATTAGGGTTACTGTTCGTGTTAGGGTTACAGTTAGGGTTAGAGATAGCATTAGGTTTAGGGTTAGGAATATAGTTAGGGGTTAGGGTGAGGGTTGGGGATATGGTGAGGGTTAGGTTTAGGTTTACAGTTAAGGTGAGGGTTTAGGGTAATTGTTATGGTTAGGGTTAGAGTTAGGGTCATGGTGAAGTTTCAGTTAATAGAGGGATTCAGGGTTAATGTTAGATTTAGGGTTAAGGTTAGTGTTAGGGTTAGGTTTAGGTTAGGGTTAAGGTAGCGGTCGGGTTAGGGTTAAGACTAGGTTTACGGTAAAGTGTAAGGCTAGGTTAGGGTTAGGTTTAGAGTTAGTGCTAGGCTCTAGGGTTAGGGTTAAGGTCAGGTTTAGAGTTATTGTTAGGTTTACGGTTAAGGTTAGGGTAGAGTTAAGGTTAAGGTTAAGTTTAAGGTTAGGGTAAGAGTTAGGTTTACGTCAGGTTTAGGGTTAGGATGAGGGATAGGGTTAGGGTTAGGGAAAGGGTTAGGGTTTCGTGTGAGGATTAGTGTTATGTTTACATTAAGCTGATGTTTTTGGGTGTTACAGTAAGGTTTAGGGTTAGAGTTAGGTTAGGTTTAGAGTTAGGGCTAGAGTATGGTGATAGTGCTTTAGGCTTAGGTTTAGGGTGAAATTTAGGTTAAGGATGAGGGTTAGGGTTGGGGTAGGTGTTTGGATTAATGTTAGGGTCAGGTTTAGGGTTTTGGTTTAGAGTTCAGTTTAGATTCAGGGTTAGGGGTAGACTTAGGTTTAGGGCTAGGGTTAGGTTTAGCGTTAGTTTAGCTCAGGGTTAAGGTTTGAATGAAGTTAGGGTAGGTTTAGGGTTATGGTTAGGTTGAAATTTTGGTTAAGTGTGGGGGTTTGGTTTCGGGTTAGGGTTAGAGTTAGGGTTAGTGGTTAAGGTTAGGTTTAGGGTTAAGGTTAGGTTTAGGCTAAGCATTAGGGTTAGAGTTAGGGTTAGTGGTTAGTGTTTCAGTTAGGTTTAGGATAGGGTTATAATTAGGGTTAAGTTTAGGGTTACGGTAAGAGTTAGATTTACTTTTACAGTTAAGGTGAGGGTTTTGCGTAACTGTTACGGTTAGGGTTAGGGCTAGGTTTAGGGTTAGAGTTGGGTTAGGGGTTAGGTTTAGGTTAAGTTTATGGTAGGCTTAAAGTTAGGGTTAAGGTTAGGTTAGGGTTAGGGTCAGGGTTAGGATTAGAATTAGGTTTCGGGCGAGGGTTAGTGTCAGATTTATTACAAGGGTTAGGTTTAGGGTTACAGACGGGCCAAGGTTAAGGTTAGGGTTAGGTTTAGGGGTAGGATTAGGGCTAAAGTTAGGGTTAGCTTTAGGTTAGGGATAGGATGAAGTTTAAGATAGGGTGAGGGTTAGGGTTATGGCTAAGGTTTGGGTTAGTTTTCGGGTTAGTGTTAAGGTTATGTTTAGGGTTAGGGTTAAGTTTATGGGTTGTGTTTAGTTTTAGGGTTAGGGTTAGATTTAAGGTTAGGGTTAAGTTTAGTGTAACAGTTAAGGTTACGGTTTGTGTTAGGCATTGTGGTTGGGGTGAGGTTTAGGTTTAGGGTTAGGGTTGTGTATGCTTAGGATTATGGTTATGGTAAGGTGTTAGGGGTTAGAAGTGTAGTTTAGGGTTAGGGGTGGGTGAGGGTTCTGGTAAAGCATTGTGGTTCCGACCATGGTTAGGTTTGGTTTAGGGTTACGGTTAGGTTTATGATTAGGTTTCAGGTTAATGTTCGAGTTAGAGTTAAGGTTTGGGTTAGGCTTTGGTGTTAGGGGTCAGGGTTTTGGGTTAGGGTTAGGGTTATTGTTAGTGCTCAGGGGTTCAGGTTAGTGTTAGGGTTAGGGTTACGGATAGCATCAGGGTTCGGGTTGGGGATACGGTTAGGGGTTAGGGTGAGGGTTACGGTTCCTTTTACAGTTTAGGTGAGGGTTTAGGTTAAGTGTCATCATTAGGGTTAGAGTTAGGGTTATGGTTAGGTGTAGGGCAATATTTAGGTTTAGGTGCCGGTTTAGTGTTAGAGTCAGTGGTCAATTTAGGGTCAAGGTTAGATTTAGGGTTAGGGTAAGGTTTAGGTCTAGGGTTAGGATTAGGTTTAGGGTTAGGTTCAGGGCTATTGTAAGGGTTAGGTTTAGGGTTCCATTTGGACTAGCATTATGGTTAGAGTTATGTTCAAGGATAGGGTTTGGGTTAGGTTTAGGTTTAGGGTTAGGGTTTGGATGAAGTTTAGGATAGGGTGAGGGTTATTTTTATGGTTTGGGCTAAAGATTGGTTTTGTGTTCAGCTTAGTGTTAAGGTTAGGTTTAGGGTTCGGTTTTGGGTTAGGGGTTATGTTTAGGGTTTGGGTTACGCTTTGGTTTAGGGTTAGTGAAGTTTAGGTTAAGGGTGAGGGTTAGGATAAAGGTTAGGATCAGGTTTATGGTAAGGTGTTAGTGGTTAGAGGTGTAGTTTAGGGTTAGGGTTTGGGTGAGGGTTCCGGTTAGGAATTGTGGTTCTGGTCATGGTTGGGTTTGGTTTAGGTTTATGATTAGGTTTCGGGTTAGTGGTAGAGTTAGGGTGAGAGTTAGGGTTAAGGTTTGGATTAGGCTTTGGTGTTAGGGGTTAGGGTTTGTGTTAGAGTTAGGGTTATCGTTAGGGCTCAGGGGTTTCAGGTTAGTTTTAGGGTTAAGGTTAGGGATTGCATTAGGGTTAGGTTTGGGGGATACGGTTAGGGGTTAGGGTGAGGGTTACGGTTAGTTTTGCAGTTAAAGTGTGGGTTTAGGATAAGTGTTATGATTAGGGTTAGAGTTGGAGTTATTTTTAGGTTTAGGGTTAGGTGTAGGGGAAGATTTAGGTTTAGGTCCAGGTTTAGGGTTAGAGTTAGTGTTCTCTTTAGGGTCAAGGGTGCAGTTAACGTTAGGTTAGGATTAGGTCTAGGGCTAGGATTAGGTTTAGGGTTAATTTCCGGGCTATTGTAAGGGTTAGGTTTAGGGTTACAGATGGACTAGCGTTATGGTTAGAGGTAGGTTTAAGGTTAGGGTTTGGGTTAGGTTTAGGTTTAGGTTTAAGGTAGCGTTAGAGTTTGGATGAAGTCTAGGATAGCGTGAGGGTTATTTTTATGGTTAGGGCTAGAGTTTGGGTTTGTGTCCAGGTTAGCTTTAAGGCTAGGGTTCAGGTTAGGGTTAGGGGTTATGTTTAGGGTTAGGGTTATGTTTTGGTTTAGGGTTAGTGTGAAGTTTAGGTTAAGGGTGAGGGTTAGGATAAGAGTTAGAATTAGGGTTAGGATTATAGTTAGTGTTAGAGGTTAGATTTAGGATGCTAACGTTAGGTTTATGGTTAGGGTTGGGTTAATGTTAGAGTTAGGGTTAGATTAGGTTTAATGTTCGTGTTTGGGTTAGGGATAAGGTTAGGGATAGCATTAGGTTTAGGGTTGGGGATACGGTTAGGGGTTAGGGTGAGGGTTGTGGTTAGGGTGTGGGTTAGGGTTAGGTTTACAGTTAAGGTGAGGGTTTAGGGTCAGTGTTATAGTTAGGGTTCGAGTTAGAGTTTGGGTTAGGTTTAGGGTGAAGTTTCAGTTAATAGTAAGGGTCAGGGTAAGGGTTAGGGTTAAGATTACAGTTAGGGTTAAGTTTAGTGTTAGGGTTAGGGTTAGGGTAGGGGTAAGGTTAGGGTTAAGGCTAGGTTTACGGTAAAGGGTAGGGCTAGGTTAGGGTTAGGTTTAGAGTTAGAGCTAGTACTAGGGTTTAGGGTAAGAGGTAGGGTCAGGTTTAGAGTTTTTGTTAGTTTTAGGGTGGAGTTAAGGTTAAGTTTAGCGTTAGGGTAAGTGTTAGGTTTAGGTCAGGGTTAAGGTTAGGGTTAGGGAAAGGGTTAGGTGTTCGTGGGAGGGTTAGTGTTAGGTTTACACTTAAGCTGTTGTTTTACAGTGTTACGGTTAGGTCAGGGTTGTAGTTAGGGTTAGGATGAGGTTTAGGTTTAGGGCTATATTTAGGGGATAGTTTAGGGTTTTTTAGGGTTAGGTTTGGTTTTAGGGTTAAGGTTAGGCTTAGGTTTATCTTGAAATTTATGTTAAGGATGAGGGTTAGGGTTAGCGTTAGGGTTAGGTGTTTGGGTTAAGGTTAGGGTTAGGTTTAGGGTTTGGGTTGGGGTTAGGTGTTTCGGTTAATGTTAGGGTCAGGTTTAGGGTAAGGGTTAGGGTTCGGTTTAGGATCAGGCTTAGGGTTAGGGTTAGAATTAGGGTTAGTGGTTAGGCTTAGGCTTAGGGTTAAGGTTAGGTTTAGGCTAAAGATCAGGATTTGATTTCGAGTTAGGTGTTAGTGTTTCGGTTAGGTTTAGGGTAGGGTTATATTTAGGGTTAGGTTAAGAGTTAGATTTATGGTTACAGTTAAGGGGAGGGTTTTGGGTAAGTGTTACATTTAGGGTTAGGGTTAGGTTTAGGGCTAGGGCTAGGGTTAGGTTTAGATTTCGCGTTACAGGTTAGGGTTAGGTTTAAGTTTATGGTAGGGTAAAGTTAGGGTTAAGGTTTGGTTAGGGTTAGGGTCAGGGTTAGGATTAGGATTAGGTTTAGGGTGAGGGTTAGGGTCAGAGTTATTGTAAGGGTTAGGTTTGGGGTTACAGGTGGGCCAAGGTTAAGGTTAGGGTCAGGGTTAAAGTTAGGGTGTGCTTTAGATTAGGGATAGGGTGAAGTTTAAGATAGGGTGAGGGTTAGGGTTATGGCTAAGGTTTGCTTGAGTTTTCAGGTTAGTGTTAAGGTTATGTTTAGGGTTAGGAATAAGTTTATGGGTTCTGTTTACTTTTAGGGTTAGGGGTAGATTTTAGGTTAGGGTTAAGTTCAGTGTTACGGTTAGGGTTAGGTTTACGGTATGTGTTAGGCATTGTGGTTGGTGTGAGGATTAGGTTTAGGATTAGGGTTGGGTAGGGTTAGAATTATGGTTATGGTAAGGTGTTAGGGATTAGAGGAGTAGTTTTGGGTTAGGGCTTGGGTGAGGGTTCCGGTTAGGCATTGTGGTTCTGGTCATGGTTAGTTTTGGTTTAGGGTTAGGGTTAGTTTTATGATTAGGTTTAGGGTTAGTTTTATGATTAGGTTTAGGGTTAGTGTTAGAGTTAGGGTCAGGCTTTGGTGCTAGGGGTTAGGTTTTGGGTTAGGGTTAGGGTTATCGTTAGGGCTTAGGTTTTCAGGTGAGTGTTAGGGTTAGGGTTAGGGATAGCGTTAGGGTTAGCTTTTGGGGGTACGGTTAGGGGTTAGGTGAGGGTTACAGTTAGTATTGCAGTTAAGGTTAGGTTTTAGGGCAAGTGTTATGATTAGGGTTAGAGTTAGAGTTAGGGTTAGGTTTAGGGTTAGGTGCAGGGTAAGTTTTAGGTTTAAGTCCTGGTTTAGGGTTAGAGTTAGTGTCCTATTTAGGGTCAAGTTTAGAGTTCGGGGAAGGTTTAGGATTAGGTCTATTGTTGGGCTTAGGATTAGGGTTAGGTTCAGAGCTATTGTAAGGCTTAGGTTTAGGGTTACAGATGGACTAGCTTTACGGTTAGAGTTAGGTTTAAGGTTAGGGTTTGGGCTAGGTTTACGTTTACGGTTATGGTTAGGGTTAGGATTTGGTTGAAGTTTAGCATAGGCTGAGGGTTACTTTTAGGGTTAGGGCTAGAGTTTGGGTTTGTGTTCAGGTTAGTGTTATGGTTAGATTTAGGGTCCAGTTTAGGGTTAGGGGTTATGTTTAGTGTTAGGGTTAGTTTTAGGTTTAGGGTTAGTGTGAAGTTTAGGTTAAGGGTGAGAGTTAGGATTAGGGTTAGTGTTAGACGTTAGGTTTAGGATGCTACTTTTAGGTTTATGGTTAGGGTAGGTTTAAGTTTAGGGTTAATGTTAGGGTTAGTGTTAGATTAGGGTTACTGTTCGTGTTAGGGTTACAGTTAGGGTTAGAGATAGCATTAGGTTTAGGGTTAGGAATATAGTTAGGGGTTAGGGTGAGGGTTGGGGATATGGTGAGGGTTAGGTTTAGGTTTACAGTTAAGGTGAGGGTTTAGGGTAATTGTTATGGTTAGGGTTAGAGTTAGGGTCATGGTGAAGTTTCAGTTAATAGAGGGATTCAGGGTTAATGTTAGATTTAGGGTTAAGGTTAGTGTTAGGGTTAGGTTTAGGTTAGGGTTAAGGTAGCGGTCGGGTTAGGGTTAAGACTAGGTTTACGGTAAAGTGTAAGGCTAGGTTAGGGTTAGGTTTAGAGTTAGTGCTAGGCTCTAGGGTTAGGGTTAAGGTCAGGTTTAGAGTTATTGTTAGGTTTACGGTTAAGGTTAGGGTAGAGTTAAGGTTAAGGTTAAGGTTAAGGTTAGGGTAAGAGTTAGGTTTACGTCAGGTTTAGGGTTAGGATGAGGGATAGGGTTAGGGTTAGGGAAAGGGTTAGGGTTTCGTGTGAGGATTAGTGTTATGTTTACATTAAGCTGATGTTTTTGGGTGTTACAGTAAGGTTTAGGGTTAGAGTTAGGTTAGGTTTAGAGTTAGGGCTAGAGTATGGTGCTAGTGCTTTAGGCTTAGGTTTAGGGTGAAATTTAGGTTAAGGATGAGGGTTAGGGTTGGGGTAGGTGTTTGGATTAATGTTAGGGTCAGGTTTAGGGTTTTGGTTTAGAGTTCAGTTTAGATTCAGGGTTAGGGGTAGACTTAGGTTTAGGGCTAGGGTTAGGTTTAGCGTTAGTTTAGCTCAGGGTTAAGGTTTGAATGAAGTTAGGGTAGGTTTAGGGTTATGGTTAGGTTGAAATTTTGGTTAAGTGTGGGGGTTTGGTTTCGGGTTAGGGTTAGAGTTAGGGTTAGTGGTTAAGGTTAGGTTTAGGGTTAAGGTTAGGTTTAGGCTAAGCATTAGGGTTAGAGTTAGGGTTAGTGGTTAGTGTTTCAGTTAGGTTTAGGATAGGGTTATAATTAGGGTTAAGTTTAGGGTTACGGTAAGAGTTAGATTTACTTTTACAGTTAAGGTGAGGGTTTTGCGTAACTGTTACGGTTAGGGTTAGGGCTAGGTTTAGGGTTAGAGTTGGGTTAGGGGTTAGGTTTAGGTTAAGTTTATGGTAGGCTTAAAGTTAGGGTTAAGGTTAGGTTAGGGTTAGGGTCAGGGTTAGGATTAGAATTAGGTTTCGGGCGAGGGTTAGTGTCAGATTTATTACAAGGGTTAGGTTTAGGGTTACAGACGGGCCAAGGTTAAGGTTAGGGTTAGGTTTAGGGGTAGGATTAGGGCTAAAGTTAGGGTTAGCTTTAGGTTAGGGATAGGATGAAGTTTAAGATAGGGTGAGGGTTAGGGTTATGGCTAAGGTTTGGGTTAGTTTTCGGGTTAGTGTTAAGGTTATGTTTAGGGTTAGGGTTAAGTTTATGGGTTGTGTTTAGTTTTAGGGTTAGGGTTAGATTTAAGGTTAGGGTTAAGTTTAGTGTAACAGTTAAGGTTACGGTTTGTGTTAGGCATTGTGGTTGGGGTGAGGTTTAGGTTTAGGGTTAGGGTTGTGTATGCTTAGGATTATGGTTATGGTAAGGTGTTAGGGGTTAGAAGTGTAGTTTAGGGTTAGGGGTGGGTGAGGGTTCTGGTAAAGCATTGTGGTTCCGACCATGGTTAGGTTTGGTTTAGGGTTACGGTTAGGTTTATGATTAGGTTTCAGGTTAATGTTCGAGTTAGAGTTAAGGTTTGGGTTAGGCTTTGGTGTTAGGGGTCAGGGTTTTGGGTTAGGGTTAGGGTTATTGTTAGTGCTCAGGGGTTCAGGTTAGTGTTAGGGTTAGGGTTACGGATAGCATCAGGGTTCGGGTTGGGGATACGGTTAGGGGTTAGGGTGAGGGTTACGGTTCCTTTTACAGTTTAGGTGAGGGTTTAGGTTAAGTGTCATCATTAGGGTTAGAGTTAGGGTTATGGTTAGGTGTAGGGCAATATTTAGGTTTAGGTGCCGGTTTAGTGTTAGAGTCAGTGGTCAATTTAGGGTCAAGGTTAGATTTAGGGTTAGGGTAAGGTTTAGGTCTAGGGTTAGGATTAGGTTTAGGGTTAGGTTCAGGGCTATTGTAAGGGTTAGGTTTAGGGTTCCATTTGGACTAGCATTATGGTTAGAGTTATGTTCAAGGATAGGGTTTGGGTTAGGTTTAGGTTTAGGGTTAGGGTTTGGATGAAGTTTAGGATAGGGTGAGGGTTATTTTTATGGTTTGGGCTAAAGATTGGTTTTGTGTTCAGCTTAGTGTTAAGGTTAGGTTTAGGGTTCGGTTTTGGGTTAGGGGTTATGTTTAGGGTTTGGGTTACGCTTTGGTTTAGGGTTAGTGAAGTTTAGGTTAAGGGTGAGGGTTAGGATAAAGGTTAGGATCAGGTTTATGGTAAGGTGTTAGTGGTTAGAGGTGTAGTTTAGGGTTAGGGTTTGGGTGAGGGTTCCGGTTAGGAATTGTGGTTCTGGTCATGGTTGGGTTTGGTTTAGGTTTATGATTAGGTTTCGGGTTAGTGGTAGAGTTAGGGTGAGAGTTAGGGTTAAGGTTTGGATTAGGCTTTGGTGTTAGGGGTTAGGGTTTGTGTTAGAGTTAGGGTTATCGTTAGGGCTCAGGGGTTTCAGGTTAGTTTTAGGGTTAAGGTTAGGGATTGCATTAGGGTTAGGTTTGGGGGATACGGTTAGGGGTTAGGGTGAGGGTTACGGTTAGTTTTGCAGTTAAAGTGTGGGTTTAGGATAAGTGTTATGATTAGGGTTAGAGTTGGAGTTATTTTTAGGTTTAGGGTTAGGTGTAGGGGAAGATTTAGGTTTAGGTCCAGGTTTAGGGTTAGAGTTAGTGTTCTCTTTAGGGTCAAGGGTGCAGTTAGGGTTAGGTTAGGATTAGGTCTAGGGCTAGGATTAGGTTTAGGGTTAATTTCCGGGCAATTGTAAGGGTTAGGTTTAGGGTTACAGATGGACTAGCGTTATGGTTAGAGGTAGGTTTAAGGTTAGGGTTTGGGTTAGGTTTAGGTTTAGGTTTAAGGTAGCGTTAGAGTTTGGATGAAGTCTAGGATAGCGTGAGGGTTATTTTTATGGTTAGGGCTAGAGTTTGGGTTTGTGTCCAGGTTAGCTTTAAGGCTAGGGTTCAGGTTAGGGTTAGGGGTTATGTTTAGGGTTAGGGTTATGTTTTGGTTTAGGGTTAGTGTGAAGTTTAGGTTAAGGGTGAGGGTTAGGATAAGAGTTAGAATTAGGGTTAGGATTATAGTTAGTGTTAGAGGTTAGATTTAGGATGCTAACGTTAGGTTTATGGTTAGGGTTGGGTTAATGTTAGAGTTAGGGTTAGATTAGGTTTAATGTTCGTGTTTGGGTTAGGGATAAGGTTAGGGATAGCATTAGGTTTAGGGTTGGGGATACGGTTAGGGGTTAGGGTGAGGGTTGTGGTTAGGGTGTGGGTTAGGGTTAGGTTTACAGTTAAGGTGAGGGTTTAGGGTCAGTGTTATAGTTAGGGTTCGAGTTAGAGTTTGGGTTAGGTTTAGGGTGAAGTTTCAGTTAATAGTAAGGGTCAGGGTAAGGGTTAGGGTTAAGATTACAGTTAGGGTTAAGTTTAGTGTTAGGGTTAGGGTTAGGGTAGGGGTAAGGTTAGGGTTAAGGCTAGGTTTACGGTAAAGGGTAGGGCTAGGTTAGGGTTAGGTTTAGAGTTAGAGCTAGTACTAGGGTTTAGGGTAAGAGGTAGGGTCAGGTTTAGAGTTTTTGTTAGTTTTAGGGTGGAGTTAAGGTTAAGTTTAGCGTTAGGGTAAGTGTTAGGTTTAGGTCAGGGTTAAGGTTAGGGTTAGGGAAAGGGTTAGGTGTTCGTGGGAGGGTTAGTGTTAGGTTTACACTTAAGCTGTTGTTTTACAGTGTTACGGTTAGGTCAGGGTTGTAGTTAGGGTTAGGATGAGGTTTAGGTTTAGGGCTATATTTAGGGGATAGTTTAGGGTTTTTTAGGGTTAGGTTTGGTTTTAGGGTTAAGGTTAGGCTTAGGTTTATCTTGAAATTTATGTTAAGGATGAGGGTTAGGGTTAGCGTTAGGGTTAGGTGTTTGGGTTAAGGTTAGGGTTAGGTTTAGGGTTTGGGTTGGGGTTAGGTGTTTCGGTTAATGTTAGGGTCAGGTTTAGGGTAAGGGTTAGGGTTCGGTTTAGGATCAGGCTTACGGTTAGGGTTAGAATTAGGGTTAGTGGTTAGGCTTAGGCTTAGGGTTAAGGTTAGGTTTAGGCTAAAGATCAGGATTTGATTTCGAGTTAGGTGTTAGTGTTTCGGTTAGGTTTAGGGTAGGGTTATATTTAGGGTTAGGTTAAGAGTTAGATTTATGGTTACAGTTAAGGGGAGGGTTTTGGGTAAGTGTTACATTTAGGGTTAGGGTTAGGTTTAGGGCTAGGGCTAGGGTTAGGTTTAGATTTCGCGTTACAGGTTAGGGTTAGGTTTAAGTTTATGGTAGGGTAAAGTTAGGGTTAAGGTTTGGTTAGGGTTAGGGTCAGGGTTAGGATTAGGATTAGGTTTAGGGTGAGGGTTAGGGTCAGAGTTATTGTAAGGGTTAGGTTTGGGGTTACAGGTGGGCCAAGGTTAAGGTTAGGGTCAGGGTTAAAGTTAGGGTGTGCTTTAGATTAGGGATAGGGTGAAGTTTAAGATAGGGTGAGGGTTAGGGTTATGGCTAAGGTTTGCTTGAGTTTTCAGGTTAGTGTTAAGGTTATGTTTAGGGTTAGGAATAAGTTTATGGGTTCTGTTTACTTTTAGGGTTAGGGGTAGATTTTAGGTTAGGGTTAAGTTCAGTGTTACGGTTAGGGTTAGGTTTACGGTATGTGTTAGGCATTGTGGTTGGTGTGAGGATTAGGTTTAGGATTAGGGTTGGGTAGGGTTAGAATTATGGTTATGGTAAGGTGTTAGGGATTAGAGGAGTAGTTTTGGGTTAGGGCTTGGGTGAGGGTTCCGGTTAGGCATTGTGGTTCTGGTCATGGTTAGTTTTGGTTTAGGGTTAGGGTTAGTTTTATGATTAGGTTTAGGGTTAGTTTTATGATTAGGTTTAGGGTTAGTGTTAGAGTTAGGGTCAGGCTTTGGTGCTAGGGGTTAGGTTTTGGGTTAGGGTTAGGGTTATCGTTAGGGCTTAGGTTTTCAGGTGAGTGTTAGGGTTAGGGTTAGGGATAGCGTTAGGGTTAGCTTTTGGGGGTACGGTTAGGGGTTAGGTGAGGGTTACAGTTAGTATTGCAGTTAAGGTTAGGTTTTAGGGCAAGTGTTATGATTAGGGTTAGAGTTAGAGTTAGGGTTAGGTTTAGGGTTAGGTGCAGGGTAAGTTTTAGGTTTAAGTCCTGGTTTAGGGTTAGAGTTAGTGTCCTATTTAGGGTCAAGTTTAGAGTTCGGGGAAGGTTTAGGATTAGGTCTATTGTTGGGCTTAGGATTAGGGTTAGGTTCAGAGCTATTGTAAGGCTTAGGTTTAGGGTTACAGATGGACTAGCTTTACGGTTAGAGTTAGGTTTAAGGTTAGGGTTTGGGCTAGGTTTACGTTTACGGTTATGGTTAGGGTTAGGATTTGGTTGAAGTTTAGCATAGGCTGAGGGTTACTTTTAGGGTTAGGGCTAGAGTTTGGGTTTGTGTTCAGGTTAGTGTTATGGTTAGATTTAGGGTCCAGTTTAGGGTTAGGGGTTATGTTTAGTGTTAGGGTTAGTTTTAGGTTTAGGGTTAGTGTGAAGTTTAGGTTAAGGGTGAGAGTTAGGATTAGGGTTAGTGTTAGACGTTAGGTTTAGGATGCTACTTTTAGGTTTATGGTTAGGGTAGGTTTAAGTTTAGGGTTAATGTTAGGGTTAGTGTTAGATTAGGGTTACTGTTCGTGTTAGGGTTACAGTTAGGGTTAGAGATAGCATTAGGTTTAGGGTTAGGAATATAGTTAGGGGTTAGGGTGAGGGTTGGGGATATGGTGAGGGTTAGGTTTAGGTTTACAGTTAAGGTGAGGGTTTAGGGTAATTGTTATGGTTAGGGTTAGAGTTAGGGTCATGGTGAAGTTTCAGTTAATAGAGGGATTCAGGGTTAATGTTAGATTTAGGGTTAAGGTTAGTGTTAGGGTTAGGTTTAGGTTAGGGTTAAGGTAGCGGTCGGGTTAGGGTTAAGACTAGGTTTACGGTAAAGTGTAAGGCTAGGTTAGGGTTAGGTTTAGAGTTAGTGCTAGGCTCTAGGGTTAGGGTTAAGGTCAGGTTTAGAGTTATTGTTAGGTTTACGGTTAAGGTTAGGGTAGAGTTAAGGTTAAGGTTAAGGTTAAGGTTAGGGTAAGAGTTAGGTTTACGTCAGGTTTAGGGTTAGGATGAGGGATAGGGTTAGGGTTAGGGAAAGGGTTAGGGTTTCGTGTGAGGATTAGTGTTATGTTTACATTAAGCTGATGTTTTTGGGTGTTACAGTAAGGTTTAGGGTTAGAGTTAGGTTAGGTTTAGAGTTAGGGCTAGAGTATGGTGCTAGTGCTTTAGGCTTAGGTTTAGGGTGAAATTTAGGTTAAGGATGAGGGTTAGGGTTGGGGTAGGTGTTTGGATTAATGTTAGGGTCAGGTTTAGGGTTTTGGTTTAGAGTTCAGTTTAGATTCAGGGTTAGGGGTAGACTTAGGTTTAGGGCTAGGGTTAGGTTTAGCGTTAGTTTAGCTCAGGGTTAAGGTTTGAATGAAGTTAGGGTAGGTTTAGGGTTATGGTTAGGTTGAAATTTTGGTTAAGTGTGGGGGTTTGGTTTCGGGTTAGGGTTAGAGTTAGGGTTAGTGGTTAAGGTTAGGTTTAGGGTTAAGGTTAGGTTTAGGCTAAGCATTAGGGTTAGAGTTAGGGTTAGTGGTTAGTGTTTCAGTTAGGTTTAGGATAGGGTTATAATTAGGGTTAAGTTTAGGGTTACGGTAAGAGTTAGATTTACTTTTACAGTTAAGGTGAGGGTTTTGCGTAACTGTTACGGTTAGGGTTAGGGCTAGGTTTAGGGTTAGAGTTGGGTTAGGGGTTAGGTTTAGGTTAAGTTTATGGTAGGCTTAAAGTTAGGGTTAAGGTTAGGTTAAGGTTAGGGTCAGGGTTAGGATTAGAATTAGGTTTCGGGCGAGGGTTAGTGTCAGATTTATTAGAAGGGTTAGGTTTAGGGTTACAGACGGGCCAAGGTTAAGGTTAGGGTTAGGTTTAGGGGTAGGATTAGGGCTAAAGTTAGGGTTAGCTTTAGGTTAGGGATAGGATGAAGTTTAAGATAGGGTGAGGGTTAGGGTTATGGCTAAGGTTTGGGTTAGTTTTCGGGTTAGTGTTAAGGTTATGTTTAGGGTTAGGGTTAAGTTTATGGGTTGTGTTTAGTTTTAGGGTTAGGGTTAGATTTAAGGTTAGGGTTAAGTTTAGTGTAACAGTTAAGGTTACGGTTTGTGTTAGGCATTGTGGTTGGGGTGAGGTTTAGGTTTAGGGTTAGGGTTGTGTATGCTTAGGATTATGGTTATGGTAAGGTGTTAGGGGTTAGAAGTGTAGTTTAGGGTTAGGGGTGGGTGAGGGTTCTGGTAAAGCATTGTGGTTCCGACCATGGTTAGGTTTGGTTTAGGGTTACGGTTAGGTTTATGATTAGGTTTCAGGTTAATGTTCGAGTTAGAGTTAAGGTTTGGGTTAGGCTTTGGTGTTAGGGGTCAGGGTTTTGGGTTAGGGTTAGGGTTATTGTTAGTGCTCAGGGGTTCAGGTTAGTGTTAGGGTTAGGGTTACGGATAGCATCAGGGTTCGGGTTGGGGATACGGTTAGGGGTTAGGGTGAGGGTTACGGTTCCTTTTACAGTTTAGGTGAGGGTTTAGGTTAAGTGTCATCATTAGGGTTAGAGTTAGGGTTATGGTTAGGTGTAGGGCAATATTTAGGTTTAGGTGCCGGTTTAGTGTTAGAGTCAGTGGTCAATTTAGGGTCAAGGTTAGATTTAGGGTTAGGGTAAGGTTTAGGTCTAGGGTTAGGATTAGGTTTAGGGTTAGGTTCAGGGCTATTGTAAGGGTTAGGTTTAGGGTTCCATTTGGACTAGCATTATGGTTAGAGTTATGTTCAAGGATAGGGTTTGGGTTAGGTTTAGGTTTAGGGTTAGGGTTTGGATGAAGTTTAGGATAGGGTGAGGGTTATTTTTATGGTTTGGGCTAAAGATTGGTTTTGTGTTCAGCTTAGTGTTAAGGTTAGGTTTAGGGTTCGGTTTTGGGTTAGGGGTTATGTTTAGGGTTTGGGTTACGCTTTGGTTTAGGGTTAGTGAAGTTTAGGTTAAGGGTGAGGGTTAGGATAAAGGTTAGGATTAGGTTTATGGTAAGGTGTTAGTGGTTAGAGGTGTAGTTTAGGGTTAGGGTTTGGGTGAGGGTTCCGGTTAGGAATTGTGGTTCTGGTCATGGTTGGGTTTGGTTTAGGTTTATGATTAGGTTTCGGGTTAGTGTTAGAGTTAGGGTGAGAGTTAGGGTTAAGGTTTGGATTAGGCTTTGGTGTTAGGGGTTAGGGTTTGTGTTAGAGTTAGGGTTATCGTTAGGGCTCAGGGGTTTCAGGTTAGTTTTAGGGTTAAGGTTAGGGATTGCATTAGGGTTAGGTTTGGGGGATACGGTTAGGGGTTAGGGTGAGGGTTACGGTTAGTTTTGCAGTTAAAGTGTGGGTTTAGGATAAGTGTTATGATTAGGGTTAGAGTTGGAGTTATTTTTAGGTTTAGGGTTAGGTGTAGGGGAAGATTTAGGTTTAGGTCCAGGTTTAGGGTTAGAGTTAGTGTTCTCTTTAGGGTCAAGGGTGCAGTTAGGGTTAGGTTAGGATTAGGTCTAGGGCTAGGATTAGGTTTAGGGTTAATTTCCGGGCTATTGTAAGGGTTAGGTTTAGGGTTACAGATGGACTAGCGTTATGGTTAGAGGTAGGTTTAAGGTTAGGGTTTGGGTTAGGTTTAGGTTTAGGTTTAAGGTAGCGTTAGAGTTTGGATGAAGTCTAGGATAGCGTGAGGGTTATTTTTATGGTTAGGGCTAGAGTTTGGGTTTGTGTCCAGGTTAGCTTTAAGGCTAGGGTTCAGGTTAGGGTTAGGGGTTATGTTTAGGGTTAGGGTTATGTTTTGGTTTAGGGTTAGTGTGAAGTTTAGGTTAAGGGTGAGGGTTAGGATAAGAGTTAGAATTAGGGTTAGGATTATAGTTAGTGTTAGAGGTTAGATTTAGGATGCTAACGTTAGGTTTATGGTTAGGGTTGGGTTAATGTTAGAGTTAGGGTTAGATTAGGTTTAATGTTCGTGTTTGGGTTAGGGATAAGGTTAGGGATAGCATTAGGTTTAGGGTTGGGGATACGGTTAGGGGTTAGGGTGAGGGTTGTGGTTAGGGTGTGGGTTAGGGTTAGGTTTACAGTTAAGGTGAGGGTTTAGGGTCAGTGTTATAGTTAGGGTTCGAGTTAGAGTTTGGGTTAGGTTTAGGGTGAAGTTTCAGTTAATAGTAAGGGTCAGGGTAAGGGTTAGGGTTAAGATTACAGTTAGGGTTAAGTTTAGTGTTAGGGTTAGGGTTAGGGTAGGGGTAAGGTTAGGGTTAAGGCTAGGTTTACGGTAAAGGGTAGGGCTAGGTTAGGGTTAGGTTTAGAGTTAGAGCTAGTACTAGGGTTTAGGGTAAGAGGTAGGGTCAGGTTTAGAGTTTTTGTTAGTTTTAGGGTGGAGTTAAGGTTAAGTTTAGCGTTAGGGTAAGTGTTAGGTTTAGGTCAGGGTTAAGGTTAGGGTTAGGGAAAGGGTTAGGTGTTCGTGGGAGGGTTAGTGTTAGGTTTACACTTAAGCTGTTGTTTTACAGTGTTACGGTTAGGTCAGGGTTGTAGTTAGGGTTAGGATGAGGTTTAGGTTTAGGGCTATATTTAGGGGATAGTTTAGGGTTTTTTAGGGTTAGGTTTGGTTTTAGGGTTAAGGTTAGGCTTAGGTTTATCTTGAAATTTATGTTAAGGATGAGGGTTAGGGTTAGCGTTAGGGTTAGGTGTTTGGGTTAAGGTTAGGGTTAGGTTTAGGGTTTGGGTTGGGGTTAGGTGTTTCGGTTAATGTTAGGGTCAGGTTTAGGGTAAGGGTTAGGGTTCGGTTTAGGATCAGGCTTAGGGTTAGGGTTAGAATTAGGGTTAGTGGTTAGGCTTAGGCTTAGGGTTAAGGTTAGGTTTAGGCTAAAGATCAGGATTTGATTTCGAGTTAGGTGTTAGTGTTTCGGTTAGGTTTAGGGTAGGGTTATATTTAGGGTTAGGTTAAGAGTTAGATTTATGGTTACAGTTAAGGGGAGGGTTTTGGGTAAGTGTTACATTTAGGGTTAGGGTTAGGTTTAGGGCTAGGGCTAGGGTTAGGTTTAGATTTCGCGTTACAGGTTAGGGTTAGGTTTAAGTTTATGGTAGGGTAAAGTTAGGGTTAAGGTTTGGTTAGGGTTAGGGTCAGGGTTAGGATTAGGATTAGGTTTAGGGTGAGGGTTAGGGTCAGAGTTATTGTAAGGGTTAGGTTTGGGGTTACAGGTGGGCCAAGGTTAAGGTTAGGGTCAGGGTTAAAGTTAGGGTGTGCTTTAGATTAGGGATAGGGTGAAGTTTAAGATAGGGTGAGGGTTAGGGTTATGGCTAAGGTTTGCTTGAGTTTTCAGGTTAGTGTTAAGGTTATGTTTAGGGTTAGGAATAAGTTTATGGGTTCTGTTTACTTTTAGGGTTAGGGGTAGATTTTAGGTTAGGGTTAAGTTCAGTGTTACGGTTAGGGTTAGGTTTACGGTATGTGTTAGGCATTGTGGTTGGTGTGAGGATTAGGTTTAGGATTAGGGTTGGGTAGGGTTAGAATTATGGTTATGGTAAGGTGTTAGGGATTAGAGGAGTAGTTTTGGGTTAGGGCTTGGGTGAGGGTTCCGGTTAGGCATTGTGGTTCTGGTCATGGTTAGTTTTGGTTTAGGGTTAGGGTTAGTTTTATGATTAGGTTTAGGGTTAGTTTTATGATTAGGTTTAGGGTTAGTGTTAGAGTTAGGGTCAGGCTTTGGTGCTAGGGGTTAGGTTTTGGGTTAGGGTTAGGGTTATCGTTAGGGCTTAGGTTTTCAGGTGAGTGTTAGGGTTAGGGTTAGGGATAGCGTTAGGGTTAGCTTTTGGGGGTACGGTTAGGGGTTAGGTGAGGGTTACAGTTAGTATTGCAGTTAAGGTTAGGTTTTAGGGCAAGTGTTATGATTAGGGTTAGAGTTAGAGTTAGGGTTAGGTTTAGGGTTAGGTGCAGGGTAAGTTTTAGGTTTAAGTCCTGGTTTAGGGTTAGAGTTAGTGTCCTATTTAGGGTCAAGTTTAGAGTTCGGGGAAGGTTTAGGATTAGGTCTATTGTTGGGCTTAGGATTAGGGTTAGGTTCAGAGCTATTGTAAGGCTTAGGTTTAGGGTTACAGATGGACTAGCTTTACGGTTAGAGTTAGGTTTAAGGTTAGGGTTTGGGCTAGGTTTACGTTTACGGTTATGGTTAGGGTTAGGATTTGGTTGAAGTTTAGCATAGGCTGAGGGTTACTTTTAGGGTTAGGGCTAGAGTTTGGGTTTGTGTTCAGGTTAGTGTTATGGTTAGATTTAGGGTCCAGTTTAGGGTTAGGGGTTATGTTTAGTGTTAGGGTTAGTTTTAGGTTTAGGGTTAGTGTGAAGTTTAGGTTAAGGGTGAGAGTTAGGATTAGGGTTAGTGTTAGACGTTAGGTTTAGGATGCTACTTTTAGGTTTATGGTTAGGGTAGGTTTAAGTTTAGGGTTAATGTTAGGGTTAGTGTTAGATTAGGGTTACTGTTCGTGTTAGGGTTACAGTTAGGGTTAGAGATAGCATTAGGTTTAGGGTTAGGAATATAGTTAGGGGTTAGGGTGAGGGTTGGGGATATGGTGAGGGTTAGGTTTAGGTTTACAGTTAAGGTGAGGGTTTAGGGTAATTGTTATGGTTAGGGTTAGAGTTAGGGTCATGGTGAAGTTTCAGTTAATAGAGGGATTCAGGGTTAATGTTAGATTTAGGGTTAAGGTTAGTGTTAGGGTTAGGTTTAGGTTAGGGTTAAGGTAGCGGTCGGGTTAGGGTTAAGACTAGGTTTACGGTAAAGTGTAAGGCTAGGTTAGGGTTAGGTTTAGAGTTAGTGCTAGGCTCTAGGGTTAGGGTTAAGGTCAGGTTTAGAGTTATTGTTAGGTTTACGGTTAAGGTTAGGGTAGAGTTAAGGTTAAGGTTAAGGTTAAGGTTAGGGTAAGAGTTAGGTTTACGTCAGGTTTAGGGTTAGGATGAGGGATAGGGTTAGGGTTAGGGAAAGGGTTAGGGTTTCGTGTGAGGATTAGTGTTATGTTTACATTAAGCTGATGTTTTTGGGTGTTACAGTAAGGTTTAGGGTTAGAGTTAGGTTAGGTTTAGAGTTAGGGCTAGAGTATGGTGCTAGTGCTTTAGGCTTAGGTTTAGGGTGAAATTTAGGTTAAGGATGAGGGTTAGGGTTGGGGTAGGTGTTTGGATTAATGTTAGGGTCAGGTTTAGGGTTTTGGTTTAGAGTTCAGTTTAGATTCAGGGTTAGGGGTAGACTTAGGTTTAGGGCTAGGGTTAGGTTTAGCGTTAGTTTAGCTCAGGGTTAAGGTTTGAATGAAGTTAGGGTAGGTTTAGGGTTATGGTTAGGTTGAAATTTTGGTTAAGTGTGGGGGTTTGGTTTCGGGTTAGGGTTAGAGTTAGGGTTAGTGGTTAAGGTTAGGTTTAGGGTTAAGGTTAGGTTTAGGCTAAGCATTAGGGTTAGAGTTAGGGTTAGTGGTTAGTGTTTCAGTTAGGTTTAGGATAGGGTTATAATTAGGGTTAAGTTTAGGGTTACGGTAAGAGTTAGATTTACTTTTACAGTTAAGGTGAGGGTTTTGCGTAACTGTTACGGTTAGGGTTAGGGCTAGGTTTAGGGTTAGAGTTGGGTTAGGGGTTAGGTTTAGGTTAAGTTTATGGTAGGCTTAAAGTTAGGGTTAAGGTTAGGTTAAGGTTAGGGTCAGGGTTAGGATTAGAATTAGGTTTCGGGCGAGGGTTAGTGTCAGATTTATTAGAAGGGTTAGGTTTAGGGTTACAGACGGGCCAAGGTTAAGGTTAGGGTTAGGTTTAGGGGTAGGATTAGGGCTAAAGTTAGGGTTAGCTTTAGGTTAGGGATAGGATGAAGTTTAAGATAGGGTGAGGGTTAGGGTTATGGCTAAGGTTTGGGTTAGTTTTCGGGTTAGTGTTAAGGTTATGTTTAGGGTTAGGGTTAAGTTTATGGGTTGTGTTTAGTTTTAGGGTTAGGGTTAGATTTAAGGTTAGGGTTAAGTTTAGTGTAACAGTTAAGGTTACGGTTTGTGTTAGGCATTGTGGTTGGGGTGAGGTTTAGGTTTAGGGTTAGGGTTGTGTATGCTTAGGATTATGGTTATGGTAAGGTGTTAGGGGTTAGAAGTGTAGTTTAGGGTTAGGGGTGGGTGAGGGTTCTGGTAAAGCATTGTGGTTCCGACCATGGTTAGGTTTGGTTTAGGGTTACGGTTAGGTTTATGATTAGGTTTCAGGTTAATGTTCGAGTTAGAGTTAAGGTTTGGGTTAGGCTTTGGTGTTAGGGGTCAGGGTTTTGGGTTAGGGTTAGGGTTATTGTTAGTGCTCAGGGGTTCAGGTTAGTGTTAGGGTTAGGGTTACGGATAGCATCAGGGTTAGGGTTGGGGATACGGTTAGGGGTTAGGGTGAGGGTTACGGTTCCTTTTACAGTTTAGGTGAGGGTTTAGGTTAAGTGTCATCATTAGGGTTAGAGTTAGGGTTATGGTTAGGTGTAGGGCAATATTTAGGTTTAGGTGCCGGTTTAGTGTTAGAGTCAGTGGTCAATTTAGGGTCAAGGTTAGATTTAGGGTTAGGGTAAGGTTTAGGTCTAGGGTTAGGATTAGGTTTAGGGTTAGGTTCAGGGCTATTGTAAGGGTTAGGTTTAGGGTTCCATTTGGACTAGCATTATGGTTAGAGTTATGTTCAAGGATAGGGTTTGGGTTAGGTTTAGGTTTAGGGTTAGGGTTTGGATGAAGTTTAGGATAGGGTGAGGGTTATTTTTATGGTTTGGGCTAAAGATTGGTTTTGTGTTCAGCTTAGTGTTAAGGTTAGGTTTAGGGTTCGGTTTTGGGTTAGGGGTTATGTTTAGGGTTTGGGTTACGCTTTGGTTTAGGGTTAGTGAAGTTTAGGTTAAGGGTGAGGGTTAGGATAAAGGTTAGGATTAGGTTTATGGTAAGGTGTTAGTGGTTAGAGGTGTAGTTTAGGGTTAGGGTTTGGGTGAGGGTTCCGGTTAGGAATTGTGGTTCTGGTCATGGTTGGGTTTGGTTTAGGTTTATGATTAGGTTTCGGGTTAGTGTTAGAGTTAGGGTGAGAGTTAGGGTTAAGGTTTGGATTAGGCTTTGGTGTTAGGGGTTAGGGTTTGTGTTAGAGTTAGGGTTATCGTTAGGGCTCAGGGGTTTCAGGTTAGTTTTAGGGTTAAGGTTAGGGATTGCATTAGGGTTAGGTTTGGGGGATACGGTTAGGGGTTAGGGTGAGGGTTACGGTTAGTTTTGCAGTTAAAGTGTGGGTTTAGGATAAGTGTTATGATTAGGGTTAGAGTTGGAGTTATTTTTAGGTTTAGGGTTAGGTGTAGGGGAAGATTTAGGTTTAGGTCCAGGTTTAGGGTTAGAGTTAGTGTTCTCTTTAGGGTCAAGGGTGCAGTTAGGGTTAGGTTAGGATTAGGTCTAGGGCTAGGATTAGGTTTAGGGTTAATTTCCGGGCTATTGTAAGGGTTAGGTTTAGGGTTACAGATGGACTAGCGTTATGGTTAGAGGTAGGTTTAAGGTTAGGGTTTGGGTTAGGTTTAGGTTTAGGTTTAAGGTAGCGTTAGAGTTTGGATGAAGTCTAGGATAGCGTGAGGGTTATTTTTATGGTTAGGGCTAGAGTTTGGGTTTGTGTCCAGGTTAGCTTTAAGGCTAGGGTTCAGGTTAGGGTTAGGGGTTATGTTTAGGGTTAGGGTTATGTTTTGGTTTAGGGTTAGTGTGAAGTTTAGGTTAAGGGTGAGGGTTAGGATAAGAGTTAGAATTAGGGTTAGGATTATAGTTAGTGTTAGAGGTTAGATTTAGGATGCTAACGTTAGGTTTATGGTTAGGGTTGGGTTAATGTTAGAGTTAGGGTTAGATTAGGTTTAATGTTCGTGTTTGGGTTAGGGATAAGGTTAGGGATAGCATTAGGTTTAGGGTTGGGGATACGGTTAGGGGTTAGGGTGAGGGTTGTGGTTAGGGTGTGGGTTAGGGTTAGGTTTACAGTTAAGGTGAGGGTTTAGGGTCAGTGTTATAGTTAGGGTTCGAGTTAGAGTTTGGGTTAGGTTTAGGGTGAAGTTTCAGTTAATAGTAAGGGTCAGGGTAAGGGTTAGGGTTAAGATTACAGTTAGGGTTAAGTTTAGTGTTAGGGTTAGGGTTAGGGTAGGGGTAAGGTTAGGGTTAAGGCTAGGTTTACGGTAAAGGGTAGGGCTAGGTTAGGGTTAGGTTTAGAGTTAGAGCTAGTACTAGGGTTTAGGGTAAGAGGTAGGGTCAGGTTTAGAGTTTTTGTTAGTTTTAGGGTGGAGTTAAGGTTAAGTTTAGCGTTAGGGTAAGTGTTAGGTTTAGGTCAGGGTTAAGGTTAGGGTTAGGGAAAGGGTTAGGTGTTCGTGGGAGGGTTAGTGTTAGGTTTACACTTAAGCTGTTGTTTTACAGTGTTACGGTTAGGTCAGGGTTGTAGTTAGGGTTAGGATGAGGTTTAGGTTTAGGGCTATATTTAGGGGATAGTTTAGGGTTTTTTAGGGTTAGGTTTGGTTTTAGGGTTAAGGTTAGGCTTAGGTTTATCTTGAAATTTATGTTAAGGATGAGGGTTAGGGTTAGCGTTAGGGTTAGGTGTTTGGGTTAAGGTTAGGGTTAGGTTTAGGGTTTGGGTTGGGGTTAGGTGTTTCGGTTAATGTTAGGGTCAGGTTTAGGGTAAGGGTTAGGGTTCGGTTTAGGATCAGGCTTAGGGTTAGGGTTAGAATTAGGGTTAGTGGTTAGGCTTAGGCTTAGGGTTAAGGTTAGGTTTAGGCTAAAGATCAGGATTTGATTTCGAGTTAGGTGTTAGTGTTTCGGTTAGGTTTAGGGTAGGGTTATATTTAGGGTTAGGTTAAGAGTTAGATTTATGGTTACAGTTAAGGGGAGGGTTTTGGGTAAGTGTTACATTTAGGGTTAGGGTTAGGTTTAGGGCTAGGGCTAGGGTTAGGTTTAGATTTCGCGTTACAGGTTAGGGT
This sequence comes from Elephas maximus indicus, assembly GCF_024166365.1. Lineage (NCBI taxonomy): Eukaryota > Metazoa > Chordata > Mammalia > Proboscidea > Elephantidae > Elephas > Elephas maximus. Next base: position 1,790,843 of record NW_026060234.1, on the reverse strand, counting down.
TAGGTTTAAGTTTATGGTAGGGTAAAGTTAGGGTTAAGGTTTGGTTAGGGTTAGGGTCAGGGTTAGGATTAGGATTAGGTTTAGGGTGAGGGTTAGGGTCAGAGTTATTGTAAGGGTTAGGTTTGGGGTTACAGGTGGGCCAAGGTTAAGGTTAGGGTCAGGGTTAAAGTTAGGGTGTGCTTTAGATTAGGGATAGGGTGAAGTTTAAGATAGGGTGAGGGTTAGGGTTATGGCTAAGGTTTGCTTGAGTTTTCAGGTTAGTGTTAAGGTTATGTTTAGGGTTAGGAATAAGTTTATGGGTTCTGTTTACTTTTAGGGTTAGGGGTAGATTTTAGGTTAGGGTTAAGTTCAGTGTTACGGTTAGGGTTAGGTTTACGGTATGTGTTAGGCATTGTGGTTGGTGTGAGGATTAGGTTTAGGATTAGGGTTGGGTAGGGTTAGAATTATGGTTATGGTAAGGTGTTAGGGATTAGAGGAGTAGTTTTGGGTTAGGGCTTGGGTGAGGGTTCCGGTTAGGCATTGTGGTTCTGGTCATGGTTAGTTTTGGTTTAGGGTTAGGGTTAGTTTTATGATTAGGTTTAGGGTTAGTTTTATGATTAGGTTTAGGGTTAGTGTTAGAGTTAGGGTCAGGCTTTGGTGCTAGGGGTTAGGTTTTGGGTTAGGGTTAGGGTTATCGTTAGGGCTTAGGTTTTCAGGTGAGTGTTAGGGTTAGGGTTAGGGATAGCGTTAGGGTTAGCTTTTGGGGGTACGGTTAGGGGTTAGGTGAGGGTTACAGTTAGTATTGCAGTTAAGGTTAGGTTTTAGGGCAAGTGTTATGATTAGGGTTAGAGTTAGAGTTAGGGTTAGGTTTAGGGTTAGGTGCAGGGTAAGTTTTAGGTTTAAGTCCTGGTTTAGGGTTAGAGTTAGTGTCCTATTTAGGGTCAAGTTTAGAGTTCGGGGAAGGTTTAGGATTAGGTCTATTGTTGGGCTTAGGATTAGGGTTAGGTTCAGAGCTATTGTAAGGCTTAGGTTTAGGGTTACAGATGGACTAGCTTTACGGTTAGAGTTAGGTTTAAGGTTAGGGTTTGGGCTAGGTTTACGTTTACGGTTATGGTTAGGGTTAGGATTTGGTTGAAGTTTAGCATAGGCTGAGGGTTACTTTTAGGGTTAGGGCTAGAGTTTGGGTTTGTGTTCAGGTTAGTGTTATGGTTAGATTTAGGGTCCAGTTTAGGGTTAGGGGTTATGTTTAGTGTTAGGGTTAGTTTTAGGTTTAGGGTTAGTGTGAAGTTTAGGTTAAGGGTGAGAGTTAGGATTAGGGTTAGTGTTAGACGTTAGGTTTAGGATGCTACTTTTAGGTTTATGGTTAGGGTAGGTTTAAGTTTAGGGTTAATGTTAGGGTTAGTGTTAGATTAGGGTTACTGTTCGTGTTAGGGTTACAGTTAGGGTTAGAGATAGCATTAGGTTTAGGGTTAGGAATATAGTTAGGGGTTAGGGTGAGGGTTGGGGATATGGTGAGGGTTAGGTTTAGGTTTACAGTTAAGGTGAGGGTTTAGGGTAATTGTTATGGTTAGGGTTAGAGTTAGGGTCATGGTGAAGTTTCAGTTAATAGAGGGATTCAGGGTTAATGTTAGATTTAGGGTTAAGGTTAGTGTTAGGGTTAGGTTTAGGTTAGGGTTAAGGTAGCGGTCGGGTTAGGGTTAAGACTAGGTTTACGGTAAAGTGTAAGGCTAGGTTAGGGTTAGGTTTAGAGTTAGTGCTAGGCTCTAGGGTTAGGGTTAAGGTCAGGTTTAGAGTTATTGTTAGGTTTACGGTTAAGGTTAGGGTAGAGTTAAGGTTAAGGTTAAGGTTAAGGTTAGGGTAAGAGTTAGGTTTACGTCAGGTTTAGGGTTAGGATGAGGGATAGGGTTAGGGTTAGGGAAAGGGTTAGGGTTTCGTGTGAGGATTAGTGTTATGTTTACATTAAGCTGATGTTTTTGGGTGTTACAGTAAGGTTTAGGGTTAGAGTTAGGTTAGGTTTAGAGTTAGGGCTAGAGTATGGTGCTAGTGCTTTAGGCTTAGGTTTAGGGTGAAATTTAGGTTAAGGATGAGGGTTAGGGTTGGGGTAGGTGTTTGGATTAATGTTAGGGTCAGGTTTAGGGTTTTGGTTTAGAGTTCAGTTTAGATTCAGGGTTAGGGGTAGACTTAGGTTTAGGGCTAGGGTTAGGTTTAGCGTTAGTTTAGCTCAGGGTTAAGGTTTGAATGAAGTTAGGGTAGGTTTAGGGTTATGGTTAGGTTGAAATTTTGGTTAAGTGTGGGGGTTTGGTTTCGGGTTAGGGTTAGAGTTAGGGTTAGTGGTTAAGGTTAGGTTTAGGGTTAAGGTTAGGTTTAGGCTAAGCATTAGGGTTAGAGTTAGGGTTAGTGGTTAGTGTTTCAGTTAGGTTTAGGATAGGGTTATAATTAGGGTTAAGTTTAGGGTTACGGTAAGAGTTAGATTTACTTTTACAGTTAAGGTGAGGGTTTTGCGTAACTGTTACGGTTAGGGTTAGGGCTAGGTTTAGGGTTAGAGTTGGGTTAGGGGTTAGGTTTAGGTTAAGTTTATGGTAGGCTTAAAGTTAGGGTTAAGGTTAGGTTAAGGTTAGGGTCAGGGTTAGGATTAGAATTAGGTTTCGGGCGAGGGTTAGTGTCAGATTTATTAGAAGGGTTAGGTTTAGGGTTACAGACGGGCCAAGGTTAAGGTTAGGGTTAGGTTTAGGGGTAGGATTAGGGCTAAAGTTAGGGTTAGCTTTAGGTTAGGGATAGGATGAAGTTTAAGATAGGGTGAGGGTTAGGGTTATGGCTAAGGTTTGGGTTAGTTTTCGGGTTAGTGTTAAGGTTATGTTTAGGGTTAGGGTTAAGTTTATGGGTTGTGTTTAGTTTTAGGGTTAGGGTTAGATTTAAGGTTAGGGTTAAGTTTAGTGTAACAGTTAAGGTTACGGTTTGTGTTAGGCATTGTGGTTGGGGTGAGGTTTAGGTTTAGGGTTAGGGTTGTGTATGCTTAGGATTATGGTTATGGTAAGGTGTTAGGGGTTAGAAGTGTAGTTTAGGGTTAGGGGTGGGTGAGGGTTCTGGTAAAGCATTGTGGTTCCGACCATGGTTAGGTTTGGTTTAGGGTTACGGTTAGGTTTATGATTAGGTTTCAGGTTAATGTTCGAGTTAGAGTTAAGGTTTGGGTTAGGCTTTGGTGTTAGGGGTCAGGGTTTTGGGTTAGGGTTAGGGTTATTGTTAGTGCTCAGGGGTTCAGGTTAGTGTTAGGGTTAGGGTTACGGATAGCATCAGGGTTCGGGTTGGGGATACGGTTAGGGGTTAGGGTGAGGGTTACGGTTCCTTTTACAGTTTAGGTGAGGGTTTAGGTTAAGTGTCATCATTAGGGTTAGAGTTAGGGTTATGGTTAGGTGTAGGGCAATATTTAGGTTTAGGTGCCGGTTTAGTGTTAGAGTCAGTGGTCAATTTAGGGTCAAGGTTAGATTTAGGGTTAGGGTAAGGTTTAGGTCTAGGGTTAGGATTAGGTTTAGGGTTAGGTTCAGGGCTATTGTAAGGGTTAGGTTTAGGGTTCCATTTGGACTAGCATTATGGTTAGAGTTATGTTCAAGGATAGGGTTTGGGTTAGGTTTAGGTTTAGGGTTAGGGTTTGGATGAAGTTTAGGATAGGGTGAGGGTTATTTTTATGGTTTGGGCTAAAGATTGGTTTTGTGTTCAGCTTAGTGTTAAGGTTAGGTTTAGGGTTCGGTTTTGGGTTAGGGGTTATGTTTAGGGTTTGGGTTACGCTTTGGTTTAGGGTTAGTGAAGTTTAGGTTAAGGGTGAGGGTTAGGATAAAGGTTAGGATTAGGTTTATGGTAAGGTGTTAGTGGTTAGAGGTGTAGTTTAGGGTTAGGGTTTGGGTGAGGGTTCCGGTTAGGAATTGTGGTTCTGGTCATGGTTGGGTTTGGTTTAGGTTTATGATTAGGTTTCGGGTTAGTGTTAGAGTTAGGGTGAGAGTTAGGGTTAAGGTTTGGATTAGGCTTTGGTGTTAGGGGTTAGGGTTTGTGTTAGAGTTAGGGTTATCGTTAGGGCTCAGGGGTTTCAGGTTAGTTTTAGGGTTAAGGTTAGGGATTGCATTAGGGTTAGGTTTGGGGGATACGGTTAGGGGTTAGGGTGAGGGTTACGGTTAGTTTTGCAGTTAAAGTGTGGGTTTAGGATAAGTGTTATGATTAGGGTTAGAGTTGGAGTTATTTTTAGGTTTAGGGTTAGGTGTAGGGGAAGATTTAGGTTTAGGTCCAGGTTTAGGGTTAGAGTTAGTGTTCTCTTTAGGGTCAAGGGTGCAGTTAGGGTTAGGTTAGGATTAGGTCTAGGGCTAGGATTAGGTTTAGGGTTAATTTCCGGGCTATTGTAAGGGTTAGGTTTAGGGTTACAGATGGACTAGCGTTATGGTTAGAGGTAGGTTTAAGGTTAGGGTTTGGGTTAGGTTTAGGTTTAGGTTTAAGGTAGCGTTAGAGTTTGGATGAAGTCTAGGATAGCGTGAGGGTTATTTTTATGGTTAGGGCTAGAGTTTGGGTTTGTGTCCAGGTTAGCTTTAAGGCTAGGGTTCAGGTTAGGGTTAGGGGTTATGTTTAGGGTTAGGGTTATGTTTTGGTTTAGGGTTAGTGTGAAGTTTAGGTTAAGGGTGAGGGTTAGGATAAGAGTTAGAATTAGGGTTAGGATTATAGTTAGTGTTAGAGGTTAGATTTAGGATGCTAACGTTAGGTTTATGGTTAGGGTTGGGTTAATGTTAGAGTTAGGGTTAGATTAGGTTTAATGTTCGTGTTTGGGTTAGGGATAAGGTTAGGGATAGCATTAGGTTTAGGGTTGGGGATACGGTTAGGGGTTAGGGTGAGGGTTGTGGTTAGGGTGTGGGTTAGGGTTAGGTTTACAGTTAAGGTGAGGGTTTAGGGTCAGTGTTATAGTTAGGGTTCGAGTTAGAGTTTGGGTTAGGTTTAGGGTGAAGTTTCAGTTAATAGTAAGGGTCAGGGTAAGGGTTAGGGTTAAGATTACAGTTAGGGTTAAGTTTAGTGTTAGGGTTAGGGTTAGGGTAGGGGTAAGGTTAGGGTTAAGGCTAGGTTTACGGTAAAGGGTAGGGCTAGGTTAGGGTTAGGTTTAGAGTTAGAGCTAGTACTAGGGTTTAGGGTAAGAGGTAGGGTCAGGTTTAGAGTTTTTGTTAGTTTTAGGGTGGAGTTAAGGTTAAGTTTAGCGTTAGGGTAAGTGTTAGGTTTAGGTCAGGGTTAAGGTTAGGGTTAGGGAAAGGGTTAGGTGTTCGTGGGAGGGTTAGTGTTAGGTTTACACTTAAGCTGTTGTTTTACAGTGTTACGGTTAGGTCAGGGTTGTAGTTAGGGTTAGGATGAGGTTTAGGTTTAGGGCTATATTTAGGGGATAGTTTAGGGTTTTTTAGGGTTAGGTTTGGTTTTAGGGTTAAGGTTAGGCTTAGGTTTATCTTGAAATTTATGTTAAGGATGAGGGTTAGGGTTAGCGTTAGGGTTAGGTGTTTGGGTTAAGGTTAGGGTTAGGTTTAGGGTTTGGGTTGGGGTTAGGTGTTTCGGTTAATGTTAGGGTCAGGTTTAGGGTAAGGGTTAGGGTTCGGTTTAGGATCAGGCTTAGGGTTAGGGTTAGAATTAGGGTTAGTGGTTAGGCTTAGGCTTAGGGTTAAGGTTAGGTTTAGGCTAAAGATCAGGATTTGATTTCGAGTTAGGTGTTAGTGTTTCGGTTAGGTTTAGGGTAGGGTTATATTTAGGGTTAGGTTAAGAGTTAGATTTATGGTTACAGTTAAGGGGAGGGTTTTGGGTAAGTGTTACATTTAGGGTTAGGGTTAGGTTTAGGGCTAGGGCTAGGGTTAGGTTTAGATTTCGCGTTACAGGTTAGGGTTAGGTTTAAGTTTATGGTAGGGTAAAGTTAGGGTTAAGGTTTGGTTAGGGTTAGGGTCAGGGTTAGGATTAGGATTAGGTTTAGGGTGAGGGTTAGGGTCAGAGTTATTGTAAGGGTTAGGTTTGGGGTTACAGGTGGGCCAAGGTTAAGGTTAGGGTCAGGGTTAAAGTTAGGGTGTGCTTTAGATTAGGGATAGGGTGAAGTTTAAGATAGGGTGAGGGTTAGGGTTATGGCTAAGGTTTGCTTGAGTTTTCAGGTTAGTGTTAAGGTTATGTTTAGGGTTAGGAATAAGTTTATGGGTTCTGTTTACTTTTAGGGTTAGGGGTAGATTTTAGGTTAGGGTTAAGTTCAGTGTTACGGTTAGGGTTAGGTTTACGGTATGTGTTAGGCATTGTGGTTGGTGTGAGGATTAGGTTTAGGATTAGGGTTGGGTAGGGTTAGAATTATGGTTATGGTAAGGTGTTAGGGATTAGAGGAGTAGTTTTGGGTTAGGGCTTGGGTGAGGGTTCCGGTTAGGCATTGTGGTTCTGGTCATGGTTAGTTTTGGTTTAGGGTTAGGGTTAGTTTTATGATTAGGTTTAGGGTTAGTTTTATGATTAGGTTTAGGGTTAGTGTTAGAGTTAGGGTCAGGCTTTGGTGCTAGGGGTTAGGTTTTGGGTTAGGGTTAGGGTTATCGTTAGGGCTTAGGTTTTCAGGTGAGTGTTAGGGTTAGGGTTAGGGATAGCGTTAGGGTTAGCTTTTGGGGGTACGGTTAGGGGTTAGGTGAGGGTTACAGTTAGTATTGCAGTTAAGGTTAGGTTTTAGGGCAAGTGTTATGATTAGGGTTAGAGTTAGAGTTAGGGTTAGGTTTAGGGTTAGGTGCAGGGTAAGTTTTAGGTTTAAGTCCTGGTTTAGGGTTAGAGTTAGTGTCCTATTTAGGGTCAAGTTTAGAGTTCGGGGAAGGTTTAGGATTAGGTCTATTGTTGGGCTTAGGATTAGGGTTAGGTTCAGAGCTATTGTAAGGCTTAGGTTTAGGGTTACAGATGGACTAGCTTTACGGTTAGAGTTAGGTTTAAGGTTAGGGTTTGGGCTAGGTTTACGTTTACGGTTATGGTTAGGGTTAGGATTTGGTTGAAGTTTAGCATAGGCTGAGGGTTACTTTTAGGGTTAGGGCTAGAGTTTGGGTTTGTGTTCAGGTTAGTGTTATGGTTAGATTTAGGGTCCAGTTTAGGGTTAGGGGTTATGTTTAGTGTTAGGGTTAGTTTTAGGTTTAGGGTTAGTGTGAAGTTTAGGTTAAGGGTGAGAGTTAGGATTAGGGTTAGTGTTAGACGTTAGGTTTAGGATGCTACTTTTAGGTTTATGGTTAGGGTAGGTTTAAGTTTAGGGTTAATGTTAGGGTTAGTGTTAGATTAGGGTTACTGTTCGTGTTAGGGTTACAGTTAGGGTTAGAGATAGCATTAGGTTTAGGGTTAGGAATATAGTTAGGGGTTAGGGTGAGGGTTGGGGATATGGTGAGGGTTAGGTTTAGGTTTACAGTTAAGGTGAGGGTTTAGGGTAATTGTTATGGTTAGGGTTAGAGTTAGGGTCATGGTGAAGTTTCAGTTAATAGAGGGATTCAGGGTTAATGTTAGATTTAGGGTTAAGGTTAGTGTTAGGGTTAGGTTTAGGTTAGGGTTAAGGTAGCGGTCGGGTTAGGGTTAAGACTAGGTTTACGGTAAAGTGTAAGGCTAGGTTAGGGTTAGGTTTAGAGTTAGTGCTAGGCTCTAGGGTTAGGGTTAAGGTCAGGTTTAGAGTTATTGTTAGGTTTACGGTTAAGGTTAGGGTAGAGTTAAGGTTAAGGTTAAGGTTAAGGTTAGGGTAAGAGTTAGGTTTACGTCAGGTTTAGGGTTAGGATGAGGGATAGGGTTAGGGTTAGGGAAAGGGTTAGGGTTTCGTGTGAGGATTAGTGTTATGTTTACATTAAGCTGATGTTTTTGGGTGTTACAGTAAGGTTTAGGGTTAGAGTTAGGTTAGGTTTAGAGTTAGGGCTAGAGTATGGTGCTAGTGCTTTAGGCTTAGGTTTAGGGTGAAATTTAGGTTAAGGATGAGGGTTAGGGTTGGGGTAGGTGTTTGGATTAATGTTAGGGTCAGGTTTAGGGTTTTGGTTTAGAGTTCAGTTTAGATTCAGGGTTAGGGGTAGACTTAGGTTTAGGGCTAGGGTTAGGTTTAGCGTTAGTTTAGCTCAGGGTTAAGGTTTGAATGAAGTTAGGGTAGGTTTAGGGTTATGGTTAGGTTGAAATTTTGGTTAAGTGTGGGGGTTTGGTTTCGGGTTAGGGTTAGAGTTAGGGTTAGTGGTTAAGGTTAGGTTTAGGGTTAAGGTTAGGTTTAGGCTAAGCATTAGGGTTAGAGTTAGGGTTAGTGGTTAGTGTTTCAGTTAGGTTTAGGATAGGGTTATAATTAGGGTTAAGTTTAGGGTTACGGTAAGAGTTAGATTTACTTTTACAGTTAAGGTGAGGGTTTTGCGTAACTGTTACGGTTAGGGTTAGGGCTAGGTTTAGGGTTAGAGTTGGGTTAGGGGTTAGGTTTAGGTTAAGTTTATGGTAGGCTTAAAGTTAGGGTTAAGGTTAGGTTAGGGTTAGGGTCAGGGTTAGGATTAGAATTAGGTTTCGGGCGAGGGTTAGTGTCAGATTTATTACAAGGGTTAGGTTTAGGGTTACAGACGGGCCAAGGTTAAGGTTAGGGTTAGGTTTAGGGGTAGGATTAGGGCTAAAGTTAGGGTTAGCTTTAGGTTAGGGATAGGATGAAGTTTAAGATAGGGTGAGGGTTAGGGTTATGGCTAAGGTTTGGGTTAGTTTTCGGGTTAGTGTTAAGGTTATGTTTAGGGTTAGGGTTAAGTTTATGGGTTGTGTTTAGTTTTAGGGTTAGGGTTAGATTTAAGGTTAGGGTTAAGTTTAGTGTAACAGTTAAGGTTACGGTTTGTGTTAGGCATTGTGGTTGGGGTGAGGTTTAGGTTTAGGGTTAGGGTTGTGTATGCTTAGGATTATGGTTATGGTAAGGTGTTAGGGGTTAGAAGTGTAGTTTAGGGTTAGGGGTGGGTGAGGGTTCTGGTAAAGCATTGTGGTTCCGACCATGGTTAGGTTTGGTTTAGGGTTACGGTTAGGTTTATGATTAGGTTTCAGGTTAATGTTCGAGTTAGAGTTAAGGTTTGGGTTAGGCTTTGGTGTTAGGGGTCAGGGTTTTGGGTTAGGGTTAGGGTTATTGTTAGTGCTCAGGGGTTCAGGTTAGTGTTAGGGTTAGGGTTACGGATAGCATCAGGGTTAGGGTTGGGGATACGGTTAGGGGTTAGGGTGAGGGTTACGGTTCCTTTTACAGTTTAGGTGAGGGTTTAGGTTAAGTGTCATCATTAGGGTTAGAGTTAGGGTTATGGTTAGGTGTAGGGCAATATTTAGGTTTAGGTGCCGGTTTAGTGTTAGAGTCAGTGGTCAATTTAGGGTCAAGGTTAGATTTAGGGTTAGGGTAAGGTTTAGGTCTAGGGTTAGGATTAGGTTTAGGGTTAGGTTCAGGGCTATTGTAAGGGTTAGGTTTAGGGTTCCATTTGGACTAGCATTATGGTTAGAGTTATGTTCAAGGATAGGGTTTGGGTTAGGTTTAGGTTTAGGGTTAGGGTTTGGATGAAGTTTAGGATAGGGTGAGGGTTATTTTTATGGTTTGGGCTAAAGATTGGTTTTGTGTTCAGCTTAGTGTTAAGGTTAGGTTTAGGGTTCGGTTTTGGGTTAGGGGTTATGTTTAGGGTTTGGGTTACGCTTTGGTTTAGGGTTAGTGAAGTTTAGGTTAAGGGTGAGGGTTAGGATAAAGGTTAGGATTAGGTTTATGGTAAGGTGTTAGTGGTTAGAGGTGTAGTTTAGGGTTAGGGTTTGGGTGAGGGTTCCGGTTAGGAATTGTGGTTCTGGTCATGGTTGGGTTTGGTTTAGGTTTATGATTAGGTTTCGGGTTAGTGGTAGAGTTAGGGTGAGAGTTAGGGTTAAGGTTTGGATTAGGCTTTGGTGTTAGGGGTTAGGGTTTGTGTTAGAGTTAGGGTTATCGTTAGGGCTCAGGGGTTTCAGGTTAGTTTTAGGGTTAAGGTTAGGGATTGCATTAGGGTTAGGTTTGGGGGATACGGTTAGGGGTTAGGGTGAGGGTTACGGTTAGTTTTGCAGTTAAAGTGTGGGTTTAGGATAAGTGTTATGATTAGGGTTAGAGTTGGAGTTATTTTTAGGTTTAGGGTTAGGTGTAGGGGAAGATTTAGGTTTAGGTCCAGGTTTAGGGTTAGAGTTAGTGTTCTCTTTAGGGTCAAGGGTGCAGTTAGGGTTAGGTTAGGATTAGGTCTAGGGCTAGGATTAGGTTTAGGGTTAATTTCCGGGCTATTGTAAGGGTTAGGTTTAGGGTTACAGATGGACTAGCGTTATGGTTAGAGGTAGGTTTAAGGTTAGGGTTTGGGTTAGGTTTAGGTTTAGGTTTAAGGTAGCGTTAGAGTTTGGATGAAGTCTAGGATAGCGTGAGGGTTATTTTTATGGTTAGGGCTAGAGTTTGGGTTTGTGTCCAGGTTAGCTTTAAGGCTAGGGTTCAGGTTAGGGTTAGGGGTTATGTTTAGGGTTAGGGTTATGTTTTGGTTTAGGGTTAGTGTGAAGTTTAGGTTAAGGGTGAGGGTTAGGATAAGAGTTAGAATTAGGGTTAGGATTATAGTTAGTGTTAGAGGTTAGATTTAGGATGCTAACGTTAGGTTTATGGTTAGGGTTGGGTTAATGTTAGAGTTAGGGTTAGATTAGGTTTAATGTTCGTGTTTGGGTTAGGGATAAGGTTAGGGATAGCATTAGGTTTAGGGTTGGGGATACGGTTAGGGGTTAGGGTGAGGGTTGTGGTTAGGGTGTGGGTTAGGGTTAGGTTTACAGTTAAGGTGAGGGTTTAGGGTCAGTGTTATAGTTAGGGTTCGAGTTAGAGTTTGGGTTAGGTTTAGGGTGAAGTTTCAGTTAATAGTAAGGGTCAGGGTAAGGGTTAGGGTTAAGATTACAGTTAGGGTTAAGTTTAGTGTTAGGGTTAGGGTTAGGGTAGGGGTAAGGTTAGGGTTAAGGCTAGGTTTACGGTAAAGGGTAGGGCTAGGTTAGGGTTAGGTTTAGAGTTAGAGCTAGTACTAGGGTTTAGGGTAAGAGGTAGGGTCAGGTTTAGAGTTTTTGTTAGTTTTAGGGTGGAGTTAAGGTTAAGTTTAGCGTTAGGGTAAGTGTTAGGTTTAGGTCAGGGTTAAGGTTAGGGTTAGGGAAAGGGTTAGGTGTTCGTGGGAGGGTTAGTGTTAGGTTTACACTTAAGCTGTTGTTTTACAGTGTTACGGTTAGGTCAGGGTTGTAGTTAGGGTTAGGATGAGGTTTAGGTTTAGGGCTATATTTAGGGGATAGTTTAGGGTTTTTTAGGGTTAGGTTTGGTTTTAGGGTTAAGGTTAGGCTTAGGTTTATCTTGAAATTTATGTTAAGGATGAGGGTTAGGGTTAGCGTTAGGGTTAGGTGTTTGGGTTAAGGTTAGGGTTAGGTTTAGGGTTTGGGTTGGGGTTAGGTGTTTCGGTTAATGTTAGGGTCAGGTTTAGGGTAAGGGTTAGGGTTCGGTTTAGGATCAGGCTTAGGGTTAGGGTTAGAATTAGGGTTAGTGGTTAGGCTTAGGCTTAGGGTTAAGGTTAGGTTTAGGCTAAAGATCAGGATTTGATTTCGAGTTAGGTGTTAGTGTTTCGGTTAGGTTTAGGGTAGGGTTATATTTAGGGTTAGGTTAAGAGTTAGATTTATGGTTACAGTTAAGGGGAGGGTTTTGGGTAAGTGTTACATTTAGGGTTAGGGTTAGGTTTAGGGCTAGGGCTAGGGTTAGGTTTAGATTTCGCGTTACAGGTTAGGGTTAGGTTTAAGTTTATGGTAGGGTAAAGTTAGGGTTAAGGTTTGGTTAGGGTTAGGGTCAGGGTTAGGATTAGGATTAGGTTTAGGGTGAGGGTTAGGGTCAGAGTTATTGTAAGGGTTAGGTTTGGGGTTACAGGTGGGCCAAGGTTAAGGTTAGGGTCAGGGTTAAAGTTAGGGTGTGCTTTAGATTAGGGATAGGGTGAAGTTTAAGATAGGGTGAGGGTTAGGGTTATGGCTAAGGTTTGCTTGAGTTTTCAGGTTAGTGTTAAGGTTATGTTTAGGGTTAGGAATAAGTTTATGGGTTCTGTTTACTTTTAGGGTTAGGGGTAGATTTTAGGTTAGGGTTAAGTTCAGTGTTACGGTTAGGGTTAGGTTTACGGTATGTGTTAGGCATTGTGGTTGGTGTGAGGATTAGGTTTAGGATTAGGGTTGGGTAGGGTTAGAATTATGGTTATGGTAAGGTGTTAGGGATTAGAGGAGTAGTTTTGGGTTAGGGCTTGGGTGAGGGTTCCGGTTAGGCATTGTGGTTCTGGTCATGGTTAGTTTTGGTTTAGGGTTAGGGTTAGTTTTATGATTAGGTTTAGGGTTAGTTTTATGATTAGGTTTAGGGTTAGTGTTAGAGTTAGGGTCAGGCTTTGGTGCTAGGGGTTAGGTTTTGGGTTAGGGTTAGGGTTATCGTTAGGGCTTAGGTTTTCAGGTGAGTGTTAGGGTTAGGGTTAGGGATAGCGTTAGGGTTAGCTTTTGGGGGTACGGTTAGGGGTTAGGTGAGGGTTACAGTTAGTATTGCAGTTAAGGTTAGGTTTTAGGGCAAGTGTTATGATTAGGGTTAGAGTTAGAGTTAGGGTTAGGTTTAGGGTTAGGTGCAGGGTAAGTTTTAGGTTTAAGTCCTGGTTTAGGGTTAGAGTTAGTGTCCTATTTAGGGTCAAGTTTAGAGTTCGGGGAAGGTTTAGGATTAGGTCTATTGTTGGGCTTAGGATTAGGGTTAGGTTCAGAGCTATTGTAAGGCTTAGGTTTAGGGTTACAGATGGACTAGCTTTACGGTTAGAGTTAGGTTTAAGGTTAGGGTTTGGGCTAGGTTTACGTTTACGGTTATGGTTAGGGTTAGGATTTGGTTGAAGTTTAGCATAGGCTGAGGGTTACTTTTAGGGTTAGGGCTAGAGTTTGGGTTTGTGTTCAGGTTAGTGTTATGGTTAGATTTAGGGTCCAGTTTAGGGTTAGGGGTTAGGTTTAGTGTTAGGGTTAGTTTTAGGTTTAGGGTTAGTGTGAAGTTTAGGTTAAGGGTGAGAGTTAGGATTAGGGTTAGTGTTAGACGTTAGGTTTAGGATGCTACTTTTAGGTTTATGGTTAGGGTAGGTTTAAGTTTAGGGTTAATGTTAGGGTTAGTGTTAGATTAGGGTTACTGTTCGTGTTAGGGTTACAGTTAGGGTTAGAGATAGCATTAGGTTTAGGGTTAGGAATATAGTTAGGGGTTAGGGTGAGGGTTGGGGATATGGTGAGGGTTAGGTTTAGGTTTACAGTTAAGGTGAGGGTTTAGGGTAATTGTTATGGTTAGGGTTAGAGTTAGGGTCATGGTGAAGTTTCAGTTAATAGAGGGATTCAGGGTTAATGTTAGATTTAGGGTTAAGGTTAGTGTTAGGGTTAGGTTTAGGTTAGGGTTAAGGTAGCGGTCGGGTTAGGGTTAAGACTAGGTTTACGGTAAAGTGTAAGGCTAGGTTAGGGTTAGGTTTAGAGTTAGTGCTAGGCTCTAGGGTTAGGGTTAAGGTCAGGTTTAGAGTTATTGTTAGGTTTACGGTTAAGGTTAGGGTAGAGTTAAGGTTAAGGTTAAGTTTAAGGTTAGGGTAAGAGTTAGGTTTACGTCAGGTTTAGGGTTAGGATGAGGGATAGGGTTAGGGTTAGGGAAAGGGTTAGGGTTTCGTGTGAGGATTAGTGTTATGTTTACATTAAGCTGATGTTTTTGGGTGTTACAGTAAGGTTTAGGGTTAGAGTTAGGTTAGGTTTAGAGTTAGGGCTAGAGTATGGTGCTAGTGCTTTAGGCTTAGGTTTAGGGTGAAATTTAGGTTAAGGATGAGGGTTAGGGTTGGGGTAGGTGTTTGGATTAATGTTAGGGTCAGGTTTAGGGTTTTGGTTTAGAGTTCAGTTTAGATTCAGGGTTAGGGGTAGACTTAGGTTTAGGGCTAGGGTTAGGTTTAGCGTTAGTTTAGCTCAGGGTTAAGGTTTGAATGAAGTTAGGGTAGGTTTAGGGTTATGGTTAGGTTGAAATTTTGGTTAAGTGTGGGGGTTTGGTTTCGGGTTAGGGTTAGAGTTAGGGTTAGTGGTTAAGGTTAGGTTTAGGGTTAAGGTTAGGTTTAGGCTAAGCATTAGGGTTAGAGTTAGGGTTAGTGGTTAGTGTTTCAGTTAGGTTTAGGATAGGGTTATAATTAGGGTTAAGTTTAGGGTTACGGTAAGAGTTAGATTTACTTTTACAGTTAAGGTGAGGGTTTTGCGTAACTGTTACGGTTAGGGTTAGGGCTAGGTTTAGGGTTAGAGTTGGGTTAGGGGTTAGGTTTAGGTTAAGTTTATGGTAGGCTTAAAGTTAGGGTTAAGGTTAGGTTAGGGTTAGGGTCAGGGTTAGGATTAGAATTAGGTTTCGGGCGAGGGTTAGTGTCAGATTTATTACAAGGGTTAGGTTTAGGGTTACAGACGGGCCAAGGTTAAGGTTAGGGTTAGGTTTAGGGGTAGGATTAGGGCTAAAGTTAGGGTTAGCTTTAGGTTAGGGATAGGATGAAGTTTAAGATAGGGTGAGGGTTAGGGTTATGGCTAAGGTTTGGGTTAGTTTTCGGGTTAGTGTTAAGGTTATGTTTAGGGTTAGGGTTAAGTTTATGGGTTGTGTTTAGTTTTAGGGTTAGGGTTAGATTTAAGGTTAGGGTTAAGTTTAGTGTAACAGTTAAGGTTACGGTTTGTGTTAGGCATTGTGGTTGGGGTGAGGTTTAGGTTTAGGGTTAGGGTTGTGTATGCTTAGGATTATGGTTATGGTAAGGTGTTAGGGGTTAGAAGTGTAGTTTAGGGTTAGGGGTGGGTGAGGGTTCTGGTAAAGCATTGTGGTTCCGACCATGGTTAGGTTTGGTTTAGGGTTACGGTTAGGTTTATGATTAGGTTTCAGGTTAATGTTCGAGTTAGAGTTAAGGTTTGGGTTAGGCTTTGGTGTTAGGGGTCAGGGTTTTGGGTTAGGGTTAGGGTTATTGTTAGTGCTCAGGGGTTCAGGTTAGTGTTAGGGTTAGGGTTACGGATAGCATCAGGGTTAGGGTTGGGGATACGGTTAGGGGTTAGGGTGAGGGTTACGGTTCCTTTTACAGTTTAGGTGAGGGTTTAGGTTAAGTGTCATCATTAGGGTTAGAGTTAGGGTTATGGTTAGGTGTAGGGCAATATTTAGGTTTAGGTGCCGGTTTAGTGTTAGAGTCAGTGGTCAATTTAGGGTCAAGGTTAGATTTAGGGTTAGGGTAAGGTTTAGGTCTAGGGTTAGGATTAGGTTTAGGGTTAGGTTCAGGGCTATTGTAAGGGTTAGGTTTAGGGTTCCATTTGGACTAGCATTATGGTTAGAGTTATGTTCAAGGATAGGGTTTGGGTTAGGTTTAGGTTTAGGGTTAGGGTTTGGATGAAGTTTAGGATAGGGTGAGGGTTATTTTTATGGTTTGGGCTAAAGATTGGTTTTGTGTTCAGCTTAGTGTTAAGGTTAGGTTTAGGGTTCGGTTTTGGGTTAGGGGTTATGTTTAGGGTTTGGGTTACGCTTTGGTTTAGGGTTAGTGAAGTTTAGGTTAAGGGTGAGGGTTAGGATAAAGGTTAGGATTAGGTTTATGGTAAGGTGTTAGTGGTTAGAGGTGTAGTTTAGGGTTAGGGTTTGGGTGAGGGTTCCGGTTAGGAATTGTGGTTCTGGTCATGGTTGGGTTTGGTTTAGGTTTATGATTAGGTTTCGGGTTAGTGTTAGAGTTAGGGTGAGAGTTAGGGTTAAGGTTTGGATTAGGCTTTGGTGTTAGGGGTTAGGGTTTGTGTTAGAGTTAGGGTTATCGTTAGGGCTCAGGGGTTTCAGGTTAGTTTTAGGGTTAAGGTTAGGGATTGCATTAGGGTTAGGTTTGGGGGATACGGTTAGGGGTTAGGGTGAGGGTTACGGTTAGTTTTGCAGTTAAAGTGTGGGTTTAGGATAAGTGTTATGATTAGGGTTAGAGTTGGAGTTATTTTTAGGTTTAGGGTTAGGTGTAGGGGAAGATTTAGGTTTAGGTCCAGGTTTAGGGTTAGAGTTAGTGTTCTCTTTAGGGTCAAGGGTGCAGTTAGGGTTAGGTTAGGATTAGGTCTAGGGCTAGGATTAGGTTTAGGGTTAATTTCCGGGCTATTGTAAGGGTTAGGTTTAGGGTTACAGATGGACTAGCGTTATGGTTAGAGGTAGGTTTAAGGTTAGGGTTTGGGTTAGGTTTAGGTTTAGGTTTAAGGTAGCGTTAGAGTTTGGATGAAGTCTAGGATAGCGTGAGGGTTATTTTTATGGTTAGGGCTAGAGTTTGGGTTTGTGTCCAGGTTAGCTTTAAGGCTAGGGTTCAGGTTAGGGTTAGGGGTTATGTTTAGGGTTAGGGTTATGTTTTGGTTTAGGGTTAGTGTGAAGTTTAGGTTAAGGGTGAGGGTTAGGATAAGAGTTAGAATTAGGGTTAGGATTATAGTTAGTGTTAGAGGTTAGATTTAGGATGCTAACGTTAGGTTTATGGTTAGGGTTGGGTTAATGTTAGAGTTAGGGTTAGATTAGGTTTAATGTTCGTGTTTGGGTTAGGGATAAGGTTAGGGATAGCATTAGGTTTAGGGTTGGGGATACGGTTAGGGGTTAGGGTGAGGGTTGTGGTTAGGGTGTGGGTTAGGGTTAGGTTTACAGTTAAGGTGAGGGTTTAGGGTCAGTGTTATAGTTAGGGTTCGAGTTAGAGTTTGGGTTAGGTTTAGGGTGAAGTTTCAGTTAATAGTAAGGGTCAGGGTAAGGGTTAGGGTTAAGATTACAGTTAGGGTTAAGTTTAGTGTTAGGGTTAGGGTTAGGGTAGGGGTAAGGTTAGGGTTAAGGCTAGGTTTACGGTAAAGGGTAGGGCTAGGTTAGGGTTAGGTTTAGAGTTAGAGCTAGTACTAGGGTTTAGGGTAAGAGGTAGGGTCAGGTTTAGAGTTTTTGTTAGTTTTAGGGTGGAGTTAAGGTTAAGTTTAGCGTTAGGGTAAGTGTTAGGTTTAGGTCAGGGTTAAGGTTAGGGTTAGGGAAAGGGTTAGGTGTTCGTGGGAGGGTTAGTGTTAGGTTTACACTTAAGCTGTTGTTTTACAGTGTTACGGTTAGGTCAGGGTTGTAGTTAGGGTTAGGATGAGGTTTAGGTTTAGGGCTATATTTAGGGGATAGTTTAGGGTTTTTTAGGGTTAGGTTTGGTTTTAGGGTTAAGGTTAGGCTTAGGTTTATCTTGAAATTTATGTTAAGGATGAGGGTTAGGGTTAGCGTTAGGGTTAGGTGTTTGGGTTAAGGTTAGGGTTAGGTTTAGGGTTTGGGTTGGGGTTAGGTGTTTCGGTTAATGTTAGGGTCAGGTTTAGGGTAAGGGTTAGGGTTCGGTTTAGGATCAGGCTTAGGGTTAGGGTTAGAATTAGGGTTAGTGGTTAGGCTTAGGCTTAGGGTTAAGGTTAGGTTTAGGCTAAAGATCAGGATTTGATTTCGAGTTAGGTGTTAGTGTTTCGGTTAGGTTTAGGGTAGGGTTATATTTAGGGTTAGGTTAAGAGTTAGATTTATGGTTACAGTTAAGGGGAGGGTTTTGGGTAAGTGTTACATTTAGGGTTAGGGTTAGGTTTAGGGCTAGGGCTAGGGTTAGGTTTAGATTTCGCGTTACAGGTTAGGGTTAGGTTTAAGTTTATGGTAGGGTAAAGTTAGGGTTAAGGTTTGGTTAGGGTTAGGGTCAGGGTTAGGATTAGGATTAGGTTTAGGGTGAGGGTTAGGGTCAGAGTTATTGTAAGGGTTAGGTTTGGGGTTACAGGTGGGCCAAGGTTAAGGTTAGGGTCAGGGTTAAAGTTAGGGTGTGCTTTAGATTAGGGATAGGGTGAAGTTTAAGATAGGGTGAGGGTTAGGGTTATGGCTAAGGTTTGCTTGAGTTTTCAGGTTAGTGTTAAGGTTATGTTTAGGGTTAGGAATAAGTTTATGGGTTCTGTTTACTTTTAGGGTTAGGGGTAGATTTTAGGTTAGGGTTAAGTTCAGTGTTACGGTTAGGGTTAGGTTTACGGTATGTGTTAGGCATTGTGGTTGGTGTGAGGATTAGGTTTAGGATTAGGGTTGGGTAGGGTTAGAATTATGGTTATGGTAAGGTGTTAGGGATTAGAGGAGTAGTTTTGGGTTAGGGCTTGGGTGAGGGTTCCGGTTAGGCATTGTGGTTCTGGTCATGGTTAGTTTTGGTTTAGGGTTAGGGTTAGTTTTATGATTAGGTTTAGGGTTAGTTTTATGATTAGGTTTAGGGTTAGTGTTAGAGTTAGGGTCAGGCTTTGGTGCTAGGGGTTAGGTTTTGGGTTAGGGTTAGGGTTATCGTTAGGGCTTAGGTTTTCAGGTGAGTGTTAGGGTTAGGGTTAGGGATAGCGTTAGGGTTAGCTTTTGGGGGTACGGTTAGGGGTTAGGTGAGGGTTACAGTTAGTATTGCAGTTAAGGTTAGGTTTTAGGGCAAGTGTTATGATTAGGGTTAGAGTTAGAGTTAGGGTTAGGTTTAGGGTTAGGTGCAGGGTAAGTTTTAGGTTTAAGTCCTGGTTTAGGGTTAGAGTTAGTGTCCTATTTAGGGTCAAGTTTAGAGTTCGGGGAAGGTTTAGGATTAGGTCTATTGTTGGGCTTAGGATTAGGGTTAGGTTCAGAGCTATTGTAAGGCTTAGGTTTAGGGTTACAGATGGACTAGCTTTACGGTTAGAGTTAGGTTTAAGGTTAGGGTTTGGGCTAGGTTTACGTTTACGGTTATGGTTAGGGTTAGGATTTGGTTGAAGTTTAGCATAGGCTGAGGGTTACTTTTAGGGTTAGGGCTAGAGTTTGGGTTTGTGTTCAGGTTAGTGTTATGGTTAGATTTAGGGCCCAGTTTAGGGTTAGGGGTTATGTTTAGTGTTAGGGTTAGTTTTAGGTTTAGGGTTAGTGTGAAGTTTAGGTTAAGGGTGAGAGTTAGGATTAGGGTTAGTGTTAGACGTTAGGTTTAGGATGCTACTTTTAGGTTTATGGTTAGGGTAGGTTTAAGTTTAGGGTTAATGTTAGGGTTAGTGTTAGATTAGGGTTACTGTTCGTGTTAGGGTTACAGTTAGGGTTAGAGATAGCATTAGGTTTAGGGTTAGGAATATAGTTAGGGGTTAGGGTGAGGGTTGGGGATATGGTGAGGGTTAGGTTTAGGTTTACAGTTAAGGTGAGGGTTTAGGGTAATTGTTATGGTTAGGGTTAGAGTTAGGGTCATGGTGAAGTTTCAGTTAATAGAGGGATTCAGGGTTAATGTTAGATTTAGGGTTAAGGTTAGTGTTAGGGTTAGGTTTAGGTTAGGGTTAAGGTAGCGGTCGGGTTAGGGTTAAGACTAGGTTTACGGTAAAGTGTAAGGCTAGGTTAGGGTTAGGTTTAGAGTTAGTGCTAGGCTCTAGGGTTAGGGTTAAGGTCAGGTTTAGAGTTATTGTTAGGTTTACGGTTAAGGTTAGGGTAGAGTTAAGGTTAAGGTTAAGTTTAAGGTTAGGGTAAGAGTTAGGTTTACGTCAGGTTTAGGGTTAGGATGAGGGATAGGGTTAGGGTTAGGGAAAGGGTTAGGGTTTCGTGTGAGGATTAGTGTTATGTTTACATTAAGCTGATGTTTTGGGTGTTACAGTAAGGTTTTGGGTTAGAGTTAGGTTAGGTTTAGAGTTAGGGCTAGAGTATGGTGCTAGTGCTTTAGGCTTAGGTTTAGGGTGAAATTTAGGTTAAGGATGAGGGTTAGGGTTGGGGTAGGTGTTTGGATTAATGTTAGGGTCAGGTTTAGGGTTTTGGTTTAGAGTTCAGTTTAGATTCAGGGTTAGGGGTAGACTTAGGTTTAGGGCTAGGGTTAGGTTTAGCGTTAGTTTAGCTCAGGGTTAAGGTTTGAATGAAGTTAGGGTAGGTTTAGGGTTATGGTTAGGTTGAAATTTTGGTTAAGTGTGGGGGTTTGGTTTCGGGTTAGGGTTAGAGTTAGGGTTAGTGGTTAAGGTTAGGTTTAGGGTTAAGGTTAGGTTTAGGCTAAGCATTAGGGTTAGAGTTAGGGTTAGTGGTTAGTGTTTCAGTTAGGTTTAGGATAGGGTTATAATTAGGGTTAAGTTTAGGGTTACGGTAAGAGTTAGATTTACTTTTACAGTTAAGGTGAGGGTTTTGCGTAACTGTTACGGTTAGGGTTAGGGCTAGGTTTAGGGTTAGAGTTGGGTTAGGGGTTAGGTTTAGGTTAAGTTTATGGTAGGCTTAAAGTTAGGGTTAAGGTTAGGTTAGGGTTAGGGTCAGGGTTAGGATTAGAATTAGGTTTCGGGCGAGGGTTAGTGTCAGATTTATTACAAGGGTTAGGTTTAGGGTTACAGACGGGCCAAGGTTAAGGTTAGGGTTAGGTTTAGGGGTAGGATTAGGGCTAAAGTTAGGGTTAGCTTTAGGTTAGGGATAGGATGAAGTTTAAGATAGGGTGAGGGTTAGGGTTATGGCTAAGGTTTGGGTTAGTTTTCGGGTTAGTGTTAAGGTTATGTTTAGGGTTAGGGTTAAGTTTATGGGTTGTGTTTAGTTTTAGGGTTAGGGTTAGATTTAAGGTTAGGGTTAAGTTTAGTGTAACAGTTAAGGTTACGGTTTGTGTTAGGCATTGTGGTTGGGGTGAGGTTTAGGTTTAGGGTTAGGGTTGTGTATGCTTAGGATTATGGTTATGGTAAGGTGTTAGGGGTTAGAAGTGTAGTTTAGGGTTAGGGGTGGGTGAGGGTTCTGGTAAAGCATTGTGGTTCCGACCATGGTTAGGTTTGGTTTAGGGTTACGGTTAGGTTTATGATTAGGTTTCAGGTTAATGTTCGAGTTAGAGTTAAGGTTTGGGTTAGGCTTTGGTGTTAGGGGTCAGGGTTTTGGGTTAGGGTTAGGGTTATTGTTAGTGCTCAGGGGTTCAGGTTAGTGTTAGGGTTAGGGTTACGGATAGCATCAGGGTTAGGGTTGGGGATACGGTTAGGGGTTAGGGTGAGGGTTACGGTTCCTTTTACAGTTTAGGTGAGGGTTTAGGTTAAGTGTCATCATTAGGGTTAGAGTTAGGGTTATGGTTAGGTGTAGGGCAATATTTAGGTTTAGGTGCCGGTTTAGTGTTAGAGTCAGTGGTCAATTTAGGGTCAAGGTTAGATTTAGGGTTAGGGTAAGGTTTAGGTCTAGGGTTAGGATTAGGTTTAGGGTTAGGTTCAGGGCTATTGTAAGGGTTAGGTTTAGGGTTCCATTTGGACTAGCATTATGGTTAGAGTTATGTTCAAGGATAGGGTTTGGGTTAGGTTTAGGTTTAGGGTTAGGGTTTGGATGAAGTTTAGGATAGGGTGAGGGTTATTTTTATGGTTTGGGCTAAAGATTGGTTTTGTGTTCAGCTTAGTGTTAAGGTTAGGTTTAGGGTTCGGTTTTGGGTTAGGGGTTATGTTTAGGGTTTGGGTTACGCTTTGGTTTAGGGTTAGTGAAGTTTAGGTTAAGGGTGAGGGTTAGGATAAAGGTTAGGATTAGGTTTATGGTAAGGTGTTAGTGGTTAGAGGTGTAGTTTAGGGTTAGGGTTTGGGTGAGGGTTCCGGTTAGGAATTGTGGTTCTGGTCATGGTTGGGTTTGGTTTAGGTTTATGATTAGGTTTCGGGTTAGTGTTAGAGTTAGGGTGAGAGTTAGGGTTAAGGTTTGGATTAGGCTTTGGTGTTAGGGGTTAGGGTTTGTGTTAGAGTTAGGGTTATCGTTAGGGCTCAGGGGTTTCAGGTTAGTTTTAGGGTTAAGGTTAGGGATTGCATTAGGGTTAGGTTTGGGGGATACGGTTAGGGGTTAGGGTGAGGGTTACGGTTAGTTTTGCAGTTAAAGTGTGGGTTTAGGATAAGTGTTATGATTAGGGTTAGAGTTGGAGTTATTTTTAGGTTTAGGGTTAGGTGTAGGGGAAGATTTAGGTTTAGGTCCAGGTTTAGGGTTAGAGTTAGTGTTCTCTTTAGGGTCAAGGGTGCAGTTAGGGTTAGGTTAGGATTAGGTCTAGGGCTAGGATTAGGTTTAGGGTTAATTTCCGGGCTATTGTAAGGGTTAGGTTTAGGGTTACAGATGGACTAGCGTTATGGTTAGAGGTAGGTTTAAGGTTAGGGTTTGGGTTAGGTTTAGGTTTAGGTTTAAGGTAGCGTTAGAGTTTGGATGAAGTCTAGGATAGCGTGAGGGTTATTTTTATGGTTAGGGCTAGAGTTTGGGTTTGTGTCCAGGTTAGCTTTAAGGCTAGGGTTCAGGTTAGGGTTAGGGGTTATGTTTAGGGTTAGGGTTATGTTTTGGTTTAGGGTTAGTGTGAAGTTTAGGTTAAGGGTGAGGGTTAGGATAAGAGTTAGAATTAGGGTTAGGATTATAGTTAGTGTTAGAGGTTAGATTTAGGATGCTAACGTTAGGTTTATGGTTAGGGTTGGGTTAATGTTAGAGTTAGGGTTAGATTAGGTTTAATGTTCGTGTTTGGGTTAGGGATAAGGTTAGGGATAGCATTAGGTTTAGGGTTGGGGATACGGTTAGGGGTTAGGGTGAGGGTTGTGGTTAGGGTGTGGGTTAGGGTTAGGTTTACAGTTAAGGTGAGGGTTTAGGGTCAGTGTTATAGTTAGGGTTCGAGTTAGAGTTTGGGTTAGGTTTAGGGTGAAGTTTCAGTTAATAGTAAGGGTCAGGGTAAGGGTTAGGGTTAAGATTACAGTTAGGGTTAAGTTTAGTGTTAGGGTTAGGGTTAGGGTAGGGGTAAGGTTAGGGTTAAGGCTAGGTTTACGGTAAAGGGTAGGGCTAGGTTAGGGTTAGGTTTAGAGTTAGAGCTAGTACTAGGGTTTAGGGTAAGAGGTAGGGTCAGGTTTAGAGTTTTTGTTAGTTTTAGGGTGGAGTTAAGGTTAAGTTTAGCGTTAGGGTAAGTGTTAGGTTTAGGTCAGGGTTAAGGTTAGGGTTAGGGAAAGGGTTAGGTGTTCGTGGGAGGGTTAGTGTTAGGTTTACACTTAAGCTGTTGTTTTACAGTGTTACGGTTAGGTCAGGGTTGTAGTTAGGGTTAGGATGAGGTTTAGGTTTAGGGCTATATTTAGGGGATAGTTTAGGGTTTTTTAGGGTTAGGTTTGGTTTTAGGGTTAAGGTTAGGCTTAGGTTTATCTTGAAATTTATGTTAAGGATGAGGGTTAGGGTTAGCGTTAGGGTTAGGTGTTTGGGTTAAGGTTAGGGTTAGGTTTAGGGTTTGGGTTGGGGTTAGGTGTTTCGGTTAATGTTAGGGTCAGGTTTAGGGTAAGGGTTAGGGTTCGGTTTAGGATCAGGCTTAGGGTTAGGGTTAGAATTAGGGTTAGTGGTTAGGCTTAGGCTTAGGGTTAAGGTTAGGTTTAGGCTAAAGATCAGGATTTGATTTCGAGTTAGGTGTTAGTGTTTCGGTTAGGTTTAGGGTAGGGTTATATTTAGGGTTAGGTTAAGAGTTAGATTTATGGTTACAGTTAAGGGGAGGGTTTTGGGTAAGTGTTACATTTAGGGTTAGGGTTAGGTTTAGGGCTAGGGCTAGGGTTAGGTTTAGATTTCGCGTTACAGGTTAGGGTTAGGTTTAAGTTTATGGTAGGGTAAAGTTAGGGTTAAGGTTTGGTTAGGGTTAGGGTCAGGGTTAGGATTAGGATTAGGTTTAGGGTGAGGGTTAGGGTCAGAGTTATTGTAAGGGTTAGGTTTGGGGTTACAGGTGGGCCAAGGTTAAGGTTAGGGTCAGGGTTAAAGTTAGGGTGTGCTTTAGATTAGGGATAGGGTGAAGTTTAAGATAGGGTGAGGGTTAGGGTTATGGCTAAGGTTTGCTTGAGTTTTCAGGTTAGTGTTAAGGTTATGTTTAGGGTTAGGAATAAGTTTATGGGTTCTGTTTACTTTTAGGGTTAGGGGTAGATTTTAGGTTAGGGTTAAGTTCAGTGTTACGGTTAGGGTTAGGTTTACGGTATGTGTTAGGCATTGTGGTTGGTGTGAGGATTAGGTTTAGGATTAGGGTTGGGTAGGGTTAGAATTATGGTTATGGTAAGGTGTTAGGGATTAGAGGAGTAGTTTTGGGTTAGGGCTTGGGTGAGGGTTCCGGTTAGGCATTGTGGTTCTGGTCATGGTTAGTTTTGGTTTAGGGTTAGGGTTAGTTTTATGATTAGGTTTAGGGTTAGTTTTATGATTAGGTTTAGGGTTAGTGTTAGAGTTAGGGTCAGGCTTTGGTGCTAGGGGTTAGGTTTTGGGTTAGGGTTAGGGTTATCGTTAGGGCTTAGGTTTTCAGGTGAGTGTTAGGGTTAGGGTTAGGGATAGCGTTAGGGTTAGCTTTTGGGGGTACGGTTAGGGGTTAGGTGAGGGTTACAGTTAGTATTGCAGTTAAGGTTAGGTTTTAGGGCAAGTGTTATGATTAGGGTTAGAGTTAGAGTTAGGGTTAGGTTTAGGGTTAGGTGCAGGGTAAGTTTTAGGTTTAAGTCCTGGTTTAGGGTTAGAGTTAGTGTCCTATTTAGGGTCAAGTTTAGAGTTCGGGGAAGGTTTAGGATTAGGTCTATTGTTGGGCTTAGGATTAGGGTTAGGTTCAGAGCTATTGTAAGGCTTAGGTTTAGGGTTACAGATGGACTAGCTTTACGGTTAGAGTTAGGTTTAAGGTTAGGGTTTGGGCTAGGTTTACGTTTACGGTTATGGTTAGGGTTAGGATTTGGTTGAAGTTTAGCATAGGCTGAGGGTTACTTTTAGGGTTAGGGCTAGAGTTTGGGTTTGTGTTCAGGTTAGTGTTATGGTTAGATTTAGGGCCCAGTTTAGGGTTAGGGGTTATGTTTAGTGTTAGGGTTAGTTTTAGGTTTAGGGTTAGTGTGAAGTTTAGGTTAAGGGTGAGAGTTAGGATTAGGGTTAGTGTTAGACGTTAGGTTTAGGATGCTACTTTTAGGTTTATGGTTAGGGTAGGTTTAAGTTTAGGGTTAATGTTAGGGTTAGTGTTAGATTAGGGTTACTGTTCGTGTTAGGGTTACAGTTAGGGTTAGAGATAGCATTAGGTTTAGGGTTAGGAATATAGTTAGGGGTTAGGGTGAGGGTTGGGGATATGGTGAGGGTTAGGTTTAGGTTTACAGTTAAGGTGAGGGTTTAGGGTAATTGTTATGGTTAGGGTTAGAGTTAGGGTCATGGTGAAGTTTCAGTTAATAGAGGGATTCAGGGTTAATGTTAGATTTAGGGTTAAGGTTAGTGTTAGGGTTAGGTTTAGGTTAGGGTTAAGGTAGCGGTCGGGTTAGGGTTAAGACTAGGTTTACGGTAAAGTGTAAGGCTAGGTTAGGGTTAGGTTTAGAGTTAGTGCTAGGCTCTAGGGTTAGGGTTAAGGTCAGGTTTAGAGTTATTGTTAGGTTTACGGTTAAGGTTAGGGTAGAGTTAAGGTTAAGGTTAAGGTTAAGGTTAGGGTAAGAGTTAGGTTTACGTCAGGTTTAGGGTTAGGATGAGGGATAGGGTTAGGGTTAGGGAAAGGGTTAGGGTTTCGTGTGAGGATTAGTGTTATGTTTACATTAAGCTGATGTTTTTGGGTGTTACAGTAAGGTTTAGGGTTAGAGTTAGGTTAGGTTTAGAGTTAGGGCTAGAGTATGGTGCTAGTGCTTTAGGCTTAGGTTTAGGGTGAAATTTAGGTTAAGGATGAGGGTTAGGGTTGGGGTAGGTGTTTGGATTAATGTTAGGGTCAGGTTTAGGGTTTTGGTTTAGAGTTCAGTTTAGATTCAGGGTTAGGGGTAGACTTAGGTTTAGGGCTAGGGTTAGGTTTAGCGTTAGTTTAGCTCAGGGTTAAGGTTTGAATGAAGTTAGGGTAGGTTTAGGGTTATGGTTAGGTTGAAATTTTGGTTAAGTGTGGGGGTTTGGTTTCGGGTTAGGGTTAGAGTTAGGGTTAGTGGTTAAGGTTAGGTTTAGGGTTAAGGTTAGGTTTAGGCTAAGCATTAGGGTTAGAGTTAGGGTTAGTGGTTAGTGTTTCAGTTAGGTTTAGGATAGGGTTATAATTAGGGTTAAGTTTAGGGTTACGGTAAGAGTTAGATTTACTTTTACAGTTAAGGTGAGGGTTTTGCGTAACTGTTACGGTTAGGGTTAGGGCTAGGTTTAGGGTTAGAGTTGGGTTAGGGGTTAGGTTTAGGTTAAGTTTATGGTAGGCTTAAAGTTAGGGTTAAGGTTAGGTTAGGGTTAGGGTCAGGGTTAGGATTAGAATTAGGTTTCGGGCGAGGGTTAGTGTCAGATTTATTACAAGGGTTAGGTTTAGGGTTACAGACGGGCCAAGGTTAAGGTTAGGGTTAGGTTTAGGGGTAGGATTAGGGCTAAAGTTAGGGTTAGCTTTAGGTTAGGGATAGGATGAAGTTTAAGATAGGGTGAGGGTTAGGGTTATGGCTAAGGTTTGGGTTAGTTTTCGGGTTAGTGTTAAGGTTATGTTTAGGGTTAGGGTTAAGTTTATGGGTTGTGTTTAGTTTTAGGGTTAGGGTTAGATTTAAGGTTAGGGTTAAGTTTAGTGTAACAGTTAAGGTTACGGTTTGTGTTAGGCATTGTGGTTGGGGTGAGGTTTAGGTTTAGGGTTAGGGTTGTGTATGCTTAGGATTATGGTTATGGTAAGGTGTTAGGGGTTAGAAGTGTAGTTTAGGGTTAGGGGTGGGTGAGGGTTCTGGTAAAGCATTGTGGTTCCGACCATGGTTAGGTTTGGTTTAGGGTTACGGTTAGGTTTATGATTAGGTTTCAGGTTAATGTTCGAGTTAGAGTTAAGGTTTGGGTTAGGCTTTGGTGTTAGGGGTCAGGGTTTTGGGTTAGGGTTAGGGTTATTGTTAGTGCTCAGGGGTTCAGGTTAGTGTTAGGGTTAGGGTTACGGATAGCATCAGGGTTCGGGTTGGGGATACGGTTAGGGGTTAGGGTGAGGGTTACGGTTCCTTTTACAGTTTAGGTGAGGGTTTAGGTTAAGTGTCATCATTAGGGTTAGAGTTAGGGTTATGGTTAGGTGTAGGGCAATATTTAGGTTTAGGTGCCGGTTTAGTGTTAGAGTCAGTGGTCAATTTAGGGTCAAGGTTAGATTTAGGGTTAGGGTAAGGTTTAGGTCTAGGGTTAGGATTAGGTTTAGGGTTAGGTTCAGGGCTATTGTAAGGGTTAGGTTTAGGGTTCCATTTGGACTAGCATTATGGTTAGAGTTATGTTCAAGGATAGGGTTTGGGTTAGGTTTAGGTTTAGGGTTACGGTTTGGATGAAGTTTAGGATAGGGTGAGGGTTATTTTTATGGTTTGGGCTAAAGATTGGTTTTGTGTTCAGCTTAGTGTTAAGGTTAGGTTTAGGGTTCGGTTTTGGGTTAGGGGTTATGTTTAGGGTTTGGGTTACGCTTTGGTTTAGGGTTAGTGAAGTTTAGGTTAAGGGTGAGGGTTAGGATAAAGGTTAGGATTAGGTTTATGGTAAGGTGTTAGTGGTTAGAGGTGTAGTTTAGGGTTAGGGTTTGGGTGAGGGTTCCGGTTAGGAATTGTGGTTCTGGTCATGGTTGGGTTTGGTTTAGGTTTATGATTAGGTTTCGGGTTAGTGGTAGAGTTAGGGTGAGAGTTAGGGTTAAGGTTTGGATTAGGCTTTGGTGTTAGGGGTTAGGGTTTGTGTTAGAGTTAGGGTTATCGTTAGGGCTCAGGGGTTTCAGGTTAGTTTTAGGGTTAAGGTTAGGGATTGCATTAGGGTTAGGTTTGGGGGATACGGTTAGGGGTTAGGGTGAGGGTTACGGTTAGTTTTGCAGTTAAAGTGTGGGTTTAGGATAAGTGTTATGATTAGGGTTAGAGTTGGAGTTATTTTTAGGTTTAGGGTTAGGTGTAGGGGAAGATTTAGGTTTAGGTCCAGGTTTAGGGTTAGAGTTAGTGTTCTCTTTAGGGTCAAGGGTGCAGTTAGGGTTAGGTTAGGATTAGGTCTAGGGCTAGGATTAGGTTTAGGGTTAATTTCCGGGCTATTGTAAGGGTTAGGTTTAGGGTTACAGATGGACTAGCGTTATGGTTAGAGGTAGGTTTAAGGTTAGGGTTTGGGTTAGGTTTAGGTTTAGGTTTAAGGTAGCGTTAGAGTTTGGATGAAGTCTAGGATAGCGTGAGGGTTATTTTTATGGTTAGGGCTAGAGTTTGGGTTTGTGTCCAGGTTAGCTTTAAGGCTAGGGTTCAGGTTAGGGTTAGGGGTTATGTTTAGGGTTAGGGTTATGTTTTGGTTTAGGGTTAGTGTGAAGTTTAGGTTAAGGGTGAGGGTTAGGATAAGAGTTAGAATTAGGGTTAGGATTATAGTTAGTGTTAGAGGTTAGATTTAGGATGCTAACGTTAGGTTTATGGTTAGGGTTGGGTTAATGTTAGAGTTAGGGTTAGATTAGGTTTAATGTTCGTGTTTGGGTTAGGGATAAGGTTAGGGATAGCATTAGGTTTAGGGTTGGGGATACGGTTAGGGGTTAGGGTGAGGGTTGTGGTTAGGGTGTGGGTTAGGGTTAGGTTTACAGTTAAGGTGAGGGTTTAGGGTCAGTGTTATAGTTAGGGTTCGAGTTAGAGTTTGGGTTAGGTTTAGGGTGAAGTTTCAGTTAATAGTAAGGGTCAGGGTAAGGGTTAGGGTTAAGATTACAGTTAGGGTTAAGTTTAGTGTTAGGGTTAGGGTTAGGGTAGGGGTAAGGTTAGGGTTAAGGCTAGGTTTACGGTAAAGGGTAGGGCTAGGTTAGGGTTAGGTTTAGAGTTAGAGCTAGTACTAGGGTTTAGGGTAAGAGGTAGGGTCAGGTTTAGAGTTTTTGTTAGTTTTAGGGTGGAGTTAAGGTTAAGTTTAGCGTTAGGGTAAGTGTTAGGTTTAGGTCAGGGTTAAGGTTAGGGTTAGGGAAAGGGTTAGGTGTTCGTGGGAGGGTTAGTGTTAGGTTTACACTTAAGCTGTTGTTTTACAGTGTTACGGTTAGGTCAGGGTTGTAGTTAGGGTTAGGATGAGGTTTAGGTTTAGGGCTATATTTAGGGGATAGTTTAGGGTTTTTTAGGGTTAGGTTTGGTTTTAGGGTTAAGGTTAGGCTTAGGTTTATCTTGAAATTTATGTTAAGGATGAGGGTTAGGGTTAGCGTTAGGGTTAGGTGTTTGGGTTAAGGTTAGGGTTAGGTTTAGGGTTTGGGTTGGGGTTAGGTGTTTCGGTTAATGTTAGGGTCAGGTTTAGGGTAAGGGTTAGGGTTCGGTTTAGGATCAGGCTTAGGGTTAGGGTTAGAATTAGGGTTAGTGGTTAGGCTTAGGCTTAGGGTTAAGGTTAGGTTTAGGCTAAAGATCAGGATTTGATTTCGAGTTAGGTGTTAGTGTTTCGGTTAGGTTTAGGGTAGGGTTATATTTAGGGTTAGGTTAAGAGTTAGATTTATGGTTACAGTTAAGGGGAGGGTTTTGGGTAAGTGTTACATTTAGGGTTAGGGTTAGGTTTAGGGCTAGGGCTAGGGTTAGGTTTAGATTTCGCGTTACAGGTTAGGGTTAGGTTTAAGTTTATGGTAGGGTAAAGTTAGGGTTAAGGTTTGGTTAGGGTTAGGGTCAGGGTTAGGATTAGGATTAGGTTTAGGGTGAGGGTTAGGGTCAGAGTTATTGTAAGGGTTAGGTTTGGGGTTACAGGTGGGCCAAGGTTAAGGTTAGGGTCAGGGTTAAAGTTAGGGTGTGCTTTAGATTAGGGATAGGGTGAAGTTTAAGATAGGGTGAGGGTTAGGGTTATGGCTAAGGTTTGCTTGAGTTTTCAGGTTAGTGTTAAGGTTATGTTTAGGGTTAGGAATAAGTTTATGGGTTCTGTTTACTTTTAGGGTTAGGGGTAGATTTTAGGTTAGGGTTAAGTTCAGTGTTACGGTTAGGGTTAGGTTTACGGTATGTGTTAGGCATTGTGGTTGGTGTGAGGATTAGGTTTAGGATTAGGGTTGGGTAGGGTTAGAATTATGGTTATGGTAAGGTGTTAGGGATTAGAGGAGTAGTTTTGGGTTAGGGCTTGGGTGAGGGTTCCGGTTAGGCATTGTGGTTCTGGTCATGGTTAGTTTTGGTTTAGGGTTAGGGTTAGTTTTATGATTAGGTTTAGGGTTAGTTTTATGATTAGGTTTAGGGTTAGTGTTAGAGTTAGGGTCAGGCTTTGGTGCTAGGGGTTAGGTTTTGGGTTAGGGTTAGGGTTATCGTTAGGGCTTAGGTTTTCAGGTGAGTGTTAGGGTTAGGGTTAGGGATAGCGTTAGGGTTAGCTTTTGGGGGTACGGTTAGGGGTTAGGTGAGGGTTACAGTTAGTATTGCAGTTAAGGTTAGGTTTTAGGGCAAGTGTTATGATTAGGGTTAGAGTTAGAGTTAGGGTTAGGTTTAGGGTTAGGTGCAGGGTAAGTTTTAGGTTTAAGTCCTGGTTTAGGGTTAGAGTTAGTGTCCTATTTAGGGTCAAGTTTAGAGTTCGGGGAAGGTTTAGGATTAGGTCTATTGTTGGGCTTAGGATTAGGGTTAGGTTCAGAGCTATTGTAAGGCTTAGGTTTAGGGTTACAGATGGACTAGCTTTACGGTTAGAGTTAGGTTTAAGGTTAGGGTTTGGGCTAGGTTTACGTTTACGGTTATGGTTAGGGTTAGGATTTGGTTGAAGTTTAGCATAGGCTGAGGGTTACTTTTAGGGTTAGGGCTAGAGTTTGGGTTTGTGTTCAGGTTAGTGTTATGGTTAGATTTAGGGTCCAGTTTAGGGTTAGGGGTTATGTTTAGTGTTAGGGTTAGTTTTAGGTTTAGGGTTAGTGTGAAGTTTAGGTTAAGGGTGAGAGTTAGGATTAGGGTTAGTGTTAGACGTTAGGTTTAGGATGCTACTTTTAGGTTTATGGTTAGGGTAGGTTTAAGTTTAGGGTTAATGTTAGGGTTAGTGTTAGATTAGGGTTACTGTTCGTGTTAGGGTTACAGTTAGGGTTAGAGATAGCATTAGGTTTAGGGTTAGGAATATAGTTAGGGGTTAGGGTGAGGGTTGGGGATATGGTGAGGGTTAGGTTTAGGTTTACAGTTAAGGTGAGGGTTTAGGGTAATTGTTATGGTTAGGGTTAGAGTTAGGGTCATGGTGAAGTTTCAGTTAATAGAGGGATTCAGGGTTAATGTTAGATTTAGGGTTAAGGTTAGTGTTAGGGTTAGGTTTAGGTTAGGGTTAAGGTAGCGGTCGGGTTAGGGTTAAGACTAGGTTTACGGTAAAGTGTAAGGCTAGGTTAGGGTTAGGTTTAGAGTTAGTGCTAGGCTCTAGGGTTAGGGTTAAGGTCAGGTTTAGAGTTATTGTTAGGTTTACGGTTAAGGTTAGGGTAGAGTTAAGGTTAAGGTTAAGGTTAAGGTTAGGGTAAGAGTTAGGTTTACGTCAGGTTTAGGGTTAGGATGAGGGATAGGGTTAGGGTTAGGGAAAGGGTTAGGGTTTCGTGTGAGGATTAGTGTTATGTTTACATTAAGCTGATGTTTTTGGGTGTTACAGTAAGGTTTAGGGTTAGAGTTAGGTTAGGTTTAGAGTTAGGGCTAGAGTATGGTGCTAGTGCTTTAGGCTTAGGTTTAGGGTGAAATTTAGGTTAAGGATGAGGGTTAGGGTTGGGGTAGGTGTTTGGATTAATGTTAGGGTCAGGTTTAGGGTTTTGGTTTAGAGTTCAGTTTAGATTCAGGGTTAGGGGTAGACTTAGGTTTAGGGCTAGGGTTAGGTTTAGCGTTAGTTTAGCTCAGGGTTAAGGTTTGAATGAAGTTAGGGTAGGTTTAGGGTTATGGTTAGGTTGAAATTTTGGTTAAGTGTGGGGGTTTGGTTTCGGGTTAGGGTTAGAGTTAGGGTTAGTGGTTAAGGTTAGGTTTAGGGTTAAGGTTAGGTTTAGGCTAAGCATTAGGGTTAGAGTTAGGGTTAGTGGTTAGTGTTTCAGTTAGGTTTAGGATAGGGTTATAATTAGGGTTAAGTTTAGGGTTACGGTAAGAGTTAGATTTACTTTTACAGTTAAGGTGAGGGTTTTGCGTAACTGTTACGGTTAGGGTTAGGGCTAGGTTTAGGGTTAGAGTTGGGTTAGGGGTTAGGTTTAGGTTAAGTTTATGGTAGGCTTAAAGTTAGGGTTAAGGTTAGGTTAGGGTTAGGGTCAGGGTTAGGATTAGAATTAGGTTTCGGGCGAGGGTTAGTGTCAGATTTATTACAAGGGTTAGGTTTAGGGTTACAGACGGGCCAAGGTTAAGGTTAGGGTTAGGTTTAGGGGTAGGATTAGGGCTAAAGTTAGGGTTAGCTTTAGGTTAGGGATAGGATGAAGTTTAAGATAGGGTGAGGGTTAGGGTTATGGCTAAGGTTTGGGTTAGTTTTCGGGTTAGTGTTAAGGTTATGTTTAGGGTTAGGGTTAAGTTTATGGGTTGTGTTTAGTTTTAGGGTTAGGGTTAGATTTAAGGTTAGGGTTAAGTTTAGTGTAACAGTTAAGGTTACGGTTTGTGTTAGGCATTGTGGTTGGGGTGAGGTTTAGGTTTAGGGTTAGGGTTGTGTATGCTTAGGATTATGGTTATGGTAAGGTGTTAGGGGTTAGAAGTGTAGTTTAGGGTTAGGGGTGGGTGAGGGTTCTGGTAAAGCATTGTGGTTCCGACCATGGTTAGGTTTGGTTTAGGGTTACGGTTAGGTTTATGATTAGGTTTCAGGTTAATGTTCGAGTTAGAGTTAAGGTTTGGGTTAGGCTTTGGTGTTAGGGGTCAGGGTTTTGGGTTAGGGTTAGGGTTATTGTTAGTGCTCAGGGGTTCAGGTTAGTGTTAGGGTTAGGGTTACGGATAGCATCAGGGTTCGGGTTGGGGATACGGTTAGGGGTTAGGGTGAGGGTTACGGTTCCTTTTACAGTTTAGGTGAGGGTTTAGGTTAAGTGTCATCATTAGGGTTAGAGTTAGGGTTATGGTTAGGTGTAGGGCAATATTTAGGTTTAGGTGCCGGTTTAGTGTTAGAGTCAGTGGTCAATTTAGGGTCAAGGTTAGATTTAGGGTTAGGGTAAGGTTTAGGTCTAGGGTTAGGATTAGGTTTAGGGTTAGGTTCAGGGCTATTGTAAGGGTTAGGTTTAGGGTTCCATTTGGACTAGCATTATGGTTAGAGTTATGTTCAAGGATAGGGTTTGGGTTAGGTTTAGGTTTAGGGTTAGGGTTTGGATGAAGTTTAGGATAGGGTGAGGGTTATTTTTATGGTTTGGGCTAAAGATTGGTTTTGTGTTCAGCTTAGTGTTAAGGTTAGGTTTAGGGTTCGGTTTTGGGTTAGGGGTTATGTTTAGGGTTTGGGTTACGCTTTGGTTTAGGGTTAGTGAAGTTTAGGTTAAGGGTGAGGGTTAGGATAAAGGTTAGGATTAGGTTTATGGTAAGGTGTTAGTGGTTAGAGGTGTAGTTTAGGGTTAGGGTTTGGGTGAGGGTTCCGGTTAGGAATTGTGGTTCTGGTCATGGTTGGGTTTGGTTTAGGTTTATGATTAGGTTTCGGGTTAGTGGTAGAGTTAGGGTGAGAGTTAGGGTTAAGGTTTGGATTAGGCTTTGGTGTTAGGGGTTAGGGTTTGTGTTAGAGTTAGGGTTATCGTTAGGGCTCAGGGGTTTCAGGTTAGTTTTAGGGTTAAGGTTAGGGATTGCATTAGGGTTAGGTTTGGGGGATACGGTTAGGGGTTAGGGTGAGGGTTACGGTTAGTTTTGCAGTTAAAGTGTGGGTTTAGGATAAGTGTTATGATTAGGGTTAGAGTTGGAGTTATTTTTAGGTTTAGGGTTAGGTGTAGGGGAAGATTTAGGTTTAGGTCCAGGTTTAGGGTTAGAGTTAGTGTTCTCTTTAGGGTCAAGGGTGCAGTTAGGGTTAGGTTAGGATTAGGTCTAGGGCTAGGATTAGGTTTAGGGTTAATTTCCGGGCTATTGTAAGGGTTAGGTTTAGGGTTACAGATGGACTAGCGTTATGGTTAGAGGTAGGTTTAAGGTTAGGGTTTGGGTTAGGTTTAGGTTTAGGTTTAAGGTAGCGTTAGAGTTTGGATGAAGTCTAGGATAGCGTGAGGGTTATTTTTATGGTTAGGGCTAGAGTTTGGGTTTGTGTCCAGGTTAGCTTTAAGGCTAGGGTTCAGGTTAGGGTTAGGGGTTATGTTTAGGGTTAGGGTTATGTTTTGGTTTAGGGTTAGTGTGAAGTTTAGGTTAAGGGTGAGGGTTAGGATAAGAGTTAGAATTAGGGTTAGGATTATAGTTAGTGTTAGAGGTTAGATTTAGGATGCTAACGTTAGGTTTATGGTTAGGGTTGGGTTAATGTTAGAGTTAGGGTTAGATTAGGTTTAATGTTCGTGTTTGGGTTAGGGATAAGGTTAGGGATAGCATTAGGTTTAGGGTTGGGGATACGGTTAGGGGTTAGGGTGAGGGTTGTGGTTAGGGTGTGGGTTAGGGTTAGGTTTACAGTTAAGGTGAGGGTTTAGGGTCAGTGTTATAGTTAGGGTTCGAGTTAGAGTTTGGGTTAGGTTTAGGGTGAAGTTTCAGTTAATAGTAAGGGTCAGGGTAAGGGTTAGGGTTAAGATTACAGTTAGGGTTAAGTTTAGTGTTAGGGTTAGGGTTAGGGTAGGGGTAAGGTTAGGGTTAAGGCTAGGTTTACGGTAAAGGGTAGGGCTAGGTTAGGGTTAGGTTTAGAGTTAGAGCTAGTACTAGGGTTTAGGGTAAGAGGTAGGGTCAGGTTTAGAGTTTTTGTTAGTTTTAGGGTGGAGTTAAGGTTAAGTTTAGCGTTAGGGTAAGTGTTAGGTTTAGGTCAGGGTTAAGGTTAGGGTTAGGGAAAGGGTTAGGTGTTCGTGGGAGGGTTAGTGTTAGGTTTACACTTAAGCTGTTGTTTTACAGTGTTACGGTTAGGTCAGGGTTGTAGTTAGGGTTAGGATGAGGTTTAGGTTTAGGGCTATATTTAGGGGATAGTTTAGGGTTTTTTAGGGTTAGGTTTGGTTTTAGGGTTAAGGTTAGGCTTAGGTTTATCTTGAAATTTATGTTAAGGATGAGGGTTAGGGTTAGCGTTAGGGTTAGGTGTTTGGGTTAAGGTTAGGGTTAGGTTTAGGGTTTGGGTTGGGGTTAGGTGTTTCGGTTAATGTTAGGGTCAGGTTTAGGGTAAGGGTTAGGGTTCGGTTTAGGATCAGGCTTAGGGTTAGGGTTAGAATTAGGGTTAGTGGTTAGGCTTAGGCTTAGGGTTAAGGTTAGGTTTAGGCTAAAGATCAGGATTTGATTTCGAGTTAGGTGTTAGTGTTTCGGTTAGGTTTAGGGTAGGGTTATATTTAGGGTTAGGTTAAGAGTTAGATTTATGGTTACAGTTAAGGGGAGGGTTTTGGGTAAGTGTTACATTTAGGGTTAGGGTTAGGTTTAGGGCTAGGGCTAGGGTTAGGTTTAGATTTCGCGTTACAGGTTAGGGTTAGGTTTAAGTTTATGGTAGGGTAAAGTTAGGGTTAAGGTTTGGTTAGGGTTAGGGTCAGGGTTAGGATTAGGATTAGGTTTAGGGTGAGGGTTAGGGTCAGAGTTATTGTAAGGGTTAGGTTTGGGGTTACAGGTGGGCCAAGGTTAAGGTTAGGGTCAGGGTTAAAGTTAGGGTGTGCTTTAGATTAGGGATAGGGTGAAGTTTAAGATAGGGTGAGGGTTAGGGTTATGGCTAAGGTTTGCTTGAGTTTTCAGGTTAGTGTTAAGGTTATGTTTAGGGTTAGGAATAAGTTTATGGGTTCTGTTTACTTTTAGGGTTAGGGGTAGATTTTAGGTTAGGGTTAAGTTCAGTGTTACGGTTAGGGTTAGGTTTACGGTATGTGTTAGGCATTGTGGTTGGTGTGAGGATTAGGTTTAGGATTAGGGTTGGGTAGGGTTAGAATTATGGTTATGGTAAGGTGTTAGGGATTAGAGGAGTAGTTTTGGGTTAGGGCTTGGGTGAGGGTTCCGGTTAGGCATTGTGGTTCTGGTCATGGTTAGTTTTGGTTTAGGGTTAGGGTTAGTTTTATGATTAGGTTTAGGGTTAGTTTTATGATTAGGTTTAGGGTTAGTGTTAGAGTTAGGGTCAGGCTTTGGTGCTAGGGGTTAGGTTTTGGGTTAGGGTTAGGGTTATCGTTAGGGCTTAGGTTTTCAGGTGAGTGTTAGGGTTAGGGTTAGGGATAGCGTTAGGGTTAGCTTTTGGGGGTACGGTTAGGGGTTAGGTGAGGGTTACAGTTAGTATTGCAGTTAAGGTTAGGTTTTAGGGCAAGTGTTATGATTAGGGTTAGAGTTAGAGTTAGGGTTAGGTTTAGGGTTAGGTGCAGGGTAAGTTTTAGGTTTAAGTCCTGGTTTAGGGTTAGAGTTAGTGTCCTATTTAGGGTCAAGTTTAGAGTTCGGGGAAGGTTTAGGATTAGGTCTATTGTTGGGCTTAGGATTAGGGTTAGGTTCAGAGCTATTGTAAGGCTTAGGTTTAGGGTTACAGATGGACTAGCTTTACGGTTAGAGTTAGGTTTAAGGTTAGGGTTTGGGCTAGGTTTACGTTTACGGTTATGGTTAGGGTTAGGATTTGGTTGAAGTTTAGCATAGGCTGAGGGTTACTTTTAGGGTTAGGGCTAGAGTTTGGGTTTGTGTTCAGGTTAGTGTTATGGTTAGATTTAGGGTCCAGTTTAGGGTTAGGGGTTATGTTTAGTGTTAGGGTTAGTTTTAGGTTTAGGGTTAGTGTGAAGTTTAGGTTAAGGGTGAGAGTTAGGATTAGGGTTAGTGTTAGACGTTAGGTTTAGGATGCTACTTTTAGGTTTATGGTTAGGGTAGGTTTAAGTTTAGGGTTAATGTTAGGGTTAGTGTTAGATTAGGGTTACTGTTCGTGTTAGGGTTACAGTTAGGGTTAGAGATAGCATTAGGTTTAGGGTTAGGAATATAGTTAGGGGTTAGGGTGAGGGTTGGGGATATGGTGAGGGTTAGGTTTAGGTTTACAGTTAAGGTGAGGGTTTAGGGTAATTGTTATGGTTAGGGTTAGAGTTAGGGTCATGGTGAAGTTTCAGTTAATAGAGGGATTCAGGGTTAATGTTAGATTTAGGGTTAAGGTTAGTGTTAGGGTTAGGTTTAGGTTAGGGTTAAGGTAGCGGTCGGGTTAGGGTTAAGACTAGGTTTACGGTAAAGTGTAAGGCTAGGTTAGGGTTAGGTTTAGAGTTAGTGCTAGGCTCTAGGGTTAGGGTTAAGGTCAGGTTTAGAGTTATTGTTAGGTTTACGGTTAAGGTTAGGGTAGAGTTAAGGTTAAGGTTAAGGTTAAGGTTAGGGTAAGAGTTAGGTTTACGTCAGGTTTAGGGTTAGGATGAGGGATAGGGTTAGGGTTAGGGAAAGGGTTAGGGTTTCGTGTGAGGATTAGTGTTATGTTTACATTAAGCTGATGTTTTTGGGTGTTACAGTAAGGTTTAGGGTTAGAGTTAGGTTAGGTTTAGAGTTAGGGCTAGAGTATGGTGCTAGTGCTTTAGGCTTAGGTTTAGGGTGAAATTTAGGTTAAGGATGAGGGTTAGGGTTGGGGTAGGTGTTTGGATTAATGTTAGGGTCAGGTTTAGGGTTTTGGTTTAGAGTTCAGTTTAGATTCAGGGTTAGGGGTAGACTTAGGTTTAGGGCTAGGGTTAGGTTTAGCGTTAGTTTAGCTCAGGGTTAAGGTTTGAATGAAGTTAGGGTAGGTTTAGGGTTATGGTTAGGTTGAAATTTTGGTTAAGTGTGGGGGTTTGGTTTCGGGTTAGGGTTAGAGTTAGGGTTAGTGGTTAAGGTTAGGTTTAGGGTTAAGGTTAGGTTTAGGCTAAGCATTAGGGTTAGAGTTAGGGTTAGTGGTTAGTGTTTCAGTTAGGTTTAGGATAGGGTTATAATTAGGGTTAAGTTTAGGGTTACGGTAAGAGTTAGATTTACTTTTACAGTTAAGGTGAGGGTTTTGCGTAACTGTTACGGTTAGGGTTAGGGCTAGGTTTAGGGTTAGAGTTGGGTTAGGGGTTAGGTTTAGGTTAAGTTTATGGTAGGCTTAAAGTTAGGGTTAAGGTTAGGTTAGGGTTAGGGTCAGGGTTAGGATTAGAATTAGGTTTCGGGCGAGGGTTAGTGTCAGATTTATTACAAGGGTTAGGTTTAGGGTTACAGACGGGCCAAGGTTAAGGTTAGGGTTAGGTTTAGGGGTAGGATTAGGGCTAAAGTTAGGGTTAGCTTTAGGTTAGGGATAGGATGAAGTTTAAGATAGGGTGAGGGTTAGGGTTATGGCTAAGGTTTGGGTTAGTTTTCGGGTTAGTGTTAAGGTTATGTTTAGGGTTAGGGTTAAGTTTATGGGTTGTGTTTAGTTTTAGGGTTAGGGTTAGATTTAAGGTTAGGGTTAAGTTTAGTGTAACAGTTAAGGTTACGGTTTGTGTTAGGCATTGTGGTTGGGGTGAGGTTTAGGTTTAGGGTTAGGGTTGTGTATGCTTAGGATTATGGTTATGGTAAGGTGTTAGGGGTTAGAAGTGTAGTTTAGGGTTAGGGGTGGGTGAGGGTTCTGGTAAAGCATTGTGGTTCCGACCATGGTTAGGTTTGGTTTAGGGTTACGGTTAGGTTTATGATTAGGTTTCAGGTTAATGTTCGAGTTAGAGTTAAGGTTTGGGTTAGGCTTTGGTGTTAGGGGTCAGGGTTTTGGGTTAGGGTTAGGGTTATTGTTAGTGCTCAGGGGTTCAGGTTAGTGTTAGGGTTA
Source organism: Elephas maximus indicus (assembly GCF_024166365.1). Taxonomy (NCBI): domain Eukaryota; kingdom Metazoa; phylum Chordata; class Mammalia; order Proboscidea; family Elephantidae; genus Elephas; species Elephas maximus. The sequence continues at coordinate 1,752,376 of NW_026060234.1, read as the reverse complement.
GGGTTACGGATAGCATCAGGGTTCGGGTTGGGGATACGGTTAGGGGTTAGGGTGAGGGTTACGGTTCCTTTTACAGTTTAGGTGAGGGTTTAGGTTAAGTGTCATCATTAGGGTTAGAGTTAGGGTTATGGTTAGGTGTAGGGCAATATTTAGGTTTAGGTGCCGGTTTAGTGTTAGAGTCAGTGGTCAATTTAGGGTCAAGGTTAGATTTAGGGTTAGGGTAAGGTTTAGGTCTAGGGTTAGGATTAGGTTTAGGGTTAGGTTCAGGGCTATTGTAAGGGTTAGGTTTAGGGTTCCATTTGGACTAGCATTATGGTTAGAGTTATGTTCAAGGATAGGGTTTGGGTTAGGTTTAGGTTTAGGGTTACGGTTTGGATGAAGTTTAGGATAGGGTGAGGGTTATTTTTATGGTTTGGGCTAAAGATTGGTTTTGTGTTCAGCTTAGTGTTAAGGTTAGGTTTAGGGTTCGGTTTTGGGTTAGGGGTTATGTTTAGGGTTTGGGTTACGCTTTGGTTTAGGGTTAGTGAAGTTTAGGTTAAGGGTGAGGGTTAGGATAAAGGTTAGGATTAGGTTTATGGTAAGGTGTTAGTGGTTAGAGGTGTAGTTTAGGGTTAGGGTTTGGGTGAGGGTTCCGGTTAGGAATTGTGGTTCTGGTCATGGTTGGGTTTGGTTTAGGTTTATGATTAGGTTTCGGGTTAGTGGTAGAGTTAGGGTGAGAGTTAGGGTTAAGGTTTGGATTAGGCTTTGGTGTTAGGGGTTAGGGTTTGTGTTAGAGTTAGGGTTATCGTTAGGGCTCAGGGGTTTCAGGTTAGTTTTAGGGTTAAGGTTAGGGATTGCATTAGGGTTAGGTTTGGGGGATACGGTTAGGGGTTAGGGTGAGGGTTACGGTTAGTTTTGCAGTTAAAGTGTGGGTTTAGGATAAGTGTTATGATTAGGGTTAGAGTTGGAGTTATTTTTAGGTTTAGGGTTAGGTGTAGGGGAAGATTTAGGTTTAGGTCCAGGTTTAGGGTTAGAGTTAGTGTTCTCTTTAGGGTCAAGGGTGCAGTTAGGGTTAGGTTAGGATTAGGTCTAGGGCTAGGATTAGGTTTAGGGTTAATTTCCGGGCTATTGTAAGGGTTAGGTTTAGGGTTACAGATGGACTAGCGTTATGGTTAGAGGTAGGTTTAAGGTTAGGGTTTGGGTTAGGTTTAGGTTTAGGTTTAAGGTAGCGTTAGAGTTTGGATGAAGTCTAGGATAGCGTGAGGGTTATTTTTATGGTTAGGGCTAGAGTTTGGGTTTGTGTCCAGGTTAGCTTTAAGGCTAGGGTTCAGGTTAGGGTTAGGGGTTATGTTTAGGGTTAGGGTTATGTTTTGGTTTAGGGTTAGTGTGAAGTTTAGGTTAAGGGTGAGGGTTAGGATAAGAGTTAGAATTAGGGTTAGGATTATAGTTAGTGTTAGAGGTTAGATTTAGGATGCTAACGTTAGGTTTATGGTTAGGGTTGGGTTAATGTTAGAGTTAGGGTTAGATTAGGTTTAATGTTCGTGTTTGGGTTAGGGATAAGGTTAGGGATAGCATTAGGTTTAGGGTTGGGGATACGGTTAGGGGTTAGGGTGAGGGTTGTGGTTAGGGTGTGGGTTAGGGTTAGGTTTACAGTTAAGGTGAGGGTTTAGGGTCAGTGTTATAGTTAGGGTTCGAGTTAGAGTTTGGGTTAGGTTTAGGGTGAAGTTTCAGTTAATAGTAAGGGTCAGGGTAAGGGTTAGGGTTAAGATTACAGTTAGGGTTAAGTTTAGTGTTAGGGTTAGGGTTAGGGTAGGGGTAAGGTTAGGGTTAAGGCTAGGTTTACGGTAAAGGGTAGGGCTAGGTTAGGGTTAGGTTTAGAGTTAGAGCTAGTACTAGGGTTTAGGGTAAGAGGTAGGGTCAGGTTTAGAGTTTTTGTTAGTTTTAGGGTGGAGTTAAGGTTAAGTTTAGCGTTAGGGTAAGTGTTAGGTTTAGGTCAGGGTTAAGGTTAGGGTTAGGGAAAGGGTTAGGTGTTCGTGGGAGGGTTAGTGTTAGGTTTACACTTAAGCTGTTGTTTTACAGTGTTACGGTTAGGTCAGGGTTGTAGTTAGGGTTAGGATGAGGTTTAGGTTTAGGGCTATATTTAGGGGATAGTTTAGGGTTTTTTAGGGTTAGGTTTGGTTTTAGGGTTAAGGTTAGGCTTAGGTTTATCTTGAAATTTATGTTAAGGATGAGGGTTAGGGTTAGCGTTAGGGTTAGGTGTTTGGGTTAAGGTTAGGGTTAGGTTTAGGGTTTGGGTTGGGGTTAGGTGTTTCGGTTAATGTTAGGGTCAGGTTTAGGGTAAGGGTTAGGGTTCGGTTTAGGATCAGGCTTAGGGTTAGGGTTAGAATTAGGGTTAGTGGTTAGGCTTAGGCTTAGGGTTAAGGTTAGGTTTAGGCTAAAGATCAGGATTTGATTTCGAGTTAGGTGTTAGTGTTTCGGTTAGGTTTAGGGTAGGGTTATATTTAGGGTTAGGTTAAGAGTTAGATTTATGGTTACAGTTAAGGGGAGGGTTTTGGGTAAGTGTTACATTTAGGGTTAGGGTTAGGTTTAGGGCTAGGGCTAGGGTTAGGTTTAGATTTCGCGTTACAGGTTAGGGTTAGGTTTAAGTTTATGGTAGGGTAAAGTTAGGGTTAAGGTTTGGTTAGGGTTAGGGTCAGGGTTAGGATTAGGATTAGGTTTAGGGTGAGGGTTAGGGTCAGAGTTATTGTAAGGGTTAGGTTTGGGGTTACAGGTGGGCCAAGGTTAAGGTTAGGGTCAGGGTTAAAGTTAGGGTGTGCTTTAGATTAGGGATAGGGTGAAGTTTAAGATAGGGTGAGGGTTAGGGTTATGGCTAAGGTTTGCTTGAGTTTTCAGGTTAGTGTTAAGGTTATGTTTAGGGTTAGGAATAAGTTTATGGGTTCTGTTTACTTTTAGGGTTAGGGGTAGATTTTAGGTTAGGGTTAAGTTCAGTGTTACGGTTAGGGTTAGGTTTACGGTATGTGTTAGGCATTGTGGTTGGTGTGAGGATTAGGTTTAGGATTAGGGTTGGGTAGGGTTAGAATTATGGTTATGGTAAGGTGTTAGGGATTAGAGGAGTAGTTTTGGGTTAGGGCTTGGGTGAGGGTTCCGGTTAGGCATTGTGGTTCTGGTCATGGTTAGTTTTGGTTTAGGGTTAGGGTTAGTTTTATGATTAGGTTTAGGGTTAGTTTTATGATTAGGTTTAGGGTTAGTGTTAGAGTTAGGGTCAGGCTTTGGTGCTAGGGGTTAGGTTTTGGGTTAGGGTTAGGGTTATCGTTAGGGCTTAGGTTTTCAGGTGAGTGTTAGGGTTAGGGTTAGGGATAGCGTTAGGGTTAGCTTTTGGGGGTACGGTTAGGGGTTAGGTGAGGGTTACAGTTAGTATTGCAGTTAAGGTTAGGTTTTAGGGCAAGTGTTATGATTAGGGTTAGAGTTAGAGTTAGGGTTAGGTTTAGGGTTAGGTGCAGGGTAAGTTTTAGGTTTAAGTCCTGGTTTAGGGTTAGAGTTAGTGTCCTATTTAGGGTCAAGTTTAGAGTTCGGGGAAGGTTTAGGATTAGGTCTATTGTTGGGCTTAGGATTAGGGTTAGGTTCAGAGCTATTGTAAGGCTTAGGTTTAGGGTTACAGATGGACTAGCTTTACGGTTAGAGTTAGGTTTAAGGTTAGGGTTTGGGCTAGGTTTACGTTTACGGTTATGGTTAGGGTTAGGATTTGGTTGAAGTTTAGCATAGGCTGAGGGTTACTTTTAGGGTTAGGGCTAGAGTTTGGGTTTGTGTTCAGGTTAGTGTTATGGTTAGATTTAGGGTCCAGTTTAGGGTTAGGGGTTATGTTTAGTGTTAGGGTTAGTTTTAGGTTTAGGGTTAGTGTGAAGTTTAGGTTAAGGGTGAGAGTTAGGATTAGGGTTAGTGTTAGACGTTAGGTTTAGGATGCTACTTTTAGGTTTATGGTTAGGGTAGGTTTAAGTTTAGGGTTAATGTTAGGGTTAGTGTTAGATTAGGGTTACTGTTCGTGTTAGGGTTACAGTTAGGGTTAGAGATAGCATTAGGTTTAGGGTTAGGAATATAGTTAGGGGTTAGGGTGAGGGTTGGGGATATGGTGAGGGTTAGGTTTAGGTTTACAGTTAAGGTGAGGGTTTAGGGTAATTGTTATGGTTAGGGTTAGAGTTAGGGTCATGGTGAAGTTTCAGTTAATAGAGGGGTTCAGGGTTAATGTTAGATTTAGGGTTAAGGTTAGTGTTAGGGTTAGGTTTAGGTTAGGGTTAAGGTAGCGGTCGGGTTAGGGTTAAGACTAGGTTTACGGTAAAGTGTAAGGCTAGGTTAGGGTTAGGTTTAGAGTTAGTGCTAGGCTCTAGGGTTAGGGTTAAGGTCAGGTTTAGAGTTATTGTTAGGTTTACGGTTAAGGTTAGGGTAGAGTTAAGGTTAAGGTTAAGTTTAAGGTTAGGGTAAGAGTTAGGTTTACGTCAGGTTTAGGGTTAGGATGAGGGATAGGGTTAGGGTTAGGGAAAGGGTTAGGGTTTCGTGTGAGGATTAGTGTTATGTTTACATTAAGCTGATGTTTTTGGGTGTTACAGTACGGTTTAGGGTTAGAGTTAGGTTAGGTTTAGAGTTAGGGCTAGAGTATGGTGCTAGTGCTTTAGGCTTAGGTTTAGGGTGAAATTTAGGTTAAGGATGAGGGTTAGGGTTGGGGTAGGTGTTTGGATTAATGTTAGGGTCAGGTTTAGGGTTTTGGTTTAGAGTTCAGTTTAGATTCAGGGTTAGGGGTAGACTTAGGTTTAGGGCTAGGGTTAGGTTTAGCGTTAGTTTAGCTCAGGGTTAAGGTTGAATGAAGTTAGGGTAGGTTTAGGGTTATGGTTAGGTTGAAATTTGGGTTAAGTGTGGGGGTTTGGTTTCGGGTTAGGGTTAGAGTTAGGGTTAGTGGTTAAGGTTAGGTTTAGGGTTAAGGTTAGGTTTAGGCTAAGCATTAGGGTTAGAGTTAGGGTTAGTGGTTAGTGTTTCAGTTAGGTTTAGGATAGGGTTATAATTAGGGTTAAGTTTAGGGTTACGGTAAGAGTTAGATTTACTTTTACAGTTAAGGTGAGGGTTTTGCGTAACTGTTACGGTTAGGGTTAGGGCTAGGTTTAGGGTTAGAGTTGGGTTAGGGGTTAGGTTTAGGTTAAGTTTATGGTAGGCTTAAAGTTAGGGTTAAGGTTAGGTTAGGGTTAGGGTCAGGGTTAGGATTAGAATTAGGTTTCGGGCGAGGGTTAGTGTCAGATTTATTACAAGGGTTAGGTTTAGGGTTACAGACGGGCCAAGGTTAAGGTTAGGGTTAGGTTTAGGGGTAGGATTAGGGCTAAAGTTAGGGTTAGCTTTAGGTTAGGGATAGGATGAAGTTTAAGATAGGGTGAGGGTTAGGGTTATGGCTAAGGTTTGGGTTAGTTTTCGGGTTAGTGTTAAGGTTATGTTTAGGGTTAGGGTTAAGTTTATGGGTTGTGTTTAGTTTTAGGGTTAGGGTTAGATTTAAGGTTAGGGTTAAGTTTAGTGTAACAGTTAAGGTTACGGTTTGTGTTAGGCATTGTGGTTGGGGTGAGGTTTAGGTTTAGGGTTAGGGTTGTGTATGCTTAGGATTATGGTTATGGTAAGGTGTTAGGGGTTAGAAGTGTAGTTTAGGGTTAGGGGTGGGTGAGGGTTCTGGTAAAGCATTGTGGTTCCGACCATGGTTAGGTTTGGTTTAGGGTTACGGTTAGGTTTATGATTAGGTTTCAGGTTAATGTTCGAGTTAGAGTTAAGGTTTGGGTTAGGCTTTGGTGTTAGGGGTCAGGGTTTTGGGTTAGGGTTAGGGTTATTGTTAGTGCTCAGGGGTTCAGGTTAGTGTTAGGGTTAGGGTTACGGATAGCATCAGGGTTCGGGTTGGGGATACGGTTAGGGGTTAGGGTGAGGGTTACGGTTCCTTTTACAGTTTAGGTGAGGGTTTGGGTTAAGTGTCATCATTAGGGTTAGAGTTAGGGTTATGGTTAGGTGTAGGGCAATATTTAGGTTTAGGTGCCGGTTTAGTGTTAGAGTCAGTGGTCAATTTAGGGTCAAGGTTAGATTTAGGGTTAGGGTAAGGTTTAGGTCTAGGGTTAGGATTAGGTTTAGGGTTAGGTTCAGGGCTATTGTAAGGGTTAGGTTTAGGGTTCCATTTGGACTAGCATTATGGTTAGAGTTATGTTCAAGGATAGGGTTTGGGTTAGGTTTAGGTTTAGGGTTACGGTTTGGATGAAGTTTAGGATAGGGTGAGGGTTATTTTTATGGTTTGGGCTAAAGATTGGTTTTGTGTTCAGCTTAGTGTTAAGGTTAGGTTTAGGGTTCGGTTTTGGGTTAGGGGTTATGTTTAGGGTTTGGGTTACGCTTTGGTTTAGGGTTAGTGAAGTTTAGGTTAAGGGTGAGGGTTAGGATAAAGGTTAGGATTAGGTTTATGGTAAGGTGTTAGTGGTTAGAGGTGTAGTTTAGGGTTAGGGTTTGGGTGAGGGTTCCGGTTAGGAATTGTGGTTCTGGTCATGGTTGGGTTTGGTTTAGGTTTATGATTAGGTTTCGGGTTAGTGGTAGAGTTAGGGTGAGAGTTAGGGTTAAGGTTTGGATTAGGCTTTGGTGTTAGGGGTTAGGGTTTGTGTTAGAGTTAGGGTTATCGTTAGGGCTCAGGGGTTTCAGGTTAGTTTTAGGGTTAAGGTTAGGGATTGCATTAGGGTTAGGTTTGGGGGATACGGTTAGGGGTTAGGGTGAGGGTTACGGTTAGTTTTGCAGTTAAAGTGTGGGTTTAGGATAAGTGTTATGATTAGGGTTAGAGTTGGAGTTATTTTTAGGTTTAGGGTTAGGTGTAGGGGAAGATTTAGGTTTAGGTCCAGGTTTAGGGTTAGAGTTAGTGTTCTCTTTAGGGTCAAGGGTGCAGTTAGGGTTAGGTTAGGATTAGGTCTAGGGCTAGGATTAGGTTTAGGGTTAATTTCCGGGCAATTGTAAGGGTTAGGTTTAGGGTTACAGATGGACTAGCGTTATGGTTAGAGGTAGGTTTAAGGTTAGGGTTTGGGTTAGGTTTAGGTTTAGGTTTAAGGTAGCGTTAGAGTTTGGATGAAGTCTAGGATAGCGTGAGGGTTATTTTTATGGTTAGGGCTAGAGTTTGGGTTTGTGTCCAGGTTAGCTTTAAGGCTAGGGTTCAGGTTAGGGTTAGGGGTTATGTTTAGGGTTAGGGTTATGTTTTGGTTTAGGGTTAGTGTGAAGTTTAGGTTAAGGGTGAGGGTTAGGATAAGAGTTAGAATTAGGGTTAGGATTATAGTTAGTGTTAGAGGTTAGATTTAGGATGCTAACGTTAGGTTTATGGTTAGGGTTGGGTTAATGTTAGAGTTAGGGTTAGATTAGGTTTAATGTTCGTGTTTGGGTTAGGGATAAGGTTAGGGATAGCATTAGGTTTAGGGTTGGGGATACGGTTAGGGGTTAGGGTGAGGGTTGTGGTTAGGGTGTGGGTTAGGGTTAGGTTTACAGTTAAGGTGAGGGTTTAGGGTCAGTGTTATAGTTAGGGTTCGAGTTAGAGTTTGGGTTAGGTTTAGGGTGAAGTTTCAGTTAATAGTAAGGGTCAGGGTAAGGGTTAGGGTTAAGATTACAGTTAGGGTTAAGTTTAGTGTTAGGGTTAGGGTTAGGGTAGGGGTAAGGTTAGGGTTAAGGCTAGGTTTACGGTAAAGGGTAGGGCTAGGTTAGGGTTAGGTTTAGAGTTAGAGCTAGTACTAGGGTTTAGGGTAAGAGGTAGGGTCAGGTTTAGAGTTTTTGTTAGTTTTAGGGTGGAGTTAAGGTTAAGTTTAGCGTTAGGGTAAGTGTTAGGTTTAGGTCAGGGTTAAGGTTAGGGTTAGGGAAAGGGTTAGGTGTTCGTGGGAGGGTTAGTGTTAGGTTTACACTTAAGCTGTTGTTTTACAGTGTTACGGTTAGGTCAGGGTTGTAGTTAGGGTTAGGATGAGGTTTAGGTTTAGGGCTATATTTAGGGGATAGTTTAGGGTTTTTTAGGGTTAGGTTTGGTTTTAGGGTTAAGGTTAGGCTTAGGTTTATCTTGAAATTTATGTTAAGGATGAGGGTTAGGGTTAGCGTTAGGGTTAGGTGTTTGGGTTAAGGTTAGGGTTAGGTTTAGGGTTTGGGTTGGGGTTAGGTGTTTCGGTTAATGTTAGGGTCAGGTTTAGGGTAAGGGTTAGGGTTCGGTTTAGGATCAGGCTTAGGGTTAGGGTTAGAATTAGGGTTAGTGGTTAGGCTTAGGCTTAGGGTTAAGGTTAGGTTTAGGCTAAAGATCAGGATTTGATTTCGAGTTAGGTGTTAGTGTTTCGGTTAGGTTTAGGGTAGGGTTATATTTAGGGTTAGGTTAAGAGTTAGATTTATGGTTACAGTTAAGGGGAGGGTTTTGGGTAAGTGTTACATTTAGGGTTAGGGTTAGGTTTAGGGCTAGGGCTAGGGTTAGGTTTAGATTTCGCGTTACAGGTTAGGGTTAGGTTTAAGTTTATGGTAGGGTAAAGTTAGGGTTAAGGTTTGGTTAGGGTTAGGGTCAGGGTTAGGATTAGGATTAGGTTTAGGGTGAGGGTTAGGGTCAGAGTTATTGTAAGGGTTAGGTTTGGGGTTACAGGTGGGCCAAGGTTAAGGTTAGGGTCAGGGTTAAAGTTAGGGTGTGCTTTAGATTAGGGATAGGGTGAAGTTTAAGATAGGGTGAGGGTTAGGGTTATGGCTAAGGTTTGCTTGAGTTTTCAGGTTAGTGTTAAGGTTATGTTTAGGGTTAGGAATAAGTTTATGGGTTCTGTTTACTTTTAGGGTTAGGGGTAGATTTTAGGTTAGGGTTAAGTTCAGTGTTACGGTTAGGGTTAGGTTTACGGTATGTGTTAGGCATTGTGGTTGGTGTGAGGATTAGGTTTAGGATTAGGGTTGGGTAGGGTTAGAATTATGGTTATGGTAAGGTGTTAGGGATTAGAGGAGTAGTTTTGGGTTAGGGCTTGGGTGAGGGTTCCGGTTAGGCATTGTGGTTCTGGTCATGGTTAGTTTTGGTTTAGGGTTAGGGTTAGTTTTATGATTAGGTTTAGGGTTAGTTTTATGATTAGGTTTAGGGTTAGTGTTAGAGTTAGGGTCAGGCTTTGGTGCTAGGGGTTAGGTTTTGGGTTAGGGTTAGGGTTATCGTTAGGGCTTAGGTTTTCAGGTGAGTGTTAGGGTTAGGGTTAGGGATAGCGTTAGGGTTAGCTTTTGGGGGTACGGTTAGGGGTTAGGTGAGGGTTACAGTTAGTATTGCAGTTAAGGTTAGGTTTTAGGGCAAGTGTTATGATTAGGGTTAGAGTTAGAGTTAGGGTTAGGTTTAGGGTTAGGTGCAGGGTAAGTTTTAGGTTTAAGTCCTGGTTTAGGGTTAGAGTTAGTGTCCTATTTAGGGTCAAGTTTAGAGTTCGGGGAAGGTTTAGGATTAGGTCTATTGTTGGGCTTAGGATTAGGGTTAGGTTCAGAGCTATTGTAAGGCTTAGGTTTAGGGTTACAGATGGACTAGCTTTACGGTTAGAGTTAGGTTTAAGGTTAGGGTTTGGGCTAGGTTTACGTTTACGGTTATGGTTAGGGTTAGGATTTGGTTGAAGTTTAGCATAGGCTGAGGGTTACTTTTAGGGTTAGGGCTAGAGTTTGGGTTTGTGTTCAGGTTAGTGTTATGGTTAGATTTAGGGTCCAGTTTAGGGTTAGGGGTTAGGTTTAGTGTTAGGGTTAGTTTTAGGTTTAGGGTTAGTGTGAAGTTTAGGTTAAGGGTGAGAGTTAGGATTAGGGTTAGTGTTAGACGTTAGGTTTAGGATGCTACTTTTAGGTTTATGGTTAGGGTAGGTTTAAGTTTAGGGTTAATGTTAGGGTTAGTGTTAGATTAGGGTTACTGTTCGTGTTAGGGTTACAGTTAGGGTTAGAGATAGCATTAGGTTTAGGGTTAGGAATATAGTTAGGGGTTAGGGTGAGGGTTGGGGATATGGTGAGGGTTAGGTTTAGGTTTACAGTTAAGGTGAGGGTTTAGGGTAATTGTTATGGTTAGGGTTAGAGTTAGGGTCATGGTGAAGTTTCAGTTAATAGAGGGGTTCAGGGTTAATGTTAGATTTAGGGTTAAGGTTAGTGTTAGGGTTAGGTTTAGGTTAGGGTTAAGGTAGCGGTCGGGTTAGGGTTAAGACTAGGTTTACGGTAAAGTGTAAGGCTAGGTTAGGGTTAGGTTTAGAGTTAGTGCTAGGCTCTAGGGTTAGGGTTAAGGTCAGGTTTAGAGTTATTGTTAGGTTTACGGTTAAGGTTAGGGTAGAGTTAAGGTTAAGGTTAAGTTTAAGGTTAGGGTAAGAGTTAGGTTTACGTCAGGTTTAGGGTTAGGATGAGGGATAGGGTTAGGGTTAGGGAAAGGGTTAGGGTTTCGTGTGAGGATTAGTGTTATGTTTACATTAAGCTGATGTTTTTGGGTGTTACAGTAAGGTTTAGGGTTAGAGTTAGGTTAGGTTTAGAGTTAGGGCTAGAGTATGGTGATAGTGCTTTAGGCTTAGGTTTAGGGTGAAATTTAGGTTAAGGATGAGGGTTAGGGTTGGGGTAGGTGTTTGGATTAATGTTAGGGTCAGGTTTAGGGTTTTGGTTTAGAGTTCAGTTTAGATTCAGGGTTAGGGGTAGACTTAGGTTTAGGGCTAGGGTTAGGTTTAGCATTAGTTTAGCTCAGGGTTAAGGTTTGAATGAAGTTAGGGTAGATTTAGGGTTATGGTTAGGTTGAAATTTGGGTTAAGTGTGGGGGTTTGGTTTCGGGTTAGGGTTAGAGTTAGGGTTAGTGGTTAAGGTTAGGTTTAGGGTTAAGGTTAGGTTTAGGCTAAGCATTAGGGTTAGAGTTAGGGTTAGTGGTTAGTGTTTCAGTTAGGTTTAGGATAGGGTTATAATTAGGGTTAAGTTTAGGGTTACGGTAAGAGTTAGATTTACTTTTACAGTTAAGGTGAGGGTTTTGCGTAACTGTTACGGTTAGGGTTAGGGCTAGGTTTAGGGTTAGAGTTGGGTTAGGGGTTAGGTTTAGGTTAAGTTTATGGTAGGCTTAAAGTTAGGGTTAAGGTTAGGTTAGGGTTAGGGTCAGGGTTAGGATTAGAATTAGGTTTCGGGCGAGGGTTAGTGTCAGATTTATTACAAGGGTTAGGTTTAGGGTTACAGACGGGCCAAGGTTAAGGTTAGGGTTAGGTTTAGGGGTAGGATTAGGGCTAAAGTTAGGGTTAGCTTTAGGTTAGGGATAGGATGAAGTTTAAGATAGGGTGAGGGTTAGGGTTATGGCTAAGGTTTGGGTTAGTTTTCGGGTTAGTGTTAAGGTTATGTTTAGGGTTAGGGTTAAGTTTATGGGTTGTGTTTAGTTTTAGGGTTAGGGTTAGATTTAAGGTTAGGGTTAAGTTTAGTGTAACAGTTAAGGTTACGGTTTGTGTTAGGCATTGTGGTTGGGGTGAGGTTTAGGTTTAGGGTTAGGGTTGTGTATGCTTAGGATTATGGTTATGGTAAGGTGTTAGGGGTTAGAAGTGTAGTTTAGGGTTAGGGGTGGGTGAGGGTTCTGGTAAAGCATTGTGGTTCCGACCATGGTTAGGTTTGGTTTAGGGTTACGGTTAGGTTTATGATTAGGTTTCAGGTTAATGTTCGAGTTCGAGTTAAGGTTTGGGTTAGGCTTTGGTGTTAGGGGTCAGGGTTTTGGGTTAGGGTTAGGGTTATTGTTAGTGCTCAGGGGTTCAGGTTAGTGTTAGGGTTAGGGTTACGGATAGCATCAGGGTTAGGGTTGGGGATACGGTTAGGGGTTAGGGTGAGGGTTACGGTTCCTTTTACAGTTTAGGTGAGGGTTTAGGTTAAGTGTCATCATTAGGGTTAGAGTTAGGGTTATGGTTAGGTGTAGGGCAATATTTAGGTTTAGGTGCCGGTTTAGTGTTAGAGTCAGTGGTCAATTTAGGGTCAAGGTTAGATTTAGGGTTAGGGTAAGGTTTAGGTCTAGGGTTAGGATTAGGTTTAGGGTTAGGTTCAGGGCTATTGTAAGGGTTAGGTTTAGGGCTCCATTTGGACTAGCATTATGGTTAGAGTTATGTTCAAGGATAGGGTTTGGGTTAGGTTTAGGTTTAGGGTTAGGGTTTGGATGAAGTTTAGGATAGGGTGAGGGTTATTTTTATGGTTTGGGCTAAAGATTGGTTTTGTGTTCAGCTTAGTGTTAAGGTTAGGTTTAGGGTTCGGTTTTGGGTTAGGGGTTATGTTTAGGGTTTGGGTTACGCTTTGGTTTAGGGTTAGTGAAGTTTAGGTTAAGGGTGAGGGTTAGGATAAAGGTTAGGATTAGGTTTATGGTAAGGTGTTAGTGGTTAGAGGTGTAGTTTAGGGTTAGGGTTTGGGTGAGGGTTCCGGTTAGGAATTGTGGTTCTGGTCATGGTTGGGTTTGGTTTAGGTTTATGATTAGGTTTCGGGTTAGTGGTAGAGTTAGGGTGAGAGTTAGGGTTAAGGTTTGGATTAGGCTTTGGTGTTAGGGGTTAGGGTTTGTGTTAGAGTTAGGGTTATCGTTAGGGCTCAGGGGTTTCAGGTTAGTTTTAGGGTTAAGGTTAGGGATTGCATTAGGGTTAGGTTTGGGGGATACGGTTAGGGGTTAGGGTGAGGGTTACGGTTAGTTTTGCAGTTAAAGTGTGGGTTTAGGATAAGTGTTATGATTAGGGTTAGAGTTGGAGTTATTTTTAGGTTTAGGGTTAGGTGTAGGGGAAGATTTAGGTTTAGGTCCAGGTTTAGGGTTAGAGTTAGTGTTCTCTTTAGGGTCAAGGGTGCAGTTAGGGTTAGGTTAGGATTAGGTCTAGGGCTAGGATTAGGTTTAGGGTTAATTTCCGGGCAATTGTAAGGGTTAGGTTTAGGGTTACAGATGGACTAGCGTTATGGTTAGAGGTAGGTTTAAGGTTAGGGTTTGGGTTAGGTTTAGGTTTAGGTTTAAGGTAGCGTTAGAGTTTGGATGAAGTTTAGGATAGCGTGAGGGTTATTTTTATGGTTAGGGCTAGAGTTTGGGTTTGTGTCCAGGTTAGCTTTAAGGCTAGGGTTCAGGTTAGGGTTAGGGGTTATGTTTAGGGTTAGGGTTATGTTTTGGTTTAGGGTTAGTGTGAAGTTTAGGTTAAGGGTGAGGGTTAGGATAAGAGTTAGAATTAGGGTTAGGATTATAGTTAGTGTTAGAGGTTAGATTTAGGATGCTAACGTTAGGTTTATGGTTAGGGTTGGGTTAATGTTAGAGTTAGGGTTAGATTAGGTTTAATGTTCGTGTTTGGGTTAGGGATAAGGTTAGGGATAGCATTAGGTTTAGGGTTGGGGATACGGTTAGGGGTTAGGGTGAGGGTTGTGGTTAGGGTGTGGGTTAGGGTTAGGTTTACAGTTAAGGTGAGGGTTTAGGGTCAGTGTTATAGTTAGGGTTCGAGTTAGAGTTTGGGTTAGGTTTAGGGTGAAGTTTCAGTTAATAGTAAGGGTCAGGGTAAGGGTTAGGGTTAAGATTACAGTTAGGGTTAAGTTTAGTGTTAGGGTTAGGGTTAGGGTAGGGGTAAGGTTAGGGTTAAGGCTAGGTTTACGGTAAAGGGTAGGGCTAGGTTAGGGTTAGGTTTAGAGTTAGAGCTAGTACTAGGGTTTAGGGTAAGAGGTAGGGTCAGGTTTAGAGTTTTTGTTAGTTTTAGGGTGGAGTTAAGGTTAAGTTTAGCGTTAGGGTAAGTGTTAGGTTTAGGTCAGGGTTAAGGTTAGGGTTAGGGAAAGGGTTAGGTGTTCGTGGGAGGGTTAGTGTTAGGTTTACACTTAAGCTGTTGTTTTACAGTGTTACGGTTAGGTCAGGGTTGTAGTTAGGGTTAGGATGAGGTTTAGGTTTAGGGCTATATTTAGGGGATAGTTTAGGGTTTTTTAGGGTTAGGTTTGGTTTTAGGGTTAAGGTTAGGCTTAGGTTTATCTTGAAATTTATGTTAAGGATGAGGGTTAGGGTTAGCGTTAGGGTTAGGTGTTTGGGTTAAGGTTAGGGTTAGGTTTAGGGTTTGGGTTGGGGTTAGGTGTTTCGGTTAATGTTAGGGTCAGGTTTAGGGTAAGGGTTAGGGTTCGGTTTAGGATCAGGCTTAGGGTTAGGGTTAGAATTAGGGTTAGTGGTTAGGCTTAGGCTTAGGGTTAAGGTTAGGTTTAGGCTAAAGATCAGGATTTGATTTCGAGTTAGGTGTTAGTGTTTCGGTTAGGTTTAGGGTAGGGTTATATTTAGGGTTAGGTTAAGAGTTAGATTTATGGTTACAGTTAAGGGGAGGGTTTTGGGTAAGTGTTACATTTAGGGTTAGGGTTAGGTTTAGGGCTAGGGCTAGGGTTAGGTTTAGATTTCGCGTTACAGGTTAGGGTTAGGTTTAAGTTTATGGTAGGGTAAAGTTAGGGTTAAGGTTTGGTTAGGGTTAGGGTCAGGGTTAGGATTAGGATTAGGTTTAGGGTGAGGGTTAGGGTCAGAGTTATTGTAAGGGTTAGGTTTGGGGTTACAGGTGGGCCAAGGTTAAGGTTAGGGTCAGGGTTAAAGTTAGGGTGTGCTTTAGATTAGGGATAGGGTGAAGTTTAAGATAGGGTGAGGGTTAGGGTTATGGCTAAGGTTTGCTTGAGTTTTCAGGTTAGTGTTAAGGTTATGTTTAGGGTTAGGAATAAGTTTATGGGTTCTGTTTACTTTTAGGGTTAGGGGTAGATTTTAGGTTAGGGTTAAGTTCAGTGTTACGGTTAGGGTTAGGTTTACGGTATGTGTTAGGCATTGTGGTTGGTGTGAGGATTAGGTTTAGGATTAGGGTTGGGTAGGGTTAGAATTATGGTTATGGTAAGGTGTTAGGGATTAGAGGAGTAGTTTTGGGTTAGGGCTTGGGTGAGGGTTCCGGTTAGGCATTGTGGTTCTGGTCATGGTTAGTTTTGGTTTAGGGTTAGGGTTAGTTTTATGATTAGGTTTAGGGTTAGTTTTATGATTAGGTTTAGGGTTAGTGTTAGAGTTAGGGTCAGGCTTTGGTGCTAGGGGTTAGGTTTTGGGTTAGGGTTAGGGTTATCGTTAGGGCTTAGGTTTTCAGGTGAGTGTTAGGGTTAGGGTTAGGGATAGCGTTAGGGTTAGCTTTTGGGGGTACGGTTAGGGGTTAGGTGAGGGTTACAGTTAGTATTGCAGTTAAGGTTAGGTTTTAGGGCAAGTGTTATGATTAGGGTTAGAGTTAGAGTTAGGGTTAGGTTTAGGGTTAGGTGCAGGGTAAGTTTTAGGTTTAAGTCCTGGTTTAGGGTTAGAGTTAGTGTCCTATTTAGGGTCAAGTTTAGAGTTCGGGGAAGGTTTAGGATTAGGTCTATTGTTGGGCTTAGGATTAGGGTTAGGTTCAGAGCTATTGTAAGGCTTAGGTTTAGGGTTACAGATGGACTAGCTTTACGGTTAGAGTTAGGTTTAAGGTTAGGGTTTGGGCTAGGTTTACGTTTACGGTTATGGTTAGGGTTAGGATTTGGTTGAAGTTTAGCATAGGCTGAGGGTTACTTTTAGGGTTAGGGCTAGAGTTTGGGTTTGTGTTCAGGTTAGTGTTATGGTTAGATTTAGGGTCCAGTTTAGGGTTAGGGGTTATGTTTAGTGTTAGGGTTAGTTTTAGGTTTAGGGTTAGTGTGAAGTTTAGGTTAAGGGTGAGAGTTAGGATTAGGGTTAGTGTTAGACGTTAGGTTTAGGATGCTACTTTTAGGTTTATGGTTAGGGTAGGTTTAAGTTTAGGGTTAATGTTAGGGTTAGTGTTAGATTAGGGTTACTGTTCGTGTTAGGGTTACAGTTAGGGTTAGAGATAGCATTAGGTTTAGGGTTAGGAATATAGTTAGGGGTTAGGGTGAGGGTTGGGGATATGGTGAGGGTTAGGTTTAGGTTTACAGTTAAGGTGAGGGTTTAGGGTAATTGTTATGGTTAGGGTTAGAGTTAGGGTCATGGTGAAGTTTCAGTTAATAGAGGGGTTCAGGGTTAATGTTAGATTTAGGGTTAAGGTTAGTGTTAGGGTTAGGTTTAGGTTAGGGTTAAGGTAGCGGTCGGGTTAGGGTTAAGACTAGGTTTACGGTAAAGTGTAAGGCTAGGTTAGGGTTAGGTTTAGAGTTAGTGCTAGGCTCTAGGGTTAGGGTTAAGGTCAGGTTTAGAGTTATTGTTAGGTTTACGGTTAAGGTTAGGGTAGAGTTAAGGTTAAGGTTAAGTTTAAGGTTAGGGTAAGAGTTAGGTTTACGTCAGGTTTAGGGTTAGGATGAGGGATAGGGTTAGGGTTAGGGAAAGGGTTAGGGTTTCGTGTGAGGATTAGTGTTATGTTTACATTAAGCTGATGTTTTTGGGTGTTACAGTAAGGTTTAGGGTTAGAGTTAGGTTAGGTTTAGAGTTAGGGCTAGAGTATGGTGATAGTGCTTTAGGCTTAGGTTTAGGGTGAAATTTAGGTTAAGGATGAGGGTTAGGGTTGGGGTAGGTGTTTGGATTAATGTTAGGGTCAGGTTTAGGGTTTTGGTTTAGAGTTCAGTTTAGATTCAGGGTTAGGGGTAGACTTAGGTTTAGGGCTAGGGTTAGGTTTAGCGTTAGTTTAGCTCAGGGTTAAGGTTTGAATGAAGTTAGGGTAGGTTTAGGGTTATGGTTAGGTTGAAATTTGGGTTAAGTGTGGGGGTTTGGTTTCGGGTTAGGGTTAGAGTTAGGGTTAGTGGTTAAGGTTAGGTTTAGGGTTAAGGTTAGGTTTAGGCTAAGCATTAGGGTTAGAGTTAGGGTTAGTGGTTAGTGTTTCAGTTAGGTTTAGGATAGGGTTATAATTAGGGTTAAGTTTAGGGTTACGGTAAGAGTTAGATTTACTTTTACAGTTAAGGTGAGGGTTTTGCGTAACTGTTACGGTTAGGGTTAGGGCTAGGTTTAGGGTTAGAGTTGGGTTAGGGGTTAGGTTTAGGTTAAGTTTATGGTAGGCTTAAAGTTAGGGTTAAGGTTAGGTTAGGGTTAGGGTCAGGGTTAGGATTAGAATTAGGTTTCGGGCGAGGGTTAGTGTCAGATTTATTACAAGGGTTAGGTTTAGGGTTACAGACGGGCCAAGGTTAAGGTTAGGGTTAGGTTTAGGGGTAGGATTAGGGCTAAAGTTAGGGTTAGCTTTAGGTTAGGGATAGGATGAAGTTTAAGATAGGGTGAGGGTTAGGGTTATGGCTAAGGTTTGGGTTAGTTTTCGGGTTAGTGTTAAGGTTATGTTTAGGGTTAGGGTTAAGTTTATGGGTTGTGTTTAGTTTTAGGGTTAGGGTTAGATTTAAGGTTAGGGTTAAGTTTAGTGTAACAGTTAAGGTTACGGTTTGTGTTAGGCATTGTGGTTGGGGTGAGGTTTAGGTTTAGGGTTAGGGTTGTGTATGCTTAGGATTATGGTTATGGTAAGGTGTTAGGGGTTAGAAGTGTAGTTTAGGGTTAGGGGTGGGTGAGGGTTCTGGTAAAGCATTGTGGTTCCGACCATGGTTAGGTTTGGTTTAGGGTTACGGTTAGGTTTATGATTAGGTTTCAGGTTAATGTTCGAGTTCGAGTTAAGGTTTGGGTTAGGCTTTGGTGTTAGGGGTCAGGGTTTTGGGTTAGGGTTAGGGTTATTGTTAGTGCTCAGGGGTTCAGGTTAGTGTTAGGGTTAGGGTTACGGATAGCATCAGGGTTAGGGTTGGGGATACGGTTAGGGGTTAGGGTGAGGGTTACGGTTCCTTTTACAGTTTAGGTGAGGGTTTAGGTTAAGTGTCATCATTAGGGTTAGAGTTAGGGTTATGGTTAGGTGTAGGGCAATATTTAGGTTTAGGTGCCGGTTTAGTGTTAGAGTCAGTGGTCAATTTAGGGTCAAGGTTAGATTTAGGGTTAGGGTAAGGTTTAGGTCTAGGGTTAGGATTAGGTTTAGGGTTAGGTTCAGGGCTATTGTAAGGGTTAGGTTTAGGGTTCCATTTGGACTAGCATTATGGTTAGAGTTATGTTCAAGGATAGGGTTTGGGTTAGGTTTAGGTTTAGGGTTAGGGTTTGGATGAAGTTTAGGATAGGGTGAGGGTTATTTTTATGGTTTGGGCTAAAGATTGGTTTTGTGTTCAGCTTAGTGTTAAGGTTAGGTTTAGGGTTCGGTTTTGGGTTAGGGGTTATGTTTAGGGTTTGGGTTACGCTTTGGTTTAGGGTTAGTGAAGTTTAGGTTAAGGGTGAGGGTTAGGATAAAGGTTAGGATTAGGTTTATGGTAAGGTGTTAGTGGTTAGAGGTGTAGTTTAGGGTTAGGGTTTGGGTGAGGGTTCCGGTTAGGAATTGTGGTTCTGGTCATGGTTGGGTTTGGTTTAGGTTTATGATTAGGTTTCGGGTTAGTGGTAGAGTTAGGGTGAGAGTTAGGGTTAAGGTTTGGATTAGGCTTTGGTGTTAGGGGTTAGGGTTTGTGTTAGAGTTAGGGTTATCGTTAGGGCTCAGGGGTTTCAGGTTAGTTTTAGGGTTAAGGTTAGGGATTGCATTAGGGTTAGGTTTGGGGGATACGGTTAGGGGTTAGGGTGAGGGTTACGGTTAGTTTTGCAGTTAAAGTGTGGGTTTAGGATAAGTGTTATGATTAGGGTTAGAGTTGGAGTTATTTTTAGGTTTAGGGTTAGGTGTAGGGGAAGATTTAGGTTTAGGTCCAGGTTTAGGGTTAGAGTTAGTGTTCTCTTTAGGGTCAAGGGTGCAGTTAGGGTTAGGTTAGGATTAGGTCTAGGGCTAGGATTAGGTTTAGGGTTAATTTCCGGGCAATTGTAAGGGTTAGGTTTAGGGTTACAGATGGACTAGCGTTATGGTTAGAGGTAGGTTTAAGGTTAGGGTTTGGGTTAGGTTTAGGTTTAGGTTTAAGGTAGCGTTAGAGTTTGGATGAAGTTTAGGATAGCGTGAGGGTTATTTTTATGGTTAGGGCTAGAGTTTGGGTTTGTGTCCAGGTTAGCTTTAAGGCTAGGGTTCAGGTTAGGGTTAGGGGTTATGTTTAGGGTTAGGGTTATGTTTTGGTTTAGGGTTAGTGTGAAGTTTAGGTTAAGGGTGAGGGTTAGGATAAGAGTTAGAATTAGGGTTAGGATTATAGTTAGTGTTAGAGGTTAGATTTAGGATGCTAACGTTAGGTTTATGGTTAGGGTTGGGTTAATGTTAGAGTTAGGGTTAGATTAGGTTTAATGTTCGTGTTTGGGTTAGGGATAAGGTTAGGGATAGCATTAGGTTTAGGGTTGGGGATACGGTTAGGGGTTAGGGTGAGGGTTGTGGTTAGGGTGTGGGTTAGGGTTAGGTTTACAGTTAAGGTGAGGGTTTAGGGTCAGTGTTATAGTTAGGGTTCGAGTTAGAGTTTGGGTTAGGTTTAGGGTGAAGTTTCAGTTAATAGTAAGGGTCAGGGTAAGGGTTAGGGTTAAGATTACAGTTAGGGTTAAGTTTAGTGTTAGGGTTAGGGTTAGGGTAGGGGTAAGGTTAGGGTTAAGGCTAGGTTTACGGTAAAGGGTAGGGCTAGGTTAGGGTTAGGTTTAGAGTTAGAGCTAGTACTAGGGTTTAGGGTAAGAGGTAGGGTCAGGTTTAGAGTTTTTGTTAGTTTTAGGGTGGAGTTAAGTTTAAGTTTAGCGTTAGGGTAAGTGTTAGGTTTAGGTCAGGGTTAAGGTTAGGGTTAGGGAAAGGGTTAGGTGTTCGTGGGAGGGTTAGTGTTAGGTTTACACTTAAGCTGTTGTTTTACAGTGTTACGGTTAGGTCAGGGTTGTAGTTAGGGTTAGGATGAGGTTTAGGTTTAGGGCTATATTTAGGGGATAGTTTAGGGTTTTTTAGGGTTAGGTTTGGTTTTAGGGTTAAGGTTAGGCTTAGGTTTATCTTGAAATTTATGTTAAGGATGAGGGTTAGGGTTAACGTTAGGGTTAGGTGTTTGGGTTAAGGTTAGGGTTAGGTTTAGGGTTTGGGTTGGGGTTAGGTGTTTCGGTTAATGTTAGGGTCAGGTTTAGGGTAAGGGATAGGGTTCGGTTTAGGATCAGGCTTAGGGTTAGGGTTAGAATTAGGGTTAGTGGTTAGGCTTAGGCTTAGGGTTAAGGTTAGGTTTAGGCTAAAGATCAGGATTTGATTTCGAGTTAGGTGTTAGTGTTTCGGTTAGGTTTAGGGTAGGGTTATATTTAGGGTTAGGTTAAGAGTTAGATTTATGGTTACAGTTAAGGGGAGGGTTTTGGGTAAGTGTTACATTTAGGGTTAGGGTTAGGTTTAGGGCTAGGGCTAGGGTTAGGTTTAGATTTCGCGTTACAGGTTAGGGTTAGGTTTAAGTTTATGGTAGGGTAAAGTTAGGGTTAAGGTTTGGTTAGGGTTAGGGTCAGGGTTAGGATTAGGATTAGGTTTAGGGTGAGGGTTAGGGTCAGAGTTATTGTAAGGGTTAGGTTTGGGGTTACAGGTGGGCCAAGGTTAAGGTTAGGGTCAGGGTTAAAGTTAGGGTGTGCTTTAGATTAGGGATAGGGTGAAGTTTAAGATAGGGTGAGGGTTAGGGTTATGGCTAAGGTTTGCTTGAGTTTTCAGGTTAGTGTTAAGGTTATGTTTAGGGTTAGGAATAAGTTTATGGGTTCTGTTTACTTTTAGGGTTAGGGGTAGATTTTAGGTTAGGGTTAAGTTCAGTGTTACGGTTAGGGTTAGGTTTACGGTATGTGTTAGGCATTGTGGTTGGTGTGAGGATTAGGTTTAGGATTAGGGTTGGGTAGGGTTAGAATTATGGTTATGGTAAGGTGTTAGGGATTAGAGGAGTAGTTTTGGGTTAGGGCTTGGGTGAGGGTTCCGGTTAGGCATTGTGGTTCTGGTCATGGTTAGTTTTGGTTTAGGGTTAGGGTTAGTTTTATGATTAGGTTTAGGGTTAGTTTTATGATTAGGTTTAGGGTTAGTGTTAGAGTTAGGGTCAGGCTTTGGTGCTAGGGGTTAGGTTTTGGGTTAGGGTTAGGGTTATCGTTAGGGCTTAGGTTTTCAGGTGAGTGTTAGGGTTAGGGTTAGGGATAGCGTTAGGGTTAGCTTTTGGGGGTACGGTTAGGGGTTAGGTGAGGGTTACAGTTAGTATTGCAGTTAAGGTTAGGTTTTAGGGCAAGTGTTATGATTAGGGTTAGAGTTAGAGTTAGGGTTAGGTTTAGGGTTAGGTGCAGGGTAAGTTTTAGGTTTAAGTCCTGGTTTAGGGTTAGAGTTAGTGTCCTATTTAGGGTCAAGTTTAGAGTTCGGGGAAGGTTTAGGATTAGGTCTATTGTTGGGCTTAGGATTAGGGTTAGGTTCAGAGCTATTGTAAGGCTTAGGTTTAGGGTTACAGATGGACTAGCTTTACGGTTAGAGTTAGGTTTAAGGTTAGGGTTTGGGCTAGGTTTACGTTTACGGTTATGGTTAGGGTTAGGATTTGGTTGAAGTTTAGCATAGGCTGAGGGTTACTTTTAGGGTTAGGGCTAGAGTTTGGGTTTGTGTTCAGGTTAGTGTTATGGTTAGATTTAGGGTCCAGTTTAGGGTTAGGGGTTAGGTTTAGTGTTAGGGTTAGTTTTAGGTTTAGGGTTAGTGTGAAGTTTAGGTTAAGGGTGAGAGTTAGGATTAGGGTTAGTGTTAGACGTTAGGTTTAGGATGCTACTTTTAGGTTTATGGTTAGGGTAGGTTTAAGTTTAGGGTTAATGTTAGGGTTAGTGTTAGATTAGGGTTACTGTTCGTGTTAGGGTTACAGTTAGGGTTAGAGATAGCATTAGGTTTAGGGTTAGGAATATAGTTAGGGGTTAGGGTGAGGGTTGGGGATATGGTGAGGGTTAGGTTTAGGTTTACAGTTAAGGTGAGGGTTTAGGGTAATTGTTATGGTTAGGGTTAGAGTTAGGGTCATGGTGAAGTTTCAGTTAATAGAGGGGTTCAGGGTTAATGTTAGATTTAGGGTTAAGGTTAGTGTTAGGGTTAGGTTTAGGTTAGGGTTAAGGTAGCGGTCGGGTTAGGGTTAAGACTAGGTTTACGGTAAAGTGTAAGGCTAGGTTAGGGTTAGGTTTAGAGTTAGTGCTAGGCTCTAGGGTTAGGGTTAAGGTCAGGTTTAGAGTTATTGTTAGGTTTACGGTTAAGGTTAGGGTAGAGTTAAGGTTAAGGTTAAGTTTAAGGTTAGGGTAAGAGTTAGGTTTACGTCAGGTTTAGGGTTAGGATGAGGGATAGGGTTAGGGTTAGGGAAAGGGTTAGGGTTTCGTGTGAGGATTAGTGTTATGTTTACATTAAGCTGATGTTTTTGGGTGTTACAGTAAGGTTTAGGGTTAGAGTTAGGTTAGGTTTAGAGTTAGGGCTAGAGTATGGTGATAGTGCTTTAGGCTTAGGTTTAGGGTGAAATTTAGGTTAAGGATGAGGGTTAGGGTTGGGGTAGGTGTTTGGATTAATGTTAGGGTCAGGTTTAGGGTTTTGGTTTAGAGTTCAGTTTAGATTCAGGGTTAGGGGTAGACTTAGGTTTAGGGCTAGGGTTAGGTTTAGCATTAGTTTAGCTCAGGGTTAAGGTTTGAATGAAGTTAGGGTAGATTTAGGGTTATGGTTAGGTTGAAATTTGGGTTAAGTGTGGGGGTTTGGTTTCGGGTTAGGGTTAGAGTTAGGGTTAGTGGTTAAGGTTAGGTTTAGGGTTAAGGTTAGGTTTAGGCTAAGCATTAGGGTTAGAGTTAGGGTTAGTGGTTAGTGTTTCAGTTAGGTTTAGGATAGGGTTATAATTAGGGTTAAGTTTAGGGTTACGGTAAGAGTTAGATTTACTTTTACAGTTAAGGTGAGGGTTTTGCGTAACTGTTACGGTTAGGGTTAGGGCTAGGTTTAGGGTTAGAGTTGGGTTAGGGGTTAGGTTTAGGTTAAGTTTATGGTAGGCTTAAAGTTAGGGTTAAGGTTAGGTTAGGGTTAGGGTCAGGGTTAAGATTAGAATTAGGTTTCGGGCGAGGGTTAGTGTCAGATTTATTACAAGGGTTAGGTTTAGGGTTACAGACGGGCCAAGGTTAAGGTTAGGGTTAGGTTTAGGGGTAGGATTAGGGCTAAAGTTAGGGTTAGCTTTAGGTTAGGGATAGGATGAAGTTTAAGATAGGGTGAGGGTTAGGGTTATGGCTAAGGTTTGGGTTAGTTTTCGGGTTAGTGTTAAGGTTATGTTTAGGGTTAGGGTTAAGTTTATGGGTTGTGTTTAGTTTTAGGGTTAGGGTTAGATTTAAGGTTAGGGTTAAGTTTAGTGTAACAGTTAAGGTTACGGTTTGTGTTAGGCATTGTGGTTGGGGTGAGGTTTAGGTTTAGGGTTAGGGTTGTGTATGCTTAGGATTATGGTTATGGTAAGGTGTTAGGGGTTAGAAGTGTAGTTTAGGGTTAGGGGTGGGTGAGGGTTCTGGTAAAGCATTGTGGTTCCGACCATGGTTAGGTTTGGTTTAGGGTTACGGTTAGGTTTATGATTAGGTTTCAGGTTAATGTTCGAGTTCGAGTTAAGGTTTGGGTTAGGCTTTGGTGTTAGGGGTCAGGGTTTTGGGTTAGGGTTAGGGTTATTGTTAGTGCTCAGGGGTTCAGGTTAGTGTTAGGGTTAGGGTTACGGATAGCATCAGGGTTAGGGTTGGGGATACGGTTAGGGGTTAGGGTGAGGGTTACGGTTCCTTTTACAGTTTAGGTGAGGGTTTAAGTTAAGTGTCATCATTAGGGTTAGAGTTAGGGTTATGGTTAGGTGTAGGGCAATATTTAGGTTTAGGTGCCGGTTTAGTGTTAGAGTCAGTGGTCAATTTAGGGTCAAGGTTAGATTTAGGGTTAGGGTAAGGTTTAGGTCTAGGGTTAGGATTAGGTTTAGGGTTAGGTTCAGGGCTATTGTAAGGGTTAGGTTTAGGGTTCCATTTGGACTAGCATTATGGTTAGAGTTATGTTCAAGGATAGGGTTTGGGTTAGGTTTAGGTTTAGGGTTAGGGTTTGGATGAAGTTTAGGATAGGGTGAGGGTTATTTTTATGGTTTGGGCTAAAGATTGGTTTTGTGTTCAGCTTAGTGTTAAGGTTAGGTTTAGGGTTCGGTTTTGGGTTAGGGGTTATGTTTAGGGTTTGGGTTACGCTTTGGTTTAGGGTTAGTGAAGTTTAGGTTAAGGGTGAGGGTTAGGATAAAGGTTAGGATTAGGTTTATGGTAAGGTGTTAGTGGTTAGAGGTGTAGTTTAGGGTTAGGGTTTGGGTGAGGGTTCCGGTTAGGAATTGTGGTTCTGGTCATGGTTGGGTTTGGTTTAGGTTTATGATTAGGTTTCGGGTTAGTGGTAGAGTTAGGGTGAGAGTTAGGGTTAAGGTTTGGATTAGGCTTTGGTGTTAGGGGTTAGGGTTTGTGTTAGAGTTAGGGTTATCGTTAGGGCTCAGGGGTTTCAGGTTAGTTTTAGGGTTAAGGTTAGGGATTGCATTAGGGTTAGGTTTGGGGGATACGGTTAGGGGTTAGGGTGAGGGTTACGGTTAGTTTTGCAGTTAAAGTGTGGGTTTAGGATAAGTGTTATGATTAGGGTTAGAGTTGGAGTTATTTTTAGGTTTAGGGTTAGGTGTAGGGGAAGATTTAGGTTTAGGTCCAGGTTTAGGGTTAGAGTTAGTGTTCTCTTTAGGGTCAAGGGTGCAGTTAGGGTTAGGTTAGGATTAGGTCTAGGGCTAGGATTAGGTTTAGGGTTAATTTCCGGGCAATTGTAAGGGTTAGGTTTAGGGTTACAGATGGACTAGCGTTATGGTTAGAGGTAGGTTTAAGGTTAGGGTTTGGGTTAGGTTTAGGTTTAGGTTTAAGGTAGCGTTAGAGTTTGGATGAAGTTTAGGATAGCGTGAGGGTTATTTTTATGGTTAGGGCTAGAGTTTGGGTTTGTGTCCAGGTTAGCTTTAAGGCTAGGGTTCAGGTTAGGGTTAGGGGTTATGTTTAGGGTTAGGGTTATGTTTTGGTTTAGGGTTAGTGTGAAGTTTAGGTTAAGGGTGAGGGTTAGGATAAGAGTTAGAATTAGGGTTAGGATTATAGTTAGTGTTAGAGGTTAGATTTAGGATGCTAACGTTAGGTTTATGGTTAGGGTTGGGTTAATGTTAGAGTTAGGGTTAGATTAGGTTTAATGTTCGTGTTTGGGTTAGGGATAAGGTTAGGGATAGCATTAGGTTTAGGGTTGGGGATACGGTTAGGGGTTAGGGTGAGGGTTGTGGTTAGGGTGTGGGTTAGGGTTAGGTTTACAGTTAAGGTGAGGGTTTAGGGTCAGTGTTATAGTTAGGGTTCGAGTTAGAGTTTGGGTTAGGTTTAGGGTGAAGTTTCAGTTAATAGTAAGGGTCAGGGTAAGGGTTAGGGTTAAGATTACAGTTAGGGTTAAGTTTAGTGTTAGGGTTAGGGTTAGGGTAGGGGTAAGGTTAGGGTTAAGGCTAGGTTTACGGTAAAGGGTAGGGCTAGGTTAGGGTTAGGTTTAGAGTTAGAGCTAGTACTAGGGTTTAGGGTAAGAGGTAGGGTCAGGTTTAGAGTTTTTGTTAGTTTTAGGGTGGAGTTAAGGTTAAGTTTAGCGTTAGGGTAAGTGTTAGGTTTAGGTCAGGGTTAAGGTTAGGGTTAGGGAAAGGGTTAGGTGTTCGTGGGAGGGTTAGTGTTAGGTTTACACTTAAGCTGTTGTTTTACAGTGTTACGGTTAGGTCAGGGTTGTAGTTAGGGTTAGGATGAGGTTTAGGTTTAGGGCTATATTTAGGGGATAGTTTAGGGTTTTTTAGGGTTAGGTTTGGTTTTAGGGTTAAGGTTAGGCTTAGGTTTATCTTGAAATTTATGTTAAGGATGAGGGTTAGGGTTAGCGTTAGGGTTAGGTGTTTGGGTTAAGGTTAGGGTTAGGTTTAGGGTTTGGGTTGGGGTTAGGTGTTTCGGTTAATGTTAGGGTCAGGTTTAGGGTAAGGGTTAGGGTTCGGTTTAGGATCAGGCTTAGGGTTAGGGTTAGAATTAGGGTTAGTGGTTAGGCTTAGGCTTAGGGTTAAGGTTAGGTTTAGGCTAAAGATCAGGATTTGATTTCGAGTTAGGTGTTAGTGTTTCGGTTAGGTTTAGGGTAGGGTTATATTTAGGGTTAGGTTAAGAGTTAGATTTATGGTTACAGTTAAGGGGAGGGTTTTGGGTAAGTGTTACATTTAGGGTTAGGGTTAGGTTTAGGGCTAGGGCTAGGGTTAGGTTTAGATTTCGCGTTACAGGTTAGGGTTAGGTTTAAGTTTATGGTAGGGTAAAGTTAGGGTTAAGGTTTGGTTAGGGTTAGGGTCAGGGTTAGGATTAGGATTAGGTTTAGGGTGAGGGTTAGGGTCAGAGTTATTGTAAGGGTTAGGTTTGGGGTTACAGGTGGGCCAAGGTTAAGGTTAGGGTCAGGGTTAAAGTTAGGGTGTGCTTTAGATTAGGGATAGGGTGAAGTTTAAGATAGGGTGAGGGTTAGGGTTATGGCTAAGGTTTGCTTGAGTTTTCAGGTTAGTGTTAAGGTTATGTTTAGGGTTAGGAATAAGTTTATGGGTTCTGTTTACTTTTAGGGTTAGGGGTAGATTTTAGGTTAGGGTTAAGTTCAGTGTTACGGTTAGGGTTAGGTTTACGGTATGTGTTAGGCATTGTGGTTGGTGTGAGGATTAGGTTTAGGATTAGGGTTGGGTAGGGTTAGAATTATGGTTATGGTAAGGTGTTAGGGATTAGAGGAGTAGTTTTGGGTTAGGGCTTGGGTGAGGGTTCCGGTTAGGCATTGTGGTTCTGGTCATGGTTAGTTTTGGTTTAGGGTTAGGGTTAGTTTTATGATTAGGTTTAGGGTTAGTTTTATGATTAGGTTTAGGGTTAGTGTTAGAGTTAGGGTCAGGCTTTGGTGCTAGGGGTTAGGTTTTGGGTTAGGGTTAGGGTTATCGTTAGGGCTTAGGTTTTCAGGTGAGTGTTAGGGTTAGGGTTAGGGATAGCGTTAGGGTTAGCTTTTGGGGGTACGGTTAGGGGTTAGGTGAGGGTTACAGTTAGTATTGCAGTTAAGGTTAGGTTTTAGGGCAAGTGTTATGATTAGGGTTAGAGTTAGAGTTAGGGTTAGGTTTAGGGTTAGGTGCAGGGTAAGTTTTAGGTTTAAGTCCTGGTTTAGGGTTAGAGTTAGTGTCCTATTTAGGGTCAAGTTTAGAGTTCGGGGAAGGTTTAGGATTAGGTCTATTGTTGGGCTTAGGATTAGGGTTAGGTTCAGAGCTATTGTAAGGCTTAGGTTTAGGGTTACAGATGGACTAGCTTTACGGTTAGAGTTAGGTTTAAGGTTAGGGTTTGGGCTAGGTTTACGTTTACGGTTATGGTTAGGGTTAGGATTTGGTTGAAGTTTAGCATAGGCTGAGGGTTACTTTTAGGGTTAGGGCTAGAGTTTGGGTTTGTGTTCAGGTTAGTGTTATGGTTAGATTTAGGGTCCAGTTTAGGGTTAGGGGTTATGTTTAGTGTTAGGGTTAGTTTTAGGTTTAGGGTTAGTGTGAAGTTTAGGTTAAGGGTGAGAGTTAGGATTAGGGTTAGTGTTAGACGTTAGGTTTAGGATGCTACTTTTAGGTTTATGGTTAGGGTAGGTTTAAGTTTAGGGTTAATGTTAGGGTTAGTGTTAGATTAGGGTTACTGTTCGTGTTAGGGTTACAGTTAGGGTTAGAGATAGCATTAGGTTTAGGGTTAGGAATATAGTTAGGGGTTAGGGTGAGGGTTGGGGATATGGTGAGGGTTAGGTTTAGGTTTACAGTTAAGGTGAGGGTTTAGGGTAATTGTTATGGTTAGGGTTAGAGTTAGGGTCATGGTGAAGTTTCAGTTAATAGAGGGGTTCAGGGTTAATGTTAGATTTAGGGTTAAGGTTAGTGTTAGGGTTAGGTTTAGGTTAGGGTTAAGGTAGCGGTCGGGTTAGGGTTAAGACTAGGTTTACGGTAAAGTGTAAGGCTAGGTTAGGGTTAGGTTTAGAGTTAGTGCTAGGCTCTAGGGTAAGGGTTAAGGTCAGGTTTAGAGTTATTGTTAGGTTTACGGTTAAGGTTAGGGTAGAGTTAAGGTTAAGGTTAAGTTTAAGGTTAGGGTAAGAGTTAGGTTTACGTCAGGTTTAGGGTTAGGATGAGGGATAGGGTTAGGGTTAGGGAAAGGGTTAGGGTTTCGTGTGAGGATTAGTGTTATGTTTACATTAAGCTGATGTTTTTGGGTGTTACAGTAAGGTTTAGGGTTAGAGTTAGGTTAGGTTTAGAGTTAGGGCTAGAGTATGGTGATAGTGCTTTAGGCTTAGGTTTAGGGTGAAATTTAGGTTAAGGATGAGGGTTAGGGTTGGGGTAGGTGTTTGGATTAATGTTAGGGTCAGGTTTAGGGTTTTGGTTTAGAGTTCAGTTTAGATTCAGGGTTAGGGGTAGACTTAGGTTTAGGGCTAGGGTTAGGTTTAGCGTTAGTTTAGCTCAGGGTTAAGGTTTGAATGAAGTTAGGGTAGGTTTAGGGTTATGGTTAGGTTGAAATTTGGGTTAAGTGTGGGGGTTTGGTTTCGGGTTAGGGTTAGAGTTAGGGTTAGTGGTTAAGGTTAGGTTTAGGGTTAAGGTTAGGTTTAGGCTAAGCATTAGGGTTAGAGTTAGGGTTAGTGGTTAGTGTTTCAGTTAGGTTTAGGATAGGGTTATAATTAGGGTTAAGTTTAGGGTTACGGTAAGAGTTAGATTTACTTTTACAGTTAAGGTGAGGGTTTTGCGTAACTGTTACGGTTAGGGTTAGGGCTAGGTTTAGGGTTAGAGTTGGGTTAGGGGTTAGGTTTAGGTTAAGTTTATGGTAGGCTTAAAGTTAGGGTTAAGGTTAGGTTAGGGTTAGGGTCAGGGTTAGGATTAGAATTAGGTTTCGGGCGAGGGTTAGTGTCAGATTTATTACAAGGGTTAGGTTTAGGGTTACAGACGGGCCAAGGTTAAGGTTAGGGTTAGGTTTAGGGGTAGGATTAGGGCTAAAGTTAGGGTTAGCTTTAGGTTAGGGATAGGATGAAGTTTAAGATAGGGTGAGGGTTAGGGTTATGGCTAAGGTTTGGGTTAGTTTTCGGGTTAGTGTTAAGGTTATGTTTAGGGTTAGGGTTAAGTTTATGGGTTGTGTTTAGTTTTAGGGTTAGGGTTAGATTTAAGGTTAGGGTTAAGTTTAGTGTAACAGTTAAGGTTACGGTTTGTGTTAGGCATTGTGGTTGGGGTGAGGTTTAGGTTTAGGGTTAGGGTTGTGTATGCTTAGGATTATGGTTATGGTAAGGTGTTAGGGGTTAGAAGTGTAGTTTAGGGTTAGGGGTGGGTGAGGGTTCTGGTAAAGCATTGTGGTTCCGACCATGGTTAGGTTTGGTTTAGGGTTACGGTTAGGTTTATGATTAGGTTTCAGGTTAATGTTCGAGTTCGAGTTAAGGTTTGGGTTAGGCTTTGGTGTTAGGGGTCAGGGTTTTGGGTTAGGGTTTGGGTTATTGTTAGTGCTCAGGGGTTCAGGTTAGTGTTAGGGTTAGGGTTACGGATAGCATCAGGGTTAGGGTTGGGGATACGGTTAGGGGTTAGGGTGAGGGTTACGGTTCCTTTTACAGTTTAGGTGAGGGTTTAGGTTAAGTGTCATCATTAGGGTTAGAGTTAGGGTTATGGTTAGGTGTAGGGCAATATTTAGGTTTAGGTGCCGTTTTAGTGTTAGAGTCAGTGGTCAATTTAGGGTCAAGGTTAGATTTAGGGTTAGGGTAAGGTTTAGGTCTAGGGTTAGGATTAGGTTTAGGGTTAGGTTCAGGGCTATTGTAAGGGTTAGGTTTAGGGTTCCATTTGGACTAGCATTATGGTTAGAGTTATGTTCAAGGATAGGGTTTGGGTTAGGTTTAGGTTTAGGGTTAGGGTTTGGATGAAGTTTAGGATAGGGTGAGGGTTATTTTTATGGTTTGGGCTAAAGATTGGTTTTGTGTTCAGCTTAGTGTTAAGGTTAGGTTTAGGGTTCGGTTTTGGGTTAGGGGTTATGTTTAGGGTTTGGGTTACGCTTTGGTTTAGGGTTAGTGAAGTTTAGGTTAAGGGTGAGGGTTAGGATAAAGGTTAGGATTAGGTTTATGGTAAGGTGTTAGTGGTTAGAGGTGTAGTTTAGGGTTAGGGTTTGGGTGAGGGTTCCGGTTAGGAATTGTGGTTCTGGTCATGGTTGGGTTTGGTTTAGGTTTATGATTAGGTTTCGGGTTAGTGTTAGAGTTAGGGTGAGAGTTAGGGTTAAGGTTTGGATTAGGCTTTGGTGTTAGGGGTTAGGGTTTGTGTTAGAGTTAGGGTTATCGTTAGGGCTCAGGGGTTTCAGGTTAGTTTTAGGGTTAAGGTTAGGGATTGCATTAGGGTTAGGCTTGGGGGATACGGTTAGGGGTTAGGGTGAGGGTTACGGTTAGTTTTGCAGTTAAAGTGTGGGTTTAGGATAAGTGTTATGATTAGGGTTAGAGTTGGAGTTATTTTTAGGTTTAGGGTTAGGTGTAGGGGAAGATTTAGGTTTAGGTCCAGGTTCAGGGTTAGAGTTAGTGTTCTCTTTAGGGTCAAGGGTGCAGTTAGGGTTAGGCTAGGATTAGGTCTAGGGCTAGGATTAGGTTTAGGGTTAATTTCCGGGCTATTGTAAGGGTTAGGTTTAGGGTTACAGATGGACTAGCGTTATGGTTAGAGGTAGGTTTAAGGTTAGGGTTTGGGTTAGGTTTAGGTTT
This sequence comes from Elephas maximus indicus, assembly GCF_024166365.1. Taxonomy (NCBI): domain Eukaryota; kingdom Metazoa; phylum Chordata; class Mammalia; order Proboscidea; family Elephantidae; genus Elephas; species Elephas maximus. The sequence continues at coordinate 1,721,837 of NW_026060234.1, read as the reverse complement.
AAGGTAGCGTTAGAGTTTGGATGAAGTTTAGGATAGCGTGAGGGTTATTTTTATGGTTAGGGCTAGAGTTTGGGTTTGTGTCCAGGTTAGCTTTAAGGCTAGGGTTCAGGTTAGGGTTAGGGGTTATGTTTAGGGTTAGGGTTATGTTTTGGTTTAGGGTTAGTGTGAAGTTTAGGTTAAGGGTGAGGGTTAGGATAAGAGTTAGAATTAGGGTTAGGATTATAGTTAGTGTTAGAGGTTAGATTTAGGATGCTAACGTTAGGTTTATGGTTAGGGTTGGGTTAATGTTAGAGTTAGGGTTAGATTAGGTTTAATGTTCGTGTTTGGGTTAGGGATAAGGTTAGGGATAGCATTAGGTTTAGGGTTGGGGATACGGTTAGGGGTTAGGGTGAGGGTTGTGGTTAGGGTGTGGGTTAGGGTTAGGTTTACAGTTAAGGTGAGGGTTTAGGGTCAGTGTTATAGTTAGGGTTCGAGTTAGAGTTTGGGTTAGGTTTAGGGTGAAGTTTCAGTTAATAGTAAGGGTCAGGGTAAGGGTTAGGGTTAAGATTACAGTTAGGGTTAAGGTTAGGGTAGGGGTAAGGTTAGGGTTAAGGCTAGGTTTACGGTAAAGGGTAGGGCTAGGTTAGGGTTAGGTTTAGAGTTAGAGCTAGTACTAGGGATTAGGGTAAGAGGTAGGGTCAGGTTTAGAGTTTTTGTTAGTTTTAGGGTGGAGTTAAGGTTAAGTTTAGCGTTAGGGTAAGTGTTAGGTTTAGGTCAGGGTTAAGGTTAGGGTTAGGGAAAGGGTTAGGTGTTCGTGGGAGGGTTAGTGTTAGGTTTACACTTAAGCTGCTGTTTTACAGTGTTACGGTTAGGTCAGGGTTGTAGTTAGGGTTAGGATGAGGTTTAGGTTTAGGGCTATATTTAGGGGATTGTTTAGGGTTTTTTAGGGTTAGGTTTGGTTTTAGGGTTAAGGTTAGGCTTAGGTTTATCTTGAAATTTATGTTAAGGATGAGGGTTAGGGTTAGCGTTAGGGTTAGGTGTTTGGGCTAAGGTTAGGGTTAGGTTTAGGGTTTGGGTTGGGGTTAGGTGTTTCGGTTAATGTTAGGGTCAGGTTTAGGGTAAGGGTTAGGGTTCGGTTTAGGATCAGGCTTACGGTTAGGGTTAGAATTAGGGTTAGTGGTTAGGCTTAGGCTTAGGGTTAAGGTTAGGTTTAGGCTAAAGATCAGGATTTGATTTCGAGTTAGGTGTTAGTGTTTCGGTTAGGTTTAGGGTAGGGTTATATTTAGGGTTAGGTTAAGAGTTAGATTTATGGTTACAGTTAAGGGGAGGGTTTTGGGTAAGTGTTACATTTAGGGTTAGGGTTAGGTTTAGGCCTAGGGCTAGGGTTAGGTTTAGATTTCGGGTTACAGGTTAGGGTTAGGTTTAAGTTTATGGTAGGGTAAAGTTAGGGTTAAGGTTTGGTTAGGGTTAGGGTCAGGGTTAGGATTAGGATTAGGTTTAGGGTGAGGGTTAGGGTCAGAGTTATTGTAAGGGTTAGGTTTGGGGTTACAGGTGGGCCAAGGTTAAGGTTAGGGTCAGGGTTAAAGTTAGGGTGTGCTTTAGATTAGGGATAGGGTGAAGTTTAAGATAGGGTGAGGGTTAGGGTTATGGCTAAGGTTTGCTTGAGTTTTCAGGTTAGTGTTAAGGTTATGTTTAGGGTTAGGAATAAGTTTATGGGTTCTGTTTACTTTTAGGGTTAGGGGTAGATTTTAGGTTAGGGTTAAGTTCAGTGTTACGGTTAGGGTTAGGTTTACGGTATGTGTTAGGCATTGTGGTTGGTGTGAGGATTAGGTTTAGGATTAGGGTTGGGTAGGGTTAGAATTATGGTTATGGTAAGGTGTTAGGGATTAGAGGAGTAGTTTTGGGTTAGGGCTTGGGTGAGGGTTCCGGTTAGGCATTGTGGTTCTGGTCATGGTTAGTTTTGGTTTAGGGTTAGGGTTAGTTTTATGATTAGGTTTAGGGTTAGTTTTATGATTAGGTTTAGGGTTAGTGTTAGAGTTAGGGTCAGGCTTTGGTGCTAGGGGTTAGGTTTTGGGTTAGAGTTAGGGTTATCGTTAGGGCTTAGGTTTTCAGGTGAGTGTTAGGGTTAGGGTTAGGGATAGCGTTAGGGTTAGCTTTTGGGGGTACGGTTAGGGGTTAGGTGAGGGTTACAGTTAGTATTGCAGTTAAGGTTAGGTTTTAGGGCAAGTGTTATGATTAGGGTTAGAGTTAGAGTTAGGGTTAGGTTTAGGGTTAGGTGCAGGGTAAGTTTTAGGTTTAAGTCCTGGTTTAGGGTTAGAGTTAGTGTCCTATTTAGGGTCAAGTTTAGAGTTCGGGGAAGGTTTAGGATTAGGTCTATTGTTGGGCTTAGGATTAGGGTTAGGTTCAGAGCTATTGTAAGGCTTAGGTTTAGGGTTACAGATGGACTAGCTTTACGGTTAGAGTTAGGTTTAAGGTTAGGGTTTGGGCTAGGTTTACGTTTACGGTTATGGTTAGGGTTAGGATTTGGTTGAAGTTTAGCATAGGCTGAGGGTTACTTTTAGGGTTAGGGCTAGAGTTTGGGTTTGTGTTCAGGTTAGTGTTATGGTTAGATTTAGGGTCCAGTTTAGGGTTAGGGGTTATGTTTAGTGTTAGGGTTAGTTTTAGGTTTAGGGTTAGTGTGAAGTTTAGGTTAAGGGTGAGAGTTAGGATTAGGGTTAGTGTTAGACGTTAGGTTTAGGATGCTACTTTTAGGTTTATGGTTAGGGTAGGTTTAAGTTTAGGGTTAATGTTAGGGTTAGTGTTAGATTAGGGTTACTGTTCGTGTTAGGGTTACAGTTAGGGTTAGAGATAGCATTAGGTTTAGGGTTAGGAATATAGTTAGGGGTTAGGGTGAGGGTTGGGGATATGGTGAGGGTTAGGTTTAGGTTTACAGTTAAGGTGAGGGTTTAGGGTAATTGTTATGGTTAGGGTTAGAGTTAGGGTCATGGTGAAGTTTCAGTTAATAGAGGGGTTCAGGGTTAATGTTAGATTTAGGGTTAAGGTTAGTGTTAGGGTTAGGTTTAGGTTAGGGTTAAGGTAGCGGTCGGGTTAGGGTTAAGACTAGGTTTACGGTAAAGTGTAAGGCTAGGTTAGGGTTAGGTTTAGAGTTAGTGCTAGGCTCTAGGGTTAGGGTTAAGGTCAGGTTTAGAGTTATTGTTAGGTTTACGGTTAAGGTTAGGGTAGAGTTAAGGTTAAGGTTAAGTTTAAGGTTAGGGTAAGAGTTAGGTTTACGTCAGGTTTAGGGTTAGGATGAGGGATAGGGTTAGGGTTAGGGAAAGGGTTAGGGTTTCGTGTGAGGATTAGTGTTATGTTTACATTAAGCTGATGTTTTTGGGTGTTACAGTAAGGTTTAGGGTTAGAGTTAGGTTAGGTTTAGAGTTAGGGCTAGAGTATGGTGATAGTGCTTTAGGCTTAGGTTTAGGGTGAAATTTAGGTTAAGGTTGAGGGTTAGGGTTGGGGTAGGTGTTTGGATTAATGTTAGGGTCAGGTTTAGGGTTTTGGTTTAGAGTTCAGTTTAGATTCAGGGTTAGGGGTAGACTTAGGTTTAGGGCTAGGGTTAGGTTTAGCGTTAGTTTAGCTCAGGGTTAAGGTTTGAATGAAGTTAGGGTAGGTTTAGGGTTATGGTTAGGTTGAAATTTTGGTTAAGTGTGGGGGTTTGGTTTCGGGTTAGGGTTAGAGTTAGGGTTAGTGGTTAAGGTTAGGTTTAGGGTTAAGGTTAGGTTTAGGCTAAGCATTAGGGTTAGAGTTAGGGTTAGTGGTTAGTGTTTCAGTTAGGTTTAGGATAGGGTTATAATTAGGGTTAAGTTTAGGGTTACGGTAAGAGTTAGATTTATGTTTACAGTTAAGGTGAGGGTTTTGCGTAACTGTTACGGTTAGGGTTAGGGCTAGGTTTAGGGTTAGAGTTGGGTTAGGGGTTAGGTTTAGGTTAAGTTTATGGTAGGCTTAAAGTTAGGGTTAAGGTTAGGTTAGGGTTAGGGTCAGGGTTAGGATTAGAATTAGGTTTCGGGCGAGGGTTAGTGTCAGATTTATTACAAGGGTTAGGTTTAGGGTTACAGACGGGCCAAGGTTAAGGTTAGGGTTAGGTTTAGGGGTAGGATTAGGGCTAAAGTTAGGGTTAGCTTTAGGTTAGGGATAGGATGAAGTTTAAGATAGGGTGAGGGTTAGGGTTATGGCTAAGGTTTGGGTTAGTTTTCGGGTTAGTGTTAAGGTTATGTTTAGGGTTAGGGTTAAGTTTATGGGTTGTGTTTAGTTTTAGGGTTAGGGTTAGATTTAAGGTTAGGGTTAAGTTTAGTGTAACAGTTAAGGTTACGGTTTGTGTTAGGCATTGTGGTTGGGGTGAGGTTTAGGTTTAGGGTTAGGGTTGTGTATGCTTAGGATTATGGTTATGGTAAGGTGTTAGGGGTTAGAGGTGTAGTTTAGGGTTAGGGGTGGGTGAGGGTTCTGGTAAAGCATTGTGGTTCCGACCATGGTTAGGTTTGGTTTAGGGTTACGGTTAGGTTTATGATTAGGTTTCAGGTTAATGTTCGAGTTAGAGTTAAGGTTTGGGTTAGGCTTTGGTGTTAGGGGTTAGGGTTTTGGGTTAGGGTTAGGGTTATTGTTAGTGCTCAGGGGTTCAGGTTAGTGTTAGGGTTAGGGTTACGGATAGCATCAGGGTTAGGGTTGGGGATACGGTTAGGGGTTAGGGTGAGGGTTACGGTTCCTTTTACAGTTTAGGTGAGGGTTTAGGTTAAGTGTCATCATTAGGGTTAGAGTTAGGGTTATGGTTAGGTGTAGGGCAATATTTAGGTTTAGGTGCCGGTTTAGTGTTAGAGTCAGTGGTCAATTTAGGGTCAAGGTTAGATTTAGGGTTAGGGTAAGGTTTAGGTCTAGGGTTAGGATTAGGTTTAGGGTTAGGTTCAGGGCTATTGTAAGGGTTAGGTTTAGGGTTCCATTTGGACTAGCATTATGGTTAGAGTTATGTTCAAGGATAGGGTTTGGGTTAGGTTTAGGTTTAGGGTTAGGGTTTGGATGAAGTTTAGGATAGGGTGAGGGTTATTTTTATGGTTTGGGCTAAAGATTGGTTTTGTGTTCAGCTTAGTGTTAAGGTTAGGTTTAGGGTTCGGTTTTGGGTTAGGGGTTATGTTTAGGGTTTGGGTTACGCTTTGGTTTAGGGTTAGTGAAGTTTAGGTTAAGGGTGAGGGTTAGGATAAAGGTTAGGATTAGGTTTATGGTAAGGTGTTAGTGGTTAGAGGTGTAGTTTAGGGTTAGGGTTTGGGTGAGGGTTCCGGTTAGGAATTGTGGTTCTGGTCATGGTTGGGTTTGGTTTAGGTTTATGATTAGGTTTCGGGTTAGTGTTAGAGTTAGGGTGAGAGTTAGGGTTAAGGTTTGGATTAGGCTTGGGTGTTAGGGGTTAGGGTTTGTGTTAGAGTTAGGGTTATCGTTAGGGCTCAGGGGTTTCAGGTTAGTTTTAGGGTTAAGGTTAGGGATTGCATTAGGGTTAGGTTTGGGGAATACGGTTAGGGGTTAGGGTGAGGGTTACGGTTAGTTTTGCAGTTAAAGTGTGGGTTTAGGATAAGTGTTATGATTAGGGTTAGAGTTGGAGTTATTTTTAGGTTTAGGGTTAGGTGTAGGGGAAGATTTAGGTTTAGGTCCAGGTTTAGGGTTAGAGTTAGTGTTCTCTTTAGGGTCAAGGGTGCAGTTAGGGTTAGGCTAGGATTAGGTCTAGGGCTAGGATTAGGTTTAGGGTTAATTTCCGGGCTATTGTAAGGGTTAGGTTTAGGGTTACAGATGGACTAGCGTTATGGTTAGAGGTAGGTTTAAGGTTAGGGTTTGGGTTAGGTTTAGGTTTAAGGTAGCGTTAGAGTTTGGATGAAGTTTAGGATAGCGTGAGGGTTATTTTTATGGTTAGGGCTAGAGTTTGGGTTTGTGTCCAGGTTAGCTTTAAGGCTAGGGTTCAGGTTAGGGTTAGGGGTTATGTTTAGGGTTAGGGTTATGTTTTGGTTTAGGGTTAGTGTGAAGTTTAGGTTAAGGGTGAGGGTTAGGATAAGAGTTAGAATTAGGGTTAGGATTATAGTTAGTGTTAGAGGTTAGATTTAGGATGCTAACGTTAGGTTTATGGTTAGGGTTGGGTTAATGTTAGAGTTAGGGTTAGATTAGGTTTAATGTTCGTGTTTGGGTTAGGGATAAGGTTAGGGATAGCATTAGGTTTAGGGTTGGGGATACGGTTAGGGGTTAGGGTGAGGGTTGTGGTTAGGGTGTGGGTTAGGGTTAGGTTTACAGTTAAGGTGAGGGTTTAGGGTCAGTGTTATAGTTAGGGTTCGAGTTAGAGTTTGGGTTAGGTTTAGGGTGAAGTTTCAGTTAATAGTAAGGGTCAGGGTAAGGGTTAGGGTTAAGATTACAGTTAGGGTTAAGGTTAGGGTAGGGGTAAGGTTAGGGTTAAGGCTAGGTTTACGGTAAAGGGTAGGGCTAGGTTAGGGTTAGGTTTAGAGTTAGAGCTAGTACTAGGGTTTAGGGTAAGAGGTAGGGTCAGGTTTAGAGTTTTTGTTAGTTTTAGGGTGGAGTTAAGGTTAAGTTTAGCGTTAGGGTAAGTGTTAGGTTTAGGTCAGGGTTAAGGTTAGGGTTAGGGAAAGGGTTAGGTGTTCGTGGGAGGGTTAGTGTTAGGTTTACACTTAAGCTGCTGTTTTACAGTGTTACGGTTAGGTCAGGGTTGTAGTTAGGGTTAGGATGAGGTTTAGGTTTAGGGCTATATTTAGGGGATTGTTTAGGGTTTTTTAGGGTTAGGTTTGGTTTTAGGGTTAAGGTTAGGCTTAGGTTTATCTTGAAATTTATGTTAAGGATGAGGGTTAGGGTTAGCGTTAGGGTTAGGTGTTTGGGCTAAGGTTAGGGTTAGGTTTAGGGTTTGGGTTGGGGTTAGGTGTTTCGGTTAATGTTAGGGTCAGGTTTAGGGTAAGGGTTAGGGTTCGGTTTAGGATCAGGCTTACGGTTAGGGTTAGAATTAGGGTTAGTGGTTAGGCTTAGGCTTAGGGTTAAGGTTAGGTTTAGGCTAAAGATCAGGATTTGATTTCGAGTTAGGTGTTAGTGTTTCGGTTAGGTTTAGGGTAGGGTTATATTTAGGGTTAGGTTAAGAGTTAGATTTATGGTTACAGTTAAGGGGAGGGTTTTGGGTAAGTGTTACATTTAGGGTTAGGGTTAGGTTTAGGCCTAGGGCTAGGGTTAGGTTTAGATTTCGGGTTAGAGGTTAGGGTTAGGTTTAAGTTTATGGTAGGGTAAAGTTAGGGTTAAGGTTTGGTTAGGGTTAGGGTCAGGGTTAGGATTAGGATTAGGTTTAGGGTGAGGGTTAGGGTCAGAGTTATTGTAAGGGTTAGGTTTGGGGTTACAGGTGGGCCAAGGTTAAGGTTAGGGTCAGGGTTAAAGTTAGGGTGTGCTTTAGATTAGGGATAGGGTGAAGTTTAAGATAGGGTGAGGGTTAGGGTTATGGCTAAGGTTTGCTTGAGTTTTCAGGTTAGTGTTAAGGTTATGTTTAGGGTTAGGAATAAGTTTATGGGTTCTGTTTACTTTTAGGGTTAGGGGTAGATTTTAGGTTAGGGTTAAGTTCAGTGTTACGGTTAGGGTTAGGTTTACGGCATGTGTTAGGCATTGTGGTTGGTGTGAGGATTAGGTTTAGGATTAGGGTTGGGTAGGGTTAGAATTATGGTTATGGTAAGGTGTTAGGGATTAGAGGAGTAGTTTTGGGTTAGGGCTTGGGTGAGGGTTCCGGTTAGGCATTGTGGTTCTGGTCATGGTTAGGTTTGGTTTAGGGTTAGGGTTAGTTTTATGATTAGGTTTAGGGTTAGTGTTAGAGTTAGGGTCAGGCTTTGGTGCTAGGGGTTAGGTTTTGGGTTAGAGTTAGGGTTATCGTTAGGGCTTAGGTTTTCAGGTGAGTGTTAGGGTTAGGGTTAGGGATAGCGTTAGGGTTAGCTTTTGGGGGTACGGTTAGGGGTTAGGTGAGGGTTACAGTTAGTATTGCAGTTAAGGTTAGGTTTTAGGGCAAGTGTTATGATTAGGGTTAGAGTTAGAGTTAGGGTTAGGTTTAGGGTTAGGTGCAGGGTAAGTTTTAGGTTTAAGTCCTGGTTTAGGGTTAGAGTTAGTGTCCTATTTAGGGTCAAGTTTAGAGTTCGGGGAAGGTTTAGGATTAGGTCTATTGTTGGGCTTAGGATTAGGGTTAGGTTCAGAGCTATTGTAAGGCTTAGGTTTAGGGTTACAGATGGACTAGCTTTACGGTTAGAGTTAGGTTTAAGGTTAGGGTTTGGGCTAGGTTTACGTTTACGGTTATGGTTAGGGTTAGGATTTGGTTGAAGTTTAGCATAGGCTGAGGGTTACTTTTAGGGTTAGGGCTAGAGTTTGGGTTTGTGTTCAGGTTAGTGTTATGGTTAGATTTAGGGTCCAGTTTAGGGTTAGGGGTTATGTTTAGTGTTAGGGTTAGTTTTAGGTTTAGGGTTAGTGTGAAGTTTAGGTTAAGGGTGAGAGTTAGGATTAGGGTTAGTGTTAGACGTTAGGTTTAGGATGCTACTTTTAGGTTTATGGTTAGGGTAGGTTTAAGTTTAGGGTTAATGTTAGGGTTAGTGTTAGATTAGGGTTACTGTTCGTGTTAGGGTTACAGTTAGGGTTAGAGATAGCATTAGGTTTAGGGTTAGGAATATAGTTAGGGGTTAGGGTGAGGGTTGGGGATATGGTGAGGGTTAGGTTTAGGTTTACAGTTAAGGTGAGGGTTTAGGGTAATTGTTATGGTTAGGGTTAGAGTTAGGGTCATGGTGAAGTTTCAGTTAATAGAGGGGTTCAGGGTTAATGTTAGATTTAGGGTTAAGGTTAGTGTTAGGGTTAGGTTTAGGTTAGGGTTAAGGTAGCGGTCGGGTTAGGGTTAAGACTAGGTTTACGGTAAAGTGTAAGGCTAGGTTAGGGTTAGGTTTAGAGTTAGTGCTAGGCTCTAGGGTTAGGGTTAAGGTCAGGTTTAGAGTTATTGTTAGGTTTACGGTTAAGGTTAGGGTAGAGTTAAGGTTAAGGTTAAGTTTAAGGTTAGGGTAAGAGTTAGGTTTACGTCAGGTTTAGGGTTAGGATGAGGGATAGGGTTAGGGTTAGGGAAAGGGTTAGGGTTTCGTGTGAGGATTAGTGTTATGTTTACATTAAGCTGATGTTTTTGGGTGTTACAGTAAGGTTTAGGGTTAGAGTTAGGTTAGGTTTAGAGTTAGGGCTAGAGTATGGTGATAGTGCTTTAGGCTTAGGTTTAGGGTGAAATTTAGGTTAAGGTTGAGGGTTAGGGTTGGGGTAGGTGTTTGGATTAATGTTAGGGTCAGGTTTAGGGTTTTGGTTTAGAGTTCAGTTTAGATTCAGGGTTAGGGGTAGACTTAGGTTTAGGGCTAGGGTTAGGTTTAGCGTTAGTTTAGCTCAGGGTTAAGGTTTGAATGAAGTTAGGGTAGGTTTAGGGTTATGGTTAGGTTGAAATTTTGGTTAAGTGTGGGGGTTTGGTTTCGGGTTAGGGTTAGAGTTAGGGTTAGTGGTTAAGGTTAGGTTTAGGGTTAAGGTTAGGTTTAGGCTAAGCATTAGGGTTAGAGTTAGGGTTAGTGGTTAGTGTTTCAGTTAGGTTTAGGATAGGGTTATAATTAGGGTTAAGTTTAGGGTTACGGTAAGAGTTAGATTTATGTTTACAGTTAAGGTGAGGGTTTTGCGTAACTGTTACGGTTAGGGTTAGGGCTAGGTTTAGGGTTAGAGTTGGGTTAGGGGTTAGGTTTAGGTTAAGTTTATGGTAGGCTTAAAGTTAGGGTTAAGGTTAGGTTAGGGTTAGGGTCAGGGTTAGGATTAGAATTAGGTTTCGGGCGAGGGTTAGTGTCAGATTTATTACAAGGGTTAGGTTTAGGGTTACAGACGGGCCAAGGTTAAGGTTAGGGTTAGGTTTAGGGGTAGGATTAGGGCTAAAGTTAGGGTTAGCTTTAGGTTAGGGATAGGATGAAGTTTAAGATAGGGTGAGGGTTAGGGTTATGGCTAAGGTTTGGGTTAGTTTTCGGGTTAGTGTTAAGGTTATGTTTAGGGTTAGGGTTAAGTTTATGGGTTGTGTTTAGTTTTAGGGTTAGGGTTAGATTTAAGGTTAGGGTTAAGTTTAGTGTAACAGTTAAGGTTACGGTTTGTGTTAGGCATTGTGGTTGGGGTGAGGTTTAGGTTTAGGGTTAGGGTTGTGTATGCTTAGGATTATGGTTATGGTAAGGTGTTAGGGGTTAGAGGTGTAGTTTAGGGTTAGGGGTGGGTGAGGGTTCTGGTAAAGCATTGTGGTTCCGACCATGGTTAGGTTTGGTTTAGGGTTACGGTTAGGTTTATGATTAGGTTTCAGGTTAATGTTCGAGTTAGAGTTAAGGTTTGGGTTAGGCTTTGGTGTTAGGGGTTAGGGTTTTGGGTTAGGGTTAGGGTTATTGTTAGTGCTCAGGGGTTCAGGTTAGTGTTAGGGTTAGGGTTACGGATAGCATCAGGGTTAGGGTTGGGGATACGGTTAGGGGTTAGGGTGAGGGTTACGGTTCCTTTTACAGTTTAGGTGAGGGTTTAGGTTAAGTGTCATCATTAGGGTTAGAGTTAGGGTTATGGTTAGGTGTAGGGCAATATTTAGGTTTAGGTGCCGGTTTAGTGTTAGAGTCAGTGGTCAATTTAGGGTCAAGGTTAGATTTAGGGTTAGGGTAAGGTTTAGGTCTAGGGTTAGGATTAGGTTTAGGGTTAGGTTCAGGGCTATTGTAAGGGTTAGGTTTAGGGTTCCATTTGGACTAGCATTATGGTTAGAGTTATGTTCAAGGATAGGGTTTGGGTTAGGTTTAGGTTTAGGGTTAGGGTTTGGATGAAGTTTAGGATAGGGTGAGGGTTATTTTTATGGTTTGGGCTAAAGATTGGTTTTGTGTTCAGCTTAGTGTTAAGGTTAGGTTTAGGGTTCGGTTTTGGGTTAGGGGTTATGTTTAGGGTTTGGGTTACGCTTTGGTTTAGGGTTAGTGAAGTTTAGGTTAAGGGTGAGGGTTAGGATAAAGGTTAGGATTAGGTTTATGGTAAGGTGTTAGTGGTTAGAGGTGTAGTTTAGGGTTAGGGTTTGGGTGAGGGTTCCGGTTAGGAATTGTGGTTCTGGTCATGGTTGGGTTTGGTTTAGGTTTATGATTAGGTTTCGGGTTAGTGTTAGAGTTAGGGTGAGAGTTAGGGTTAAGGTTTGGATTAGGCTTGGGTGTTAGGGGTTAGGGTTTGTGTTAGAGTTAGGGTTATCGTTAGGGCTCAGGGGTTTCAGGTTAGTTTTAGGGTTAAGGTTAGGGATTGCATTAGGGTTAGGTTTGGGGAATACGGTTAGGGGTTAGGGTGAGGGTTACGGTTAGTTTTGCAGTTAAAGTGTGGGTTTAGGATAAGTGTTATGATTAGGGTTAGAGTTGGAGTTATTTTTAGGTTTAGGGTTAGGTGTAGGGGAAGATTTAGGTTTAGGTCCAGGTTTAGGGTTAGAGTTAGTGTTCTCTTTAGGGTCAAGGGTGCAGTTAGGGTTAGGCTAGGATTAGGTCTAGGGCTAGGATTAGGTTTAGGGTTAATTTCCGGGCTATTGTAAGGGTTAGGTTTAGGGTTACAGATGGACTAGCGTTATGGTTAGAGGTAGGTTTAAGGTTAGGGTTTGGGTTAGGTTTAGGTTTAAGGTAGCGTTAGAGTTTGGATGAAGTTTAGGATAGCGTGAGGGTTATTTTTATGGTTAGGGCTAGAGTTTGGGTTTGTGTCCAGGTTAGCTTTAAGGCTAGGGTTCAGGTTAGGGTTAGGGGTTATGTTTAGGGTTAGGGTTATGTTTTGGTTTAGGGTTAGTGTGAAGTTTAGGTTAAGGGTGAGGGTTAGGATAAGAGTTAGAATTAGGGTTAGGATTATAGTTAGTGTTAGAGGTTAGATTTAGGATGCTAACGTTAGGTTTATGGTTAGGGTTGGGTTAATGTTAGAGTTAGGGTTAGATTAGGTTTAATGTTCGTGTTTGGGTTAGGGATAAGGTTAGGGATAGCATTAGGTTTAGGGTTGGGGATACGGTTAGGGGTTAGGGTGAGGGTTGTGGTTAGGGTGTGGGTTAGGGTTAGGTTTACAGTTAAGGTGAGGGTTTAGGGTCAGTGTTATAGTTAGGGTTCGAGTTAGAGTTTGGGTTAGGTTTAGGGTGAAGTTTCAGTTAATAGTAAGGGTCAGGGTAAGGGTTAGGGTTAAGATTACAGTTAGGGTTAAGGTTAGGGTAGGGGTAAGGTTAGGGTTAAGGCTAGGTTTACGGTAAAGGGTAGGGCTAGGTTAGGGTTAGGTTTAGAGTTAGAGCTAGTACTAGGGTTTAGGGTAAGAGGTAGGGTCAGGTTTAGAGTTTTTGTTAGTTTTAGGGTGGAGTTAAGGTTAAGTTTAGCGTTAGGGTAAGTGTTAGGTTTAGGTCAGGGTTAAGGTTAGGGTTAGGGAAAGGGTTAGGTGTTCGTGGGAGGGTTAGTGTTAGGTTTACACTTAAGCTGCTGTTTTACAGTGTTACGGTTAGGTCAGGGTTGTAGTTAGGGTTAGGATGAGGTTTAGGTTTAGGGCTATATTTAGGGGATTGTTTAGGGTTTTTTAGGGTTAGGTTTGGTTTTAGGGTTAAGGTTAGGCTTAGGTTTATCTTGAAATTTATGTTAAGGATGAGGGTTAGGGTTAGCGTTAGGGTTAGGTGTTTGGGCTAAGGTTAGGGTTAGGTTTAGGGTTTGGGTTGGGGTTAGGTGTTTCGGTTAATGTTAGGGTCAGGTTTAGGGTAAGGGTTAGGGTTCGGTTTAGGATCAGGCTTACGGTTAGGGTTAGAATTAGGGTTAGTGGTTAGGCTTAGGCTTAGGGTTAAGGTTAGGTTTAGGCTAAAGATCAGGATTTGATTTCGAGTTAGGTGTTAGTGTTTCGGTTAGGTTTAGGGTAGGGTTATATTTAGGGTTAGGTTAAGAGTTAGATTTATGGTTACAGTTAAGGGGAGGGTTTTGGGTAAGTGTTACATTTAGGGTTAGGGTTAGGTTTAGGCCTAGGGCTAGGGTTAGGTTTAGATTTCGGGTTAGAGGTTAGGGTTAGGTTTAAGTTTATGGTAGGGTAAAGTTAGGGTTAAGGTTTGGTTAGGGTTAGGGTCAGGGTTAGGATTAGGATTAGGTTTAGGGTGAGGGTTAGGGTCAGAGTTATTGTAAGGGTTAGGTTTGGGGTTACAGGTGGGCCAAGGTTAAGGTTAGGGTCAGGGTTAAAGTTAGGGTGTGCTTTAGATTAGGGATAGGGTGAAGTTTAAGATAGGGTGAGGGTTAGGGTTATGGCTAAGGTTTGCTTGAGTTTTCAGGTTAGTGTTAAGGTTATGTTTAGGGTTAGGAATAAGTTTATGGGTTCTGTTTACTTTTAGGGTTAGGGGTAGATTTTAGGTTAGGGTTAAGTTCAGTGTTACGGTTAGGGTTAGGTTTACGGCATGTGTTAGGCATTGTGGTTGGTGTGAGGATTAGGTTTAGGATTAGGGTTGGGTAGGGTTAGAATTATGGTTATGGTAAGGTGTTAGGGATTAGAGGAGTAGTTTTGGGTTAGGGCTTGGGTGAGGGTTCCGGTTAGGCATTGTGGTTCTGGTCATGGTTAGGTTTGGTTTAGGGTTAGGGTTAGTTTTATGATTAGGTTTAGGGTTAGTGTTAGAGTTAGGGTCAGGCTTTGGTGCTAGGGGTTAGGTTTTGGGTTAGGGTTAGGGTTATCGTTAGGGCTTAGGTTTTCAGGTGAGTGTTAGGGTTAGGGTTAGGGATAGCGTTAGGGTTAGCTTTTGGGGGTACGGTTAGGAGTTAGGTGAGGGTTACAGTTAGTATTGCAGTTAAGGTTAGGTTTTAGGGCAAGTGTTATGATTAGGGTTAGAGTTAGAGTTAGGGTTAGGTTTAGGGTTAGGTGCAGGGTAAGTTTTAGGTTTAAGTCCTGGTTTAGGGTTAGAGTTAGTGTTCTATTTAGGGTCAAGTTTAGAGTTCGGGGTAGGTTTAGGATTAGGTCTATTGTTGGGCTTAGGATTAGGGTTAGGTTCAGAGCTATTGTAAGGCTTAGGTTTAGGGTTACAGATGGACTAGCTTTACGGTTAGAGTTAGGTTTAAGGTTAGGGTTTGGGCTAGGTTTACGTTTACGGTTATGGTTAGGGTTAGGATTTGGTTGAAGTTTAGCATAGGCTGAGGGTTACTTTTAGGGTTAGGGCTAGAGTTTGGGTTTGTGTTCAGGTTAGTGTTATGGTTAGATTTAGGTCCAGTTTAGGGTTAGGGGTTATGTTTACTGTTAGGGTTAGTTTTAGGTTTAGGGTTAGTGTGAAGTTTAGGTTAAGGGTGAGAGTTAGGATTAGGGTTAGTGTTAGACGTTAGGTTTAGGATGCTACTTTTAGGTTTATGGTTAGGGTAGGTTTAAGTTTAGGGTTAATGTTAGGGTTAGTGTTAGATTAGGGTTACTGTTCGTGTTAGGGTTACAGTTAGGGTTAGAGATAGCATTAGGTTTAGGGTTAGGAATATAGTTAGGGGTTAGGGTGAGGGTTGGGGATATGGTGAGGGTTAGGTTTAGGTTTACAGTTAAGGTGAGGGTTTAGGGTAATTGTTATGGTTAGGGTTAGAGTTAGGGTCATGGTGAAGTTTCAGTTAATAGAGGGGTTCAGGGTTAATGTTAGATTTAGGGTTAAGGTTAGTGTTAGGGTTAGGTTTAGGTTAGGGTTAAGGTAGCGGTCGGGTTAGGGTTAAGACTAGGTTTACGGTAAAGTGTAAGGCTAGGTTAGGGTTAGGTTTAGAGTTAGTGCTAGGCTCTAGGGTTAGGGTTAAGGTCAGGTTTAGAGTTATTGTTAGGTTTACGGTTAAGGTTAGGGTAGAGTTAAGGTTAAGGTTAAGTTTAAGGTTAGGGTAAGAGTTAGGTTTACGTCAGGTTTAGGGTTAGGATGAGGGATAGGGTTAGGGTTAGGGAAAGGGTTAGGGTTTCGTGTGAGGATTAGTGTTATGTTTACATTAAGCTGATGTTTTTGGGTGTTACAGTAAGGTTTAGGGTTAGAGTTAGGTTAGGTTTAGAGTTAGGGCTAGAGTATGGTGATAGTGCTTTAGGCTTAGGTTTAGGGTGAAATTTAGGTTAAGGTTGAGGGTTAGGGTTGGGGTAGGTGTTTGGATTAATGTTAGGGTCAGGTTTAGGGTTTTGGTTTAGAGTTCAGTTTAGATTCAGGGTTAGGGGTAGACTTAGGTTTAGGGCTAGGGTTAGGTTTAGCGTTAGTTTAGCTCAGGGTTAAGGTTTGAATGAAGTTAGGGTAGGTTTAGGGTTATGGTTAGGTTGAAATTTGGGTTAAGTGTGGGGGTTTGGTTTCGGGTTAGGGTTAGAGTTAGGGTTAGTGGTTAAGGTTAGGTTTAGGGTTAAGGTTAGGTTTAGGCTAAGCATTAGGGTTAGAGTTAGGGTTAGTGGTTAGTGTTTCAGTTAGGTTTAGGATAGGGTTATAATTAGGGTTAAGTTTCGGGTTACGGTAAGAGTTAGATTTATGTTTACAGTTAAGGTGAGGGTTTTGCGTAACTGTTACGGTTAGGGTTAGGGCTAGGTTTAGGGTTAGAGTTGGGTTAGGGGTTAGGTTTAGGTTAAGTTTATGGTAGGCTTAAAGTTAGGGTTAAGGTTAGGTTAGGGTTAGGGTCAGGGTTAGGATTAGAATTAGGTTTCGGGCGAGGGTTAGTGTCAGATTTATTACAAGGGTTAGGTTTAGGGTTACAGACGGGCCAAGGTTAAGGTTAGGGTTAGGTTTAGGGGTAGGATTAGGGCTAAAGTTAGGGTTAGCTTTAGGTTAGGGATAGGATGAAGTTTAAGATAGGGTGAGGGTTAGGGTTATGGCTAAGGTTTGGGTTAGTTTTCGGGTTAGTGTTAAGGTTATGTTTAGGGTTAGGGTTAAGTTTATGGGTTGTGTTTAGTTTTAGGGTTAGGGTTAGATTTAAGGTTAGGGTTAAGTTTAGTGTAACAGTTAAGGTTACGGTTTGTGTTAGGCATTGTGGTTGGGGTGAGGTTTAGGTTTAGGGTTAGGGTTGTGTATGCTTAGGATTATGGTTATGGTAAGGTGTTAGGGGTTAGAGGTGTAGTTTAGGGTTAGGGGTGGGTGAGGGTTCTGGTAAAGCATTGTGGTTCCGACCATGGTTAGGTTTGGTTTAGGGTTACGGTTAGGTTTATGATTAGGTTTCAGGTTAATGTTCGAGTTAGAGTTAAGGTTTGGGTTAGGCTTTGGTGTTAGGGGTTAGGGTTTTGGGTTAGGGTTAGGGTTATTGTTAGTGCTCAGGGGTTCAGGTTAGTGTTAGGGTTAGGGTTACGGATAGCATCAGGGTTAGGGTTGGGGATACGGTTAGGGGTTAGGGTGAGGGTTACGGTTCCTTTTACAGTTTAGGTGAGGGTTTAGGTTAAGTGTCATCATTAGGGTTAGAGTTAGGGTTATGGTTAGGTGTAGGGCAATATTTAGGTTTAGGTGCCGGTTTAGTGTTAGAGTCAGTGGTCAATTTAGGGTCAAGGTTAGATTTAGGGTTAGGGTAAGGTTTAGGTCTAGGGTTAGGATTAGGTTTAGGGTTAGGTTCAGGGCTATTGTAAGGGTTAGGTTTAGGGTTCCATTTGGACTAGCATTATGGTTAGAGTTATGTTCAAGGATAGGGTTTGGGTTAGGTTTAGGTTTAGGGTTAGGGTTTGGATGAAGTTTAGGATAGGGTGAGGGTTATTTTTATGGTTTGGGCTAAAGATTGGTTTTGTGTTCAGCTTAGTGTTAAGGTTAGGTTTAGGGTTCGGTTTTGGGTTAGGGGTTATGTTTAGGGTTTGGGTTACGCTTTGGTTTAGGGTTAGTGAAGTTTAGGTTAAGGGTGAGGGTTAGGATAAAGGTTAGGATTAGGTTTATGGTAAGGTGTTAGTGGTTAGAGGTGTAGTTTAGGGTTAGGGTTTGGGTGAGGGTTCCGGTTAGGAATTGTGGTTCTGGTCATGGTTGGGTTTGGTTTAGGTTTATGATTAGGTTTCGGGTTAGTGTTAGAGTTAGGGTGAGAGTTAGGGTTAAGGTTTGGATTAGGCTTGGGTGTTAGGGGTTAGGGTTTGTGTTAGAGTTAGGGTTATCGTTAGGGCTCAGGGGTTTCAGGTTAGTTTTAGGGTTAAGGTTAGGGATTGCATTAGGGTTAGGTTTGGGGGATACGGTTAGGGGTTAGGGTGAGGGTTACGGTTAGTTTTGCAGTTAAAGTGTGGGTTTAGGATAAGTGTTATGATTAGGGTTAGAGTTGGAGTTATTTTTAGGTTTAGGGTTAGGTGTAGGGGAAGATTTAGGTTTAGGTCCAGGTTTAGGGTTAGAGTTAGTGTTCTCTTTAGGGTCAAGGGTGCAGTTAGGGTTAGGCTAGGATTAGGTCTAGGGCTAGGATTAGGTTTAGGGTTAATTTCCGGGCTATTGTAAGGGTTAGGTTTAGGGTTACAGATGGACTAGCGTTATGGTTAGAGGTAGGTTTAAGGTTAGGGTTTGGGTTAGGTTTAGGTTTAGGTTTAAGGTAGCGTTAGAGTTTGGATGAAGTTTAGGATAGCGTGAGGGTTATTTTTATGGTTAGGGCTAGAGTTTGGGTTTGTGTCCAGGTTAGCTTTAAGGCTAGGGTTCAGGTTAGGGTTAGGGGTTATGTTTAGGGTTAGGGTTAGTGTGAAGTTTAGGTTAAGGGTGAGGGTTAGGATAAGAGTTAGAATTAGGGTTAGGATTATAGTTAGTGTTAGAGGTTAGATTTAGGATGCTAACGTTAGGTTTATGGTTAGGGTTGGGTTAATGTTAGAGTTAGGGTTAGATTAGGTTTAATGTTCGTGTTTGGGTTAGGGATAAGGTTAGGGATAGCATTAGGTTTAGGGTTGGGGATACGGTTAGGGGTTAGGGTGAGGGTTGTGGTTAGGGTGTGGGTTAGGGTTAGGTTTACAGTTAAGGTGAGGGTTTAGGGTCAGTGTTATAGTTAGGGTTCGAGTTAGAGTTTGGGTTAGGTTTAGGGTGAAGTTTCAGTTAATAGTAAGGGTCAGGGTAAGGGTTAGGGTTAAGATTACAGTTAGGGTTAAGGTTAGGGTAGGGGTAAGGTTAGGGTTAAGGCTAGGTTTACGGTAAAGGGTAGGGCTAGGTTAGGGTTAGGTTTAGAGTTAGAGCTAGTACTAGGGTTTAGGGTAAGAGGTAGGGTCAGGTTTAGAGTTTTTGTTAGTTTTAGGGTGGAGTTAAGGTTAAGTTTAGCGTTAGGGTAAGTGTTAGGTTTAGGTCAGGGTTAAGGTTAGGGTTAGGGAAAGGGTTAGGTGTTCGTGGGAGGGTTAGTGTTAGGTTTACACTTAAGCTGCTGTTTTACAGTGTTACGGTTAGGTCAGGGTTGTAGTTAGGGTTAGGATGAGGTTTAGGTTTAGGGCTATATTTAGGGGATTGTTTAGGGTTTTTTAGGGTTAGGTTTGGTTTTAGGGTTAAGGTTAGGCTTAGGTTTATCTTGAAATTTATGTTAAGGATGAGGGTTAGGGTTAGCGTTAGGGTTAGGTGTTTGGGTTAAGGTTAGGGTTAGGTTTAGGGTTTGGGTTGGGGTTAGGTGTTTCGGTTAATGTTAGGGTCAGGTTTAGGGTAAGGGTTAGGGTTCGGTTTAGGATCAGGCTTACGGTTAGGGTTAGAATTAGGGTTAGTGGTTAGGCTTAGGCTTAGGGTTAAGGTTAGGTTTAGGCTAAAGATCAGGATTTGATTTCGAGTTAGGTGTTAGTGTTTCGGTTAGGTTTAGGGTAGGGTTATATTTAGGGTTAGGTTAAGAGTTAGATTTATGGTTACAGTTAAGGGGAGGGTTTTGGGTAAGTGTTACATTTAGGGTTAGGGTTAGGTTTAGGCCTAGGGCTAGGGTTAGGTTTAGATTTCGGGTTAGAGGTTAGGGTTAGGTTTAAGTTTATGGTAGGGTAAAGTTAGGGTTAAGGTTTGGTTAGGGTTAGGGTCAGGGTTAGGATTAGGATTAGGTTTAGGGTGAGGGTTAGGGTCAGAGTTATTGTAAGGGTTAGGTTTGGGGTTACAGGTGGGCCAAGGTTAAGGTTAGGGTCAGGGTTAAAGTTAGGGTGTGCTTTAGATTAGGGATAGGGTGAAGTTTAAGATAGGGTGAGGGTTAGGGTTATGGCTAAGGTTTGCTTGAGTTTTCAGGTTAGTGTTAAGGTTATGTTTAGGGTTAGGAATAAGTTTATGGGTTCTGTTTACTTTTAGGGTTAGGGGTAGATTTTAGGTTAGGGTTAAGTTCAGTGTTACGGTTAGGGTTAGGTTTACGGTATGTGTTAGGCATTGTGGTTGGTGTGAGGATTAGGTTTAGGATTAGGGTTGGGTAGGGTTAGAATTATGGTTATGGTAAGGTGTTAGGGATTAGAGGAGTAGTTTTGGGTTAGGGCTTGGGTGAGGGTTCCGGTTAGGCATTGTGGTTCTGGTCATGGTTAATTTTGGTTTAGGGTTAGGGTTAGTTTTATGATTAGGTTTAGGGTTAGTTTTATGATTAGGTTTAGGGTTAGTGTTAGAGTTAGGGTCAGGCTTTGGTGCTAGGGGTTAGGTTTTGGGTTAGGGTTAGGGTTATCGTTAGGGCTTAGGTTTTCAGGTGAGTGTTAGGGTTAGAGATAGCGTTAGGGTTAGCTTTTGGGGGTACGGTTAGGGGTTAGGTGAGGGTTACAGTTAGTATTGCAGTTAAGGTTAGGTTTTATGGCAAGTGTTATGATTAGGGTTAGAGTTAGAGTTAGGGTTAGGTTTAGGGTTAGGTGCAGGGTAAGTTTTAGTTTTAAGTCCTGGTTTAGGGTTAGAGTTAGTGTCCTATTTAGGGTCAAGTTTAGAGTTCGGGGAAGGTTTAGGATTAGGTCTATTGTTGGACTTAGGATTAGGGTTAGGTTCAGAGCTATTGTAAGGCTTAGGTTTAGGGTTACAGATGGACTAGCTTTACGGTTAGAGTTAGGTTTAAGGTTAGGGTTTGGGCTAGGTTTACGTTTACGGTTATGGTTAGGGTTAGGATTTGGTTGAAGTTTAGCATAGGCTGAGGGTTACTTTTAGGGTTAGGGCTAGAGTTTGGGTTTGTGTTCAGGTTAGTGTTATGGTTAGATTTAGGGTCCAGTTTAGGGTTAGGGGTTATGTTTAGTGTTAGGGTTAGTTTTAGGTTTAGGGTTAGTGTGAAGTTTAGGTTAAGGGTGAGAGTTAGGATTAGGGTTAGTGTTAGACATTAGGTTTAGGATGCGACTTTTAGGTTTATGGTTAGGGTAGGTTTAAGTTTAGGGTTAATGTTAGGGTTAGTGTTAGATTAGGGTTCCTGTTCGTGTTAGGGTTACAGTTAGGGTTAGGGATAGCATTAGGTTTAGGGTTAGGAATATAGTTAGGGGTTAGGGTGAGGGTTGGGGATATGGTGAGGGTTAGGTTTAGGTTTACAGTTAAGGTGAGGGTTTAGGGTAATTGTTATGGTTAGGGTTAGAGTTAGGGTCATGGTGAAGTTTCAGTTAATAGAGGGGTTCAGGGTTAATGTTAGATTTAGGGTTAAGGTTAGTGTTAGGGTTAGGTTTAGGTTAGGGTTAAGGTAGCGGTCGGGTTAGGGTTAAGACTAGGTTTACGGTAAAGTGTAAGGCTAGGTTAGGGTTAGGTTTAGAGTTAGTGCTAGGCTCTAGGGTTAGGGTTAAGGTCAGGTTTAGAGTTATTGTTAGGTTTACGGTTAAGGTTAGGGTAGAGTTAAGGTTAAGGTTAAGTTTAAGGTTAGGGTAAGAGTTAGGTTTACGTCAGGTTTAGGGTTAGGATGAGGGATAGGGTTAGGGTTAGGGAAAGGGTTAGGGTTTCGTGTGAGGATTAGTGTTATGTTTACATTAAGCTGATGTTTTTGGGTGTTACAGTAAGGTTTAGGGTTAGAGTTAGGTTAGGTTTAGAGTTAGGGCTAGAGTATGGTGATAGTGCTTTAGGCTTAGGTTTAGGGTGAAATTTAGGTTAAGGATGAGGGTTAGGGTTGGGGTAGGTGTTTGGATTAATGTTAGGGTCAGGTTTAGGGTTTTGGTTTAGAGTTCAGTTTAGATTCAGGGTTAGGGGTAGACTTAGGTTTAGGGCTAGGGTTAGGTTTAGCGTTAGTTTAGCTCAGGGTTAAGGTTTGAATGAGGTTAGGGTAGGTTTAGGGTTATGGTTAGGTTGAAATTTGGGTTAAGTGTGGGGGTTTGGTTTCGGGTTAGGGTTAGAGTTAGGGTTAGTGGTTAAGGTTAGGTTTAGGGTTAAGGTTAGGTTTAGGCTAAGCATTAGGGTTAGAGTTAGGGTTAGTGGTTAGTGTTTCAGTTAGGTTTAGGATAGGGTTATAATTAGGGTTAAGTTTAGGGTTACGGTAAGAGTTAGATTTATGTTTACAGTTAAGGTGAGGGTTTTGCGTAACTGTTACGGATAGGGTTAGGGCTAGGTTTTGGGTTAGAGTTGGGTTAGGGGTTAGGTTTAGGTTACGTTTATGGTAGGCTTAAAGTTAGGGTTAAGGTTAGGTTAGGGTTAGGGTCAGGGTTAGGATTAGAATTAGGTTTCGGGCGAGGGTTAGTGTCAGATTTATTACAAGGGTTAGGTTTAGGGTTACAGACGGGCCAAGGTTAAGGTTAGGGTTAGGTTTAGGGGTAGGATTAGGGCTAAAGTTAGGGTTAGCTTTAGGTTAGGGATAGGATGAAGTTTAAGATAGGGTGAGGGTTAGGGTTATGGCTAAGGTTTGGGTTAGTTTTCGGGTTAGTGTTAAGGTTATGTTTAGGGTTAGGGTTAAGTTTATGGGTTGTGTTTAGTTTTAGGGTTAGGGTTAGATTTAAGGTTAGGGTTAAGTTTAGTGTAACAGTTAAGGTTACGGTTTGTGTTAGGCATTGTGGTTGGGGTGAGGTTTAGGTTTAGGGTTAGGGTTGTGTATGCTTAGGATTATGGTTATGGTAAGGTGTTAGGGGTTAGAAGTGTAGTTTAGGGTTAGGGGTGGGTGAGGGTTCTGGTAAAGCATTGTGGTTCTGACCATGGTTAGGTTTGGTTTAGGGTTACGGTTAGGTTTATGATTAGGTTTCAGGTTAATGTTCGAGTTCGAGTTAAGGTTTGGGTTAGGCTTTGGTGTTAGGGGTTAGGGTTTTGGGTTAGGGTTAGGGTTATTGTTAGTGCTCAGGGGTTCAGGTTAGTGTTAGGGTTAGGGTTACGGATAGCATCAGGGTTAGGGTTGGGGATACGGTTGGGGTTAGGGTGAGGGTTACGGTTACTTTTACAGTTTAGGTGAGGGTTTAGGTTAAGTGTCATCATTAGGGTTAGAGTTAGGGTTATGGTTAGGTGTAGGGCAATATTTAGGTTTAGGTGCCGGTTTAGTGTTAGAGTCAGTGGTCAATTTAGGGTCAAGGTTAGATTTAGGGTTAGGGTAAGGTTTAGGTCTAGGGTTAGGATTAGGTTTAGGGTTAGGTTCAGGGCTATTGTAAGGGTTAGGTTTAGGGTTCCATTTGGACTAGCATTATGGTTAGAGTTATGTTCAAGGATAGGGTTTGGGTTAGGTTTAGGGTTAGGGTTAGGGTTTGGATGAAGTTTAGGATAGGGTGAGGGTTATTTTTATGGTTTGGGCTAAAGATTGGTTTTGTGTTCAGCTTAGTGTTAAGGTTAGGTTTAGGGTTCGGTTTTGGGTTAGGGGTTATGTTTAGGGTTTGGGTTACGCTTTGGTTTAGGGTTAGTGAAGTTTAGGTTAAGGGTGAGGGTTAGGATAAAGGTTAGGATTAGGTTTATGGTAAGGTGTTAGTGGTTAGAGGTGTAGTTTAGGGTTAGGGTTTGGGTGAGGGTTCTGGTTAGGAATTGTGGTTCTGGTCATGGTTGGGTTTGGTTTAGGTTTATGATTAGGTTTCGGGTTAGTGTTAGAGTTAGGGTGAGAGTTAGGGTTAAGGTTTGGATTAGGCTTTGGTGTTAGGGGTTAGGGTTTGTGTTAGAGTTAGGGTTATCGTTAGGGCTCAGGGGTTTCAGGTTAGTTTTAGGGTTAAGGTTAGGGATTGCATTAGGGTTAGGTTTGGGGAATACGGTTAGGGGTTAGGGTGAGGGTTACGGTTAGTTTTGCAGTTAAAGTGTGGGTTTAGGATAAGTGTTATGATTAGGGTTAGAGTTGGAGTTATTTTTAGGTTTAGGGTTAGGTGTAGGGGAAGATTTAGGTTTAGGTCCAGGTTTAGGGTTAGAGTTAGTGTTCTCTTTAGGGTCAAGGGTGCAGTTAGGGTTAGGCTAGGATTAGGTCTAGGGCTAGGATTAGGTTTAGGGTTAATTTCCGGGCTATTGTAAGGGTTAGGTTTAGGGTTACAGATGGACTAGCGTTATGGTTAGAGGTAGGTTTAAGGTTAGGGTTTGGGTTAGGTTTAGGTTTAGGTTTAAGGTAGCGTTAGAGTTTGGATGAAGTTTAGGATAGCGTGAGGGTTATTTTTATGGTTAGGGCTAGAGTTTGGGTTTGTGTCCAGGTTAGCTTTAAGGCTAGGGTTCAGGTTAGGGTTAGGGGTTATGTTTAGGGTTAGGGTTATGTTTTGGTTTAGGGTTAGTGTGAAGTTTAGGTTAAGGGTGAGGGTTAGGATAAGAGTTAGAATTAGGGTTAGGATTATAGTTAGTGTTAGAGGTTAGATTTAGGATGCTAACGTTAGGTTTATGGTTAGGGTTGGGTTAATGTTAGAGTTAGGGTTAGATTAGGTTTAATGTTCGTGTTTGGGTTAGGGATAAGGTTAGGGATAGCATTAGGTTTAGGGTTGGGGATACGGTTAGGGGTTAGGGTGAGGGTTGTGGTTAGGGTGTGGGTTAGGGTTAGGTTTACAGTTAAGGTGAGGGTTTAGGGTCAGTGTTATAGTTAGGGTTCGAGTTAGAGTTTGGGTTAGGTTTAGGGTGAAGTTTCAGTTAATAGTAAGGGTCAGGGTAAGGGTTAGGGTTAAGATTACAGTTAGGGTTAAGTTTAGTGTTAGGGTTAGGGTTAGGGTAGGGGTAAGGTTAGGGTTAAGGCTAGGTTTACGGTAAAGGGTAGGGCAAGGTTAGGGTTAGGTTTAGAGTTAGAGCTAGTACTAGGGTTTAGGGTAAGAGGCAGGGTCAGGTTTAGAGTTTTTGTTAGTTTTAGGGTGGAGTTAAGGTTAAGTTTAGCGTTAGGGTAAGTGTTAGGTTTAGGTCAGGGTTAAGGTTAGGGTTAGGGAAAGGGTTAGGTGTTCGTGGGAGGGTTAGTGTTAGGTTTACACTTAAGCTGATGTTTTACAGTGTTACGGTTAGGTCAGGGTTGTAGTTAGGGTTAGGATGAGGTTTAGGTTTAGGGCTATATTTAGGGGATTGTTTAGGGTTTTTTAGGGTTAGGTTTGGTTTTAGGGTTAAGGTTAGGCTTAGGTTTATCTTGAAATTTATGTTAAGGATGAGGGTTAGGGTTAGCGTTAGGGTTAGGTGTTTGGGTTAAGGTTAGGGTTAGGTTTAGGGTTTGGGTTGGGGTTAGGTGTTTCGGTTAATGTTAGGGTCAGGTTTAGGGTAAGGGTTAGGGTTCGGTTTAGGATCAGGCTTACGGTTAGGGTTAGAATTAGGGTTAGTGGTTAGGCTTAGGCTTAGG
This sequence comes from Elephas maximus indicus, assembly GCF_024166365.1. Classification (NCBI taxonomy): domain Eukaryota; kingdom Metazoa; phylum Chordata; class Mammalia; order Proboscidea; family Elephantidae; genus Elephas; species Elephas maximus. The sequence goes on along the minus strand of NW_026060234.1, from coordinate 1,697,325 downwards.
GTTAAGGTTAGGTTTAGGCTAAAGATCAGGATTTGATTTCGAGTTAGGTGTTAGTGTTTCGGTTAGGTTTAGGGTAGGGTTATATTTAGGGTTAGGTTAAGAGTTAGATTTATGGTTACAGTTAAGGGGAGGGTTTTGGGTAAGTGTTACATTTAGGGTTAGGGTTAGGTTTAGGCCTAGGGCTAGGGTTAGGTTTAGATTTCGGGTTAGAGGTTAGGGTTAGGTTTAAGTTTATGGTAGGGTAAAGTTAGGGTTAAGGTTTGGTTAGGGTTAGGGTCAGGGTTAGGATTAGGATTAGGTTTAGGGTGAGGGTTAGGGTCAGAGTTATTGTAAGGGTTAGGTTTGGGGTTACAGGTGGGCCAAGGTTAAGGTTAGGGTCAGGGTTAAAGTTAGGGTGTGCTTTAGATTAGGGATAGGGTGAAGTTTAAGATAGGGTGAGGGTTAGGGTTATGGCTAAGGTTTGCTTGAGTTTTCAGGTTAGTGTTAAGGTTATGTTTAGGGTTAGGAATAAGTTTATGGGTTCTGTTTACTTTTAGGGTTAGGGGTAGATTTTAGGTTAGGGTTAAGTTCAGTGTTACGGTTAGGGTTAGGTTTACGGTATGTGTTAGGCATTGTGGTTGGTGTGAGGATTAGGTTTAGGATTAGGGTTGGGTAGGGTTAGAATTATGGTTATGGTAAGGTGTTAGGGATTAGAGGAGTAGTTTTGGGTTAGGGCTTGGGTGAGGGTTCCGGTTAGGCATTGTGGTTCTGGTCATGGTTAGTTTTGGTTTAGGGTTAGGGTTAGTTTTATGATTAGGTTTAGGGTTAGTTTTATGATTAGGTTTAGGGTTAGTGTTAGAGTTAGGGTCAGGCTTTGGTGCTAGGGGTTAGGTTTTGGGTTAGGGTTAGGGTTATCGTTAGGGCTTAGGTTTTCAGGTGAGTGTTAGGGTTAGGGTTAGGGATAGCGTTAGGGTTAGCTTTTGGGGGTACGGTTAGGGGTTAGGTGAGGGTTACAGTTAGTATTGCAGTTAAGGTTAGGTTTTAGGGCAAGTGTTATGATTAGGGTTAGAGTTAGAGTTAGGGTTAGGTTTAGGGTTAGGTGCAGGGTAAGTTTTAGGTTTAAGTCCTGGTTTAGGGTTAGAGTTAGTGTCCTATTTAGGGTCAAGTTTAGAGTTCGGGGAAGGTTTAGGATTAGGTCTATTGTTGGGCTTAGGATTAGGGTTAGGTTCAGAGCTATTGTAAGGCTTAGGTTTAGGGTTACAGATGGACTAGCTTTACGGTTAGAGTTAGGTTTAAGGTTAGGGTTTGGGCTAGGTTTACGTTTACGGTTATGGTTAGGGTTAGGATTTGGTTGAAGTTTAGCATAGGCTGAGGGTTACTTTTAGGGTTAGGGCTAGAGTTTGGGTTTGTGTTCAGGTTAGTGTTATGGTTAGATTTAGGGTCCAGTTTAGGGTTAGGGGTTATGTTTAGTGTTAGGGTTAGTTTTAGGTTTAGGGTTAGTGTGAAGTTTAGGTTAAGGGTGAGAGTTAGGATTAGGGTTAGTGTTAGACGTTAGGTTTAGGATGCTACTGTTAGGTTTATGGTTAGGGTAGGTTTAAGTTTAGGGTTAATGTTAGGGTTAGTGTTAGATTAGGGTTACTGTTCGTGTTAGGGTTACAGGTAGGGTTAGGGATAGCATTAGGTTTAGGGTTAGGAATATAGTTAGGGGTTAGGGTGAGGGTTGGGGATATGGTGAGGGTTAGGTTTAGGTTTACAGTTAAGGTGAGGGTTTAGGGTAATTGTTATGGTTAGGGTTAGAGTTAGGGTCATGGTGAAGTTTCAGTTAATAGAGGGGTTCAGGGTTAATGTTAGATTTAGGGTTAAGGTTAGTGTTAGGGTTAGGTTTAGGTTAGGGTTAAGGTAGCGGTCGGGTTAGGGTTAAGACTAGGTTTACGGTAAAGTGTAAGGCTAGGTTAGGGTTAGGTTTAGAGTTAGTGCTAGGCTCTAGGGTTAGGGTTAAGGTCAGGTTTAGAGTTATTGTTAGGTTTACGGTTAAGGTTAGGGTAGAGTTAAGGTTAAGGTTAAGTTTAAGTTTAGGGTAAGAGTTAGGTTTACGTCAGGTTTAGGGTTAGGATGAGGGATAGGGTTAGGGTTAGGGAAAGGGTTAGGGTTTCGTGTGAGGATTAGTGTTATGTTTACATTAAGCTGATGTTTTTGGGTGTTACAGTAAGGTTTAGGGTTAGAGTTAGGTTAGGTTTAGAGTTAGGGCTAGAGTATGGTGATAGTGCTTTAGGCTTAGGTTTAGGGTGAAATTTAGGTTAAGGATGAGGGTTAGGGTTGGGGTAGGTGTTTGGATTAATGTTAGGGTCAGGTTTAGGGTTTTGGTTTAGAGTTCAGTTTAGATTCAGGGTTAGGGGTAGACTTAGGTTTAGGGCTAGGGTTAGGTTTAGCGTTAGTTTAGCTCAGGGTTAAGGTTTGAATGAAGTTAGGGTAGGTTTAGGGTTATGGTTAGGTTGAAATTTGGGTTAAGTGTGGGGGTTTGGTTTCGGGTTAGGGTTAGAGTAAGGGTTAGTGGTTAAGGTTAGGTTTAGGGTTAAGGTTAGGTTTAGGCTAAGCATTAGGGTTAGAGTTAGGGTTAGTGGTTAGTGTTTCAGTTAGGTTTAGGATAGGGTTATAATTAGGGTTAAGTTTAGGGTTACGGTAAGAGTTAGATTTATGTTTACAGTTAAGGTGAGGGTTTTGCGTAACTGTTACGGATAGGGTTAGGGCTAGGTTTTGGGTTAGAGTTGGGTTAGGGGTTAGGTTTAGGTTACGTTTATGGTAGGCTTAAAGTTAGGGTTAAGGTTAGGTTAGGGTTAGGGTCAGGGTTAGGATTAGAATTAGGTTTCGGGCGAGGGTTAGTGTCAGATTTATTACAAGGGTTAGGTTTAGGGTTACAGACGGGCCAAGGTAAAGGTTAGGGTTAGGTTTAGGGGTAGGATTAGGGCTAAAGTTAGGGTTAGCTTTAGGTTAGGGATAGGATGAAGTTTAAGATAGGGTGAGGGTTAGGGTTATGGCTAAGGTTTGGGTTAGTTTTCGGGTTAGTGTTAAGGTTATGTTTAGGGTTAGGGTTAAGTTTATGGGTTGTGTTTAGTTTTAGGGTTAGGGTTAGATTTAAGGTTAGGGTTAAGTTTAGTGTAACAGTTAAGGTTACGGTTTGTGTTAGGCATTGTGGTTGGGGTGAGGTTTAGGTTTAGGGTTAGGGTTGTGTATGCTTAGGATTATGGTTATGGTAAGGTGTTAGGGGTTAGAAGTGTAGTTTAGGGTTAGGGGTGGGTGAGGGTTCTGGTAAAGCATTGTGGTTCCGACCATGGTTAGGTTTGGTTTAGGGTTACGGTTAGGTTTATGATTAGGTTTCAGGTTAATGTTCGAGTTAGAGTTAAGGTTTGGGTTAGGCTTTGGTGTTAGGGGTTAGGGTTTTGGGTTAGGGTTAGGGTTATTGTTAGTGCTCCAGGGTCCAGGTAAGTGTTAGGGTTAGGGTTACAGATAGCATCAGGGTTAGGGTTGGGGATACGGTTAGGGGTTAGGGTGAGGGTTACGGTTCCTTTTACAGTTTAGGTGAGGGTTTAGGTTAAGTGTCATCATTAGGGTTAGAGTTAGGGTTATGGTTAGGTGTAGGGCAATATTTAGGTTTAGGTGCCGGTTTAGTGTTAGAGTCAGTGGTCAATTTAGGGTCAAGGTTAGATTTAGGGTTAGGGTAAGGTTTAGGTCTAGGGTTAGGGTTAGGTTTAGGGTTAGGTTCAGGGCTATTGTAAGGGTTAGGTTTAGGGTTCCATTTGGACTAGCATTATGGTTAGAGTTATGTTCAAGGATAGGGTTTGGGTTAGGTTTAGGTTTAGGGTTAGGGTTTGGATGAAGTTTAGGATAGGGTGAGGGTTATTTTTATGGTTTGGGCTAAAGATTGGTTTTGTGTTCAGCTTAGTGTTAAGGTTAGGTTTAGGGTTCGGTTTTGGGTTAGGGGTTATGTTTAGGGTTTGGGTTACGCTTTGGTTTAGGGTTAGTGAAGTTTAGGTTAAGGGTGAGGGTTAGGATAAAGGTTAGGATTAGGTTTATGGTAAGGTGTTAGTGGTTAGAGGTGTAGTTCAGGGTTAGGGTTTGGGTGAGGGTTCTGGTTAGGAATTGTGGTTCTGGTCATGGTTGGGTTTGGTTTAGGTTTATGATTAGGTTTCGGGTTAGTGTTAGCGTTAGGGTGAGAGTTAGGGTTAAGGTTTGGATTAGGCTTTGGTGTTAGGGGTTAGGGTTTGTGTTAGAGTTAGGGTTATCGTTAGGGCTCAGGGGTTTCAGGTTAGTTTTAGGGTTAAGGTTAGGGATTGCATTAGGGTTAGGTTTGGGGGATACGGTTAGGGGTTAGGGTGAGGGTTACGGTTAGTTTTGCAGTTAAAGTGTGGGTTTAGGATAAGTGTTATGATTAGGGTTAGAGTTGGAGTTATTTTTAGGTTTAGGGTTAGGTGTAGGGGAAGATTTAGGTTTAGGTCCAGGTTTAGGGTTAGAGTTAGTGTTCTCTTTAGGGTCAAGGGTGCAGTTAGGGTTAGGTTAGGATTAGGTCTAGGGCTAGGATTAGGTTTAGGGTTAATTTCCGGGCTATTGTAAGGGTTAGGTTTAGGGTTACAGATGGACTAGCGTTACGGTTAGAGGTAGGTTTAAGGTTAGGGTTTGGGTTAGGTTTAGGTTTAGGTTTAAGGTAGCGTTAGAGTTTGGATGAAGTTTAGGATAGCGTGAGGGTTATTTTTATGGTTAGGGCTAGAGTTTGGGTTTGTGTCCAGGTTAGCTTTAAGGCTAGGGTTCAGGTTAGGGTTAGGGGTTATGTTTAGGGTTAGGGTTATGTTTTGGTTTAGGGTTAGTGTGAAGTTTAGGTTAAGGGTGAGGGTTAGGATAAGAGTTAGAATTAGGGTTAGGATTATAGTTAGTGTTAGAGGTTAGATTTAGGATGCTAACGTTAGGTTTATGGTTAGGGTTGGGTTAATGTTAGAGTTAGGGTTAGATTAGGTTTAATGTTCGTGTTTGGGTTAGGGATAAGGTTAGGGATAGCATTAGGTTTAGGGTTGGGGATACGGTTAGGGGTTAGGGTGAGGGTTGTGGTTAGGGTGTGGGTTAGGGTTAGGTTTACAGTTAAGGTGAGGGTTTAGGGTCAGTGTTATAGTTAGGGTTCGAGTTAGAGTTTGGGTTAGGTTTAGGGTGAAGTTTCAGTTAATAGTAAGGGTCAGGGTAAGGGTTAGGGTTAAGATTACAGTTAGGGTTAAGTTTAGTGATAGGGTTAGGGTTAGGGTAGGGGTAAGGTTAGGGTTAAGGCTAGGTTTACGGTAAAGGGTAGGGCTAGGTTAGGGTTAGGTTTAGAGTTAGAGCTAGTACTAGGGTTTAGGGTAAGAGGCAGGGTCAGGTTTAGAGTTTTTGTTAGTTTTAGGGTGGAGTTAAGGTTAAGTTTAGCGTTAGGGTAAGTGTTAGGTTTAGGTCAGGGTTAAGGTTAGGGTTAGGGAAAGGGTTAGGTGTTCGTGGGAGGGTTAGTGTTAGGTTTACACTTAAGCTGATGTTTTACAGTGTTACGGTTTGGTCAGGGTTGTAGTTAGGGTTAGGATGAGGTTTAGGTTTAGGGCTATATTTAGGGGATTGTTTAGGGTTTTTTAGGGTTAGGTTTGGTTTTAGGGTTAAGGTTAGGCTTAGGTTTATCTTGAAATTTATGTTAAGGATGAGGGTTAGGGTTAGCGTTAGGGTTAGGTGTTTGGGTTAAGGTTAGGGTTAGGTTTAGGGTTTGGGTTGGGGTTAGGTGTTTCGGTTAATGTTAGGGTCAGGTTTAGGGTAAGGGTTAGGGTTCGGTTTAGGATCAGGCTTACGGTTAGGGTTAGAATTAGGGTTAGTGGTTAGGCTTAGGCTTAGGGTTAAGGTTAGGTTTAGGCTAAAGATCAGGATTTGATTTCGAGTTAGGTGTTAGTGTTTCGGTTAGGTTTAGGGTAGGGCTATATTTAGGGTTAGGTTAAGAGTTAGATTTATGGTTACAGTTAAGGGGAGGGTTTTGGGTAAGTGTTACATTTAGGGTTAGGGTTAGGTTTAGGGCTAGGGCTAGGGTTAGGTTTAGATTTCGGGTTACAGGTTAGGGTTAGGTTTAAGTTTATGGTAGGGTAAAGTTAGGGTTAAGGTTTGGTTAGGGTTAGGGTCAGGGTTAGGATTAGAATTAGGTTTCGGGCGAGGGTTAGTGTCAGATTTATTACAAGGGTTAGGTTTAGGGTTACAGACGGGCCAAGGTAAAGGTTAGGGTTAGGTTTAGGGGTAGGATTAGGGCTAAAGTTAGGGTTAGCTTTAGGTTAGGGATAGGATGAAGTTTAAGATAGGGTGAGGGTTAGGGTTATGGCTAAGGTTTGGGTTAGTTTTCGGGTTAGTGTTAAGGTTATGTTTAGGGTTAGGGTTAAGTTTATGGGTTGTGTTTAGTTTTAGGGTTAGGGTTAGATTTAAGGTTAGGGTTAAGTTTAGTGTAACAGTTAAGGTTACGGTTTGTGTTAGGCATTGTGGTTGGGGTGAGGTTTAGGTTTAGGGTTAGGGTTGTGTATGCTTAGGATTATGGTTATGGTAAGGTGTTAGGGGTTAGAAGTGTAGTTTAGGGTTAGGGGTGGGTGAGGGTTCTGGTAAAGCATTGTGGTTCCGACCATGGTTAGGTTTGGTTTAGGGTTACGGTTAGGTTTATGATTAGGTTTCAGGTTAATGTTCGAGTTAGAGTTAAGGTTTGGGTTAGGCTTTGGTGTTAGGGGTTAGGGTTTTGGGTTAGGGTTAGGGTTATTGTTAGTGCTCCAGGGTCCAGGTAAGTGTTAGGGTTAGGGTTACAGATAGCATCAGGGTTAGGGTTGGGGATACGGTTAGGGGTTAGGGTGAGGGTTACGGTTCCTTTTACAGTTTAGGTGAGGGTTTAGGTTAAGTGTCATCATTAGGGTTAGAGTTAGGGTTATGGTTAGGTGTAGGGCAATATTTAGGTTTAGGTGCCGGTTTAGTGTTAGAGTCAGTGGTCAATTTAGGGTCAAGGTTAGATTTAGGGTTAGGGTAAGGTTTAGGTCTAGGGTTAGGATTAGGTTTAGGGTTAGGTTCAGGGCTATTGTAAGGGTTAGGTTTAGGGTTCCATTTGGACTAGCATTATGGTTAGAGTTATGTTCAAGTATAGGGTTTGGGTTAGGTTTAGGTTTAGGGTTAGGGTTTGGATGAAGTTTAGGATAGGGTGAGGGTTATTTTTATGGTTTGGGCTAAAGATTGGTTTTGTGTTCAGCTTAGTGTTAAGGTTAGGTTTAGGGTTCGGTTTTGGGTTAGGGGTTATGTTTAGGGTTTGGGTTACGCTTTGGTTTAGGGTTAGTGAAGTTTAGGTTAAGGGTGAGGGTTAGGATAAAGGTTAGGATTAGGTTTATGGTAAGGTGTTAGTGGTTAGAGGTGTAGTTCAGGGTTAGGGTTTGGGTGAGGGTTCCGGTTAGGAATTGTGGTTCTGGTCATGGTTGGGTTTGGTTTAGGTTTATGATTAGGTTTCGGGTTAGTGTTAGAGTTAGGGTGAGAGTTAGGGTTAAGGTTTGGATTAGGCTTTGGTGTTAGGGGTTAGGGTTTGTGTTAGAGTTAGGGTTATCGTTAGGGCTCAGGGGTTTCAGGTTAGTTTTAGGGTTAAGGTTAGGGATTGCATTAGGGTTAGGTTTGGGGGATACGGTTAGGGGTTAGGGTGAGGGTTACGGTTAGTTTTGCAGTTAAAGTGTGGGTTTAGGATAAGTGTTATGATTAGGGTTAGAGTTGGAGTTATTTTTAGGTTTAGGGTTAGGTGTAGGGGAAGATTTAGGTTTAGGTCCAGGTTTAGGGTTAGAGTTAGTGTTCTCTTTAGGGTCAAGGGTGCAGTTAGGGTTAGGTTAGGATTAGGTCTAGGGCTAGGATTAGGTTTAGGGTTAATTTCCGGGCTATTGTAAGGGTTAGGTTTAGGGTTACAGATGGACTAGCGTTATGGTTAGAGGTAGGTTTAAGGTTAGGGTTTGGGTTAGGTTTAGGTTTAGGTTTAAGGTAGCGTTAGAGTTTGGATGAAGTTTAGGATAGCGTGAGGGTTATTTTTATGGTTAGGGCTAGAGTTTGGGTTTGTGTCCAGGTTAGCTTTAAGGCTAGGGTTCAGGTTAGGGTTAGGGGTTATGTTTAGGGTTAGGGTTATGTTTTGGTTTAGGGTTAGTGTGAAGTTTAGGTTAAGGGTGAGGGTTAGGATAAGAGTTAGAATTAGGGTTAGGATTATAGTTAGTGTTAGAGGTTAGATTTAGGATGCTAACGTTAGGTTTATGGTTAGGGTTGGGTTAATGTTAGAGTTAGGGTTAGATTAGGTTTAATGTTCGTGTTTGGGTTAGGGATAAGGTTAGGGATAGCATTAGGTTTAGGGTTGGGGATACGGTTAGGGGTTAGGGTGAGGGTTGTGGTTAGGGTGTGGGTTAGGGTTAGGTTTACAGTTAAGGTGAGGGTTTAGGGTCAGTGTTATAGTTAGGGTTCGAGTTAGAGTTTGGGTTAGGTTTAGGGTGAAGTTTCAGTTAATAGTAAGGGTCAGGGTAAGGGTTAGGGTTAAGATTACAGTTAGGGTTAAGTTTAGTGATAGGGTTAGGGTTAGGGTAGGGGTAAGGTTAGGGTTAAGGCTAGGTTTACGGTAAAGGGTAGGGCTAGGTTAGGGTTAGGTTTAGAGTTAGAGCTAGTACTAGGGTTTAGGGTAAGAGGCAGGGTCAGTTTTAGAGTTTTTGTTAGTTTTAGGGTGGAGTTAAGGTTAAGTTTAGCGTTAGCGTAAGTGTTAGGTTTAGGTCAGGGTTAAGGTTATGGTTAGGGAAAGGGTTAGGTGTTCGTGGGAGGGTTAGTGTTAGGTTTACACTTAAGCTGATGTTTTACAGTGTTACGGTTTGGTCAGGGTTGTAGTTAGGGTTAGGATGAGGTTTAGGTTTAGGGCTATATTTAGGGGATTGTTTAGGGTTTTTTAGGGTTAGGTTTGGTTTTAGGGTTAAGGTTAGGCTTAGGTTTATCTTGAAATTTATGTTAAGGATGAGGGTTAGGGTTAGCGTTAGGGTTAGGTGTTTGGGTTAAGGTTAGGGTTAGGTTTAGGGTTTGGGTTGGGGTTAGGTGTTTCGGTTAATGTTAGGGTCAGGTTTAGGGTAAGGGTTAGGGTTCGGTTTAGGATCAGGCTTACGGTTAGGGTTAGAATTAGGGTTAGTGGTTAGGCTTAGGCTTAGGGTTAAGGTTAGGTTTAGGCTAAAGATCAGGATTTGATTTCGAGTTAGGTGTTAGTGTTTCGGTTAGGTTTAGGGTAGGGTTATATTTAGGGTTAGGTTAAGAGTTAGATTTATGGTTACAGTTAAGGGGAGGGTTTTGGGTAAGTGTTACATTTAGGGTTAGGGTTAGGTTTAGGGCTAGGGCTAGGGTTAGGTTTAGATTTCGGGTTACAGGTTAGGGTTAGGTTTAAGTTTATGGTAGGGTAAAGTTAGGGTTAAGGTTTGGTTAGGGTTAGGGTCAGGGTTAGGATTAGAATTAGGTTTCGGGCGAGGGTTAGTGTCAGATTTATTACAAGGGTTAGGTTTAGGGTTACAGACGGGCCAAGGTAAAGGTTAGGGTTAGGTTTAGGGGTAGGATTAGGGCTAAAGTTAGGGTTAGCTTTAGGTTAGGGATAGGATGAAGTTTAAGATAGGGTGAGGGTTAGGGTTATGGCTAAGGTTTGGGTTAGTTTTCGGGTTAGTGTTAAGGTTATGTTTAGGGTTAGGGTTAAGTTTATGGGTTGTGTTTAGTTTTAGGGTTAGGGTTAGATTTAAGGTTAGGGTTAAGTTTAGTGTAACAGTTAAGGTTACGGTTTGTGTTAGGCATTGTGGTTGGGGTGAGGTTTAGGTTTAGGGTTAGGGTTGTGTATGCTTAGGATTATGGTTATGGTAAGGTGTTAGGGGTTAGAAGTGTAGTTTAGGGTTAGGGGTGGGTGAGGGTTCTGGTAAAGCATTGTGGTTCCGACCATGGTTAGGTTTGGTTTAGGGTTACGGTTAGGTTTATGATTAGGTTTCAGGTTAATGTTCGAGTTAGAGTTAAGGTTTGGGTTAGGCTTTGGTGTTAGGGGTTAGGGTTTTGGGTTAGGGTTAGGGTTATTGTTAGTGCTCCAGGGTCCAGGTAAGTGTTAGGGTTAGGGTTACAGATAGCATCAGGGTTAGGGTTGGGGATACGGTTAGGGGTTAGGGTGAGGGTTACGGTTCCTTTTACAGTTTAGGTGAGGGTTTAGGTTAAGTGTCATCATTAGGGTTAGAGTTAGGGTTATGGTTAGGTGTAGGGCAATATTTAGGTTTAGGTGCCGGTTTAGTGTTAGAGTCAGTGGTCAATTTAGGGTCAAGGTTAGATTTAGGGTTAGGGTAAGGTTTAGGTCTAGGGTTAGGATTAGGTTTAGGGTTAGGTTCAGGGCTATTGTAAGGGTTAGGTTTAGGGTTCCATTTGGACTAGCATTATGGTTAGAGTTATGTTCAAGGATAGGGTTTGGGTTAGGTTTAGGTTTAGGGTTAGGGTTTGGATGAAGTTTAGGATAGGGTGAGGGTTATTTTTATGGTTTGGGCTAAAGATTGGTTTTGTGTTCAGCTTAGTGTTAAGGTTAGGTTTAGGGTTCGGTTTTGGGTTAGGGGTTATGTTTAGGGTTTGGGTTACGCTTTGGTTTAGGGTTAGTGAAGTTTAGGTTAAGGGTGAGGGTTAGGATAAAGGTTAGGATTAGGTTTATGGTAAGGTGTTAGTGGTTAGAGGTGTAGTTCAGGGTTAGGGTTTGGGTGAGGGTTCCGGTTAGGAATTGTGGTTCTGGTCATGGTTGGGTTTGGTTTAGGTTTATGATTAGGTTTCGGGTTAGTGTTAGAGTTAGGGTGAGAGTTAGGGTTAAGGTTTGGATTAGGCTTTGGTGTTAGGGGTTAGGGTTTGTGTTAGAGTTAGGGTTATCGTTAGGGCTCAGGGGTTTCAGGTTAGTTTTAGGGTTAAGGTTAGGGATTGCATTAGGGTTAGGTTTGGGGGATACGGTTAGGGGTTAGGGTGAGGGTTACGGTTAGTTTTGCAGTTAAAGTGTGGGTTTAGGATAAGTGTTATGATTAGGGTTAGAGTTGGAGTTATTTTTAGGTTTAGGGTTAGGTGTAGGGGAAGATTTAGGTTTAGGTCCAGGTTTAGGGTTAGAGTTAGTGTTCTCTTTAGGGTCAAGGGTGCAGTTAGGGTTAGGTTAGGATTAGGTCTAGGGCTAGGATTAGGTTTAGGGTTAATTTCCGGGCTATTGTAAGGGTTAGGTTTAGGGTTACAGATGGACTAGCGTTATGGTTAGAGGTAGGTTTAAGGTTAGGGTTTGGGTTAGGTTTAGGTTTAGGTTTAAGGTAGCGTTAGAGTTTGGATGAAGTTTAGGATAGCGTGAGGGTTATTTTTATGGTTAGGGCTAGAGTTTGGGTTTGTGTCCAGGTTAGCTTTAAGGCTAGGGTTCAGGTTAGGGTTAGGGGTTATGTTTAGGGTTAGGGTTATGTTTTGGTTTAGGGTTAGTGTGAAGTTTAGGTTAAGGGTGAGGGTTAGGATAAGAGTTAGAATTAGGGTTAGGATTATAGTTAGTGTTAGAGGTTAGATTTAGGATGCTAACGTTAGGTTTATGGTTAGGGTTGGGTTAATGTTAGAGTTAGGGTTAGATTAGGTTTAATGTTCGTGTTTGGGTTAGGGATAAGGTTAGGGATAGCATTAGGTTTAGGGTTGGGGATACGGTTAGGGGTTAGGGTGAGGGTTGTGGTTAGGGTGTGGGTTAGGGTTAGGTTTACAGTTAAGGTGAGGGTTTAGGGTCAGTGTTATAGTTAGGGTTCGAGTTAGAGTTTGGGTTAGGTTTAGGGTGAAGTTTCAGTTAATAGTAAGGGTCAGGGTAAGGGTTAGGGTTAAGATTACAGTTAGGGTTAAGTTTAGTGATAGGGTTAGGGTTAGGGTAGGGGTAAGGTTAGGGTTAAGGCTAGGTTTACGGTAAAGGGTAGGGCTAGGTTAGGGTTAGGTTTAGAGTTAGAGCTAGTACTAGGGTTTAGGGTAAGAGGCAGGGTCAGGTTTAGAGTTTTTGTTAGTTTTAGGGTGGAGTTAAGGTTAAGTTTAGCGTTAGGGTAAGTGTTAGGTTTAGGTCAGGGTTAAGGTTAGGGTTAGGGAAAGGGTTAGGTGTTCGTGGGAGGGTTAGTGTTAGGTTTACACTTAAGCTGATGTTTTACAGTGTTACGGTTTGGTCAGGGTTGTAGTTAGGGTTAGGATGAGGTTTAGGTTTAGGGCTATACTTAGGGGATTGTTTAGGGTTTTTTAGGGTTAGGTTTGGTTTTAGGGTTAAGGTTAGGCTTAGGTTTATCTTGAAATTTATGTTAAGGATGAGGGTTAGGGTTAGCGTTAGGGTTAGGTGTTTGGGTTAAGGTTAGGGTTAGGTTTAGGGTTTGGGTTGGGGTTAGGTGTTTCGGTTAATGTTAGGGTCAGGTTTAGGGTAAGGGTTAGGGTTCGGTTTAGGATCAGGCTTACGGTTAGGGTTAGAATTAGGGTTAGTGGTTAGGCTTAGGCTTAGGGTTAAGGTTAGGTTTAGGCTAAAGATCAGGATTTGATTTCGAGTTAGGTGTTAGTGTTTCGGTTAGGTTTAGGGTAGGGTTATATTTAGGGTTAGGTTAAGAGTTAGATTTATGGTTACAGTTAAGGGGAGGGTTTTGGGTAAGTGTTACATTTAGGGTTAGGGTTAGGTTTAGGGCTAGGGCTAGGGTTAGGTTTAGATTTCGGGTTACAGGTTAGGGTTAGGTTTATGTTTATGGTAGGGTAAAGTTAGGGTTAAGGTTTGGTTAGGGTTAGGGTCAGGGTTAGGATTAGGATTAGGTTTAGGGTGAGGGTTAGGGTCAGAGTTATTGTAAGGGTTAGGTTTGGGGTTACAGGTGGGCCAAGGTTAAGGTTAGGGTCAGGGTTAAAGTTAGGGTGTGCTTTAGATTAGGGATAGGGTGATGTTTAAGATAGGGTGAGGGTTAGGGTTATGGCTAAGGTTTGCTTGAGTTTTCAGGTTAGTGTTAAGGTTATGTTTAGGGTTAGGAATAAGTTTATGGGTTCTGTTTACTTTTAGGGTTAGGGGTAGATTTTAGGTTAGGGTTAAGTTCAGTGTTACGGTTAGGGTTAGGTTTACGGCATGTGTTAGGCATTGTGGTTGGTGTGAGGATTAGGTTTAGGATTAGGGTTGGGTAGGGTTAGAATTATGGTTATGGTAAGGTGTTAGGGATTAGAGGAGTAGTTTTGGGTTAGGGCTTGGGTGAGGGTTCCGGTTAGGCATTGTGGTTCTGGTCATGGTTAGTTTTGGTTTAGGGTTAGGGTTAGTTTTATGATTAGGTTTAGGGTTAGTTTTATGATTAGGTTTAGGGTTAGTGTTAGAGTTAGGGTCAGGCTTTGGTGCTAGGGGTTAGGTTTTGGGTTAGGGTTAGGGTTATCGTTAGGGCTTAGGTTTTCAGGTGAGTGTTAGGGTTAGGGTTAGGGATAGCGTTAGGGTTAGCTTTTGGGGGTACGGTTAGGGGTTAGGTGAGGGTTACAGTTAGTATTGCAGTTAAGGTTAGGTTTTAGGGCAAGTGTTATGATTAGGGTTAGAGTTAGAGTTAAGGTTAGGTTTACGGTTAGGTGCAGGGTAAGTTTTAGGTTTAAGTCCTGGTTTAGGGTTAGAGTTAGTGTCCTATTTAGGGTCAAGTTTAGAGTTCGGGGAAGGTTTAGGATTAGGTCTATTGTTGGGCTTAGGATTAGGGTTAGGTTCAGAGCTATTGTAAGGCTTAGGTTTAGGGTTACAGATGGACTAGCTTTACGGTTAGAGTTAGGTTTAAGGTTAGGGTTTGGGCTAGGTTTACGTTTACAGTTATGGTTACGGTTAGGATTTGGTTGAAGTTTAGCATAGGCTGAGGGTTACTTTTAGGGTTAGGGCTAGAGTTTGGGTTTGTGTTCAGGTTAGTGTTATGGTTAGATTTAGGGTCCAGTTTAGGGTTAGGGGTTATGTTTAGTGTTAGGGTTAGTTTTAGGTTTAGGGTTAGTGTGAAGTTTAGGTTAAGGGTGAGAGTTAGGATTAGGGTTAGTGTTAGACGTTAGGTTTAGGATGCTACTTTTAGGTTTATGGTTAGGGTAGATTTAAGTTTAGGGTTAATGTTAGGGTTAGTGTTAGATTAGGGTTACTGTTCGTGTTAGGGTTACAGTTAGGGTTAGGGATAGCATTAGGTTTAGGGTTAGGAATATAGTTAGGGGTTAGGGTGAGGGTTGGGGATATGGTGAGGGTTAGGTTTAGGTTTACAGTTAAGGTGAGGGTTTAGGGTAATTGTTATGGTTAGGGTTAGAGTTAGGGTCATGGTGAAGTTTCAGTTAATAGTGGGGTTCAGGGTTAATGTTAGATTTAGGGTTAAGGTTAGTGTTAGGGTTAGGTTTAGGTTAGGGTTAAGGTAGCGGTCGGGTTAGGGTTAAGACTAGGTTTACGGTAAAGTGTAAGGCTAGGTTAGGGTTAGGTTTAGAGTTAGTGCTAGGCTTTAGGGTTAGGGTTAAGGTCAGGTTTAGAGTTATTGTTAGGTTTACGGTTACGGTTAGGGTAGAGTTAAGGTTAAGGTTAAGTTTAAGGTTAGGGTAAGAGTTAGGTTTACATCAGGTTTAGGGTTAGGATGAGGGATAGGGTTAGGGTTAGGGAAAGGGTTAGGGTTTCGTGTGAGGATTAGTGTTATGTTTACATTAAGCTGATGTTTTTGGGTGTTACAGTAAGTTTTAGGGTTAGATTTAGGTTAGGTTTAGAGTTAGGGCTAGAGTATGGTGATAGTGCTTTAGGCTTAGGTTTAGGGTGAAATTTAGGTTAAGGATGAGGGTTAGGGTTGGGGTAGGCGATTGGATTAATGTTAGGGTCAGGTTTAGGGTTTTGGTTCAGAGTTCAGTTTAGATTCAGGGTTAGGGTTAGACTTAGGTTTAGGGCTAGGGTTAGGTTTAGTGTTAGTTTAGCTCAGGGTTAAGGTTTGAATGAAGTTAGGGTAGGTTTAGGGTTATGGTTAGGTTGAAATTTTGGTTAAGTGTGAGGGTTTGGTTTCGGGTTAGGGTTAGAGTTAGGGTTAGTGGTTAAGGTTAGGTTTAGGGTTAAGGTTAGGTTTAGGCTAAGCATTAGGGTTAGAGTTAGGGTTAGTGGTTAGTGTTTCAGTTAGGTTTAGGATAGGGTTATAATTAGGGTTAAGTTTCGGGTTACGGTAAGAGTTAGATTTATGTTTACAGTTAAGGTGAGGGTTTTGCTAACTGTTACGGTTAGGGTTAGGGCTAGGTTTTGGGTTAGAGTTGGGTTAGGGGTTAGGTTTAGGTTAAGTTTCTGGTAGGCTTAAAGTTAGGGTTAAGGTTAGGTTAGGGTTAGGGTCAGGGTTAGGATTAGAATTAGGTTTCGGGCGAGGGTTAGTGTCAGAGTTATTACAAGGGTTAGGTTTAGGGTTACAGATGGGCCAAGGTTAAGGTTAGGGTTAGGTTTAGGGGTAGGATTAGGGTTAAAGTTAGGGTTAGCTTTAGGTTAGGGATAGGGTGAAGTAAAGTAGGGTGAGGGTTAGGGTTATGGCTAAGGTTTGGGTTCGTTTTCAGGTTAGTGTTAAGTTTATGTTTAGGGTTAGGGTTAAGTTTATGGGTTCTGTTTAGTTTTAGGGTTAGGGTTAGATTTTAGGTTAGGGTTAAGTGTAACCGTTGGGTTACGATTTGTGTTAGGCATTGTGGTTGGGGTGAGTGGTAGGTTTATGGTTAGGGTTGGGTAGAGTTAGGATTATGGTTATGGTAAGGTGTTAGGGTTTAGAGGTGTAGTTTAGGGTTAGGGTTTGGGTGAGGATTTCGTTTAGGCATTGTGGTTCTAGTCATGGTTAAGTTTGGTTCAGTGTTAGGGTTAGGTTTATGATTAGGTTTCGGGTTCGTGTTAGAGTTAGGGTGAGGGATAGTGTTAAGGTTTAGGTTAGGTTTTGGTGTTATGGGTTAGGGTTTGCGTTAGGGTTAGTGTTATCCTTATGGCTTAGGGGTTTCAGGTTAGTGTTGTGGTTAGGGCTAGGGTTAGCATTAGGGTTAGGGTTGTGGGCTACGGTTAGGGGTTAGAGTGAAGGTTACGGTTAGTTTTACAGTTAAGGTGAGGGTTTAGGGTAAGTGTTATGATTAGGGTTAGAGTTCGAGTTAGGGTTAGGTTTAGGGTTAGGGTTAGGTGTAGGGTAATATTTAGGTTTACGTCCAAGTTTAGGGTTAGAGTTAGTGTTGTATTTAGGGTCAGAGCTAGTGTTCTATTTAGGGTCAGGTTTAGAGTTAGGGTTAGGTTTAGGATTAGGATTATGTTTAGGGTTAGGGTTAGGTTCAGGGCTATCGTAAGGGTTAGGTTTAGGGTTTCAGATGGACTAGTGTTATGGTTAGAGTTAGGTTTAAGGTAAGGGTTTTGCTTAGGTTTAGGTTAGGGCTAAGGTTAGGGTTAGGGTTTGGATGATGTTTAGGCTAGGGTGAGGGTTATTTTTATGGTTAGGGCTGGAGTTTGGGTTTGTGCTCACGTTACTTTTAAGGTCAGGTTTAGGGTTTGGATTAGGGTTAGGGGTTATGTTTAGGGTTAGATTTACGAACAGGTTTAGTATTAGTGTGAAGTTCAGGTTAAGTGGGAGGGTTAGGATAAGGGTTAGGATTAGGGTTAGAATTATAATGTTAGACATTAGGTTTAGGGTGTTAGGTTTAGGTTTATGGTTAGGCTAGTCTTAAGTTTAAGGTTAATGTTAGGGTTAGGATTAGATTGGGGTTACTCTTCGTGTTAGAGTTAGGGTTAGGGATAAGTTTAGGGATAGCATTAGGTTTAGGGTTGGGGACACGGTTAAGGGTTAGGGTGTGTGTTAGTGTTAGGTTTACCGTTAAGGAGAGGGTTTAGGTTAATTGTTATGGTTAGGGTTAGAGTTAGGGTTAGGGTTAAGGTGAAGTTTCAGTTAATAGTGAGTGTTAGGGTTAAGGTTAGAGTTAGGGTTAAGGTTAGTGTCAGGGTTAGGATTAGGGTTAGGGTTACGGTAGGGGTAAGGTTACTGTGAAGGCTAGGTTTACAGTAAAGGGTAGTGCTGGGTTAGGGTTAGGGTTACGTTTAGAGTTATTGTTAGGCTTAAGTTTAGGGTTAAAAAAGGGTAGAGTTAATGTTAGGGTTAATTTTAGGGTTAGGGTAAGGGTTAGGTTTAGTTCAGGGTTAGGGCTAGGATTAGGGATAGGGTTAGGATTGGGGGATGGGGTAGGGATTCGTGTGAGGGTTAGTGTCAGGTTTACAGTTAAGCTGATGTTTTAGGGTGTTACAGTTAGGGTTAGGGTTAGAGTTAGGGTTAGGATTAGGTTTATGCTTAGGATTAGGGTTAGGGTTAGGGTCAGGGTTAGGTGGAGATTCAGTGTCATGCTTAGGTTGTTTTTTTAGTTTTAGGGTTAGGCTTAGTGTGAAGTTTATTTTAATTATGAGGTTTAGGGTTAGGGGTTAGGGTTAGGTTATGTTTAGTTTTAGGTTTGGGGTTAGTGTTAGCGTTAGGGTTAGTTTTTGTTTTGGTTAGGGTTTGAATGAATTTAAGGTAGGTTTAGCGTTATGGTTAGGGTGAAATTTTGGTTAAGGGTGAGGGTTTGTTTTAGGTTTAGGGTTAGGGTTAGAGTTAGGGTGAGTGTTTAGGTTTAGGTTTAAGGTTAAGTTTAGGTTTAGGCTAATGATTAGGTTTAGAGTTAGGGTTAGGGGTTATTGTTTCGGTAAGGTTTAGGGTAGGGTTCTGTTTAGGGTTAAGTATAGTGTTAGGGTAAGAGTTAGAGTTCCATTTACAGTTGAGTGTTTTGGGTGTTACTGTTAGGGTTAGGGCTAGGGTTACAGTTAGAGTTAGGGTTAGAGGTGAGGGTTAGGTGTAAGTTTATGGTAGTCTTAATGTTAGGTTAAGGTTAGGTTAGGGTTAGGGTCAGGGTTAGGATTAGGTTTAGGGTGAGGGTTAGGGTCAGAGATGTTGTAAGGGATAGGTTTAGGGTTACAAGTGGGCCATGGTTAAGGTTAGGGTTAGGTTTAGGGTTCAAGTTAGGGTTAGCTTTAGGTTAGGGATAGGATGAAGTTTAAGATAGGGTGAGGGTTAGGGTTATGGCTGAGGTTTGGGTTAGTTTTCGGGTTAGTGTTAAGGTTATGTTTAGGGTTAGGGTTAAGTTTATGGGTTGTGTTTAGTTTTAGGGTTAGGGTTAGATTTAAGGTTAGGGTTAAGTTTAGTGTAACAGTTAAGGTTACGGTTTGTGTTAGGCATTGTGGTTGGGGTGAGGTTTAGGTTTAGGGTTAGGGTTGTGTATGCTTAGGATTATGGTTATGGTAAGGTGTTAGGGGTTAGAAGTGTAGTTTAGGGTTGGGGTGGGTGAGGGTTCTGGTAAAGCATTGTGGTTCTGACCATGGTTAGGTTTGGTTTAGGGTTACGGTTAGGTTTAAGATTAGGTTTCAGGTTAGTGTTCGAGTTAGAGTTAAGGTTTGGGTTAGGCTTTGGTGTTAGGGGTTAGGTTTCTGGGTTAGGGTTAGGGTTATTGTTAGGGCTTAGGTTTTCAGGTGAGTGTTAGGGTTAGGGTTAGGGATAGCATTAGGGTTAGCTTTTGGGGGTACGGTTAGGGGTTAGGTGAGGGTTACAGTTAGTATTGCAGTTAAGGTTAGGTTTTAGGGCAAGTGTTATGATTAGGGTTAGAGTTAGAGTTAGGGTTAGGTTTAGGGTTAGGTGCAGGGTAAGTTTTAGGTTTAAGTCCTGGTTTAGGGTTAGAGTTAGTGTTCTATTTAGGGTCAAGTTTAGAGTTCGGGGAAGGTTTAGGATTAGGTCTATTGTTGGGCTTAGGATTAGGGTTAGGTTCAGAGCTATTGTAAGGCTTAGGTTTAGGGTTACAGATGGACTAGCTTTACGGTTAGAGTTAGGTTTAAGGTTAGGGTTTGGGCTAGGTTTACGTTTACGGTTATGGTTAGGGTTAGGATTTGGTTGAAGTTTAGCATAGGCTGAGGGTTACTTTTAGGGTTAGGGCTAGAGTTTGGGTTTGTGTTCAGGTTAGTGTTATGGTTAGATTTAGGGTCCAGTTTAGGGTTAGGGGTTAGGTTTAGTGTTAGGGTTAGTTTTAGGTTTAGGGTTAGTGTGAAGTTTAGGTTAAGGGTGAGAGTTAGGGTTAGGGTTAGGATTAGGGTTAGTGTTAGACGTTAGGTTTAGGGTGCTACTTTTAGGTTTATGGGTAGGGTTTTAGTTTTTTTTTTAGGTTTAAGTTTAGGGTTAATGTTAGGGTTAGTGTTAGATTAGGGTTACTGTTCGTGTTAGGGTTACAGTTAGGGTTAGGGATAGCATTAGGTTTAGGGTTAGGAATATAGTTAGGGGTTAGGGTGAGGGTTGGGGATATGGTGAGGGTTAGGTTTAGGTTTACAGTTAAGGTGAGGGTTTAGGGTAATTGTTATGGTTAGGGTTAGAGTTAGGGTCATGGTGAAGTTTCAGTTAATAGTGGGGTTCAGGGTTAATGTTAGATTTAGGGTTAAGGTTAGTGTTAGGGTTAGGTTTAGGTTAGGGTTAAGGTAGCGGTCGGGTTAGGGTTAAGACTAGGTTTACGGTAAAGTGTAAGGCTAGGTTAGGGTTAGGTTTAGAGTTAGTGCTAGGCTTTAGGGTTAGGGTTAAGGTCAGGTTTAGAGTTATTGTTAGGTTTACGGTTACGGTTAGGGTAGAGTTAAGGTTAAGGTTAAGTTTAAGGTTAGGGTAAGAGTTAGGTTTACGTCAGGTTTAGGGTTAGGATGAGGGATAGGGTTAGGGTTAGGGAAAGGGTTAGGGTTTCGTGTGAGGATTAGTGTTATGTTTACATTAAGCTGATGTTTTTGGGTGTTACAGTAAGTTTTAGGGTTAGATTTAGGTTAGGTTTAGAGTTAGGGCTAGAGTATGGTGATAGCGCTTTAGGCTTAGGTTTAGGGTGAAATTTAGGTTAAGGATGAGGGTTAGGGTTGGGGTAGGCGATTGGATTAATGTTAGGGTCAGGTTTAGGGTTTTGGTTCAGAGTTCAGTTTAGATTCAGGGTTAGGGTTAGACTTAGGTTTAGGGCTAGGGTTAGGTTTAGTGTTAGTTTAGCTCAGGGTTAAGGTTTGAATGAAGTTAGGGTAGGTTTAGGGTTATGGTTAGGTTGAAATTTTGGTTAAGTGTGAGGGTTTGGTTTCGGGATAGGGTTAGAGTTAGGGTTAGTGGTTAAGGTTAGGTTTAGGGTTAAGGTTAGGTTTAGGCTAAGCATTAGGGTTAGAGTTAGGGTTAGTGGTTAGTGTTTCAGTTAGGTTTAGGATAGGGTTATAATTAGGGTTAAGTTTCGGGTTACGGTAAGAGTTAGATTTATGTTTACAGTTAAGGTGAGGGTTTTGCTAACTGTTACGGTTAGGGTTAGGGCTAGGTTTTGGGTTAGAGTTGGGTTAGGGGTTAGGTTTAGGTTAAGTTTCTGGTAGGCTTAAAGTTAGGGTTAAGGTTAGGTTAGGGTTAGGGTCAGGGTTAGGATTAGAATTAGGTTTCGGGCGAGGGTTAGTGTCAGAGTTATTACAAGGGTTAGGTTTAGGGTTACAGATGGGCCAAGGTTAAGGTTAGGGTTAGGTTTAGGGGTAGGATTAGGGTTAAAGTTAGGGTTAGCTTTAGGTTAGGGATAGGGTGAAGTAAAGTAGGGTGAGGGTTAGGGTTATGGCTAAGGCTTGGGTTCGTTTTCAGGTTAGTGTTAAGTTTATGTTTAGGGTTAGGGTTAAGTTTATGGGTTCTGTTTAGTTTTAGGGTTAGGGTTAGATTTTAGGTTAGGGTTAAGTGTAACCGTTGGGTTACGATTTGTGTTAGGCATTGTGGTTGGGGTGAGTGTTAGGTTTATGGTTAGGGTTGGGTAGAGTTAGGATTATGGTTATGGTAAGGTGTTAGGGTTTAGAGGTGTAGTTTAGGGTTAGGGTTTGGGTGAGGATTTCGTTTAGGCATTGTGGTTCTGGTCATGGTTAAGTTTGGTTCAGTGTTAGGGTTAGGTTTATGATTAGGTTTCGGGTTCGTGTTAGAGTTAGGGTGAGGGATAGTGTTAAGGTTTAGGTTAGGTTTTGGTGTTATGGGTTAGGGTTTGCGTTAGGGTTAGTGTTATCCTTATGGCTTAGGGGTTTCAGGTTAGTGTTGTGGTTAGGGCTAGGGTTAGCATTAGGGTTAGGGTTGTGGGCTACGGTTAGGGGTTAGAGTGAAGGTTACGGTTAGTTTTACAGTTAAGGTGAGGGTTTAGGGTAAGTGTTATGATTAGGGTTAGAGTTCGAGTTAGGGTTAGGTTTAGGGTTAGGGTTAGGTGTAGGGTAATATTTAGGTTTACGTCCAAGTTTAGGGTTAGAGTTAGTGTTGTATTTAGGGTCAGAGCTAGTGTTCTATTTAGGGTCAGGTTTAGAGTTAGGGTTAGGTTTAGGATTAGGATTATGTTTAGGGTTAGGGTTAGGTTCAGGGCTATCGTAAGGGTTAGGTTTAGGGTTTCAGATGGACTAGTGTTATGGTTAGAGTTAGGTTTAAGGTAAGGGTTTTGCTTAGGTTTAGGTTAGGGCTAAGGTTAGGGTTAGGGTTTGGATGATGTTTAGGCTAGGGTGAGGGTTATTTTTATGGTTAGGGCTGGAGTTTGGGTTTGTGCTCACGTTACTTTTAAGGTCAGGTTTAGGGTTTGGATTAGGGTTAGGGGTTATGTTTAGGGTTAGATTTACGAACAGGTTTAGTATTAGTGTGAAGTTCAGGTTAAGTGGGAGGGTTAGGATAAGGGTTAGGATTAGGGTTAGAATTATAATGTTAGACATTAGGTTTAGGGTGTTAGGTTTAGGTTTATGGTTAGGCTAGTCTTAAGTTTAAGGTTAATGTTAGGGTTAGGATTAGATTGGGGTTACTCTTCGTGTTAGAGTTAGGGTTAGGGATAAGTTTAGGGATAGCATTAGGTTTAGGGTTGGGGACACGGTTAAGGGTTAGGGTGTGTGTTAGTGTTAGGTTTACCGTTAAGGAGAGGGTTTAGGTTAATTGTTATGGTTAGGGTTAGAGTTAGGGTTAGGGTTAAGGTGAAGTTTCAGTTAATAGTGAGTGTTAGGGTTAAGGTTAGAGTTAGGGTTAAGGTTAGTGTCAGGGTTAGGATTAGGGTTAGGGTTACGGTAGGGGTAAGGTTACTGTGAAGGCTAGGTTTACAGTAAAGGGTAGTGCTGGGTTAGGGTTAGGGTTACGTTTAGAGTTATTGTTAGGCTTAAGTTTAGGGTTAAAAAAAGGGTAGAGTTAATGTTAGGGTTAATTTTAGGGTTAGGGTAAGGGTTAGGTTTAGTTCAGGGTTAGGGCTAGGATTAGGGATAGGGTTAGGATTGGGGGATGGGGTAGGGATTCGTGTGAGGGTTAGTGTCAGGTTTACAGTTAAGCTGATGTTTTAGGGTGTTACAGTTAGGGTTAGGGTTAGAGTTAGGGTTAGGATTAGGTTTATGCTTAGGATTAGGGTTAGGGTTAGGGTCAGGGTTAGGATTAGGTTTAGGGTGAGGGTTAGGGTCAGAGATGTTGTAAGGGATAGGTTTAGGGTTACAAGTGGGCCATGGTTAAGGTTAGGGTTAGGTTTAGGGTTCAAGTTAGGGTTAGCTTTAGGTTAGGGATAGGATGAAGTTTAAGATAGGGTGAGGGTTAGGGTTATGGCTGAGGTTTGGGTTAGTTTTCAGGTTAGTGTTAAGGTTATGTTTAGGGTTAGGGTTAAGTTTATGGGTTGTGTTTAGTTTTAGGGTTAGGGTTAGATTTAAGGTTAGGGTTAAGTTTAGTGTAACAGTTAAGGTTACGGTTTGTGTTAGGCATTGTGGTTGGGGTGAGGTTTAGGTTTAGGGTTAGGGTTGTGTATGCTTAGGATTATGGTTATGGTAAGGTGTTAGGGGTTAGAAGTGTAGTTTAGGGTTGGGGTGGGTGAGGGTTCTGGTAAAGCATTGTGGTTCTGACCATGGTTAGGTTTGGTTTAGGGTTACGGTTAGGTTTAAGATTAGGTTTCAGGTTAGTGTTCGAGTTAGAGTTAAGGTTTGGGTTAGGCTTTGGTGTTAGGGGTTAGGTTTCTGGGTTAGGGTTAGGGTTATTGTTAGGGCTTAGGTTTTCAGGTGAGTGTTAGGGTTAGGGTTAGGGATAGCATTAGGGTTAGCTTTTGGGGGTACGGTTAGGGGTTAGGTGAGGGTTACAGTTAGTATTGCAGTTAAGGTTAGGTTTTAGGGCAAGTGTTATGATTAGGGTTAGAGTTAGGGTTAGGTTTAGGGTTAGGTGCAGGGTAAGTTTTAGGTTTAAGTCCTGGTTTAGGGTTAGAGTTAGTGTTCTATTTAGGGTCAAGTTTAGAGTTCGGGGAAGGTTTAGGATTAGGTCTATTGTTGGGCTTAGGATTAGGGTTAGGTTCAGAGCTATTGTAAGGCTTAGGTTTAGGGTTACAGATGGACTAGCTTTACGGTTAGAGTTAGGTTTAAGGTTAGGGTTTGGGCTAGGTTTACGTTTACGGTTATGGTTAGGGTTAGGATTTGGTTGAAGTTTAGCATAGGCTGAGGGTTACTTTTAGGGTTAGGGCTAGAGTTTGGGTTTGTGTTCAGGTTAGTGTTATGGTTAGATTTAGGGTCCAGTTTAGGGTTAGGGGTTAGGTTTAGTGTTAGGGTTAGTTTTAGGTTTAGGGTTAGTGTGAAGTTTAGGTTAAGGGTGAGAGTTAGGGTTAGGGTTAGGATTAGGGTTAGTGTTAGACGTTAGGTTTAGGGTGCTACTTTTAGGTTTATGGGTAGGGTTTTAGTTTTTTTTTTAGGTTTAAGTTTAGGGTTAATGTTAGGGTTAGTGTTAGATTAGGGTTACTGTTCGTGTTAGGGTTACAGTTAGGGTTAGGGATAGCATTAGGTTTAGGGTTAGGAATATAGTTAGGGGTTAGGGTGAGGGTTGGGGATATGGTGAGGGTTAGGTTTAGGTTTACAGTTAAGGTGAGGGTTTAGGGTAATTGTTATGGTTAGGGTTAGAGTTAGGGTCATGGTGAAGTTTCAGTTAATAGTGGGGTTCAGGGTTAATGTTAGATTTAGGGTTAAGGTTAGTGTTAGGGTTAGGTTTAGGTTAGGGTTAAGGTAGCGGTCGGGTTAGGGTTAAGACTAGGTTTACGGTAAAGTGTAAGGCTAGGTTAGGGTTAGGTTTAGAGTTAGTGCTAGGCTTTAGGGTTAGGGTTAAGGTCAGGTTTAGAGTTATTGTTAGGTTTACGGTTACGGTTAGGGTAGAGTTAAGGTTAAGGTTAAGTTTAAGGTTAGGGTAAGAGTTAGGTTTACGTCAGGTTTAGGGTTAGGATGAGGGATAGGGTTAGGGTTAGGGAAAGGGTTAGGGTTTCGTGTGAGGATTAGTGTTATGTTTACATTAAGCTGATGTTTTTGGGTGTTACAGTAAGTTTTAGGGTTAGATTTAGGTTAGGTTTAGAGTTAGGGCTAGAGTATGGTGATAGCGCTTTAGGCTTAGGTTTAGGGTGAAATTTAGGTTAAGGATGAGGGTTAGGGTTGGGGTAGGCGATTGGATTAATGTTAGGGTCAGGTTTAGGGTTTTGGTTCAGAGTTCAGTTTAGATTCAGGGTTAGGGTTAGACTTAGGTTTAGGGCTAGGGTTAGGTTTAGTGTTAGTTTAGCTCAGGGTTAAGGTTTGAATGAAGTTAGGGTAGGTTTAGGGTTATGGTTAGGTTGAAATTTTGGTTAAGTGTGAGGGTTTGGTTTCGGGTTAGGGTTAGAGTTAGGGTTAGTGGTTAAGGTTAGGTTTAGGGTTAAGGTTAGGTTTAGGCTAAGCATTAGGGTTAGAGTTAGGGTTAGTGGTTAGTGTTTCAGTTAGGTTTAGGATAGGGTTATAATTAGGGTTAAGTTTAGGGTTACGGTAAGAGTTAGATTTATGTTTACAGTTAAGGTGAGGGTTTTGCTAACTGTTACGGTTAGGGTTAGGGCTAGGTTTTGGGTTAGAGTTGGGTTAGGGGTTAGGTTTAGGTTAAGTTTCTGGTAGGCTTAAAGTTAGGGTTAAGGTTAGGTTAGGGTTAGGGTCAGGGTTAGGATTAGAATTAGGTTTCGGGCGAGGGTTAGTGTCAGAGTTATTACAAGGGTTAGGTTTAGGGTTACAGATGGGCCAAGGTTAAGGTTAGGGTTAGGTTTAGGGGTAGGATTAGGGTTAAAGTTAGGGTTAGCTTTAGGTTAGGGATAGGGTGAAGTAAAGTAGGGTGAGGGTTAGGGTTATGGCTAAGGTTTGGGTTCGTTTTCAGGTTAGTGTTAAGTTTATGTTTAGGGTTAGGGTTAAGTTTATGGGTTCTGTTTAGTTTTAGGGTTAGGGTTAGATTTTAGGTTAGGGTTAAGTGTAACCGTTGGGTTACGATTTGTGTTAGGCATTGTGGTTGGGGTGAGTGTTAGGTTTATGGTTAGGGTTGGGTAGAGTTAGGATTATGGTTATGGTAAGGTGTTAGGGTTTAGAGGTGTAGTTTAGGGTTAGGGTTTGGGTGAGGATTTCGTTTAGGCATTGTGGTTCTGGTCATGGTTAAGTTTGGTTCAGTGTTAGGGTTAGGTTTATGATTAGGTTTCGGGTTCGTGTTAGAGTTAGGGTGAGGGATAGTGTTAAGGTTTAGGTTAGGTTTTGGTGTTATGGGTTAGGGTTTGCGTTAGGGTTAGTGTTATCCTTATGGCTTAGGGGTTTCAGGTTAGTGTTGTGGTTAGGGCTAGGGTTAGCATTAGGGTTAGGGTTGTGGGCTACGGTTAGGGGTTAGAGTGAAGGTTACGGTTAGTTTTACAGTTAAGGTGAGGGTTTAGGGTAAGTGTTATGATTAGGGTTAGAGTTCGAGTTAGGGTTAGGTTTAGGGTTAGGGTTAGGTGTAGGGTAATATTTAGGTTTACGTCCAAGTTTAGGGTTAGAGTTAGTGTTGTATTTAGGGTCAGAGCTAGTGTTCTATTTAGGGTCAGGTTTAGAGTTAGGGTTAGGTTTAGGATTAGGATTATGTTTAGGGTTAGGGTTAGGTTCAGGGCTATCGTAAGGGTTAGGTTTAGGGTTTCAGATGGACTAGTGTTATGGTTAGAGTTAGGTTTAAGGTAAGGGTTTTGCTTAGGTTTAGGTTAGGGCTAAGGTTAGGGTTAGGGTTTGGATGATGTTTAGGCTAGGGTGAGGGTTATTTTTATGGTTAGGGCTGGAGTTTGGGTTTGTGCTCACGTTACTTTTAAGGTCAGGTTTAGGGTTTGGATTAGGGTTAGGGGTTATGTTTAGGGTTAGATTTACGAACAGGTTTAGTATTAGTGTGAAGTTCAGGTTAAGTGGGAGGGTTAGGATAAGGGTTAGGATTAGGGTTAGAATTATAATGTTAGACATTAGGTTTAGGGTGTTAGGTTTAGGTTTATGGTTAGGCTAGTCTTAAGTTTAAGGTTAATGTTAGGGTTAGGATTAGATTGGGGTTACTCTTCGTGTTAGAGTTAGGGTTAGGGATAAGTTTAGGGATAGCATTAGGTTTAGGGTTGGGGACACGGTTAAGGGTTAGGGTGTGTGTTAGTGTTAGGTTTACCGTTAAGGAGAGGGTTTAGGTTAATTGTTATGGTTAGGGTTAGAGTTAGGGTTAGGGTTAAGGTGAAGTTTCAGTTAATAGTGAGTGTTAGGGTTAAGGTTAGAGTTAGGGTTAAGGTTAGTGTCAGGGTTAGGATTAGGGTTAGGGTTACGGTAGGGGTAAGGTTACTGTGAAGGCTAGGTTTACAGTAAAGGGTAGTGCTGGGTTAGGGTTAGGGTTACGTTTAGAGTTATTGTTAGGCTTAAGTTTAGGGTTAAAAAAAGGGTAGAGTTAATGTTAGGGTTAATTTTAGGGTTAGGGTAAGGGTTAGGTTTAGTTCAGGGTTAGGGCTAGGATTAGGGATAGGGTTAGGATTGGGGGATGGGGTAGGGATTCGTGTGAGGGTTAGTGTCAGGTTTACAGCTAAGCTGATGTTTTAGGGTGTTACAGTTAGGGTTAGGGTTAGAGTTAGGGTTAGGATTAGGTTTATGCTTAGGATTAGGGTTAGGGTTAGGGTCAGGGTTAGGTGGAGATTCAGTGTCATGCTTAGGTTGTTTTTTTAGTTTTAGGGTTAGGCTTAGTGTGAAGTTTATTTTAATTATGAGGTTTAGGGTTAGGGGTTAGGGTTAGGTTATGTTTAGTTTTAGGTTTGGGGTTAGTGTTAGCGTTAGGGTTAGTTTTTGTTTTGGTTAGGGTTTGAATGAATTTAAGGTAGGTTTAGCGTTATGGTTAGGGTGAAATTTTGGTTAAGGGTGAGGGTTTGTTTTAGGTTTAGGGTTAGGGTTAGAGTTAGGGTGAGTGTTTAGGTTTAGGTTTAAGGTTAAGTTTAGGTTTAGGCTAATGATTAGGTTTAGAGTTAGGGTTAGGGGTTATTGTTTCGGTAAGGTTTAGGGTAGGGTTCTGTTTAGGGTTAAGTATAGTGTTAGGGTAAGAGTTAGAGTTCCATTTACAGTTGAGTGTTTTGGGTGTTACTGTTAGGGTTAGGGCTAGGGTTACAGTTAGAGTTAGGGTTAGAGGTGAGGGTTAGGTGTAAGTTTATGGTAGTCTTAATGTTAGGTTAAGGTTAGGTTAGGGTTAGGGTCAGGGTTAGGATTAGGTTTAGGGTGAGGGTTAGGGTCAGAGATGTTGTAAGGGATAGGTTTAGGGTTACAAGTGGGCCATGGTTAAGGTTAGGGTTAGGTTTAGGGTTCAAGTTAGGGTTAGCTTTAGGTTAGGGATAGGATGAAGTTTAAGATAGGGTGAGGGTTAGGGTTATGGCTGAGGTTTGGGTTAGTTTTCGGGTTAGTGTTAAGGTTATGTTTAGGGTTAGGGTTAAGTTTATGGGTTGTGTTTAGTTTTAGGGTTAGGGTTAGATTTAAGGTTAGGGTTAAGTTTAGTGTAACAGTTAAGGTTACGGTTTGTGTTAGGCATTGTGGTTGGGGTGAGGTTTAGGTTTAGGGTTAGGGTTGTGTATGCTTAGGATTATGGTTATGGTAAGGTGTTAGGGGTTAGAAGTGTAGTTTAGGGTTGGGGTGGGTGAGGGTTCTGGTAAAGCATTGTGGTTCTGACCATGGTTAGGTTTGGTTTAGGGTTACGGTTAGGTTTAAGATTAGGTTTCAGGTTAGTGTTCGAGTTAGAGTTAAGGTTTGGGTTAGGCTTTGGTGTTAGGGGTTAGGTTTCTGGGTTAGGGTTAGGGTTATTGTTAGGGCTTAGGTTTTCAGGTGAGTGTTAGGGTTAGGGTTAGGGATAGCATTAGGGTTAGCTTTTGGGGGTACGGTTAGGGGTTAGGTGAGGGTTACAGTTAGTATTGCAGTTAAGGTTAGGTTTTAGGGCAAGTGTTATGATTAGGGTTAGAGTTAGAGTTAGGGTTAGGTTTAGGGTTAGGTGCAGGGTAAGTTTTAGGTTTAAGTCCTGGTTTAGGGTTAGAGTTAGTGTTCTATTTAGGGTCAAGTTTAGAGTTCGGGGAAGGTTTAGGATTAGGTCTATTGTTGGGCTTAGGATTAGGGTTAGGTTCAGAGCTATTGTAAGGCTTAGGTTTAGGGTTACAGATGGACTAGCTTTACGGTTAGAGTTAGGTTTAAGGTTAGGGTTTGGGCTAGGTTTACGTTTACGGTTATGGTTAGGGTTAGGATTTGGTTGAAGTTTAGCATAGGCTGAGGGTTACTTTTAGGGTTAGGGCTAGAGTTTGGGTTTGTGTTCAGGTTAGTGTTATGGTTAGATTTAGGGTCCAGTTTAGGGTTAGGGGTTAGGTTTAGTGTTAGGGTTAGTTTTAGGTTTAGGGTTAGTGTGAAGTTTAGGTTAAGGGTGAGAGTTAGGGTTAGGGTTAGGATTAGGGTTAGTGTTAGACGTTAGGTTTAGGGTGCTACTTTTAGGTTTATGGGTAGGGTTTTAGTTTTTTTTTTAGGTTTAAGTTTAGGGTTAATGTTAGGGTTAGTGTTAGATTAGGGTTACTGTTCGTGTTAGGGTTACAGTTAGGGTTAGGGATAGCATTAGGTTTAGGGTTAGGAATATAGTTAGGGGTTAGGGTGAGGGTTGGGGATATGGTGAGGGTTAGGTTTAGGTTTACAGTTAAGGTGAGGGTTTAGGGTAATTGTTATGGTTAGGGTTAGAGTTAGGGTCATGGTGAAGTTTCAGTTAATAGTGGGGTTCAGGGTTAATGTTAGATTTAGGGTTAAGGTTAGTGTTAGGGTTAGGTTTAGGTTAGGGTTAAGGTAGCGGTCGGGTTAGGGTTAAGACTAGGTTTACGGTAAAGTGTAAGGCTAGGTTAGGGTTAGGTTTAGAGTTAGTGCTAGGCTTTAGGGTTAGGGTTAAGGTCAGGTTTAGAGTTATTGTTAGGTTTACGGTTACGGTTAGGGTAGAGTTAAGGTTAAGGTTAAGTTTAAGGTTAGGGTAAGAGTTAGGTTTACGTCAGGTTTAGGGTTAGGATGAGGGATAGGGTTAGGGTTAGGGAAAGGGTTAGGGTTTCGTGTGAGGATTAGTGTTATGTTTACATTAAGCTGATGTTTTTGGGTGTTACAGTAAGTTTTAGGGTTAGATTTAGGTTAGGTTTAGAGTTAGGGCTAGAGTATGGTGATAGCGCTTTAGGCTTAGGTTTAGGGTGAAATTTAGGTTAAGGATGAGGGTTAGGGTTGGGGTAGGCGATTGGATTAATGTTAGGGTCAGGTTTAGGGTTTTGGTTCAGAGTTCAGTTTAGATTCAGGGTTAGGGTTAGACTTAGGTTTAGGGCTAGGGTTAGGTTTAGTGTTAGTTTAGCTCAGGGTTAAGGTTTGAATGAAGTTAGGGTAGGTTTAGGGTTATGGTTAGGTTGAAATTTTGGTTAAGTCTTAGGGTTTGGTTTCGGGTTAGGGTTAGAGTTAGGGTTAGTGGTTAAGGTTAGGTTTAGGGTTAAGGTTAGGTTTAGGCTAAGCATTAGGGTTAGAGTTAGGGTTAGTGGTTAGTGTTTCAGTTAGGTTTAGGATAGGGTTATAATTAGGGTTAAGTTTAGGGTTACGGTAAGAGTTAGATTTATGTTTACAGTTAAGGTGAGGGTTTTGCTAACTGTTACGGTTAGGGTTAGGGCTAGGTTTTGGGTTAGAGTTGGGTTAGGGGTTAGGTTTAGGTTAAGTTTCTGGTAGGCTTAAAGTTAGGGTTAAGGTTAGGTTAGGGTTAGGGTCAGGGTTAGGATTAGAATTAGGTTTCGGGCGAGGGTTAGTGTCAGAGTTATTACAAGGGTTAGGTTTAGGGTTACAGATGGGCCAAGGTTAAGGTTAGGGTTAGGTTTAGGGGTAGGATTAGGGTTAAAGTTAGGGTTAGCTTTAGGTTAGGGATAGGGTGAAGTAAAGTAGGGTGAGGGTTAGGGTTATGGCTAAGGTTTGGGTTCGTTTTCAGGTTAGTGTTAAGTTTATGTTTAGGGTTAGGGTTAAGTTTATGGGTTCTGTTTAGTTTTAGGGTTAGGGTTAGATTTTAGGTTAGGGTTAAGTGTAACCGTTGGGTTACGATTTGTGTTAGGCATTGTGGTTGGGGTGAGTGTTAGGTTTATGGTTAGGGTTGGGTAGAGTTAGGATTATGGTTATGGTAAGGTGTTAGGGTTTAGAGGTGTAGTTTAGGGTTAGGGTTTGGGTGAGGATTTCGTTTAGGCATTGTGGTTCTGGTCATGGTTAAGTTTGGTTCAGTGTTAGGGTTAGGTTTATGATTAGGTTTCGGGTTCGTGTTAGAGTTAGGGTGAGGGATAGTGTTAAGGTTTAGGTTAGGTTTTGGTGTTATGGGTTAGGGTTTGCGTTAGGGTTAGTGTTATCCTTATGGCTTAGGGGTTTCAGGTTAGTGTTGTGGTTAGGGCTAGGGTTAGCATTAGGGTTAGGGTTGTGGGCTACGGTTAGGGGTTAGAGTGAAGGTTACGGTTAGTTTTACAGTTAAGGTGAGGGTTTAGGGTAAGTGTTATGATTAGGGTTAGAGTTCGAGTTAGGGTTAGGTTTAGGGTTAGGGTTAGGTGTAGGGTAATATTTAGGTTTACGTCCAAGTTTAGGGTTAGAGTTAGTGTTGTATTTAGGGTCAGAGCTAGTGTTCTATTTAGGGTCAGGTTTAGAGTTAGGGTTAGGTTTAGGATTAGGATTATGTTTAGGGTTAGGGTTAGGTTCAGGGCTATCGTAAGGGTTAGGTTTAGGGTTTCAGATGGACTAGTGTTATGGTTAGAGTTAGGTTTAAGGTAAGGGTTTTGCTTAGGTTTAGGTTAGGGCTAAGGTTAGGGTTAGGGTTTGGATGATGTTTAGGCTAGGGTGAGGGTTATTTTTATGGTTAGGGCTGGAGTTTGGGTTTGTGCTCACGTTACTTTTAAGGTCAGGTTTAGGGTTTGGATTAGGGTTAGGGGTTATGTTTAGGGTTAGATTTACGAACAGGTTTAGTATTAGTGTGAAGTTCAGGTTAAGTGGGAGGGTTAGGATAAGGGTTAGGATTAGGGTTAGAATTATAATGTTAGACATTAGGTTTAGGGTGTTAGGTTTAGGTTTATGGTTAGGCTAGTCTTAAGTTTAAGGTTAATGTTAGGGTTAGGATTAGATTGGGGTTACTCTTCGTGTTAGAGTTAGGGTTAGGGATAAGTTTAGGGATAGCATTAGGTTTAGGGTTGGGGACACGGTTAAGGGTTAGGGTGTGTGTTAGTGTTAGGTTTACCGTTAAGGAGAGGGTTTAGGTTAATTGTTATGGTTAGGGTTAGAGTTAGGGTTAGGGTTAAGGTGAAGTTTCAGTTAATAGTGAGTGTTAGGGTTAAGGTTAGAGTTAGGGTTAAGGTTAGTGTCAGGGTTAGGATTAGGGTTAGGGTTACGGTAGGGGTAAGGTTACTGTGAAGGCTAGGTTTACAGTAAAGGGTAGTGCTGGGTTAGGGTTAGGGTTACGTTTAGAGTTATTGTTAGGCTTAAGTTTAGGGTTAAAAAAAGGGTAGAGTTAATGTTAGGGTTAATTTTAGGGTTAGGGTAAGGGTTAGGTTTAGTTCAGGGTTAGGGCTAGGATTAGGGATAGGGTTAGGATTGGGGGATGGGGTAGGGAT
The DNA here is from genome assembly GCF_024166365.1 of Elephas maximus indicus. NCBI lineage: Eukaryota > Metazoa > Chordata > Mammalia > Proboscidea > Elephantidae > Elephas > Elephas maximus. The sequence continues at coordinate 1,665,381 of NW_026060234.1, read as the reverse complement.
TCGTGTGAGGGTTAGTGTCAGGTTTACAGTTAAGCTGATGTTTTAGGGTGTTACAGTTAGGGTTACGGTTAGAGTTAGGGTTAGGATTAGGTTTATGCTTAGGATTAGGGTTAGGGTTAGGGTCAGGGTTAGGTGGAGATTCAGTGTCATGTTTAGGTTGTTTTTTTAGTTTTAGGGTTAGGCTTAGTGTGAAGTTTATTTTAATTATGAGGTTTAGGGTTAGGGGTTAGGGTTAGGTTATGTTTAGTTTTAGGTTTGGGGTTAGTGTTAGCGTTAGGGTTAGTTTTTGTTTTGGTTAGGGTTTGAATGAATTTAAGGTAGGTTTAGCGTTATGGTTAGGGTGAAATTTTGGTTAAGGGTGAGGGTTTGTTTTAGGTTTAGGGTTAGGGTTAGAGTTAGGGTGAGTGTTTAGGTTTAGGTTTAAGGTTAAGTTTAGGTTTAGGCTAATGATTAGGTTTAGAGTTAGGGTTAGGGGTTATTGTTTCGGTAAGGTTTAGGGTAGGGTTCTGTTTAGGGTTAAGTATAGTGTTAGGGTAAGAGTTAGAGTTCCATTTACAGTTGAGTGTTTTGGGTGTTACTGTTAGGGTTAGGGCTAGGGTTACAGTTAGAGTTAGGGTTAGAGGTGAGGGTTAGGTGTAAGTTTATGGTAGTCTTAATGTTAGGTTAAGGTTAGGTTAGGGTTAGGGTCAGGGTTAGGATTAGGTTTAGGGTGAGGGTTAGGGTCAGAGATGTTGTAAGGGATAGGTTTAGGGTTACAAGTGGGCCATGGTTAAGGTTAGGGTTAGGTTTAGGGTTCAAGTTAGGGTTAGCTTTAGGTTAGGGATAGGATGAAGTTTAAGATAGGGTGAGGGTTAGGGTTATGGCTGAGGTTTGGGTTAGTTTTCGGGTTAGTGTTAAGGTTATGTTTAGGGTTAGGGTTAAGTTTATGGGTTGTGTTTAGTTTTAGGGTTAGGGTTAGATTTAAGGTTAGGGTTAAGTTTAGTGTAACAGTTAAGGTTACGGTTTGTGTTAGGCATTGTGGTTGGGGTGAGGTTTAGGTTTAGGGTTAGGGTTGTGTATGCTTAGGATTATGGTTATGGTAAGGTGTTAGGGGTTAGAAGTGTAGTTTAGGGTTGGGGTGGGTGAGGGTTCTGGTAAAGCATTGTGGTTCTGACCATGGTTAGGTTTGGTTTAGGGTTACGGTTAGGTTTAAGATTAGGTTTCAGGTTAGTGTTCGAGTTAGAGTTAAGGTTTGGGTTAGGCTTTGGTGTTAGGGGTTAGGTTTCTGGGTTAGGGTTAGGGTTATTGTTAGGGCTTAGGTTTTCAGGTGAGTGTTAGGGTTAGGGTTAGGGATAGCATTAGGGTTAGCTTTTGGGGGTACGGTTAGGGGTTAGGTGAGGGTTACAGTTAGTATTGCAGTTAAGGTTAGGTTTTAGGGCAAGTGTTATGATTAGGGTTAGAGTTAGAGTTAGGGTTAGGTTTAGGGTTAGGTGCAGGGTAAGTTTTAGGTTTAAGTCCTGGTTTAGGGTTAGAGTTAGTGTTCTATTTAGGGTCAAGTTTAGAGTTCGGGGAAGGTTTAGGATTAGGTCTATTGTTGGGCTTAGGATTAGGGTTAGGTTCAGAGCTATTGTAAGGCTTAGGTTTAGGGTTACAGATGGACTAGCTTTACGGTTAGAGTTAGGTTTAAGGTTAGGGTTTGGGCTAGGTTTACGTTTACGGTTATGGTTAGGGTTAGGATTTGGTTGAAGTTTAGCATAGGCTGAGGGTTACTTTTAGGGTTAGGGCTAGAGTTTGGGTTTGTGTTCAGGTTAGTGTTATGGTTAGATTTAGGGTCCAGTTTAGGGTTAGGGGTTAGGTTTAGTGTTAGGGTTAGTTTTAGGTTTAGGGTTAGTGTGAAGTTTAGGTTAAGGGTGAGAGTTAGGGTTAGGGTTAGGATTAGGGTTAGTGTTAGACGTTAGGTTTAGGGTGCTACTTTTAGGTTTATGGGTAGGGTTTTAGTTTTTTTTTTAGGTTTAAGTTTAGGGTTAATGTTAGGGTTAGTGTTAGATTAGGGTTACTGTTCGTGTTAGGGTTACAGTTAGGGTTAGGGATAGCATTAGGTTTAGGGTTAGGAATATAGTTAGGGGTTAGGGTGAGGGTTGGGGATATGGTGAGGGTTAGGTTTAGGTTTACAGTTAAGGTGAGGGTTTAGGGTAATTGTTATGGTTAGGGTTAGAGTTAGGGTCATGGTGAAGTTTCAGTTAATAGTGGGGTTCAGGGTTAATGTTAGATTTAGGGTTAAGGTTAGTGTTAGGGTTAGGTTTAGGTTAGGGTTAAGGTAGCGGTCGGGTTAGGGTTAAGACTAGGTTTACGGTAAAGTGTAAGGCTAGGTTAGGGTTAGGTTTAGAGTTAGTGCTAGGCTTTAGGGTTAGGGTTAAGGTCAGGTTTAGAGTTATTGTTAGGTTTACGGTTACGGTTAGGGTAGAGTTAAGGTTAAGGTTAAGTTTAAGGTTAGGGTAAGAGTTAGGTTTACGTCAGGTTTAGGGTTAGGATGAGGGATAGGGTTAGGGTTAGGGAAAGGGTTAGGGTTTCGTGTGAGGATTAGTGTTATGTTTACATTAAGCTGATGTTTTTGGGTGTTACAGTAAGTTTTAGGGTTAGATTTAGGTTAGGTTTAGAGTTAGGGCTAGAGTATGGTGATAGCGCTTTAGGCTTAGGTTTAGGGTGAAATTTAGGTTAAGGATGAGGGTTAGGGTTGGGGTAGGCGATTGGATTAATGTTAGGGTCAGGTTTAGGGTTTTGGTTCAGAGTTCAGTTTAGATTCAGGGTTAGGGTTAGACTTAGGTTTAGGGCTAGGGTTAGGTTTAGTGTTAGTTTAGCTCAGGGTTAAGGTTTGAATGAAGTTAGGGTAGGTTTAGGGTTATGGTTAGGTTGAAATTTTGGTTAAGTGTGAGGGTTTGGTTTCGGGTTAGGGTTAGAGTTAGGGTTAGTGGTTAAGGTTAGGTTTAGGGTTAAGGTTAGGTTTAGGCTAAGCATTAGGGTTAGAGTTAGGGTTAGTGGTTAGTGTTTCAGTTAGGTTTAGGATAGGGTTATAATTAGGGTTAAGTTTAGGGTTACGGTAAGAGTTAGATTTATGTTTACAGTTAAGGTGAGGGTTTTGCTAACTGTTACGGTTAGGGTTAGGGCTAGGTTTTGGGTTAGAGTTGGGTTAGGGGTTAGGTTTAGGTTAAGTTTCTGGTAGGCTTAAAGTTAGGGTTAAGGTTAGGTTAGGGTTAGGGTCAGGGTTAGGATTAGAATTAGGTTTCGGGCGAGGGTTAGTGTCAGAGTTATTACAAGGGTTAGGTTTAGGGTTACAGATGGGCCAAGGTTAAGGTTAGGGTTAGGTTTAGGGGTAGGATTAGGGTTAAAGTTAGGGTTAGCTTTAGGTTAGGGATAGGGTGAAGTAAAGTAGGGTGAGGGTTAGGGTTATGGCTAAGGTTTGGGTTCGTTTTCAGGTTAGTGTTAAGTTTATGTTTAGGGTTAGGGTTAAGTTTATGGGTTCTGTTTAGTTTTAGGGTTAGGGTTAGATTTTAGGTTAGGGTTAAGTGTAACCGTTGGGTTACGATTTGTGTTAGGCATTGTGGTTGGGGTGAGTGTTAGGTTTATGGTTAGGGTTGGGTAGAGTTAGGATTATGGTTATGGTAAGGTGTTAGGGTTTAGAGGTGTAGTTTAGGGTTAGGGTTTGGGTGAGGATTTCGTTTAGGCATTGTGGTTCTGGTCATGGTTAAGTTTGGTTCAGTGTTAGGGTTAGGTTTATGATTAGGTTTCGGGTTCGTGTTAGAGTTAGGGTGAGGGATAGTGTTAAGGTTTAGGTTAGGTTTTGGTGTTATGGGTTAGGGTTTGCGTTAGGGTTAGTGTTATCCTTATGGCTTAGGGGTTTCAGGTTAGTGTTGTGGTTAGGGCTAGGGTTAGCATTAGGGTTAGGGTTGTGGGCTACGGTTAGGGGTTAGAGTGAAGGTTACGGTTAGTTTTACAGTTAAGGTGAGGGTTTAGGGTAAGTGTTATGATTAGGGTTAGAGTTCGAGTTAGGGTTAGGTTTAGGGTTAGGGTTAGGTGTAGGGTAATATTTAGGTTTACGTCCAAGTTTAGGGTTAGAGTTAGTGTTGTATTTAGGGTCAGAGCTAGTGTTCTATTTAGGGTCAGGTTTAGAGTTAGGGTTAGGTTTAGGATTAGGATTATGTTTAGGGTTAGGGTTAGGTTCAGGGCTATCGTAAGGGTTAGGTTTAGGGTTTCAGATGGACTAGTGTTATGGTTAGAGTTAGGTTTAAGGTAAGGGTTTTGCTTAGGTTTAGGTTAGGGCTAAGGTTAGGGTTAGGGTTTGGATGATGTTTAGGCTAGGGTGAGGGTTATTTTTATGGTTAGGGCTGGAGTTTGGGTTTGTGCTCACGTTACTTTTAAGGTCAGGTTTAGGGTTTGGATTAGGGTTAGGGGTTATGTTTAGGGTTAGATTTACGAACAGGTTTAGTATTAGTGTGAAGTTCAGGTTAAGTGGGAGGGTTAGGATAAGGGTTAGGATTAGGGTTAGAATTATAATGTTAGACATTAGGTTTAGGGTGTTAGGTTTAGGTTTATGGTTAGGCTAGTCTTAAGTTTAAGGTTAATGTTAGGGTTAGGATTAGATTGGGGTTACTCTTCGTGTTAGAGTTAGGGTTAGGGATAAGTTTAGGGATAGCATTAGGTTTAGGGTTGGGGACACGGTTAAGGGTTAGGGTGTGTGTTAGTGTTAGGTTTACCGTTAAGGAGAGGGTTTAGGTTAATTGTTATGGTTAGGGTTAGAGTTAGGGTTAGGGTTAAGGTGAAGTTTCAGTTAATAGTGAGTGTTAGGGTTAAGGTTAGAGTTAGGGTTAAGGTTAGTGTCAGGGTTAGGATTAGGGTTAGGGTTACGGTAGGGGTAAGGTTACTGTGAAGGCTAGGTTTACAGTAAAGGGTAGTGCTGGGTTAGGGTTAGGGTTACGTTTAGAGTTATTGTTAGGCTTAAGTTTAGGGTTAAAAAAAGGGTAGAGTTAATGTTAGGGTTAATTTTAGGGTTAGGGTAAGGGTTAGGTTTAGTTCAGGGTTAGGGCTAGGATTAGGGATAGGGTTAGGATTGGGGGATGGGGTAGGGATTCGTGTGAGGGTTAGTGTCAGGTTTACAGTTAAGCTGATGTTTTAGGGTGTTACAGTTAGGGTTAGGGTTAGAGTTAGGGTTAGGATTAGGTTTATGCTTAGGATTAGGGTTAGGGTTAGGGTCAGGGTTAGGTGGAGATTCAGTGTCATGTTTAGGTTGTTTTTTTAGTTTTAGGGTTAGGCTTAGTGTGAAGTTTATTTTAATTATGAGGTTTAGGGTTAGGGGTTAGGGTTAGGTTATGTTTAGTTTTAGGTTTGGGGTTAGTGTTAGCGTTAGGGTTAGTTTTTGTTTTGGTTAGGGTTTGAATGAATTTAAGGTAGGTTTAGCGTTATGGTTAGGGTGAAATTTTGGTTAAGGGTGAGGGTTTGTTTTAGGTTTAGGGTTAGGGTTAGAGTTAGGGTGAGTGTTTAGGTTTAGGTTTAAGGTTAAGTTTAGGTTTACGCTAATGATTAGGTTTAGAGTTAGGGTTAGGGGTTATTGTTTCGGTAAGGTTTAGGGTAGGGTTCTGTTTAGGGTTAAGTATAGTGTTAGGGTAAGAGTTAGAGTTCCATTTACAGTTGAGTGTTTTGGGTGTTACTGTTAGGGTTAGGGCTAGGGTTACAGTTAGAGTTAGGGTTAGAGGTGAGGGTTAGGTGTAAGTTTATGGTAGTCTTAATGTTAGGTTAAGGTTAGGTTAGGGTTAGGGTCAGGGTTAGGATTAGGTTTAGGGTGAGGGTTAGGGTCAGAGATGTTGTAAGGGATAGGTTTAGGGTTACAAGTGGGCCATGGTTAAGGTTAGGGTTAGGTTTAGGGTTCAAGTTAGGGTTAGCTTTAGGTTAGGGATAGGATGAAGTTTAAGATAGGGTGAGGGTTAGGGTTATGGCTGAGGTTTGGGTTAGTTTTCGGGTTAGTGTTAAGGTTATGTTTAGGGTTAGGGTTAAGTTTATGGGTTGTGTTTAGTTTTAGGGTTAGGGTTAGATTTAAGGTTAGGGTTAAGTTTAGTGTAACAGTTAAGGTTACGGTTTGTGTTAGGCATTGTGGTTGGGGTGAGGTTTAGGTTTAGGGTTAGGGTTGTGTATGCTTAGGATTATGGTTATGGTAAGGTGTTAGGGGTTAGAAGTGTAGTTTAGGGTTGGGGTGGGTGAGGGTTCTGGTAAAGCATTGTGGTTCTGACCATGGTTAGGTTTGGTTTAGGGTTACGGTTAGGTTTAAGATTAGGTTTCAGGTTAGTGTTCGAGTTAGAGTTAAGGTTTGGGTTAGGCTTTGGTGTTAGGGGTTAGGTTTCTGGGTTAGGGTTAGGGTTATTGTTAGGGCTTAGGTTTTCAGGTGAGTGTTAGGGTTAGGGTTAGGGATAGCATTAGGGTTAGCTTTTGGGGGTACGGTTAGGGGTTAGGTGAGGGTTACAGTTAGTATTGCAGTTAAGGTTAGGTTTTAGGGCAAGTGTTATGATTAGGGTTAGAGTTAGAGTTAGGGTTAGGTTTAGGGTTAGGTGCAGGGTAAGTTTTAGGTTTAAGTCCTGGTTTAGGGTTAGAGTTAGTGTTCTATTTAGGGTCAAGTTTAGAGTTCGGGGAAGGTTTAGGATTAGGTCTATTGTTGGGCTTAGGATTAGGGTTAGGTTCAGAGCTATTGTAAGGCTTAGGTTTAGGGTTACAGATGGACTAGCTTTACGGTTAGAGTTAGGTTTAAGGTTAGGGTTTGGGCTAGGTTTACGTTTACGGTTATGGTTAGGGTTAGGATTTGGTTGAAGTTTAGCATAGGCTGAGGGTTACTTTTAGGGTTAGGGCTAGAGTTTGGGTTTGTGTTCAGGTTAGTGTTATGGTTAGATTTAGGGTCCAGTTTAGGGTTAGGGGTTAGGTTTAGTGTTAGGGTTAGTTTTAGGTTTAGGGTTAGTGTGAAGTTTAGGTTAAGGGTGAGAGTTAGGGTTAGGGTTAGGATTAGGGTTAGTGTTAGACGTTAGGTTTAGGGTGCTACTTTTAGGTTTATGGGTAGGGTTTTAGTTTTTTTTTTAGGTTTAAGTTTAGGGCTAATGTTAGGGTTAGTGTTAGATTAGGGTTACTGTTCATGTTAGGGTTACAGTTAGGGTTAGGGATAGCATTAGGTTTAGGGTTAGGAATATAGTTAGGGGTTAGGGTGAGGGTTGGGGATATGGTGAGGGTTAGGTTTAGGTTTACAGTTAAGGTGAGGGTTTAGGGTAATTGTTATGGTTAGGGTTAGAGTTAGGGTCATGGTGAAGTTTCAGTTAATAGTGGGGTTCAGGGTTAATGTTAGATTTAGGGTTAAGGTTAGTGTTAGGGTTAGGTTTAGGTTAGGGTTAAGGTAGCGGTCGGGTTAGGGTTAAGACTAGGTTTACGGTAAAGTGTAAGGCTAGGTTAGGGTTAGGTTTAGAGTTAGTGCTAGGCTTTAGGGTTAGGGTTAAGGTCAGGTTTAGAGTTATTGTTAGGTTTACGGTTACGGTTAGGGTAGAGTTAAGGTTAAGGTTAAGTTTAAGGTTAGGGTAAGAGTTAGGTTTACGTCAGGTTTAGGGTTAGGATGAGGGATAGGGTTAGGGTTAGGGAAAGGGTTAGGGTTTCGTGTGAGGATTAGTGTTATGTTTACATTAAGCTGATGTTTTTGGGTGTTACAGTAAGTTTTAGGGTTAGATTTAGGTTAGGTTTAGAGTTAGGGCTAGAGTATGGTGATAGTGCATTAGGCTTAGGTTTAGGGTGAAATTTAGGTTAAGGATGAGGGTTAGGGTTGGGGTAGGCGATTGGATTAATGTTAGGGTCAGGTTTAGGGTTTTGGTTCAGAGTTCAGTTTAGATTCAGGGTTAGGGTTAGACTTAGGTTTAGGGCTAGGGTTAGGTTTAGTGTTAGTTTAGCTCAGGGTTAAGGTTTGAATGAAGTTAGGGTAGGTTTAGGGTTATGGTTAGGTTGAAATTTTGGTTAAGTGTGAGGGTTTGGTTTCGGGTTAGGGTTAGAGTTAGGGTTAGTGGTTAAGGTTAGGTTTAGGGTTAAGGTTAGGTTTAGGCTAAGCATTAGGGTTAGAGTTAGGGTTAGTGGTTAGTGTTTCAGTTAGGTTTAGGATAGGGTTATAATTAGGGTTAAGTTTAGGGTTACGGTAAGAGTTAGATTTATGTTTACAGTTAAGGTGAGGGTTTTGCTAACTGTTACGGTTAGGGTTAGGGCTAGGTTTTGGGTTAGAGTTGGGTTAGGGGTTAGGTTTAGGTTAAGTTTCTGGTAGGCTTAAAGTTAGGGTTAAGGTTAGGTTAGGGTTAGGGTCAGGGTTAGGATTAGAATTAGGTTTCGGGCGAGGGTTAGTGTCAGAGTTATTACAAGGGTTAAGTTTAGGGTTACAGATGGGCCAAGGTTAAGGTTAGGGTTAGGTTTAGGGGTAGGATTAGGGTTAAAGTTAGGGTTAGCTTTAGGTTAGGGATAGGGTGAAGTAAAGTAGGGTGAGGGTTAGGGTTATGGCTAAGGTTTGGGTTCGTTTTCAGGTTAGTGTTAAGTTTATGTTTAGGGTTAGGGTTAAGTTTATGGGTTCTGTTTAGTTTTAGGGTTAGGGTTAGATTTTAGGTTAGGGTTAAGTGTAACCGTTGGGTTACGATTTGTGTTAGGCATTGTGGTTGGGGTGAGTGTTAGGTTTATGGTTAGGGTTGGGTAGAGTTAGGATTATGGTTATGGTAAGGTGTTAGGGTTTAGAGGTGTAGTTTAGGGTTAGGGTTTGGGTGAGGATTTCGTTTAGGCATTGTGGTTCTGGTCATGGTTAAGTTTGGTTCAGTGTTAGGGTTAGGTTTATGATTAGGTTTCGGGTTCGTGTTAGAGTTAGGGTGAGGGATAGTGTTAAGGTTTAGGTTAGGTTTTGGTGTTATGGGTTAGGGTTTGCGTTAGGGTTAGTGTTATCCTTATGGCTTAGGGGTTTCAGGTTAGTGTTGTGGTTAGGGCTAGGGTTAGCATTAGGGTTAGGGTTGTGGGCTACGGTTAGGGGTTAGAGTGAAGGTTACGGTTAGTTTTACAGTTAAGGTGAGGGTTTAGGGTAAGTGTTATGATTAGGGTTAGAGTTCGAGTTAGGGTTAGGTTTAGGGTTAGGGTTAGGTGTAGGGTAATATTTAGGTTTACGTCCAAGTTTAGGGTTAGAGTTAGTGTTGTATTTAGGGTCAGAGCTAGTGTTCTATTTAGGGTCAGGTTTAGAGTTAGGGTTAGGTTTAGGATTAGGATTATGTTTAGGGTTAGGGTTAGGTTCAGGGCTATCGTAAGGGTTAGGTTTAGGGTTTCAGATGGACTAGTGTTATGGTTAGAGTTAGGTTTAAGGTAAGGGTTTTGCTTAGGTTTAGGTTAGGGCTAAGGTTAGGGTTAGGGTTTGGATGATGTTTAGGCTAGGGTGAGGGTTATTTTTATGGTTAGGGCTGGAGTTTGGGTTTGTGCTCACGTTACTTTTAAGGTCAGGTTTAGGGTTTGGATTAGGGTTAGGGGTTATGTTTAGGGTTAGATTTACGAACAGGTTTAGTATTAGTGTGAAGTTCAGGTTAAGTCGGAGGGTTAGGATAAGGGTTAGGATTAGGGTTAGAATTATAATGTTAGACATTAGGTTTAGGGTGTTAGGTTTAGGTTTATGGTTAGGCTAGTCTTAAGTTTAAGGTTAATGTTAGGGTTAGGATTAGATTGGGGTTACTCTTCGTGTTAGAGTTAGGGTTAGGGATAAGTTTAGGGATAGCATTAGGTTTAGGGTTGGGGACACGGTTAAGGGTTAGGGTGTGTGTTAGTGTTAGGTTTACCGTTAAGGAGAGGGTTTAGGTTAATTGTTATGGTTAGGGTTAGAGTTAGGGTTAGGGTTAAGGTGAAGTTTCAGTTAATAGTGAGTGTTAGGGTTAAGGTTAGAGTTAGGGTTAAGGTTAGTGTCAGGGTTAGGATTAGGGTTAGGGTTACGGTAGGGGTAAGGTTACTGTGAAGGCTAGGTTTACAGTAAAGGGTAGTGCTGGGTTAGGGTTAGGGTTACGTTTAGAGTTATTGTTAGGCTTAAGTTTAGGGTTAAAAAAAGGGTAGAGTTAATGTTAGGGTTAATTTTAGGGTTAGGGTAAGGGTTAGGTTTAGTTCAGGGTTAGGGCTAGGATTAGGGATAGGGTTAGGATTGGGGGATGGGGTAGGGATTCGTGTGAGGGTTAGTGTCAGGTTTACAGTTAAGCTGATGTTTTAGGGTGTTACAGTTAGGGTTAGGGTTAGAGTTAGGGTTAGGATTAGGTTTATGCTTAGGATTAGGGTTAGGGTTAGGGTCAGGGTTAGGTGGAGATTCAGTGTCATGCTTAGGTTGTTTTTTTAGTTTTAGGGTTAGGCTTAGTGTGAAGTTTATTTTAATTATGAGGTTTAGGGTTAGGGGTTAGGGTTAGGTTATGTTTAGTTTTAGGTTTGGGGTTAGTGTTAGCGTTAGGGTTAGTTTTTGTTTTGGTTAGGGTTTGAATGAATTTAAGGTAGGTTTAGCGTTATGGTTAGGGTGAAATTTTGGTTAAGGGTGAGGGTTTGTTTTAGGTTTAGGGTTAGGGTTAGAGTTAGGGTGAGTGTTTAGGTTTAGGTTTAAGGTTAAGTTTAGGTTTAGGCTAATGATTAGGTTTAGAGTTAGGGTTAGGGGTTATTGTTTCGGTAAGGTTTAGGGTAGGGTTCTGTTTAGGGTTAAGTATAGTGTTAGGGTAAGAGTTAGAGTTCCATTTACAGTTGAGTGTTTTGGGTGTTACTGTTAGGGTTAGGGCTAGGGTTACAGTTAGAGTTAGGGTTAGAGGTGAGGGTTAGGTGTAAGTTTATGGTAGTCTTAATGTTAGGTTAAGGTTAGGTTAGGGTTAGGGTCAGGGTTAGGATTAGGTTTAGGGTGAGGGTTAGGGTCAGAGATGTTGTAAGGGATAGGTTTAGGGTTACAAGTGGGCCATGGTTAAGGTTAGGGTTAGGTTTAGGGTTCAAGTTAGGGTTAGCTTTAGGTTAGGGATAGGATGAAGTTTAAGATAGGGTGAGGGTTAGGGTTATGGCTGAGGTTTGGGTTAGTTTTCGGGTTAGTGTTAAGGTTATGTTTAGGGTTAGGGTTAAGTTTATGGGTTGTGTTTAGTTTTAGGGTTAGGGTTAGATTTAAGGTTAGGGTTAAGTTTAGTGTAACAGTTAAGGTTACGGTTTGTGTTAGGCATTGTGGTTGGGGTGAGGTTTAGGTTTAGGGTTAGGGTTGTGTATGCTTAGGATTATGGTTATGGTAAGGTGTTAGGGGTTAGAAGTGTAGTTTAGGGTTGGGGTGGGTGAGGGTTCTGGTAAAGCATTGTGGTTCTGACCATGGTTAGGTTTGGTTTAGGGTTACAGTTAGGTTTAAGATTAGGTTTCAGGTTAGTGTTCGAGTTAAAGTTAAGGTTTGGGTTAGGCTTTGGTGTTAGGGGTTAGGTTTCTGGGTTAGGGTTAGGGTTATTGTTAGGGCTTAGGTTTTCAGGTGAGTGTTAGGGTTAGGGTTAGGGATAGCATTAGGGTTAGCTTTTGGGGGTACGGTTAGGGGTTAGGTGAGGGTTACAGTTAGTATTGCAGTTAAGGTTAGGTTTTAGGGCAAGTGTTATGATTAGGGTTAGAGTTAGAGTTAGGGTTAGGTTTAGGGTTAGGTGCAGGGTAAGTTTTAGGTTTAAGTCCTGGTTTAGGGTTAGAGTTAGTGTTCTATTTAGGGTCAAGTTTAGAGTTCGGGGAAGGTTTAGGATTAGGTCTATTGTTGGGCTTAGGATTAGGGTTAGGTTCAGAGCTATTGTAAGGCTTAGGTTTAGGGTTACAGATGGACTAGCTTTACGGTTAGAGTTAGGTTTAAGGTTAGGGTTTGGGCTAGGTTTACGTTTACGGTTATGGTTAGGGTTAGGATTTGGTTGAAGTTTAGCATAGGCTGAGGGTTACTTTTAGGGTTAGGGCTAGAGTTTGGGTTTGTGTTCAGGTTAGTGTTATGGTTAGATTTAGGGTCCAGTTTAGGGTTAGGGGTTAGGTTTAGTGTTAGGGTTAGTTTTAGGTTTAGGGTTAGTGTGAAGTTTAGGTTAAGGGTGAGAGTTAGGGTTAGGGTTAGGATTAGGGTTAGTGTTAGACGTTAGGTTTAGGGTGCTACTTTTAGGTTTATGGGTAGGGTTTTAGTTTTTTTTTTAGGTTTAAGTTTAGGGCTAATGTTAGGGTTAGTGTTAGATTAGGGTTACTGTTCATGTTAGGGTTACAGTTAGGGTTAGGGATAGCATTAGGTTTAGGGTTAGGAATATAGTTAGGGGTTAGGGTGAGGGTTGGGGATATGGTGAGGGTTAGGTTTAGGTTTACAGTTAAGGTGAGGGTTTAGGGTAATTGTTATGGTTAGGGTTAGAGTTAGGGTCATGGTGAAGTTTCAGTTAATAGTGGGGTTCAGGGTTAATGTTAGATTTAGGGTTAAGGTTAGTGTTAGGGTTAGGTTTAGGTTAGGGTTAAGGTAGCGGTCGGGTTAGGGTTAAGACTAGGTTTACGGTAAAGTGTAAGGCTAGGTTAGGGTTAGGTTTAGAGTTAGTGCTAGGCTTTAGGGTTAGGGTTAAGGTCAGGTTTAGAGTTATTGTTAGGTTTACGGTTACGGTTAGGATAGAGTTAAGGTTAAGGTTAAGTTTAAGGTTAGGGTAAGAGTTAGGTTTACGTCAGGTTTAGGGTTAGGATGAGGGATAGGGTTAGGGTTAGGGAAAGGGTTAGGGTTTCGTGTGAGGATTAGTGTTATGTTTACATTAAGCTGATGTTTTTGGGTGTTACAGTAAGTTTTAGGGTTAGATTTAGGTTAGGTTTAGAGTTAGGGCTAGAGTATGGTGAGAGCGCTTTAGGCTTAGGTTTAGGGTGAAATTTAGGTTAAGGATGAGGGTTAGGGTTGGGGTAGGCGATTGGATTAATGTTAGGGTCAGGTTTAGGGTTTTGGTTCAGAGTTCAGTTTAGATTCAGGGTTAGGGTTAGACTTAGGTTTAGGGCTAGGGTTAGGTTTAGTGTTAGTTTAGCTCAGGGTTAAGGTTTGAATGAAGTTAGGGTAGGTTTAGGGTTATGGTTAGGTTGAAATTTTGGTTAAGTCTTAGGGTTTGGTTTCGGGTTAGGGTTAGAGTTAGGGTTAGTGGTTAAGGTTAGGTTTAGGGTTAAGGTTAGGTTTAGGCTAAGCATTAGGGTTAGAGTTAGGGTTAGTGGTTAGTGTTTCAGTTAGGTTTAGGATAGGGTTATAATTAGGGTTAAGTTTAGGGTTACGGTAAGAGTTAGATTTATGTTTACAGTTAAGGTGAGGGTTTTGCTAACTGTTACGGTTAGGGTTAGGGCTAGGTTTTGGGTTAGAGTTGGGTTAGGGGTTAGGTTTAGGTTAAGTTTCTGGTAGGCTTAAAGTTAGGGTTAAGGTTAGGTTAGGGTTAGGGTCAGGGTTAGGATTAGAATTAGGTTTCGGGCGAGGGTTAGTGTCAGAGTTATTACAAGGGTTAGGTTTAGGGTTACAGATGGGCCAAGGTTAAGGTTAGGGTTAGGTTTAGGGGTAGGATTAGGGTTAAAGTTAGGGTTAGCTTTAGGTTAGGGATAGGGTGAAGTAAAGTAGGGTGAGGGTTAGGGTTATGGCTAAGGTTTGGGTTCGTTTTCAGGTTAGTGTTAAGTTTATGTTTAGGGTTAGGGTTAAGTTTATGGGTTCTGTTTAGTTTTAGGGTTAGGGTTAGATTTTAGGTTAGGGTTAAGTGTAACCGTTGGGTTACGATTTGTGTTAGGCATTGTGGTTGGGGTGAGTGTTAGGTTTATGGTTAGGGTTGGGTAGAGTTAGGATTATGGTTATGGTAAGGTGTTAGGGTTTAGAGGTGTAGTTTAGGGTTAGGGTTTGGGTGAGGATTTCGTTTAGGCATTGTGGTTCTGGTCATGGTTAAGTTTGGTTCAGTGTTAGGGTTAGGTTTATGATTAGGTTTCGGGTTCGTGTTAGAGTTAGGGTGAGGGATAGTGTTAAGGTTTAGGTTAGGTTTTGGTGTTATGGGTTAGGGTTTGCGTTAGGGTTAGTGTTATCCTTATGGCTTAGGGGTTTCAGGTTAGTGTTGTGGTTAGGGCTAGGGTTAGCATTAGGGTTAGGGTTGTGGGCTACGGTTAGGGGTTAGAGTGAAGGTTATGGTTAGTTTTACAGTTAAGGTGAGGGTTTAGGGTAAGTGTTATGATTAGGGTTAGAGTTCGAGTTAGGGTTAGGTTTAGGGTTAGGGTTAGGTGTAGGGTAATATTTAGGTTTACGTCCAAGTTTAGGGTTAGAGTTAGTGTTGTATTTAGGGTCAGAGCTAGTGTTCTATTTAGGGTCAGGTTTAGAGTTAGGGTTAGGTTTAGGATTAGGATTATGTTTAGGGTTAGGGTTAGGTTCAGGGCTATCGTAAGGGTTAGGTTTAGGGTTTCAGATGGACTAGTGTTATGGTTAGAGTTAGGTTTAAGGTAAGGGTTTTGCTTAGGTTTAGGTTAGGGCTAAGGTTAGGGTTAGGGTTTGGATGATGTTTAGGCTAGGGTGAGGGTTATTTTTATGGTTAGGGCTGGAGTTTGGGTTTGTGCTCACGTTACTTTTAAGGTCAGGTTTAGGGTTTGGATTAGGGTTAGGGGTTATGTTTAGGGTTAGATTTACGAACAGGTTTAGTATTAGTGTGAAGTTCAGGTTAAGTGGGAGGGTTAGGATAAGGGTTAGGATTAGGGTTAGAATTATAATGTTAGACATTAGGTTTAGGGTGTTAGGTTTAGGTTTATGGTTAGGCTAGTCTTAAGTTTAAGGTTAATGTTAGGGTTAGGATTAGATTGGGGTTACTCTTCGTGTTAGAGTTAGGGTTAGGGATAAGTTTAGGGATAGCATTAGGTTTAGGGTTGGGGACACGGTTAAGGGTTAGGGTGTGTGTTAGTGTTAGGTTTACCGTTAAGGAGAGGGTTTAGGTTAATTGTTATGGTTAGGGTTAGAGTTAGGGTTAGGGTTAAGGTGAAGTTTCAGTTAATAGTGAGTGTTAGGGTTAAGGTTAGAGTTAGGGTTAAGGTTAGTGTCAGGGTTAGGATTAGGGTTAGGGTTACGGTAGGGGTAAGGTTACTGTGAAGGCTAGGTTTACAGTAAAGGGTAGTGCTGGGTTAGGGTTAGGGTTACGTTTAGAGTTATTGTTAGGCTTAAGTTTAGGGTTAAAAAAAGGGTAGAGTTAATGTTAGGGTTAATTTTAGGGTTAGGGTAAGGGTTAGGTTTAGTTCAGGGTTAGGGCTAGGATTAGGGATAGGGTTAGGATTGGGGGATGGGGTAGGGATTCGTGTGAGGGTTAGTGTCAGGTTTACAGTTAAGCTGATGTTTTAGGGTGTTACAGTTAGGGTTAGGGTTAGAGTTAGGGTTAGGATTAGGTTTATGCTTAGGATTAGGGTTAGGGTTAGGGTCAGGGTTAGGTGGAGATTCAGTGTCATGCTTAGGTTGTTTTTTTAGTTTTAGGGTTAGGCTTAGTGTGAAGTTTATTTTAATTATGAGGTTTAGGGTTAGGGGTTAGGGTTAGGTTATGTTTAGTTTTAGGTTTGGGGTTAGTGTTAGCGTTAGGGTTAGTTTTTGTTTTGGTTAGGGTTTGAATGAATTTAAGGTAGGTTTAGCGTTATGGTTAGGGTGAAATTTTGGTTAAGGGTGAGGGTTTGTTTTAGGTTTAGGGTTAGGGTTAGAGTTAGGGTGAGTGTTTAGGTTTAGGTTTAAGGTTAAGTTTAGGTTTAGGCTAATGATTAGGTTTAGAGTTAGGGTTAGGGGTTATTGTTTCGGTAAGGTTTAGGGTAGGGTTCTGTTTAGGGTTAAGTATAGTGTTAGGGTAAGAGTTAGAGTTCCATTTACAGTTGAGTGTTTTGGGTGTTACTGTTAGGGTTAGGGCTAGGGTTACAGTTAGAGTTAGGGTTAGAGGTGAGGGTTAGGTGTAAGTTTATGGTAGTCTTAATGTTAGGTTAAGGTTAGGTTAGGGTTAGGGTCAGGGTTAGGATTAGGTTTAGGGTGAGGGTTAGGGTCAGAGATGTTGTAAGGGATAGGTTTAGGGTTACAAGTGGGCCATGGTTAAGGTTAGGGTTAGGTTTAGGGTTCAAGTTAGGGTTAGCTTTAGGTTAGGGATAGGATGAAGTTTAAGATAGGGTGAGGGTTAGGGTTATGGCTGAGGTTTGGGTTAGTTTTCGGGTTAGTGTTAAGGTTATGTTTAGGGTTAGGGTTAAGTTTATGGGTTGTGTTTAGTTTTAGGGTTAGGGTTAGATTTAAGGTTAGGGTTAAGTTTAGTGTAACAGTTAAGGTTACGGTTTGTGTTAGGCATTGTGGTTGGGGTGAGGTTTAGGTTTAGGGTTAGGGTTGTGTATGCTTAGGATTATGGTTATGGTAAGGTGTTAGGGGTTAGAAGTGTAGTTTAGGGTTGGGGTGGGTGAGGGTTCTGGTAAAGCATTGTGGTTCTGACCATGGTTAGGTTTGGTTTAGGGTTACGGTTAGGTTTAAGATTAGGTTTCAGGTTAGTGTTCGAGTTAGAGTTAAGGTTTGGGTTAGGCTTTGGTGTTAGGGGTTAGGTTTCTGGGTTAGGGTTAGGGTTATTGTTAGGGCTTAGGTTTTCAGGTGAGTGTTAGGGTTAGGGTTAGGGATAGCATTAGGGTTAGCTTTTGGGGGTACGGTTAGGGGTTAGGTGAGGGTTACAGTTAGTATTGCAGTTAAGGTTAGGTTTTAGGGCAAGTGTTATGATTAGGGTTAGAGTTAGAGTTAGGGTTAGGTTTAGGGTTAGGTGCAGGGTAAGTTTTAGGTTTAAGTCCTGGTTTAGGGTTAGAGTTAGTGTTCTATTTAGGGTCAAGTTTAGAGTTCGGGGAAGGTTTAGGATTAGGTCTATTGTTGGGCTTAGGATTAGGGTTAGGTTCAGAGCTATTGTAAGGCTTAGGTTTAGGGTTACAGATGGACTAGCTTTACGGTTAGAGTTAGGTTTAAGGTTAGGGTTTGGGCTAGGTTTACGTTTACGGTTATGGTTAGGGTTAGGATTTGGTTGAAGTTTAGCATAGGCTGAGGGTTACTTTTAGGGTTAGGGCTAGAGTTTGGGTTTGTGTTCAGGTTAGTGTTATGGTTAGATTTAGGGTCCAGTTTAGGGTTAGGGGTTAGGTTTAGTGTTAGGGTTAGTTTTAGGTTTAGGGTTAGTGTGAAGTTTAGGTTAAGGGTGAGAGTTAGGGTTAGGGTTAGGATTAGGGTTAGTGTTAGACGTTAGGTTTAGGGTGCTACTTTTAGGTTTATGGGTAGGGTTTTAGTTTTTTTTTTAGGTTTAAGTTTAGGGTTAATGTTAGGGTTAGTGTTAGATTAGGGTTACTGTTCGTGTTAGGGTTACAGTTAGGGTTAGGGATAGCATTAGGTTTAGGGTTAGGAATATAGTTAGGGGTTAGGGTGAGGGTTGGGGATATGGTGAGGGTTAGGTTTAGGTTTACAGTTAAGGTGAGGGTTTAGGGTAATTGTTATGGTTAGGGTTAGAGTTAGGGTCATGGTGAAGTTTCAGTTAATAGTGGGGTTCAGGGTTAATGTTAGATTTAGGGTTAAGGTTAGTGTTAGGGTTAGGTTTAGGTTAGGGTTAAGGTAGCGGTCGGGTTAGGGTTAAGACTAGGTTTACGGTAAAGTGTAAGGCTAGGTTAGGGTTAGGTTTAGAGTTAGTGCTAGGCTTTAGGGTTAGGGTTAAGGTCAGGTTTAGAGTTATTGTTAGGTTTACGGTTACGGTTAGGGTAGAGTTAAGGTTAAGGTTAAGTTTAAGGTTAGGGTAAGAGTTAGGTTTACGTCAGGTTTAGGGTTAGGATGAGGGATAGGGTTAGGGTTAGGGAAAGGGTTAGGGTTTCGTGTGAGGATTAGTGTTATGTTTACATTAAGCTGATGTTTTTGGGTGTTACAGTAAGTTTTAGGGTTAGATTTAGGTTAGGTTTAGAGTTAGGGCTAGAGTATGGTGATAGCGCTTTAGGCTTAGGTTTAGGGTGAAATTTAGGTTAAGGATGAGGGTTAGGGTTGGGGTAGGCGATTGGATTAATGTTAGGGTCAGGTTTAGGGTTTTGGTTCAGAGTTCAGTTTAGATTCAGGGTTAGGGTTAGACTTAGGTTTAGGGCTAGGGTTAGGTTTAGTGTTAGTTTAGCTCAGGGTTAAGGTTTGAATGAAGTTAGGGTAGGTTTAGGGTTATGGTTAGGTTGAAATTTTGGTTAAGTGTGAGGGTTTGGTTTCGGGTTAGGGTTAGAGTTAGGGTTAGTGGTTAAGGTTAGGTTTAGGGTTAAGGTTAGGTTTAGGCTAAGCATTAGGGTTAGAGTTAGGGTTAGTGGTTAGTGTTTCAGTTAGGTTTAGGATAGGGTTATAATTAGGGTTAAGTTTAGGGTTACGGTAAGAGTTAGATTTATGTTTACAGTTAAGGTGAGGGTTTTGCTAACTGTTACGGTTAGGGTTAGGGCTAGGTTTTGGGTTAGAGTTGGGTTAGGGGTTAGGTTTAGGTTAAGTTTCTGGTAGGCTTAAAGTTAGGGTTAAGGTTAGGTTAGGGTTAGGGTCAGGGTTAGGATTAGAATTAGGTTTCGGGCGAGGGTTAGTGTCAGAGTTATTACAAGGGTTAGGTTTAGGGTTACAGATGGGCCAAGGTTAAGGTTAGGGTTAGGTTTAGGGGTAGGATTAGGGTTAAAGTTAGGGTTAGCTTTAGGTTAGGGATAGGGTGAAGTAAAGTAGGGTGAGGGTTAGGGTTATGGCTAAGGTTTGGGTTCGTTTTCAGGTTAGTGTTAAGTTTATGTTTAGGGTTAGGGTTAAGTTTATGGGTTCTGTTTAGTTTTAGGGTTAGGGTTAGATTTTAGGTTAGGGTTAAGTGTAACCGTTGGGTTACGATTTGTGTTAGGCATTGTGGTTGGGGTGAGTGTTAGGTTTATGGTTAGGGTTGGGTAGAGTTAGGATTATGGTTATGGTAAGGTGTTAGGGTTTAGAGGTGTAGTTTAGGGTTAGGGTTTGGGTGAGGATTTCGTTTAGGCATTGTGGTTCTGGTCATGGTTAAGTTTGGTTCAGTGTTAGGGTTAGGTTTATGATTAGGTTTCGGGTTCGTGTTAGAGTTAGGGTGAGGGATAGTGTTAAGGTTTAGGTTAGGTTTTGGTGTTATGGGTTAGGGTTTGCGTTAGGGTTAGTGTTATCCTTATGGCTTAGGGGTTTCAGGTTAGTGTTGTGGTTAGGGCTAGGGTTAGCATTAGGGTTAGGGTTGTGGGCTACGGTTAGGGGTTAGAGTGAAGGTTACGGTTAGTTTTACAGTTAAGGTGAGGGTTTAGGGTAAGTGTTATGATTAGGGTTAGAGTTCGAGTTAGGGTTAGGTTTAGGGTTAGGGTTAGGTGTAGGGTAATATTTAGGTTTACGTCCAAGTTTAGGGTTAGAGTTAGTGTTGTATTTAGGGTCAGAGCTAGTGTTCTATTTAGGGTCAGGTTTAGAGTTAGGGTTAGGTTTAGGATTAGGATTATGTTTAGGGTTAGGGTTAGGTTCAGGGCTATCGTAAGGGTTAGGTTTAGGGTTTCAGATGGACTAGTGTTATGGTTAGAGTTAGGTTTAAGGTAAGGGTTTTGCTTAGGTTTAGGTTAGGGCTAAGGTTAGGGTTAGGGTTTGGATGATGTTTAGGCTAGGGTGAGGGTTATTTTTATGGTTAGGGCTGGAGTTTGGGTTTGTGCTCACGTTACTTTTAAGGTCAGGTTTAGGGTTTGGATTAGGGTTAGGGGTTATGTTTAGGGTTAGATTTACGAACAGGTTTAGTATTAGTGTGAAGTTCAGGTTAAGTGGGAGGGTTAGGATAAGGGTTAGGATTAGGGTTAGAATTATAATGTTAGACATTAGGTTTAGGGTGTTAGGTTTAGGTTTATGGTTAGGCTAGTCTTAAGTTTAAGGTTAATGTTAGGGTTAGGATTAGATTGGGGTTACTCTTCGTGTTAGAGTTAGGGTTAGGGATAAGTTTAGGGATAGCATTAGGTTTAGGGTTGGGGACACGGTTAAGGGTTAGGGTGTGTGTTAGTGTTAGGTTTACCGTTAAGGAGAGGGTTTAGGTTAATTGTTATGGTTAGGGTTAGAGTTAGGGTTAGGGTTAAGGTGAAGTTTCAGTTAATAGTGAGTGTTAGGGTTAAGGTTAGAGTTAGGGTTAAGGTTAGTGTCAGGGTTAGGATTAGGGTTAGGGTTACGGTAGGGGTAAGGTTACTGTGAAGGCTAGGTTTACAGTAAAGGGTAGTGCTGGGTTAGGGTTAGGGTTACGTTTAGAGTTATTGTTAGGCTTAAGTTTAGGGTTAAAAAAAGGGTAGAGTTAATGTTAGGGTTAATTTTAGGGTTAGGGTAAGGGTTAGGTTTAGTTCAGGGTTAGGGCTAGGATTAGGGATAGGGTTAGGATTGGGGGATGGGGTAGGGATTCGTGTGAGGGTTAGTGTCAGGTTTACAGCTAAGCTGATGTTTTAGGGTGTTACAGTTAGGGTTAGGGTTAGAGTTAGGGTTAGGATTAGGTTTATGCTTAGGATTAGGGTTAGGGTTAGGGTCAGGGTTAGGTGGAGATTCAGTGTCATGCTTAGGTTGTTTTTTTAGTTTTAGGGTTAGGCTTAGTGTGAAGTTTATTTTAATTATGAGGTTTAGGGTTAGGGGTTAGGGTTAGGTTATGTTTAGTTTTAGGTTTGGGGTTAGTGTTAGCGTTAGGGTTAGTTTTTGTTTTGGTTAGGGTTTGAATGAATTTAAGGTAGGTTTAGCGTTATGGTTAGGGTGAAATTTTGGTTAAGGGTGAGGGTTTGTTTTAGGTTTAGGGTTAGGGTTAGAGTTAGGGTGAGTGTTTAGGTTTAGGTTTAAGGTTAAGTTTAGGTTTAGGCTAATGATTAGGTTTAGAGTTAGGGTTAGGGGTTATTGTTTCGGTAAGGTTTAGGGTAGGGTTCTGTTTAGGGTTAAGTATAGTGTTAGGGTAAGAGTTAGAGTTCCATTTACAGTTGAGTGTTTTGGGTGTTACTGTTAGGGTTAGGGCTAGGGTTACAGTTAGAGTTAGGGTTAGAGGTGAGGGTTAGGTGTAAGTTTATGGTAGTCTTAATGTTAGGTTAAGGTTAGGTTAGGGTTAGGGTCAGGGTTAGGATTAGGTTTAGGGTGAGGGTTAGGGTCAGAGATGTTGTAAGGGATAGGTTTAGGGTTACAAGTGGGCCATGGTTAAGGTTAGGGTTAGGTTTAGGGTTCAAGTTAGGGTTAGCTTTAGGTTAGGGATAGGATGAAGTTTAAGATAGGGTGAGGGTTAGGGTTATGGCTGAGGTTTGGGTTAGTTTTCGGGTTAGTGTTAAGGTTATGTTTAGGGTTAGGGTTAAGTTTATGGGTTGTGTTTAGTTTTAGGGTTAGGGTTAGATTTAAGGTTAGGGTTAAGTTTAGTGTAACAGTTAAGGTTACGGTTTGTGTTAGGCATTGTGGTTGGGGTGAGGTTTAGGTTTAGGGTTAGGGTTGTGTATGCTTAGGATTATGGTTATGGTAAGGTGTTAGGGGTTAGAAGTGTAGTTTAGGGTTGGGGTGGGTGAGGGTTCTGGTAAAGCATTGTGGTTCTGACCATGGTTAGGTTTGGTTTAGGGTTACGGTTAGGTTTAAGATTAGGTTTCAGGTTAGTGTTCGAGTTAGAGTTAAGGTTTGGGTTAGGCTTTGGTGTTAGGGGTTAGGTTTCTGGGTTAGGGTTAGGGTTATTGTTAGGGCTTAGGTTTTCAGGTGAGTGTTAGGGTTAGGGTTAGGGATAGCATTAGGGTTAGCTTTTGGGGGTACGGTTAGGGGTTAGGTGAGGGTTACAGTTAGTATTGCAGTTAAGGTTAGGTTTTAGGGCAAGTGTTATGATTAGGGTTAGAGTTAGAGTTAGGGTTAGGTTTAGGGTTAGGTGCAGGGTAAGTTTTAGGTTTAAGTCCTGGTTTAGGGTTAGAGTTAGTGTTCTATTTAGGGTCAAGTTTAGAGTTCGGGGAAGGTTTAGGATTAGGTCTATTGTTGGGCTTAGGATTAGGGTTAGGTTCAGAGCTATTGTAAGGCTTAGGTTTAGGGTTACAGATGGACTAGCTTTACGGTTAGAGTTAGGTTTAAGGTTAGGGTTTGGGCTAGGTTTACGTTTACGGTTATGGTTAGGGTTAGGATTTGGTTGAAGTTTAGCATAGGCTGAGGGTTACTTTTAGGGTTAGGGCTAGAGTTTGGGTTTGTGTTCAGGTTAGTGTTATGGTTAGATTTAGGGTCCAGTTTAGGGTTAGGGGTTAGGTTTAGTGTTAGGGTTAGTTTTAGGTTTAGGGTTAGTGTGAAGTTTAGGTTAAGGGTGAGAGTTAGGGTTAGGGTTAGGATTAGGGTTAGTGTTAGACGTTAGGTTTAGGGTGCTACTTTTAGGTTTATGGGTAGGGTTTTAGTTTTTTTTTTAGGTTTAAGTTTAGGGTTAATGTTAGGGTTAGTGTTAGATTAGGGTTACTGTTCGTGTTAGGGTTACAGTTAGGGTTAGGGATAGCATTAGGTTTAGGGTTAGGAATATAGTTAGGGGTTAGGGTGAGGGTTGGGGATATGGTGAGGGTTAGGTTTAGGTTTACAGTTAAGGTGAGGGTTTAGGGTAATTGTTATGGTTAGGGTTAGAGTTAGGGTCATGGTGAAGTTTCAGTTAATAGTGGGGTTCAGGGTTAATGTTAGATTTAGGGTTAAGGTTAGTGTTAGGGTTAGGTTTAGGTTAGGGTTAAGGTAGCGGTCGGGTTAGGGTTAAGACTAGGTTTACGGTAAAGTGTAAGGCTAGGTTAGGGTTAGGTTTAGAGTTAGTGCTAGGCTTTAGGGTTAGGGTTAAGGTCAGGTTTAGAGTTATTGTTAGGTTTACGGTTACGGTTAGGGTAGAGTTAAGGTTAAGGTTAAGTTTAAGGTTAGGGTAAGAGTTAGGTTTACGTCAGGTTTAGGGTTAGGATGAGGGATAGGGTTAGGGTTAGGGAAAGGGTTAGGGTTTCGTGTGAGGATTAGTGTTATGTTTACATTAAGCTGATGTTTTTGGGTGTTACAGTAAGTTTTAGGGTTAGATTTAGGTTAGGTTTAGAGTTAGGGCTAGAGTATGGTGATAGCGCTTTAGGCTTAGGTTTAGGGTGAAATTTAGGTTAAGGATGAGGGTTAGGGTTGGGGTAGGCGATTGGATTAATGTTAGGGTCAGGTTTAGGGTTTTGGTTCAGAGTTCAGTTTAGATTCAGGGTTAGGGTTAGACTTAGGTTTAGGGCTAGGGTTAGGTTTAGTGTTAGTTTAGCTCAGGGTTAAGGTTTGAATGAAGTTAGGGTAGGTTTAGGGTTATGGTTAGGTTGAAATTTTGGTTAAGTCTTAGGGTTTGGTTTCGGGTTAGGGTTAGAGTTAGGGTTAGTGGTTAAGGTTAGGTTTAGGGTTAAGGTTAGGTTTAGGCTAAGCATTAGGGTTAGAGTTAGGGTTAGTGGTTAGTGTTTCAGTTAGGTTTAGGATAGGGTTATAATTAGGGTTAAGTTTAGGGTTACGGTAAGAGTTAGATTTATGTTTACAGTTAAGGTGAGGGTTTTGCTAACTGTTACGGTTAGGGTTAGGGCTAGGTTTTGGGTTAGAGTTGGGTTAGGGGTTAGGTTTAGGTTAAGTTTCTGGTAGGCTTAAAGTTAGGGTTAAGGTTAGGTTAGGGTTAGGGTCAGGGTTAGGATTAGAATTAGGTTTCGGGCGAGGGTTAGTGTCAGAGTTATTACAAGGGTTAGGTTTAGGGTTACAGATGGGCCAAGGTTAAGGTTAGGGTTAGGTTTAGGGGTAGGATTAGGGTTAAAGTTAGGGTTAGCTTTAGGTTAGGGATAGGGTGAAGTAAAGTAGGGTGAGGGTTAGGGTTATGGCTAAGGTTTGGGTTCGTTTTCAGGTTAGTGTTAAGTTTATGTTTAGGGTTAGGGTTAAGTTTATGGGTTCTGTTTAGTTTTAGGGTTAGGGTTAGATTTTAGGTTAGGGTTAAGTGTAACCGTTGGGTTACGATTTGTGTTAGGCATTGTGGTTGGGGTGAGTGTTAGGTTTATGGTTAGGGTTGGGTAGAGTTAGGATTATGGTTATGGTAAGGTGTTAGGGTTTAGAGGTGTAGTTTAGGGTTAGGGTTTGGGTGAGGATTTCGTTTAGGCATTGTGGTTCTGGTCATGGTTAAGTTTGGTTCAGTGTTAGGGTTAGGTTTATGATTAGGTTTCGGGTTCGTGTTAGAGTTAGGGTGAGGGATAGTGTTAAGGTTTAGGTTAGGTTTTGGTGTTATGGGTTAGGGTTTGCGTTAGGGTTAGTGTTATCCTTATGGCTTAGGGGTTTCAGGTTAGTGTTGTGGTTAGGGCTAGGGTTAGCATTAGGGTTAGGGTTGTGGGCTACGGTTAGGGGTTAGAGTGAAGGTTACGGTTAGTTTTACAGTTAAGGTGAGGGTTTAGGGTAAGTGTTATGATTAGGGTTAGAGTTCGAGTTAGGGTTAGGTTTAGGGTTAGGGTTAGGTGTAGGGTAATATTTAGGTTTACGTCCAAGTTTAGGGTTAGAGTTAGTGTTGTATTTAGGGTCAGAGCTAGTGTTCTATTTAGGGTCAGGTTTAGAGTTAGGGTTAGGTTTAGGATTAGGATTATGTTTAGGGTTAGGGTTAGGTTCAGGGCTATCGTAAGGGTTAGGTTTAGGGTTTCAGATGGACTAGTGTTATGGTTAGAGTTAGGTTTAAGGTAAGGGTTTTGCTTAGGTTTAGGTTAGGGCTAAGGTTAGGGTTAGGGTTTGGATGATGTTTAGGCTAGGGTGAGGGTTATTTTTATGGTTAGGGCTGGAGTTTGGGTTTGTGCTCACGTTACTTTTAAGGTCAGGTTTAGGGTTTGGATTAGGGTTAGGGGTTATGTTTAGGGTTAGATTTACGAACAGGTTTAGTATTAGTGTGAAGTTCAGGTTAAGTGGGAGGGTTAGGATAAGGGTTAGGATTAGGGTTAGAATTATAATGTTAGACATTAGGTTTAGGGTGTTAGGTTTAGGTTTATGGTTAGGCTAGTCTTAAGTTTAAGGTTAATGTTAGGGTTAGGATTAGATTGGGGTTACTCTTCGTGTTAGAGTTAGGGTTAGGGATAAGTTTAGGGATAGCATTAGGTTTAGGGTTGGGGACACGGTTAAGGGTTAGGGTGTGTGTTAGTGTTAGGTTTACCGTTAAGGAGAGGGTTTAGGTTAATTGTTATGGTTAGGGTTAGAGTTAGGGTTAGGGTTAAGGTGAAGTTTCAGTTAATAGTGAGTGTTAGGGTTAAGGTTAGAGTTAGGGTTAAGGTTAGTGTCAGGGTTAGGATTAGGGTTAGGGTTACGGTAGGGGTAAGGTTACTGTGAAGGCTAGGTTTACAGTAAAGGGTAGTGCTGGGTTAGGGTTAGGGTTACGTTTAGAGTTATTGTTAGGCTTAAGTTTAGGGTTAAAAAAAGGGTAGAGTTAATGTTAGGGTTAATTTTAGGGTTAGGGTAAGGGTTAGGTTTAGTTCAGGGTTAGGGCTAGGATTAGGGATAGGGTTAGGATTGGGGGATGGGGTAGGGATTCGTGTGAGGGTTAGTGTCAGGTTTACAGTTAAGCTGATGTTTTAGGGTGTTACAGTTAGGGTTAGGGTTAGAGTTAGGGTTAGGATTAGGTTTATGCTTAGGATTAGGGTTAGGGTTAGGGTCAGGGTTAGGTGGAGATTCAGTGTCATGCTTAGGTTGTTTTTTTAGTTTTAGGGTTAGGCTTAGTGTGAAGTTTATTTTAATTATGAGGTTTAGGGTTAGGGGTTAGGGTTAGGTTATGTTTAGTTTTAGGTTTGGGGTTAGTGTTAGCGTTAGGGTTAGTTTTTGTTTTGGTTAGGGTTTGAATGAATTTAAGGTAGGTTTAGCGTTATGGTTAGGGTGAAATTTTGGTTAAGGGTGAGGGTTTGTTTTAGGTTTAGGGTTAGGGTTAGAGTTAGGGTGAGTGTTTAGGTTTAGGTTTAAGGTTAAGTTTAGGTTTAGGCTAATGATTAGGTTTAGAGTTAGGGTTAGGGGTTATTGTTTCGGTAAGGTTTAGGGTAGGGTTCTGTTTAGGGTTAAGTATAGTGTTAGGGTAAGAGTTAGAGTTCCATTTACAGTTGAGTGTTTTGGGTGTTACTGTTAGGGTTAAGGCTAGGGTTACAGTTAGAGTTAGGGTTAGAGGTGAGGGTTAGGTGTAAGTTTATGGTAGTCTTAATGTTAGGTTAAGGTTAGGTTAGGGTTAGGGTCAGGGTTAGGATTAGGTTTAGGGTGAGGGTTAGGGTCAGAGATGTTGTAAGGGATAGGTTTAGGGTTACAAGTGGGCCATGGTTAAGGTTAGGGTTAGGTTTAGGGTTCAAGTTAGGGTTAGCTTTAGGTTAGGGATAGGATGAAGTTTAAGATAGGGTGAGGGTTAGGGTTATGGCTGAGGTTTGGGTTAGTTTTCGGGTTAGTGTTAAGGTTATGTTTAGGGTTAGGGTTAAGTTTATGGGTTGTGTTTAGTTTTAGGGTTAGGGTTAGATTTAAGGTTAGGGTTAAGTTTAGTGTAACAGTTAAGGTTACGGTTTGTGTTAGGCATTGTGGTTGGGGTGAGGTTTAGGTTTAGGGTTAGGGTTGTGTATGCTTAGGATTATGGTTATGGTAAGGTGTTAGGGGTTAGAAGTGTAGTTTAGGGTTGGGGTGGGTGAGGGTTCTGGTAAAGCATTGTGGTTCTGACCATGGTTAGGTTTGGTTTAGGGTTACGGTTAGGTTTAAGATTAGGTTTCAGGTTAGTGTTCGAGTTAGAGTTAAGGTTTGGGTTAGGCTTTGGTGTTAGGGGTTAGGTTTCTGGGTTAGGGTTAGGGTTATTGTTAGGGCTTAGGTTTTCAGGTGAGTGTTAGGGTTAGGGTTAGGGATAGCATTAGGGTTAGCTTTTGGGGGTACGGTTAGGGGTTAGGTGAGGGTTACAGTTAGTATTGCAGTTAAGGTTAGGTTTTAGGGCAAGTGTTATGATTAGGGTTAGAGTTAGAGTTAGGGTTAGGTTTAGGGTTAGGTGCAGGGTAAGTTTTAGGTTTAAGTCCTGGTTTAGGGTTAGAGTTAGTGTTCTATTTAGGGTCAAGTTTAGAGTTCGGGGAAGGTTTAGGATTAGGTCTATTGTTGGGCTTAGGATTAGGGTTAGGTTCAGAGCTATTGTAAGGCTTAGGTTTAGGGTTACAGATGGACTAGCTTTACGGTTAGAGTTAGGTTTAAGGTTAGGGTTTGGGCTAGGTTTACGTTTACGGTTATGGTTAGGGTTAGGATTTGGTTGAAGTTTAGCATAGGCTGAGGGTTACTTTTAGGGTTAGGGCTAGAGTTTGGGTTTGTGTTCAGGTTAGTGTTATGGTTAGATTTAGGGTCCAGTTTAGGGTTAGGGTTTATGTTTAGTGTTAGGGTTAGTTTTAGGTTTAGGGTTAGTGTGAAGTTTAGGTTAAGGGTGAGAGTTAGGGTTAGGGTTAGGATTAGGGTTAGTGTTAGACGTTAGGTTTAGGGTGCTACTTTTAGGTTTATGGGTAGGGTTTTAGTTTTTTTTTTAGGTTTAAGTTTAGGGTTAATGTTAGGGTTAGTGTTAGATTAGGGTTACTGTTCGTGTTAGGGTTACAGTTAGGGTTAGGGATAGCATTAGGTTTAGGGTTAGGAATATAGTTAGGGGTTAGGGTGAGGGTTGGGGATATGGTGAGGGTTAGGTTTAGGTTTACAGTTAAGGTGAGGGTTTAGGGTAATTGTTATGGTTAGGGTTAGAGTTAGGGTCATGGTGAAGTTTCAGTTAATAGTGGGGTTCAGGGTTAATGTTAGATTTAGGGTTAAGGTTAGTGTTAGGGTTAGGTTTAGGTTAGGGTTAAGGTAGCGGTCGGGTTAGGGTTAAGACTAGGTTTACGGTAAAGTGTAAGGCTAGGTTAGGGTTAGGTTTAGAGTTAGTGCTAGGCTTTAGGGTTAGGGTTAAGGTCAGGTTTAGAGTTATTGTTAGGTTTACGGTTACGGTTAGGGTAGAGTTAAGGTTAAGGTTAAGTTTAAGGTTAGGGTAAGAGTTAGGTTTACGTCAGGTTTAGGGTTAGGATGAGGGATAGGGTTAGGGTTAGGGAAAGGGTTAGGGTTTCGTGTGAGGATTAGTGTTATGTTTACATTAAGCTGATGTTTTTGGGTGTTACAGTAAGTTTTAGGGTTAGATTTAGGTTAGGTTTAGAGTTAGGGCTAGAGTATGGTGATAGCGCTTTAGGCTTAGGTTTAGGGTGAAATTTAGGTTAAGGATGAGGGTTAGGGTTGGGGTAGGCGATTGGATTAATGTTAGGGTCAGGTTTAGGGTTTTGGTTCAGAGTTCAGTTTAGATTCAGGGTTAGGGTTAGACTTAGGTTTAGGGCTAGGGTTAGGTTTAGTGTTAGTTTAGCTCAGGGTTAAGGTTTGAATGAAGTTAGGGTAGGTTTAGGGTTATGGTTAGGTTGAAATTTTGGTTAAGTGTGAGGGTTTGGTTTCGGGTTAGGGTTAGAGTTAGGGTTAGTGGTTAAGGTTAGGTTTAGGGTTAAGGTTAGGTTTAGGCTAAGCATTAGGGTTAGAGTTAGGGTTAGTGGTTAGTGTTTCAGTTAGGTTTAGGATAGGGTTATAATTAGGGTTAAGTTTAGGGTTACGGTAAGAGTTAGATTTATGTTTACAGTTAAGGTGAGGGTTTTGCTAACTGTTACGGTTAGGGTTAGGGCTAGGTTTTGGGTTAGAGTTGGGTTAGGGGTTAGGTTTAGGTTAAGTTTCTGGTAGGCTTAAAGTTAGGGTTAAGGTTAGGTTAGGGTTAGGGTCAGGGTTAGGATTAGAATTAGGTTTCGGGCGAGGGTTAGTGTCAGAGTTATTACAAGGGTTAGGTTTAGGGTTACAGATGGGCCAAGGTTAAGGTTAGGGTTAGGTTTAGGGGTAGGATTAGGGTTAAAGTTAGGGTTAGCTTTAGGTTAGGGATAGGGTGAAGTAAAGTAGGGTGAGGGTTAGGGTTATGGCTAAGGTTTGGGTTCGTTTTCAGGTTAGTGTTAAGTTTATGTTTAGGGTTAGGGTTAAGTTTATGGGTTCTGTTTAGTTTTAGGGTTAGGGTTAGATTTTAGGTTAGGGTTAAGTGTAACCGTTGGGTTACGATTTGTGTTAGGCATTGTGGTTGGGGTGAGTGTTAGGTTTATGGTTAGGGTTGGGTAGAGTTAGGATTATGGTTATGGTAAGGTGTTAGGGTTTAGAGGTGTAGTTTAGGGTTAGGGTTTGGGTGAGGATTTCGTTTAGGCATTGTGGTTCTGGTCATGGTTAAGTTTGGTTCAGTGTTAGGGTTAGGTTTATGATTAGGTTTCGGGTTCGTGTTAGAGTTAGGGTGAGGGATAGTGTTAAGGTTTAGGTTAGGTTTTGGTGTTATGGGTTAGGGTTTGCGTTAGGGTTAGTGTTATCCTTATGGCTTAGGGGTTTCAGGTTAGTGTTGTGGTTAGGGCTAGGGTTAGCATTAGGGTTAGGGTTGTGGGCTACGGTTAGGGGTTAGAGTGAAGGTTACGGTTAGTTTTACAGTTAAGGTGAGGGTTTAGGGTAAGTGTTATGATTAGGGTTAGAGTTCGAGTTAGGGTTAGGTTTAGGGTTAGGGTTAGGTGTAGGGTAATATTTAGGTTTACGTCCAAGTTTAGGGTTAGAGTTAGTGTTGTATTTAGGGTCAGAGCTAGTGTTCTATTTAGGGTCAGGTTTAGAGTTAGGGTTAGGTTTAGGATTAGGATTATGTTTAGGGTTAGGGTTAGGTTCAGGGCTATCGTAAGGGTTAGGTTTAGGGTTTCAGATGGACTAGTGTTATGGTTAGAGTTAGGTTTAAGGTAAGGGTTTTGCTTAGGTTTAGGTTAGGGCTAAGGTTAGGGTTAGGGTTTGGATGATGTTTAGGCTAGGGTGAGGGTTATTTTTATGGTTAGGGCTGGAGTTTGGGTTTGTGCTCACGTTACTTTTAAGGTCAGGTTTAGGGTTTGGATTAGGGTTAGGGGTTATGTTTAGGGTTAGATTTACGAACAGGTTTAGTATTAGTGTGAAGTTCAGGTTAAGTGGGAGGGTTAGGATAAGGGTTAGGATTAGGGTTAGAATTATAATGTTAGACATTAGGTTTAGGGTGTTAGGTTTAGGTTTATGGTTAGGCTAGTCTTAAGTTTAAGGTTAATGTTAGGGTTAGGATTAGATTGGGGTTACTCTTCGTGTTAGAGTTAGGGTTAGGGATAAGTTTAGGGATAGCATTAGGTTTAGGGTTGGGGACACGGTTAAGGGTTAGGGTGTGTGTTAGTGTTAGGTTTACCGTTAAGGAGAGGGTTTAGGTTAATTGTTATGGTTAGGGTTAGAGTTAGGGTTAGGGTTAAGGTGAAGTTTCAGTTAATAGTGAGTGTTAGGGTTAAGGTTAGAGTTAGGGTTAAGGTTAGTGTCAGGGTTAGGATTAGGGTTAGGGTTACGGTAGGGGTAAGGTTACTGTGAAGGCTAGGTTTACAGTAAAGGGTAGTGCTGGGTTAGGGTTAGGGTTACGTTTAGAGTTATTGTTAGGCTTAAGTTTAGGGTTAAAAAAGGGTAGAGTTAATGTTAGGGTTAATTTTAGGGTTAGGGTAAGGGTTAGGTTTAGTTCAGGGTTAGGGCTAGGATTAGGGATAGGGTTAGGATTGGGGGATGGGGTAGGGATTCGTGTGAGGGTTAGTGTCAGGTTTACAGTTAAGCTGATGTTTTAGGGTGTTACAGTTAGGGTTAGGGTTAGAGTTAGGGTTAGGATTAGGTTTATGCTTAGGATTAGGGTTAGGGTTAGGGTCAGGGTTAGGTGGAGATTCAGTGTCATGCTTAGGTTGTTTTTTTAGTTTTAGGGTTAGGCTTAGTGTGAAGTTTATTTTAATTATGAGGTTTAGGGTTAGGGGTTAGGGTTAGGTTATGTTTAGTTTTAGGTTTGGGGTTAGTGTTAGCGTTAGGGTTAGTTTTTGTTTTGGTTAGGGTTTGAATGAATTTAAGGTAGGTTTAGCGTTATGGTTAGGGTGAAATTTTGGTTAAGGGTGAGGGTTTGTTTTAGGTTTAGGGTTAGGGTTAGAGTTAGGGTGAGTGTTTAGGTTTAGGTTTAAGGTTAAGTTTAGGTTTAGGCTAATGATTAGGTTTAGAGTTAGGGTTAGGGGTTATTGTTTCGGTAAGGTTTAGGGTAGGGTTCTGTTTAGGGTTAAGTATAGTGTTAGGGTAAGAGTTAGAGTTCCATTTACAGTTGAGTGTTTTGGGTGTTACTGTTAGGGTTAGGGCTAGGGTTACAGTTAGAGTTAGGGTTAGAGGTGAGGGTTAGGTGTAAGTTTATGGTAGTCTTAATGTTAGGTTAAGGTTAGGTTAGGGTTAGGGTCAGGGTTAGGATTAGGTTTAGGGTGAGGGTTAGGGTCAGAGATGTTGTAAGGGATAGGTTTAGGGTTACAAGTGGGCCATGGTTAAGGTTAGGGTTAGGTTTAGGGTTCAAGTTAGGGTTAGCTTTAGGTTAGGGATAGGATGAAGTTTAAGATAGGGTGAGGGTTAGGGTTATGGCTGAGGTTTGGGTTAGTTTTCGGGTTAGTGTTAAGGTTATGTTTAGGGTTAGGGTTAAGTTTATGGGTTGTGTTTAGTTTTAGGGTTAGGGTTAGATTTAAGGTTAGGGTTAAGTTTAGTGTAACAGTTAAGGTTACGGTTTGTGTTAGGCATTGTGGTTGGGGTGAGGTTTAGGTTTAGGGTTAGGGTTGTGTATGCTTAGGATTATGGTTATGGTAAGGTGTTAGGGGTTAGAAGTGTAGTTTAGGGTTGGGGTGGGTGAGGGTTCTGGTAAAGCATTGTGGTTCTGACCATGGTTAGGTTTGGTTTAGGGTTACGGTTAGGTTTAAGATTAGGTTTCAGGTTAGTGTTCGAGTTAGAGTTAAGGTTTGGGTTAGGCTTTGGTGTTAGGGGTTAGGTTTCTGGGTTAGGGTTAGGGTTATTGTTAGGGCTTAGGTTTTCAGGTGAGTGTTAGGGTTAGGGTTAGGGATAGCATTAGGGTTAGCTTTTGGGGGTACGGTTAGGGGTTAGGTGAGGGTTACAGTTAGTATTGCAGTTAAGGTTAGGTTTTAGGGCAAGTGTTATGATTAGGGTTAGAGTTAGAGTTAGGGTTAGGTTTAGGGTTAGGTGCAGGGTAAGTTTTAGGTTTAAGTCCTGGTTTAGGGTTAGAGTTAGTGTTCTATTTAGGGTCAAGTTTAGAGTTCGGGGAAGGTTTAGGATTAGGTCTATTGTTGGGCTTAGGATTAGGGTTAGGTTCAGAGCTATTGTAAGGCTTAGGTTTAGGGTTACAGATGGACTAGCTTTACGGTTAGAGTTAGGTTTAAGGTTAGGGTTTGGGCTAGGTTTACGTTTACGGTTATGGTTAGGGTTAGGATTTGGTTGAAGTTTAGCATAGGCTGAGGGTTACTTTTAGGGTTAGGGCTAGAGTTTGGGTTTGTGTTCAGGTTAGTGTTATGGTTAGATTTAGGGTCCAGTTTAGGGTTAGGGGTTAGGTTTAGTGTTAGGGTTAGTTTTAGGTTTAGGGTTAGTGTGAAGTTTAGGTTAAGGGTGAGAGTTAGGGTTAGGGTTAGGATTAGGGTTAGTGTTAGACGTTAGGTTTAGGGTGCTACTTTTAGGTTTATGGGTAGGGTAGGTTTAAGTTTAGGGTTAATGTTAGGGTTAGTGTTAGATTAGGGTTACTGTTCGTGTTAGGGTTACAGTTAGGGTTAGGGATAGCATTAGGTTTAGGGTTAGGAATATAGTTAGGGGTTAGGGTGAGGGTTGGGGATATGGTGAGGGTTAGGTTTAGGTTTACAGTTAAGGTGAGGGTTTAGGGTAATTGTTATGGTTAGGGTTAGAGTTAGGGTCATGGTGAAGTTTCAGTTAATAGTGGGGTTCAGGGTTAATGTTAGATTTAGGGTTAAGGTTAGTGTTAGGGTTAGGTTTAGGTTAGGGTTAAGGTAGCGGTCGGGTTAGGGTTAAGACTAGGTTTACGGTAAAGTGTAAGGCTAGGTTAGGGTTAGGTTTAGAGTTAGTGCTAGGCTTTAGGGTTAGGGTTAAGGTCAGGTTTAGAGTTATTGTTAGGTTTACGGTTACGGTTAGGGTAGAGTTAAGGTTAAGGTTAAGTTTAAGGTTAGGGTAAGAGTTAGGTTTACATCAGGTTTAGGGTTAGGATGAGGGATAGGGTTAGGGTTAGGGAAAGGGTTAGGGTTTCGTGTGAGGATTAGTGTTATGTTTACATTAAGCTGATGTTTTTGGGTGTTACAGTAAGTTTTAGGGTTAGATTTAGGTTAGGTTTAGAGTTAGGGCTAGAGTATGGTGATAGTGCTTTAGGCTTAGGTTTAGGGTGAAATTTAGGTTAAGGATGAGGGTTAGGGTTGGGGTAGGCGATTGGATTAATGTTAGGGTCAGGTTTAGGGTTTTGGTTCAGAGTTCAGTTTAGATTCAGGGTTAGGGTTAGACTTAGGTTTAGGGCTAGGGTTAGGTTTAGTGTTAGTTTAGCTCAGGGTTAAGGTTTGAATGAAGTTAGGGTAGGTTTAGGGTTATGGTTAGGTTGAAATTTTGGTTAAGTGTGAGGGTTTGGTTTCGGGTTAGGGTTAGAGTTAGGGTTAGTGGTTAAGGTTAGGTTTAGGGTTAAGGTTAGGTTTAGGCTAAGCATTAGGGTTAGAGTTAGGGTTAGTGGTTAGTGTTTCAGTTAGGTTTAGGATAGGGTTATAATTAGGGTTAAGTTTCGGGTTACGGTAAGAGTTAGATTTATGTTTACAGTTAAGGTGAGGGTTTTGCTAACTGTTACGGTTAGGGTTAGGGCTAGGTTTTGGGTTAGAGTTGAGTTAGGGGTTAGGTTTAGGTTAAGTTTCTGGTAGGCTTAAAGTTAGGGTTAAGGTTAGGTTAGGGTTAGGGTCAGGGTTAGGATTAGAATTAGGTTTCGGGCGAGGGTTAGTGTCAGAGTTATTACAAGGGTTAGGTTTAGGGTTACAGATGGGCCAAGGTTAAGGTTAGGGTTAGGTTTAGGGGTAGGATTAGGGTTAAAGTTAGGGTTAGCTTTAGGTTAGGGATAGGGTGAAGTAAAGTAGGGTGAGGGTTAGGGTTATGGCTAAGGCTTGGGTTCGTTTTCAGGTTAGTGTTAAGTTTATGTTTAGGGTTAGGGTTAAGTTTATGGGTTCTGTTTAGTTTTAGGGTTAGGGTTAGATTTTAGGTTAGGGTTAAGTGTAACCGTTGGGTTACGATTTGTGTTAGGCATTGTGGTTGGGGTGAGTGTTAGGTTTATGGTTAGGGTTGGGTAGAGTTAGGATTATGGTTATGGTAAGGTGTTAGGGTTTAGAGGTGTAGTTTAGGGTTAGGGTTTGGGTGAGGATTTCGTTTAGGCATTGTGGTTCTGGTCATGGTTAAGTTTGGTTCAGTGTTAGGGTTAGGTTTATGATTAGGTTTCGGGTTCGTGTTAGAGTTAGGGTGAGGGATAGTGTTAAGGTTTAGGTTAGGTTTTGGTGTTATGGGTTAGGGTTTGCGTTAGGGTTAGTGTTATCCTTATGGCTTAGGGGTTTCAGGTTAGTGTTGTGGTTAGGGCTAGGGTTAGCATTAGGGTTAGGGTTGTGGGCTACGGTTAGGGGTTAGAGTGAAGGTTACGGTTAGTTTTACAGTTAAGGTGAGGGTTTAGGGTAAGTGTTATGATTAGGGTTAGAGTTCGAGTTAGGGTTAGGTTTAGGGTTAGGGTTAGGTGTAGGGTAATATTTAGGTTTACGTCCAAGTTTAGGGTTAGAGTTAGTGTTGTATTTAGGGTCAGAGCTAGTGTTCTATTTAGGGTCAGGTTTAGAGTTAGGGTTAGGTTTAGGATTAGGATTATGTTTAGGGTTAGGGTTAGGTTCAGGGCTATCGTAAGGGTTAGGTTTAGGGTTTCAGATGGACTAGTGTTATGGTTAGAGTTAGGTTTAAGGTAAGGGTTTTGCTTAGGTTTAGGTTAGGGCTAAGGTTAGGGTTAGGGTTTGGATGATGTTTAGGCTAGGGTGAGGGTTATTTTTATGGTTAGGGCTGGAGTTTGGGTTTGTGCTCACGTTACTTTTAAGGTCAGGTTTAGGGTTTGGATTAGGGTTAGGGGTTATGTTTAGGGTTAGATTTACGAACAGGTTTAGTATTAGTGTGAAGTTCAGGTTAAGTGGGAGGGTTAGGATAAGGGTTAGGATTAGGGTTAGAATTATAATGTTAGACATTAGGTTTAGGGTGTTAGGTTTAGGTTTATGGTTAGGCTAGTCTTAAATTTAAGGTTAATGTTAGGGTTAGGATTAGATTGGGGTTACTCTTCGTGTTAGAGTTAGGGTTAGGGATAAGTTTAGGGATAGCATTAGGTTTAGGGTTGGGGACACGGTTAAGGGTTAGGGTGTGTGTTAGTGTTAGGTTTACCGTTAAGGAGAGGGTTTAGGTTAATTGTTATGGTTAGGGTTAGAGTTAGGGTTAGGGTTAAGGTGAAGTTTCAGTTAATAGTGAGTGTTAGGGTTAAGGTTAGAGTTAGGGTTATGGTTAGTGTCAGGGTTAGGATTAGGGTTAGGGTTACGGTAGGGGTAAGGTTACTGTGAAGGCTAGGTTTACAGTAAAGGGTAGTGCTGGGTTAGGGTTAGGGTTACGTTTAGAGTTATTGTTAGGCTTAAGTTTAGGGTTAAAAAAGGGTAGAGTTAATGTTAGGGTTAATTTTAGGGTTAGGGTAAGGGTTAGGTTTAGTTCAGGGTTAGGGCTAGGATTAGGGATAGGGTTAGGATTGGGGGATGGGGTAGGGATTCGTGTGAGGGTTAGTGTCAGGTTTACAGTTAAGCTGATGTTTTAGGGTGTTACAGTTAGGGTTAGGGTTAGAGTTAGGGTTAGGATTAGGTTTATGCTTAGGATTAGGGTTAGGGTTAGGGTCAGGGTTAGGATTAGGTTTAGGGTGAGGGTTAGGGTCAGAGATGTTGTAAGGGATAGGTTTAGGGTTACAAGTGGGCCATGGTTAAGGTTAGGGTTAGGTTTAGGGTTCAAGTTAGGGTTAGCTTTAGGTTAGGGATAGGATGAAGTTTAAGATAGGGTGAGGGTTAGGGTTATGGCTGAGGTTTGGGTTAGTTTTCGGGTTAGTGTTAAGGTTATGTTTAGGGTTAGGGTTAAGTTTATGGGTTGTGTTTAGTTTTAGGGTTAGGGTTAGATTTAAGGTTAGGGTTAAGTTTAGTGTAACAGTTAAGGTTACGGTTTGTGTTAGGCATTGTGGTTGGGGTGAGGTTTAGGTTTAGGGTTAGGGTTGTGTATGCTTAGGATTATGGTTATGGTAAGGTGTTAGGGGTTAGAAGTGTAGTTTAGGGTTGGGGTGGGTGAGGGTTCTGGTAAAGCATTGTGGTTCTGACCATGGTTAGGTTTGGTTTAGGGTTACGGTTAGGTTTAAGATTAGGTTTCAGGTTAGTGTTCGAGTTAGAGTTAAGGTTTGGGTTAGGCTTTGGTGTTAGGGGTTAGGTTTCTGGGTTAGGGTTAGGGTTATTGTTAGGGCTTAGGTTTTCAGGTGAGTGTTAGGGTTAGGGTTAGGGATAGCATTAGGGTTAGCTTTTGGGGGTACGGTTAGGGGTTAGGTGAGGGTTACAGTTAGTATTGCAGTTAAGGTTAGGTTTTAGGGCAAGTGTTATGATTAGGGTTAGAGTTAGAGTTAGGGTTAGGTTTAGGGTTAGGTGCAGGGTAAGTTTTAGGTTTAAGTCCTGGTTTAGGGTTAGAGTTAGTGTTCTATTTAGGGTCAAGTTTAGAGTTCGGGGAAGGTTTAGGATTAGGTCTATTGTTGGGCTTAGGATTAGGGTTAGGTTCAGAGCTATTGTAAGGCTTAGGTTTAGGGTTACAGATGGACTAGCTTTACGGTTAGAGTTAGGTTTAAGGTTAGGGTTTGGGCTAGGTTTACGTTTACGGTTATGGTTAGGGTTAGGATTTGGTTGAAGTTTAGCATAGGCTGAGGGTTACTTTTAGGGTTAGGGCTAGAGTTTGGGTTTGTGTTCAGGTTAGTGTTATGGTTAGATTTAGGGTCCAGTTTAGGGTTAGGGTTTATGTTTAGTGTTAGGGTTAGTTTTAGGTTTAGGGTTAGTGTGAAGTTTAGGTTAAGGGTGAGAGTTAGGGTTAGGGTTAGGATTAGGGTTAGTTTTAGACGTTAGGTTTAGGGTGCTACTTTTAGGTTTATGGGTAGGGTAGGTTTAAGTTTAGGGTTAATGTTAGGGTTAGTGTTAGATTAGGGTTACTGTTCGTGTTAGGGTTACAGTTAGGGTTAGGGATAGCATTAGGTTTAGGGTTAGGAATATAGTTAGGGGTTAGGGTGAGGGTTGGGGATATGGTGAGGGTTAGGTTTAGGTTTACAGTTAAGGTGAGGGTTTAGGGTAATTGTTATGGTTAGGGTTAGAGTTAGGGTCATGGTGAAGTTTCAGTTAATAGTGGGGTTCAGGGTTAATGTTAGATTTAGGGTTAAGGTTAGTGTTAGGGTTAGGTTTAGGTTAGGGTTAAGGTAGCGGTCGGGTTAGGGTTAAGACTAGGTTTACGGTAAAGTGTAAGGCTAGGTTAGGGTTAGGTTTAGAGTTAGTGCTAGGCTTTAGGGTTAGGGTTAAGGTCAGGTTTAGAGTTATTGTTAGGTTTACGGTTACGGTTAGGGTAGAGTTAAGGTTAAGGTTAAGTTTAAGGTTAGGGTAAGAGTTAGGTTTACATCAGGTTTAGGGTTAGGATGAGGGATAGGGTTAGGGTTAGGGAAAGGGTTAGGGTTTCGTGTGAGGATTAGTGTTATGTTTACATTAAGCTGATGTTTTTGGGTGTTACAGTAAGTTTTAGGGTTAGATTTAGGTTAGGTTTAGAGTTAGGGCTAGAGTATGGTGATAGTGCTTTAGGCTTAGGTTTAGGGTGAAATTTAGGTTAAGGATGAGGGTTAGGGTTGGGGTAGGCGATTGGATTAATGTTAGGGTCAGGTTTAGGGTTTTGGTTCAGAGTTCAGTTTAGATTCAGGGTTAGGGTTAGACTTAGGTTTAAGGCTAGGGTTAGGTTTAGTGTTAGTTTAGCTCAGGGTTAAGGTTTGAATGAAGTTAGGGTAGGTTTAGGGTTATGGTTAGGTTGAAATTTTGGTTAAGTGTGAGGGTTTGGTTTCGGGTTAGGGTTAGAGTTAGGGTTAGTGGTTAAGGTTAGGTTTAGGGTTAAGGTTAGGTTTAGGCTAAGCATTAGGGTTAGAGTTAGGGTTAGTGGTTAGTGTTTCAGTTAGGTTTAGGATAGGGTTATAATTAGGGTTAAGTTTCGGGTTACGGTAAGAGTTAGATTTATGTTTACAGTTAAGGTGAGGGTTTTGCTAACTGTTACGGTTAGGGTTAGGGCTAGGTTTTGGGTTAGAGTTGAGTTAGGGGTTAGGTTTAGGTTAAGTTTCTGGTAGGCTTAAAGTTAGGGTTAAGGTTAGGTTAGGGTTAGGGTCAGGGTTAGGATTAGAATTAGGTTTCGGGCGAGGGTTAGTGTCAGAGTTATTACAAGGGTTAGGTTTAGGGTTACAGATGGGCCAAGGTTAAGGTTAGGGTTAGGTTTAGGGGTAGGATTAGGGTTAAAGTTAGGGTTAGCTTTAGGTTAGGGATAGGGTGAAGTAAAGTAGGGTGAGGGTTAGGGTTATGGCTAAGGCTTGGGTTCGTTTTCAGGTTAGTGTTAAGTTTATGTTTAGGGTTAGGGTTAAGTTTATGGGTTCTGTTTAGTTTTAGGGTTAGGGTTAGATTTTAGGTTAGGGTTAAGTGTAACCGCTGGGTTACGATTTGTGTTAGGCATTGTGGTTGGGGTGAGTGTTAGGTTTATGGTTAGGGTTGGGTAGAGTTAGGATTATGGTTATGGTAAGGTGTTAGGGTTTAGAGGTGTAGTTTAGGGTTAGGGTTTGGGTGAGGATTTCGTTTAGGCATTGTGGTTCTGGTCATGGTTAAGTTTGGTTCAGTGTTAGGGTTAGGTTTATGATTAGGTTTCGGGTTCGTGTTAGAGTTAGGGTGAGGGATAGTGTTAAGGTTTAGGTTAGGTTTTGGTGTTATGGGTTAGGGTTTGCGTTAGGGTTAGTGTTATCCTTATGGCTTAGGGGTTTCAGGTTAGTGTTGTGGTTAGGGCTAGGGTTAGCATTAGGGTTAGGGTTGTGGGCTACGGTTAGGGGTTAGAGTGAAGGTTACGGTTAGTTTTACAGTTAAGGTGAGGGTTTAGGGTAAGTGTTATGATTAGGGTTAGAGTTCGAGTTAGGGTTAGGTTTAGGGTTAGGGTTAGGTGTAGGGTAATATTTAGGTTTACGTCCAAGTTTAGGGTTAGAGTTAGTGTTGTATTTAGGGTCAGAGCTAGTGTTCTATTTAGGGTCAGGTTTAGAGTTAGGGTTAGGTTTAGGATTAGGATTATGTTTAGGGTTAGGGTTAGGTTCAGGGCTATCGTAAGGGTTAGGTTTAGGGTTTCAGATGGACTAGTGTTATGGTTAGAGTTAGGTTTAAGGTAAGGGTTTTGCTTAGGTTTAGGTTAGGGCTAAGGTTAGGGTTAGGGTTTGGATGATGTTTAGGCTAGGGTGAGGGTTATTTTTATGGTTAGGGCTGGAGTTTGGGTTTGTGCTCACGTTACTTTTAAGGTCAGGTTTAGGGTTTGGATTAGGGTTAGGGGTTATGTTTAGGGTTAGATTTACGAACAGGTTTAGTATTAGTGTGAAGTTCAGGTTAAGTGGGAGGGTTAGGATAAGGGTTAGGATTAGGGTTAGAATTATAATGTTAGACATTAGGTTTAGGGTGTTAGGTTTAGGTTTATGGTTAGGCTAGTCTTAAATTTAAGGTTAATGTTAGGGTTAGGATTAGATTGGGGTTACTCTTCGTGTTAGAGTTAGGGTTAGGGATAAGTTTAGGGATAGCATTAGGTTTAGGGTTGGGGACACGGTTAAGGGTTAGGGTGTGTGTTAGTGTTAGGTTTACCGTTAAGGAGAGGGTTTAGGTTAATTGTTATGGTTAGGGTTAGAGTTAGGGTTAGGGTTAAGGTGAAGTTTCAGTTAATAGTGAGTGTTAGGGTTAAGGTTAGAGTTAGGGTTATGGTTAGTGTCAGGGTTAGGATTAGGGTTAGGGTTACGGTAGGGGTAAGGTTACTGTGAAGGCTAGGTTTACAGTAAAGGGTAGTGCTGGGTTAGGGTTAGGGTTACGTTTAGAGTTATTGTTAGGCTTAAGTTTAGGGTTAAAAAAGGGTAGAGTTAATGTTAGGGTTAATTTTAGGGTTAGGGTAAGGGTTAGGTTTAGTTCAGGGTTAGGGCTAGGATTAGGGATAGGGTTAGGATTGGGGGATGGGGTAGGGATTCGTGTGAGGGTTAGTGTCAGGTTTACAGTTAAGCTGATGTTTTAGGGTGTTACAGTTAGGGTTAGGGTTAGAGTTAGGGTTAGGATTAGGTTTATGCTTAGGATTAGGGTTAGGGTTAGGGTCAGGGTTAGGATTAGGTTTAGGGTGAGGGTTAGGGTCAGAGATGTTGTAAGGGATAGGTTTAGGGTTACAAGTGGGCCATGGTTAAGGTTAGGGTTAGGTTTAGGGTTCAAGTTAGGGTTAGCTTTAGGTTAGGGATAGGATGAAGTTTAAGATAGGGTGAGGGTTAGGGTTATGGCTGAGGTTTGGGTTAGTTTTCGGGTTAGTGTTAAGGTTATGTTTAGGGTTAGGGTTAAGTTTATGGGTTGTGTTTAGTTTTAGGGTTAGGGTTAGATTTAAGCTTAGGGTTAAGTTTAGTGTAACAGTTAAGGTTACGGTTTGTGTTAGGCATTGTGGTTGGGGTGAGGTTTAGGTTTAGGGTTAGGGTTGTGTATGCTTAGGATTATGGTTATGGTAAGGTGTTAGGGGTTAGAAGTGTAGTTTAGGGTTGGGGTGGGTGAGGGTTCTGGTAAAGCATTGTGGTTCTGACCATGGTTAGGTTTGGTTTAGGGTTACGGTTAGGTTTAAGATTAGGTTTCAGGTTAGTGTTCGAGTTAGAGTTAAGGTTTGGGTTAGGCTTTGGTGTTAGGGGTTAGGTTTCTGGGTTAGGGTTAGGGTTATTGTTAGGGCTTAGGTTTTCAGGTGAGTGTTAGGGTTAGGGTTAGGGATAGCATTAGGGTTAGCTTTTGGGGGTACGGTTAGGGGTTAGGTGAGGGTTACAGTTAGTATTGCAGTTAAGGTTAGGTTTTAGGGCAAGTGTTATGATTAGGGTTAGAGTTAGAGTTAGGGTTAGGTTTAGGGTTAGGTGCAGGGTAAGTTTTAGGTTTAAGTCCTGGTTTAGGGTTAGAGTTAGTGTTCTATTTAGGGTCAAGTTTAGAGTTCGGGGAAGGTTTAGGATTAGGTCTATTGTTGGGTTTAGGATTAGGGTTAGGTTCAGAGCTATTGTAAGGCTTAGGTTTAGGGTTACAGATGGACTAGCTTTACGGTTAGAGTTAGGTTTAAGGTTAGGGTTTGGGCTAGGTTTACGTTTACGGTTATGGTTAGGGTTAGGATTTGGTTGAAGTTTAGCATAGGCTGAGGGTTACTTTTAGGGTTAGGGCTAGAGTTTGGGTTTGTGTTCAGGTTAGTGTTATGGTTAGATTTAGGGTCCAGTTTAGGGTTAGGGGTTAGGTTTAGTGTTAGGGTTAGTTTTAGGTTTAGGGTTAGTGTGAAGTTTAGGTTAAGGGTGAGAGTTAGGGTTAGGGTTAGGATTAGGGTTAGTGTTAGACGTTAGGTTTAGGGTGCTACTTTTAGGTTTATGGGTAGGGTTTTAGTTTTTTTTTTAGGTTTAAGTTTAGGGTTAATGTTAGGGTTAGTGTTAGATTAGGGTTACTGTTCGTGTTAGGGTTACAGTTAGGGTTAGGGATAGCATTAGGTTTAGGGTTAGGAATATAGTTAGGGGTTAGGGTGAGGGTTGGGGATATGGTGAGGGTTAGGTTTAGGTTTACAGTTAAGGTGAGGGTTTAGGGTAATTGTTATGGTTAGGGTTAGAGTTAGGGTCATGGTGAAGTTTCAGTTAATAGTGGGGTTCAGGGTTAATGTTAGATTTAGGGTTAAGGTTAGTGTTAGGGTTAGGTTTAGGTTAGGGTTAAGGTAGCGGTCGGGTTAGGGTTAAGACTAGGTTTACGGTAAAGTGTAAGGCTAGGTTAGGGTTAGGTTTAGAGTTAGTGCTAGGCTTTAGGGTTAGGGTTAAGGTCAGGTTTAGAGTTATTGTTAGGTTTACGGTTACGGTTAGGGTAGAGTTAAGGTTAAGGTTAAGTTTAAGGTTAGGGTAAGAGTTAGGTTTACGTCAGGTTTAGGGTTAGGATGAGGGATAGGGTTAGGGTTAGGGAAAGGGTTAGGGTTTCGTGTGAGGATTAGTGTTATGTTTACATTAAGCTGATGTTTTTGGGTGTTACAGTAAGTTTTAGGGTTAGATTTAGGTTAGGTTTAGAGTTAGGGCTAGAGTATGGTGATAGTGCTTTAGGCTTAGGTTTAGGGTGAAATTTAGGTTAAGGATGAGGGTTAGGGTTGGGGTAGGCGATTGGATTAATGTTAGGGTCAGGTTTAGGGTTTTGGTTCAGAGTTCAGTTTAGATTCAGGGTTAGGGTTAGACTTAGGTTTAGGGCTAGGGTTAGGTTTAGTGTTAGTTTAGCTCAGGGTTAAGGTTTGAATGAAGTTAGGGTAGGTTTAGGGTTATGGTTAGGTTGAAATTTTGGTTAAGTCTTAGGGTTTGGTTTCGGGTTAGGGTTAGAGTTAGGGTTAGTGGTTAAGGTTAGGTTTAGGGTTAAGGTTAGGTTTAGGCTAAGCATTAGGGTTAGAGTTAGGGTTAGTGGTTAGTGTTTCAGTTAGGTTTAGGATAGGGTTATAATTAGGGTTAAGTTTAGGGTTACGGTAAGAGTTAGATTTATGTTTACAGTTAAGGTGAGGGTTTTGCTAACTGTTACGGTTAGGGTTAGGGCTAGGTTTTGGGTTAGAGTTGGGTTAGGGGTTAGGTTTAGGTTAAGTTTCTGGTAGGCTTAAAGTTAGGGTTAAGGTTAGGTTAGGGTTAGGGTCAGGGTTAGGATTAGAATTAGGTTTCGGGCGAGGGTTAGTGTCAGAGTTATTACAAGGGTTAGGTTTAGGGTTACAGATGGGCCAAGGTTAAGGTTAGGGTTAGGTTTAGGGGTAGGATTAGGGTTAAAGTTAGGGTTAGCTTTAGGTTAGGGATAGGGTGAAGTAAAGTAGGGTGAGGGTTAGGGTTATGGCTAAGGTTTGGGTTCGTTTTCAGGTTAGTGTTAAGTTTATGTTTAGGGTTAGGGTTAAGTTTATGGGTTCTGTTTAGTTTTAGGGTTAGGGTTAGATTTTAGGTTAGGGTTAAGTGTAACCGTTGGGTTACGATTTGTGTTAGGCATTGTGGTTGGGGTGAGTGTTAGGTTTATGGTTAGGGTTGGGTAGAGTTAGGATTATGGTTATGGTAAGGTGTTAGGGTTTAGAGGTGTAGTTTAGGGTTAGGGTTTGGGTGAGGATTTCGTTTAGGCATTGTGGTTCTGGTCATGGTTAAGTTTGGTTCAGTGTTAGGGTTAGGTTTATGATTAGGTTTCGGGTTCGTGTTAGAGTTAGGGTGAGGGATAGTGTTAAGGTTTAGGTTAGGTTTTGGTGTTATGGGTTAGGGTTTGCGTTAGGGTTAGTGTTATCCTTATGGCTTAGGGGTTTCAGGTTAGTGTTGTGGTTAGGGCTAGGGTTAGCATTAGGGTTAGGGTTGTGGGCTACGGTTAGGGGTTAGAGTGAAGGTTACGGTTAGTTTTACAGTTAAGGTGAGGGTTTAGGGTAAGTGTTATGATTAGGGTTAGAGTTCGAGTTAGGGTTAGGTTTAGGGTTAGGGTTAGGTGTAGGGTAATATTTAGGTTTACGTCCAAGTTTAGGGTTAGAGTTAGTGTTGTATTTAGGGTCAGAGCTAGTGTTCTATTTAGGGTCAGGTTTAGAGTTAGGGTTAGGTTTAGGATTAGGATTATGTTTAGGGTTAGGGTTAGGTTCAGGGCTATCGTAAGGGTTAGGTTTAGGGTTTCAGATGGACTAGTGTTATGGTTAGAGTTAGGTTTAAGGTAAGGGTTTTGCTTAGGTTTAGGTTAGGGCTAAGGTTAGGGTTAGGGTTTGGATGATGTTTAGGCTAGGGTGAGGGTTATTTTTATGGTTAGGGCTGGAGTTTGGGTTTGTGCTCACGTTACTTTTAAGGTCAGGTTTAGGGTTTGGATTAGGGTTAGGGGTTATGTTTAGGGTTAGATTTACGAACAGGTTTAGTATTAGTGTAAAGTTCAGGTTAAGTGGGAGGGTTAGGATAAGGGTTAGGATTAGGGTTAGAATTATAATGTTAGACATTAGGTTTAGGGTGTTAGGTTTAGGTTTATGGTTAGGCTAGTCTTAAGTTTAAGGTTAATGTTAGGGTTAGGATTAGATTGGGGTTACTCTTCGTGTTAGAGTTAGGGTTAGGGATAAGTTTAGGGATAGCATTAGGTTTAGGGTTGGGGACACGGTTAAGGGTTAGGGTGTGTGTTAGTGTTAGGTTTACCGTTAAGGAGAGGGTTTAGGTTAATTGTTATGGTTAGGGTTAGAGTTAGGGTTAGGGTTAAGGTGAAGTTTCAGTTAATAGTGAGTGTTAGGGTTAAGGTTAGAGTTAAGGTTAAGGTTAGTGTCAGGGTTAGGATTAGGGTTAGGGTTACGGTAGGGGTAAG
The DNA here is from genome assembly GCF_024166365.1 of Elephas maximus indicus. Lineage (NCBI taxonomy): Eukaryota > Metazoa > Chordata > Mammalia > Proboscidea > Elephantidae > Elephas > Elephas maximus. The sequence continues at coordinate 1,620,825 of NW_026060234.1, read as the reverse complement.
GTTACTGTGAAGGCTAGGTTTACAGTAAAGGGTAGTGCTGGGTTAGGGTTAGGGTTACGTTTAGAGTTATTGTTAGGCTTAAGTTTAGGGTTAAAAAAAGGGTAGAGTTAATGTTAGGGTTAATTTTAGGGTTAGGGTAAGGGTTAGGTTTAGTTCAGGGTTAGGGCTAGGATTAGGGATAGGGTTAGGATTGGGGGATGGGGTAGGGATTCGTGTGAGGGTTAGTGTCAGGTTTACAGTTAAGCTGATGTTTTAGGGTGTTACAGTTAGGGTTAGGGTTAGAGTTAGGGTTAGGATTAGGTTTATGCTTAGGATTAGGGTTAGGGTTAGGGTCAGGGTTAGGTGGAGATTCAGTGTCATGTTTAGGTTGTTTTTTTAGTTTTAGGGTTAGGCTTAGTGTGAAGTTTACTTTAATTATGAGGTTTAGGGTTAGGGGTTAGGGTTAGGTTATGTTTAGTTTTAGGTTTGGGGTTAGTGTTAGCGTTAGGGTTAGTTTTTGTTTTGGTTAGGGTTTGAATGAATTTAAGGTAGGTTTAGCGTTATGGTTAGGGTGAAATTTTGGTTAAGGGTGAGGGTTTGTTTTAGGTTTAGGGTTAGGGTTAGAGTTAGGGTGAGTGTTTAGGTTTAGGTTTAAGGTTAAGTTTAGGTTTAGGCTAATGATTAGGTTTAGAGTTAGGGTTAGGGGTTATTGTTTCGGTAAGGTTTAGGGTAGGGTTCTGTTTAGGGTTAAGTATAGTGTTAGGGTAAGAGTTAGAGTTCCATTTACAGTTGAGTGTTTTGGGTGTTACTGTTAGGGTTAGGGCTAGGGTTACAGTTAGAGTTAGGGTTAGAGGTGAGGGTTAGGTGTAAGTTTATGGTAGTCTTAATGTTAGGTTAAGGTTAGGTTAGGGTTAGGGTCAGGGTTAGGATTAGGTTTAGGGTGAGGGTTAGGGTCAGAGATGTTGTAAGGGATAGGTTTAGGGTTACAAGTGGGCCATGGTTAAGGTTAGGGTTAGGTTTAGGGTTCAAGTTAGGGTTAGCTTTAGGTTAGGGATAGGATGAAGTTTAAGATAGGGTGAGGGTTAGGGTTATGGCTAAGGTTTGGGTTAGTTTTCGGGTTAGTGTTAAGGTTATGTTTAGGGTTAGGGTTAAGTTTATGGGTTGTGTTTAGTTTTAGGGTTAGGGTTAGATTTAAGGTTAGGGTTAAGTTTAGTGTAACAGTTAAGGTTACGGTTTGTGTTAGGCATTGTGGTTGGGGTGAGGTTTAGGTTTAGGGTTAGGGTTGTGTATGCTTAGGATTATGGTTATGGTAAGGTGTTAGGGGTTAGAAGTGTAGTTTAGGGTTGGGGTGGGTGAGGGTTCTGGTAAAGCATTGTGGTTCTGACCATGGTTAGGTTTGGTTTAGGGTTACGGTTAGGTTTAAGATTAGGTTTCAGGTTAGTGTTCGAGTTAGAGTTAAGGTTTGGGTTAGGCTTTGGTGTTAGGGGTTAGGTTTCTGGGTTAGGGTTAGGGTTATTGTTAGGGCTTAGGTTTTCAGGTGAGTGTTAGGGTTAGGGTTAGGGATAGCATTAGGGTTAGCTTTTGGGGGTACGGTTAGGGGTTAGGTGAGGGTTACAGTTAGTATTGCAGTTAAGGTTAGGTTTTAGGGCAAGTGTTATGATTAGGGTTAGAGTTAGAGTTAGGGTTAGGTTTAGGGTTAGGTGCAGGGTAAGTTTTAGGTTTAAGTCCTGGTTTAGGGTTAGAGTTAGTGTTCTATTTAGGGTCAAGTTTAGAGTTCGGGGAAGGTTTAGGATTAGGTCTATTGTTGGGCTTAGGATTAGGGTTAGGTTCAGAGCTATTGTAAGGCTTAGGTTTAGGGTTACAGATGGACTAGCTTTACGGTTAGAGTTAGGTTTAAGGTTAGGGTTTGGGCTAGGTTTACGTTTACGGTTATGGTTAGGGTTAGGATTTGGTTGAAGTTTAGCATAGGCTGAGGGTTACTTTTAGGGTTAGGGCTAGAGTTTGGGTTTGTGTTCAGGTTAGTGTTATGGTTAGATTTAGGGTCCAGTTTAGGGTTAGGGGTTAGGTTTAGTGTTAGGGTTAGTTTTAGGTTTAGGGTTAGTGTGAAGTTTAGGTTAAGGGTGAGAGTTAGGGTTAGGGTTAGGATTAGGGTTAGTGTTAGACGTTAGGTTTAGGGTGCTACTTTTAGGTTTATGGGTAGGGTAGGTTTAAGTTTAGGGTTAATGTTAGGGTTAGTGTTAGATTAGGGTTACTGTTCGTGTTAGGGTTACAGTTAGGGTTAGGGATAGCATTAGGTTTAGGGTTAGGAATATAGTTAGGGGTTAGGGTGAGGGTTGGGGATATGGTGAGGGTTAGGTTTAGGTTTACAGTTAAGGTGAGGGTTTAGGGTAATTGTTATGGTTAGGGTTAGAGTTAGGGTCATGGTGAAGTTTCAGTTAATAGTGGGGTTCAGGGTTAATGTTAGATTTAGGGTTAAGGTTAGTGTTAGGGTTAGGTTTAGGTTAGGGTTAAGGTAGCGGTCGGGTTAGGGTTAAGACTAGGTTTACGGTAAAGTGTAAGGCTAGGTTAGGGTTAGGTTTAGAGTTAGTGCTAGGCTTTAGGGTTAGGGTTAAGGTCAGGTTTAGAGTTATTGTTAGGTTTACGGTTACGGTTAGGGTAGAGTTAAGGTTAAGGTTAAGTTTAAGGTTAGGGTAAGAGTTAGGTTTACGTCAGGTTTAGGGTTAGGATGAGGGATAGGGTTAGGGTTAGGGAAAGGGTTAGGGTTTCGTGTGAGGATTAGTGTTATGTTTACATTAAGCTGATGTTTTTGGGTGTTACAGTAAGTTTTAGGGTTAGATTTAGGTTAGGTTTAGAGTTAGGGCTAGAGTATGGTGATAGTGCTTTAGGCTTAGGTTTAGGGTGAAATTTAGGTTAAGGATGAGGGTTAGGGTTGGGGTAGGCGATTGGATTAATGTTAGGGTCAGGTTTAGGGTTTTGGTTCAGAGTTCAGTTTAGATTCAGGGTTAGGGTTAGACTTAGGTTTAGGGCTAGGGTTAGGTTTAGTGTTAGTTTAGCTCAGGGTTAAGGTTTGAATGAAGTTAGGGTAGGTTTAGGGTTATGGTTAGGTTGAAATTTTGGTTAAGTGTGAGGGTTTGGTTTCGGGTTAGGGTTAGAGTTAGGGTTAGTGGTTAAGGTTAGGTTTAGGGTTAAGGTTAGGTTTAGGCTAAGCATTAGGGTTAGAGTTAGGGTTAGTGGTTAGTGTTTCAGTTAGGTTTAGGATAGGGTTATAATTAGGGTTAAGTTTCGGGTTACGGTAAGAGTTAGATTTATGTTTACAGTTAAGGTGAGGGTTTTGCTAACTGTTACGGTTAGGGTTAGGGCTAGGTTTTGGGTTAGAGTTGGGTTAGGGGTTAGGTTTAGGTTAAGTTTCTGGTAGGCTTAAAGTTAGGGTTAAGGTTAGGTTAGGGTTAGGGTCAGGGTTAGGATTAGAATTAGGTTTCGGGCGAGGGTTAGTGTCAGAGTTATTACAAGGGTTAGGTTTAGGGTTACAGATGGGCCAAGGTTAAGGTTAGGGTTAGGTTTAGGGGTAGGATTAGGGTTAAAGTTAGGGTTAGCTTTAGGTTAGGGATAGGGTGAAGTAAAGTAGGGTGAGGGTTAGGGTTATGGCTAAGGTTTGGGTTCGTTTTCAGGTTAGTGTTAAGTTTATGTTTAGGGTTAGGGTTAAGTTTATGGGTTCTGTTTAGTTTTAGGGTTAGGGTTAAATTTTAGGTTAGGGTTAAGTGTAACCGTTGGGTTACGATTTGTGTTAGGCATTGTGGTTGGGGTGAGTGTTAGGTTTATGGTTAGGGTTGGGTAGAGTTAGGATTATGGTTATGGTAAGGAGTTAGGGTTTAGAGGTGTAGTTTAGGGTTAGGGTTTGGGTGAGGATTTCGTTTAGGCATTGTGGTTCTGGTCATGGTTAAGTTTGGTTCAGTGTTAGGGTTAGGTTTATGATTAGGTTTCGGGTTCGTGTTAGAGTTAGGGTGAGGGATAGTGTTAAGGTTTAGGTTAGGTTTTGGTGTTATGGGTTAGGGTTTGCGTTAGGGTTAGTGTTATCCTTATGGCTTAGGGGTTTCAGGTTAGTGTTGTGGTTAGGGCTAGGGTTAGCATTAGGGTTAGGGTTGTGGGCTACGGTTAGGGGTTAGAGTGAAGGTTACGGTTAGTTTTACAGTTAAGGTGAGGGTTTAGGGTAAGTGTTATGATTAGGGTTAGAGTTCGAGTTAGGGTTAGGTTTAGGGTTAGGGTTAGGTGTAGGGTAATATTTAGGTTTACGTCCAAGTTTAGGGTTAGAGTTAGTGTTGTATTTAGGGTCAGAGCTAGTGTTCTATTTAGGGTCAGGTTTAGAGTTAGGGTTAGGTTTAGGATTAGGATTATGTTTAGGGTTAGGGTTAGGTTCAGGGCTATCGTAAGGGTTAGGTTTAGGGTTTCAGATGGACTAGTGTTATGGTTAGAGTTAGGTTTAAGGTAAGGGTTTTGCTTAGGTTTAGGTTAGGGCTAAGGTTAGGGTTAGGGTTTGGATGATGTTTAGGCTAGGGTGAGGGTTATTTTTATGGTTAGGGCTGGAGTTTGGGTTTGTGCTCACGTTACTTTTAAGGTCAGGTTTAGGGTTTGGATTAGGGTTAGGGGTTATGTTTAGGGTTAGATTTACGAACAGGTTTAGTATTAGTGTAAAGTTCAGGTTAAGTGGGAGGGTTAGGATAAGGGTTAGGATTAGGGTTAGAATTATAATGTTAGACATTAGGTTTAGGGTGTTAGGTTTAGGTTTATGGTTAGGCTAGTCTTAAGTTTAAGGTTAATGTTAGGGTTAGGATTAGATTGGGGTTACTCTTCGTGTTAGAGTTAGGGTTAGGGATAAGTTTAGGGATAGCATTAGGTTTAGGGTTGGGGACACGGTTAAGGGTTAGGGTGTGTGTTAGTGTTAGGTTTACCGTTAAGGAGAGGGTTTAGGTTAATTGTTATGGTTAGGGTTAGAGTTAGGGTTAGGGTTAAGGTGAAGTTTCAGTTAATAGTGAGTGTTAGGGTTAAGGTTAGAGTTAAGGTTAAGGTTAGTGTCAGGGTTAGGATTAGGGTTAGGGTTACGGTAGGGGTAAGGTTACTGTGAAGGCTAGGTTTACAGTAAAGGGTAGTGCTGGGTTAGGGTTAGGGTTACGTTTAGAGTTATTGTTAGGCTTAAGTTTAGGGTTAAAAAAAGGGTAGAGTTAATGTTAGGGTTAATTTTAGGGTTAGGGTAAGGGTTAGGTTTAGTTCAGGGTTAGGGCTAGGATTAGGGATAGGGTTAGGATTGGGGGATGGGGTAGGGATTCGTGTGAGGGTTAGTGTCAGGTTTACAGTTAAGCTGATGTTTTAGGGTGTTACAGTTAGGGTTAGGGTTAGAGTTAGGGTTAGGATTAGGTTTATGCTTAGGATTAGGGTTAGGGTTAGGGTCAGGGTTAGGTGGAGATTCAGTGTCATGTTTAGGTTGTTTTTTTAGTTTTAGGGTTAGGCTTAGTGTGAAGTTTACTTTAATTATGAGGTTTAGGGTTAGGGGTTAGGGTTAGGTTATGTTTAGTTTTAGGTTTGGGGTTAGTGTTAGCGTTAGGGTTAGTTTTTGTTTTGGTTAGGGTTTGAATGAATTTAAGGTAGGTTTAGCGTTATGGTTAGGGTGAAATTTTGGTTAAGGGTGAGGGTTTGTTTTAGGTTTAGGGTTAGGGTTAGAGTTAGGGTGAGTGTTTAGGTTTAGGTTTAAGGTTAAGTTTAGGTTTAGGCTAATGATTAGGTTTAGAGTTAGGGTTAGGGGTTATTGTTTCGGTAAGGTTTAGGGTAGGGTTCTGTTTAGGGTTAAGTATAGTGTTAGGGTAAGAGTTAGAGTTCCATTTACAGTTGAGTGTTTTGGGTGTTACTGTTAGGGTTAGGGCTAGGGTTACAGTTAGAGTTAGGGTTAGAGGTGAGGGTTAGGTGTAAGTTTATGGTAGTCTTAATGTTAGGTTAAGGTTAGGTTAGGGTTAGGGTCAGGGTTAGGATTAGGTTTAGGGTGAGGGTTAGGGTCAGAGATGTTGTAAGGGATAGGTTTAGGGTTACAAGTGGGCCATGGTTAAGGTTAGGGTTAGGTTTAGGGTTCAAGTTAGGGTTAGCTTTAGGTTAGGGATAGGATGAAGTTTAAGATAGGGTGAGGGTTAGGGTTATGGCTAAGGTTTGGGTTAGTTTTCGGGTTAGTGTTAAGGTTATGTTTAGGGTTAGGGTTAAGTTTATGGGTTGTGTTTAGTTTTAGGGTTAGGGTTAGATTTAAGGTTAGGGTTAAGTTTAGTGTAACAGTTAAGGTTACGGTTTGTGTTAGGCATTGTGGTTGGGGTGAGGTTTAGGTTTAGGGTTAGGGTTGTGTATGCTTAGGATTATGGTTATGGTAAGGTGTTAGGGGTTAGAAGTGTAGTTTAGGGTTGGGGTGGGTGAGGGTTCTGGTAAAGCATTGTGGTTCTGACCATGGTTAGGTTTGGTTTAGGGTTACGGTTAGGTTTAAGATTAGGTTTCAGGTTAGTGTTCGAGTTAGAGTTAAGGTTTGGGTTAGGCTTTGGTGTTAGGGGTTAGGTTTCTGGGTTAGGGTTAGGGTTATTGTTAGGGCTTAGGTTTTCAGGTGAGTGTTAGGGTTAGGGTTAGGGATAGCATTAGGGTTAGCTTTTGGGGGTACGGTTAGGGGTTAGGTGAGGGTTACAGTTAGTATTGCAGTTAAGGTTAGGTTTTAGGGCAAGTGTTATGATTAGGGTTAGAGTTAGAGTTAGGGTTAGGTTTAGGGTTAGGTGCAGGGTAAGTTTTAGGTTTAAGTCCTGGTTTAGGGTTAGAGTTAGTGTTCTATTTAGGGTCAAGTTTAGAGTTCGGGGAAGGTTTAGGATTAGGTCTATTGTTGGGCTTAGGATTAGGGTTAGGTTCAGAGCTATTGTAAGGCTTAGGTTTAGGGTTACAGATGGACTAGCTTTACGGTTAGAGTTAGGTTTAAGGTTAGGGTTTGGGCTAGGTTTACGTTTACGGTTATGGTTAGGGTTAGGATTTGGTTGAAGTTTAGCATAGGCTGAGGGTTACTTTTAGGGTTAGGGCTAGAGTTTGGGTTTGTGTTCAGGTTAGTGTTATGGTTAGATTTAGGGTCCAGTTTAGGGTTAGGGGTTAGGTTTAGTGTTAGGGTTAGTTTTAGGTTTAGGGTTAGTGTGAAGTTTAGGTTAAGGGTGAGAGTTAGGGTTAGGGTTAGGATTAGGGTTAGTGTTAGACGTTAGGTTTAGGGTGCTACTTTTAGGTTTATGGGTAGGGTAGGTTTAAGTTTAGGGTTAATGTTAGGGTTAGTGTTAGATTAGGGTTACTGTTCGTGTTAGGGTTACAGTTAGGGTTAGGGATAGCATTAGGTTTAGGGTTAGGAATATAGTTAGGGGTTAGGGTGAGGGTTGGGGATATGGTGAGGGTTAGGTTTAGGTTTACAGTTAAGGTGAGGGTTTAGGGTAATTGTTATGGTTAGGGTTAGAGTTAGGGTCATGGTGAAGTTTCAGTTAATAGTGGGGTTCAGGGTTAATGTTAGATTTAGGGTTAAGGTTAGTGTTAGGGTTAGGTTTAGGTTAGGGTTAAGGTAGCGGTCGGGTTAGGGTTAAGACTAGGTTTACGGTAAAGTGTAAGGCTAGGTTAGGGTTAGGTTTAGAGTTAGTGCTAGGCTTTAGGGTTAGGGTTAAGGTCAGGTTTAGAGTTATTGTTAGGTTTACGGTTACGGTTAGGGTAGAGTTAAGGTTAAGGTTAAGTTTAAGGTTAGGGTAAGAGTTAGGTTTACGTCAGGTTTAGGGTTAGGATGAGGGATAGGGTTAGGGTTAGGGAAAGGGTTAGGGTTTCGTGTGAGGATTAGTGTTATGTTTACATTAAGCTGATGTTTTTGGGTGTTACAGTAAGTTTTAGGGTTAGATTTAGGTTAGGTTTAGAGTTAGGGCTAGAGTATGGTGATAGCGCTTTAGGCTTAGGTTTAGGGTGAAATTTAGGTTAAGGATGAGGGTTAGGGTTGGGGTAGGCGATTGGATTAATGTTAGGGTCAGGTTTAGGGTTTTGGTTCAGAGTTCAGTTTAGATTCAGGGTTAGGGTTAGACTTAGGTTTAGGGCTAGGGTTAGGTTTAGTGTTAGTTTAGCTCAGGGTTAAGGTTTGAATGAAGTTAGGGTAGGTTTAGGGTTATGGTTAGGTTGAAATTTTGGTTAAGTGTGAGGGTTTGGTTTCGGGTTAGGGTTAGAGTTAGGGTTAGTGGTTAAGGTTAGGTTTAGGGTTAAGGTTAGGTTTAGGCTAAGCATTAGGGTTAGAGTTAGGGTTAGTGGTTAGTGTTTCAGTTAGGTTTAGGATAGGGTTATAATTAGGGTTAAGTTTAGGGTTACGGTAAGAGTTAGATTTATGTTTACAGTTAAGGTGAGGGTTTTGCTAACTGTTACGGTTAGGGTTAGGGCTAGGTTTTGGGTTAGAGTTGGGTTAGGGGTTAGGTTTAGGTTAAGTTTCTGGTAGGCTTAAAGTTAGGGTTAAGGTTAGGTTAGGGTTAGGGTCAGGGTTAGGATTAGAATTAGGTTTCGGGCGAGGGTTAGTGTCAGAGTTATTACAAGGGTTAGGTTTAGGGTTACAGATGGGCCAAGGTTAAGGTTAGGGTTAGGTTTAGGGGTAGGATTAGGGTTAAAGTTAGGATTAGCTTTAGGTTAGGGATAGGGTGAAGTAAAGTAGGGTGAGGGTTAGGGTTATGGCTAAGGTTTGGGTTCGTTTTCAGGTTAGTGTTAAGTTTATGTTTAGGGTTAGGGTTAAGTTTATGGGTTCTGTTTAGTTTTAGGGTTAGGGTTAGATTTTAGGTTAGGGTTAAGTGTAACCGTTGGGTTACGATTTGTGTTAGGCATTGTGGTTGGGGTGAGTGTTAGGTTTATGGTTAGGGTTGGGTAGAGTTAGGATTATGGTTATGGTAAGGTGTTAGGGTTTAGAGGTGTAGTTTAGGGTTAGGGTTTGGGTGAGGATTTCGTTTAGGCATTGTGGTTCTGGTCATGGTTAAGTTTGGTTCAGTGTTAGGGTTAGGTTTATGATTAGGTTTCGGGTTCGTGTTAGAGTTAGGGTGAGGGATAGTGTTAAAGTTTAGGTTAGGTTTTGGTGTTATGGGTTAGGGTTTGCGTTAGGGTTAGTGTTATCCTTATGGCTTAGGGGTTTCAGGTTAGTGTTGTGGTTAGGGCTAGGGTTAGCATTAGGGTTAGGGTTGTGGGCTACGGTTAGGGGTTAGAGTGAAGGTTACGGTTAGTTTTACAGTTAAGGTGAGGGTTTAGGGTAAGTGTTATGATTAGGGTTAGAGTTCGAGTTAGGGTTAGGTTTAGGGTTAGGGTTAGGTGTAGGGTAATATTTAGGTTTACGTCCAAGTTTAGGGTTAGAGTTAGTGTTGTATTTAGGGTCAGAGCTAGTGTTCTATTTAGGGTCAGGTTTAGAGTTAGGGTTAGGTTTAGGATTAGGATTATGTTTAGGGTTAGGGTTAGGTTCAGGGCTATCGTAAGGGTTAGGTTTAGGGTTTCAGATGGACTAGTGTTATGGTTAGAGTTAGGTTTAAGGTAAGGGTTTTGCTTAGGTTTAGGTTAGGGCTAAGGTTAGGGTTAGGGTTTGGATGATGTTTAGGCTAGGGTGAGGGTTATTTTTATGGTTTGTGCTCACGGGTTTGTGCTCACGTTACTTTTAAGGTCAGGTTTAGGGTTTGGATTAGGGTTAGGGGTTATGTTTAGGGTTAGATTTACGAACAGGTTTAGTATTAGTGTGAAGTTCAGGTTAAGTGGGAGGGTTAGGATAAGGGTTAGGATTAGGGTTAGAATTATAATGTTAGACATTAGGTTTAGGGTGTTAGGTTTAGGTTTATGGTTAGGCTAGTCTTAAGTTTAAGGTTAATGTTAGGGTTAGGATTAGATTGGGGTTACTCTTCGTGTTAGAGTTAGGGTTAGGGATAAGTTTAGGGATAGCATTAGGTTTAGGGTTGGGGACACGGTTAAGGGTTAGGGTGTGTGTTAGTGTTAGGTTTACCGTTAAGGAGAGGGTTTAGGTTAATTGTTATGGTTAGGGTTAGAGTTAGGGTTAGGGTTAAGGTGAAGTTTCAGTTAATAGTGAGTGTTAGGGTTAAGGTTAGAGTTAGGGTTAAGGTTAGTGTCAGGGTTAGGATTAGGGTTAGGGTTACGGTAGGGGTAAGGTTACTGTGAAGGCTAGGTTTACAGTAAAGGGTAGTGCTGGGTTAGGGTTAGGGTTACGTTTAGAGTTATTGTTAGGCTTAAGTTTAGGGTTAAAAAAGGGTAGAGTTAATGTTAGGGTTAATTTTAGGGTTAGGGTAAGGGTTAGGTTTAGTTCAGGGTTAGGGCTAGGATTAGGGATAGGGTTAGGATTGGGGGATGGGGTAGGGATTCGTGTGAGGGTTAGTGTCAGGTTTACAGTTAAGCTGATGTTTTAGGGTGTTACAGTTAGGGTTAGGGTTAGAGTTAGGGTTAGGATTAGGTTTATGCTTAGGATTAGGGTTAGGGTTAGGGTCAGGGTTAGGTGGAGATTCAGTGTCATGCTTAGGTTGTTTTTTTAGTTTTAGGGTTAGGCTTAGTGTGAAGTTTATTTTAATTATGAGGTTTAGGGTTAGGGGTTAGGGTTAGGTTATGTTTAGTTTTAGGTTTGGGGTTAGTGTTAGCGTTAGGGTTAGTTTTTGTTTTGGTTAGGGTTTGAATGAATTTAAGGTAGGTTTAGCGTTATGGTTAGGGTGAAATTTTGGTTAAGGGTGAGGGTTTGTTTTAGGTTTAGGGTTAGGGTTAGAGTTAGGGTGAGTGTTTAGGTTTAGGTTTAAGGTTAAGTTTAGGTTTAGGCTAATGATTAGGTTTAGAGTTAGGGTTAGGGGTTATTGTTTCGGTAAGGTTTAGGGTAGGGTTCTGTTTAGGGTTAAGTATAGTGTTAGGGTAAGAGTTAGAGTTCCATTTACAGTTGAGTGTTTTGGGTGTTACTGTTAGGGTTAGGGCTAGGGTTACAGTTAGAGTTAGGGTTAGAGGTGAGGGTTAGGTGTAAGTTTATGGTAGTCTTAATGTTAGGTTAAGGTTAGGTTAGGGTTAGGGTCAGGGTTAGGATTAGGTTTAGGGTGAGGGTTAGGGTCAGAGATGTTGTAAGGGATAGGTTTAGGGTTACAAGTGGGCCATGGTTAAGGTTAGGGTTAGGTTTAGGGTTCAAGTTAGGGTTAGCTTTAGGTTAGGGATAGGATGAAGTTTAAGATAGGGTGAGGGTTAGGGTTATGGCTGAGGTTTGGGTTAGTTTTCGGGTTAGTGTTAAGGTTATGTTTAGGGTTAGGGTTAAGTTTATGGGTTGTGTTTAGTTTTAGGGTTAGGGTTAGATTTAAGGTTAGGGTTAAGTTTAGTGTAACAGTTAAGGTTACGGTTTGTGTTAGGCATTGTGGTTGGGGTGAGGTTTAGGTTTAGGGTTAGGGTTGTGTATGCTTAGGATTATGGTTATGGTAAGGTGTTAGGGGTTAGAAGTGTAGTTTAGGGTTGGGGTGGGTGAGGGTTCTGGTAAAGCATTGTGGTTCTGACCATGGTTAGGTTTGGTTTAGGGTTACGGTTAGGTTTAAGATTAGGTTTCAGGTTAGTGTTCGAGTTCGAGTTAAGGTTTGGGTTAGGCTTTGGTGTTAGGGGTTAGGTTTCTGGGTTAGGGTTAGGGTTATTGTTAGGGCTTAGGTTTTCAGGTGAGTGTTAGGGTTAGGGTTAGGGATAGCATTAGGGTTAGCTTTTGGGGGTACGGTTAGGGGTTAGGTGAGGGTTACAGTTAGTATTGCAGTTAAGGTTAGGTTTTAGGGCAAGTGTTATGATTAGGGTTAGAGTTAGAGTTAGGGTTAGGTTTAGGGTTAGGTGCAGGGTAAGTTTTAGGTTTAAGTCCTGGTTTAGGGTTAGAGTTAGTGTTCTATTTAGGGTCAAGTTTAGAGTTCGGGGAAGGTTTAGGATTAGGTCTATTGTTGGGCTTAGGATTAGGGTTAGGTTCAGAGCTATTGTAAGGCTTAGGTTTAGGGTTACAGATGGACTAGCTTTACGGTTAGAGTTAGGTTTAAGGTTAGGGTTTGGGCTAGGTTTACGTTTACGGTTATGGTTAGGGTTAGGATTTGGTTGAAGTTTAGCATAGGCTGAGGGTTACTTTTAGGGTTAGGGCTAGAGTTTGGGTTTGTGTTCAGGTTAGTGTTATGGTTAGATTTAGGGTCCAGTTTAGGGTTAGGGGTTATGTTTAGTGTTAGGGTTAGTTTTAGGTTTAGGGTTAGTGTGAAGTTTAGGTTAAGGGTGAGAGTTAGGGTTAGGGTTAGGATTAGGGTTAGTGTTAGACGTTAGGTTTAGGGTGCTACTTTTAGGTTTATGGGTAGGGTTTTAGTTTTTTTTTTAGGTTTAAGTTTAGGGTTAATGTTAGGGTTAGTGTTAGATTAGGGTTACTGTTCGTGTTAGGGTTACAGTTAGGGTTAGGGATAGCATTAGGTTTAGGGTTAGGAATATAGTTAGGGGTTAGGGTGAGGGTTGGGGATATGGTGAGGGTTAGGTTTAGGTTTACAGTTAAGGTGAGGGTTTAGGGTAATTGTTATGGTTAGGGTTAGAGTTAGGGTCATGGTGAAGTTTCAGTTAATAGTGGGGTTCAGGGTTAATGTTAGATTTAGGGTTAAGGTTAGTGTTAGGGTTAGGTTTAGGTTAGGGTTAAGGTAGCGGTCGGGTTAGGGTTAAGACTAGGTTTACGGTAAAGTGTAAGGCTAGGTTAGGGTTAGGTTTAGAGTTAGTGCTAGGCTTTAGGGTTAGGGTTAAGGTCAGGTTTAGAGTTATTGTTAGGTTTACGGTTACGGTTAGGGTAGAGTTAAGGTTAAGGTTAAGTTTAAGGTTAGGGTAAGAGTTAGGTTTACGTCAGGTTTAGGGTTAGGATGAGGGATAGGGTTAGGGTTAGGGAAAGGGTTAGGGTTTCGTGTGAGGATTAGTGTTATGTTTACATTAAGCTGATGTTTTTGGGTGTTACAGTAAGTTTTAGGGTTAGATTTAGGTTAGGTTTAGAGTTAGGGCTAGAGTATGGTGATAGTGCTTTAGGCTTAGGTTTAGGGTGAAATTTAGGTTAAGGATGAGGGTTAGGGTTGGGGTAGGCGATTGGATTAATGTTAGGGTCAGGTTTAGGGTTTTGGTTCAGAGTTCAGTTTAGATTCAGGGTTAGGGTTAGACTTAGGTTTAGGGCTAGGGTTAGGTTTAGTGTTAGTTTAGCTCAGGGTTAAGGTTTGAATGAAGTTAGGGTAGGTTTAGGGTTATGGTTAGGTTGAAATTTTGGTTAAGTCTTAGGGTTTGGTTTCGGGTTAGGGTTAGAGTTAGGGTTAGTGGTTAAGGTTAGGTTTAGGGTTAAGGTTAGGTTTAGGCTAAGCATTAGGGTTAGAGTTAGGGTTAGTGGTTAGTGTTTCAGTTAGGTTTAGGATAGGGTTATAATTAGGGTTAAGTTTAGGGTTACGGTAAGAGTTAGATTTATGTTTACAGTTAGGGTGAGGGTTTTGCTAACTGTTACGGTTAGGGTTAGGGCTAGGTTTTGGGTTAGAGTTGGGTTAGGGGTTAGGTTTAGGTTAAGTTTCTGGTAGGCTTAAAGTTAGGGTTAAGGTTAGGTTAGGGTTAGGGTCAGGGTTAGGATTAGAATTAGGTTTCGGGCGAGGGTTAGTGTCAGAGTTATTACAAGGGTTAGGTTTAGGGTTACAGATGGGCCAAGGTTAAGGTTAGGGTTAGGTTTAGGGGTAGGATTAGGGTTAAAGTTAGGGTTAGCTTTAGGTTAGGGATAGGGTGAAGTAAAGTAGGGTGAGGGTTAGGGTTATGGCTAAGGTTTGGGTTCGTTTTCAGGTTAGTGTTAAGTTTATGTTTAGGGTTAGGGTTAAGTTTATGGGTTCTGTTTAGTTTTAGGGTTAGGGTTAGATTTTAGGTTAGGGTTAAGTGTAACCGTTGGGTTACGATTTGTGTTAGGCATTGTGGTTGGGGTGAGTGTTAGGTTTATGGTTAGGGTTGGGTAGAGTTAGGATTATGGTTATGGTAAGGTGTTAGGGTTTAGAGGTGTAGTTTAGGGTTAGGGTTTGGGTGAGGATTTCGTTTAGGCATTGTGGTTCTGGTCATGATTAAGTTTGGTTCAGTGTTAGGGTTAGGTTTATGATTAGGTTTCGGGTTCGTGTTAGAGTTAGGGTGAGGGATAGTGTTAAGGTTTAGGTTAGGTTTTGGTGTTATGGGTTAGGGTTTGCGTTAGGGTTAGTGTTATCCTTATGGCTTAGGGGTTTCAGGTTAGTGTTGTGGTTAGGGCTAGGGTTAGCATTAGGGTTAGGGTTGTGGGCTACGGTTAGGGGTTAGAGTGAAGGTTACGGTTAGTTTTACAGTTAAGGTGAGGGTTTAGGGTAAGTGTTATGATTAGGGTTAGAGTTCGAGTTAGGGTTAGGTTTAGGGTTAGGGTTAGGTGTAGGGTAATATTTAGGTTTACGTCCAAGTTTAGGGTTAGAGTTAGTGTTGTATTTAGGGTCAGAGCTAGTGTTCTATTTAGGGTCAGGTTTAGAGTTAGGGTTAGGTTTAGGATTAGGATTATGTTTAGGGTTAGGGTTAGGTTCAGGGCTATCGTAAGGGTTAGGTTTAGGGTTTCAGATGGACTAGTGTTATGGTTAGAGTTAGGTTTAAGGTAAGGGTTTTGCTTAGGTTTAGGTTAGGGCTAAGGTTAGGGTTAGGGTTTGGATGATGTTTAGGCTAGGGTGAGGGTTATTTTTATGGTTAGGGCTGGAGTTTGGGTTTGTGCTCACGTTACTTTTAAGGTCAGGTTTAGGGTTTGGATTAGGGTTAGGGGTTATGTTTAGGGTTAGATTTACGAACAGGTTTAGTATTAGTGTGAAGTTCAGGTTAAGTGGGAGGGTTAGGATAAGGGTTAGGATTAGGGTTAGAATTATAATGTTAGACATTAGGTTTAGGGTGTTAGGTTTAGGTTTATGGTTAGGCTAGTCTTAAGTTTAAGGTTAATGTTAGGGTTAGGATTAGATTGGGGTTACTCTTCGTGTTAGAGTTAGGGTTAGGGATAAGTTTAGGGATAGCATTAGGTTTAGGGTTGGGGACACGGTTAAGGGTTAGGGTGTGTGTTAGTGTTAGGTTTACCGTTAAGGAGAGGGTTTAGGTTAATTGTTATGGTTAGGGTTAGAGTTAGGGTTAGGGTTAAGGTGAAGTTTCAGTTAATAGTGAGTGTTAGGGTTAAGGTTAGAGTTAGGGTTAAGGTTAGTGTCAGGGTTAGGATTAGGGTTAGGGTTACGGTAGGGGTAAGGTTACTGTGAAGGCTAGGTTTACAGTAAAGGGTAGTGCTGGGTTAGGGTTAGGGTTACGTTTAGAGTTATTGTTAGGCTTAAGTTTAGGGTTAAAAAAAAGGGTAGAGTTAATGTTAGGGTTAATTTTAGGGTTAGGGTAAGGGTTAGGTTTAGTTCAGGGTTAGGGCTAGGATTAGGGATAGGGTTAGGATTGGGGGATGGGGTAGGGATTCGTGTGAGGGTTAGTGTCAGGTTTACAGTTAAGCTGATGTTTTAGGGTGTTACAGTTAGGGTTAGGGTTAGAGTTAGGGTTAGGATTAGGTTTATGCTTAGGATTAGGGTTAGGGTTAGGGTCAGGGTTAGGTGGAGATTGAGTGTCATGCTTAGGTTGTTTTTTTAGTTTTAGGGTTAGGCTTAGTGTGAAGTTTATTTTAATTATGAGGTTTAGGGTTAGGGGTTAGGGTTAGGTTATGTTTAGTTTTAGGTTTGGGGTTAGTGTTAGCGTTAGGGTTAGTTTTTGTTTTGGTTAGGGTTTGAATGAATTTAAGGTAGGTTTAGCGTTATGGTTAGGGTGAAATTTTGGTTAAGGGTGAGGGTTTGTTTTAGGTTTAGGGTTAGGGTTAGAGTTAGGGTGAGTGTTTAGGTTTAGGTTTAAGGTTAAGTTTAGGTTTAGGCTAATGATTAGGTTTAGAGTTAGGGTTAGGGGTTATTGTTTCGGTAAGGTTTAGGGTAGGGTTCTGTTTAGGGTTAAGTATAGTGTTAGGGTAAGAGTTAGAGTTCCATTTACAGTTGAGTGTTTTGGGTGTTACTGTTAGGGTTAGGGCTAGGGTTACAGTTAGAGTTAGGGTTAGAGGTGAGGGTTAGGTGTAAGTTTATGGTAGTCTTAATGTTAGGTTAAGGTTAGGTTAGGGTTAGGGTCAGGGTTAGGATTAGGTTTAGGGTGAGGGTTAGGGTCAGAGATGTTGTAAGGGATAGGTTTAGGGTTACAAGTGGGCCATGGTTAAGGTTAGGGTTAGGTTTAGGGTTCAAGTTAGGGTTAGCTTTAGGTTAGGGATAGGATGAAGTTTAAGATAGGGTGAGGGTTAGGGTTATGGCTGAGGTTTGGGTTAGTTTTCGGGTTAGTGTTAAGGTTATGTTTAGGGTTAGGGTTAAGTTTATGGGTTGTGTTTAGTTTTAGGGTTAGGGTTAGATTTAAGGTTAGGGTTAAGTTTAGTGTAACAGTTAAGGTTACGGTTTGTGTTAGGCATTGTGGTTGGGGTGAGGTTTAGGTTTAGGGTTAGGGTTGTGTATGCTTAGGATTATGGTTATGGTAAGGTGTTAGGGGTTAGAAGTGTAGTTTAGGGTTGGGGTGGGTGAGGGTTCTGGTAAAGCATTGTGGTTCTGACCATGGTTAGGTTTGGTTTAGGGTTACGGTTAGGTTTAAGATTAGGTTTCAGGTTAGTGTTCGAGTTCGAGTTAAGGTTTGGGTTAGGCTTTGGTGTTAGGGGTTAGGTTTCTGGGTTAGGGTTAGGGTTATTGTTAGGGCTTAGGTTTTCAGGTGAGTGTTAGGGTTAGGGTTAGGGATAGCATTAGGGTTAGCTTTTGGGGGTACGGTTAGGGGTTAGGTGAGGGTTACAGTTAGTATTGCAGTTAAGGTTAGGTTTTAGGGCAAGTGTTATGATTAGGGTTAGAGTTAGAGTTAGGGTTAGGTTTAGGGTTAGGTGCAGGGTAAGTTTTAGGTTTAAGTCCTGGTTTAGGGTTAGAGTTAGTGTTCTATTTAGGGTCAAGTTTAGAGTTCGGGGAAGGTTTAGGATTAGGTCTATTGTTGGGCTTAGGATTAGGGTTAGGTTCAGAGCTATTGTAAGGCTTAGGTTTAGGGTTACAGATGGACTAGCTTTACGGTTAGAGTTAGGTTTAAGGTTAGGGTTTGGGCTAGGTTTACGTTTACGGTTATGGTTAGGGTTAGGATTTGGTTGAAGTTTAGCATAGGCTGAGGGTTACTTTTAGGGTTAGGGCTAGAGTTTGGGTTTGTGTTCAGGTTAGTGTTATGGTTAGATTTAGGGTCCAGTTTAGGGTTAGGGGTTATGTTTAGTGTTAGGGTTAGTTTTAGGTTTAGGGTTAGTGTGAAGTTTAGGTTAAGGGTGAGAGTTAGGGTTAGGGTTAGGATTAGGGTTAGTGTTAGACGTTAGGTTTAGGGTGCTACTTTTAGGTTTATGGGTAGGGTTTTAGTTTTTTTTTTAGGTTTAAGTTTAGGGTTAATGTTAGGGTTAGTGTTAGATTAGGGTTACTGTTCGTGTTAGGGTTACAGTTAGGGTTAGGGATAGCATTAGGTTTAGGGTTAGGAATATAGTTAGGGGTTAGGGTGAGGGTTGGGGATATGGTGAGGGTTAGGTTTAGGTTTACAGTTAAGGTGAGGGTTTCGGGTAATTGTTATGGTTAGGGTTAGAGTTAGGGTCATGGTGAAGTTTCAGTTAATAGTGGGGTTCAGGGTTAATGTTAGATTTAGGGTTAAGGTTAGTGTTAGGGTTAGGTTTAGGTTAGGGTTAAGGTAGCGGTCGGGTTAGGGTTAAGACTAGGTTTACGGTAAAGTGTAAGGCTAGGTTAGGGTTAGGTTTAGAGTTAGTGCTAGGCTTTAGGGTTAGGGTTAAGGTCAGGTTTAGAGTTATTGTTAGGTTTACGGTTACGGTTAGGGTAGAGTTAAGGTTAAGGTTAAGTTTAAGGTTAGGGTAAGAGTTAGGTTTACGTCAGGTTTAGGGTTAGGATGAGGGATAGGGTTAGGGTTAGGGAAAGGGTTAGGGTTTCGTGTGAGGATTAGTGTTATGTTTACATTAAGCTGATGTTTTTGGGTGTTACAGTAAGTTTTAGGGTTAGATTTAGGTTAGGTTTAGAGTTAGGGCTAGAGTATGGTGATAGTGCTTTAGGCTTAGGTTTAGGGTGAAATTTAGGTTAAGGATGAGGGTTAGGGTTGGGGTAGGCGATTGGATTAATGTTAGGGTCAGGTTTAGGGTTTTGGTTCAGAGTTCAGTTTAGATTCAGGGTTAGGGTTAGACTTAGGTTTAGGGCTAGGGTTAGGTTTAGTGTTAGTTTAGCTCAGGGTTAAGGTTTGAATGAAGTTAGGGTAGGTTTAGGGTTATGGTTAGGTTGAAATTTTGGTTAAGTCTTAGGGTTTGGTTTCGGGTTAGGGTTAGAGTTAGGGTTAGTGGTTAAGGTTAGGTTTAGGGTTAAGGTTAGGTTTAGGCTAAGCATTAGGGTTAGAGTTAGGGTTAGTGGTTAGTGTTTCAGTTAGGTTTAGGATAGGGTTATAATTAGGGTTAAGTTTAGGGTTACGGTAAGAGTTAGATTTATGTTTACAGTTAAGGTGAGGGTTTTGCTAACTGTTACGGTTAGGGTTAGGGCTAGGTTTTGGGTTAGAGTTGGGTTAGGGGTTAGGTTTAGGTTAAGTTTCTGGTAGGCTTAAAGTTAGGGTTAAGGTTAGGTTAGGGTTAGGGTCAGGGTTAGGATTAGAATTAGGTTTCGGGCGAGGGTTAGTGTCAGAGTTATTACAAGGGTTAGGTTTAGGGTTACAGATGGGCCAAGGTTAAGGTTAGGGTTAGGTTTAGGGGTAGGATTAGGGTTAAAGTTAGGGTTAGCTTTAGGTTAGGGATAGGGTGAAGTAAAGTAGGGTGAGGGTTAGGGTTATGGCTAAGGTTTGGGTTCGTTTTCAGGTTAGTGTTAAGTTTATGTTTAGGGTTAGGGTTAAGTTTATGGGTTCTGTTTAGTTTTAGGGTTAGGGTTAGATTTTAGGTTAGGGTTAAGTGTAACCGTTGGGTTACGATTTGTGTTAGGCATTGTGGTTGGGGTGAGTGTTAGGTTTATGGTTAGGGTTGGGTAGAGTTAGGATTATGGTTATGGTAAGGTGTTAGGGTTTAGAGGTGTAGTTTAGGGTTAGGGTTTGGGTGAGGATTTCGTTTAGGCATTGTGGTTCTGGTCATGGTTAAGTTTGGTTCAGTGTTAGGGTTAGGTTTATGATTAGGTTTCGGGTTCGTGTTAGAGTTAGGGTGAGGGATAGTGTTAAGGTTTAGGTTAGGTTTTGGTGTTATGGGTTAGGGTTTGCGTTAGGGTTAGTGTTATCCTTATGGCTTAGGGGTTTCAGGTTAGTGTTGTGGTTAGGGCTAGGGTTAGCATTAGGGTTAGGGTTGTGGGCTACGGTTAGGGGTTAGAGTGAAGGTTACGGTTAGTTTTACAGTTAAGGTGAGGGTTTAGGGTAAGTGTTATGATTAGGGTTAGAGTTCGAGTTAGGGTTAGGTTTAGGGTTAGGGTTAGGTGTAGGGTAATATTTAGGTTTACGTCCAAGTTTAGGGTTAGAGTTAGTGTTGTATTTAGGGTCAGAGCTAGTGTTCTATTTAGGGTCAGGTTTAGAGTTAGGGTTAGGTTTAGGATTAGGATTATGTTTAGGGTTAGGGTTAGGTTCAGGGCTATCGTAAGGGTTAGGTTTAGGGTTTCAGATGGACTAGTGTTATGGTTAGAGTTAGGTTTAAGGTAAGGGTTTTGCTTAGGTTTAGGTTAGGGCTAAGGTTAGGGTTAGGGTTTGGATGATGTTTAGGCTAGGGTGAGGGTTATTTTTATGGTTAGGGCTGGAGTTTGGGTTTGTGCTCACGTTACTTTTAAGGTCAGGTTTAGGGTTTGGATTAGGGTTAGGGGTTATGTTTAGGGTTAGATTTACGAACAGGTTTAGTATTAGTGTGAAGTTCAGGTTAAGTGGGAGGGTTAGGATAAGGGTTAGGATTAGGGTTAGAATTATAATGTTAGACATTAGGTTTAGGGTGTTAGGTTTAGGTTTATGGTTAGGCTAGTCTTAAGTTTAAGGTTAATGTTAGGGTTAGGATTAGATTGGGGTTACTCTTCGTGTTAGAGTTAGGGTTAGGGATAAGTTTAGGGATAGCATTAGGTTTAGGGTTGGGGACACGGTTAAGGGTTAGGGTGTGTGTTAGTGTTAGGTTTACCGTTAAGGAGAGGGTTTAGGTTAATTGTTATGGTTAGGGTTAGAGTTAGGGTTAGGGTTAAGGTGAAGTTTCAGTTAATAGTGAGTGTTAGGGTTAAGGTTAGAGTTAGGGTTAAGGTTAGTGTCAGGGTTAGGATTAGGGTTAGGGTTACGGTAGGGGTAAGGTTACTGTGAAGGCTAGGTTTACAGTAAAGGGTAGTGCTGGGTTAGGGTTAGGGTTACGTTTAGAGTTATTGTTAGGCTTAAGTTTAGGGTTAAAAAAGGGTAGAGTTAATGTTAGGGTTAATTTTAGGGTTAGGGTAAGGGTTAGGTTTAGTTCAGGGTTAGGGCTAGGATTAGGGATAGGGTTAGGATTGGGGGATGGGGTAGGGATTCGTGTGAGGGTTAGTGTCAGGTTTACAGTTAAGCTGATGTTTTAGGGTGTTACAGTTAGGGTTAGGGTTAGAGTTAGGGTTAGGATTAGGTTTATGCTTAGGATTAGGGTTAGGGTTAGGGTCAGGGTTAGGTGGAGATTCAGTGTCATGCTTAGGTTGTTTTTTTAGTTTTAGGGTTAGGCTTAGTGTGAAGTTTATTTTAATTATGAGGTTTAGGGTTGGGGTTAGGGTTAGGTTATGTTTAGTTTTAGGTTAGTGTTAGCGTTAGGGTTAGTTTTTGTTTTGGTTAGGGTTTGAATGAATTTAAGGTAGGTTTAGCGTTATGGTTAGGGTGAAATTTTGGTTAAGGGTGAGGGTTTGTTTTAGGTTTAGGGTTAGGGTTAGAGTTAGGGTGAGTGTTTAGGTTTAGGTTTAAGGTTAAGTTTAGGTTTAGGCTAATGATTAGGTTTAGAGTTAGGGTTAGGGGTTATTGTTTCGGTAAGGTTTAGGGTAGGGTTCTGTTTAGGGTTAAGTATAGTGTTAGGGTAAGAGTTAGAGTTCCATTTACAGTTGAGTGTTTTGGGTGTTACTGTTAGGGTTAGGGCTAGGGTTACAGTTAGAGTTAGGGTTAGAGGTGAGGGTTAGGTGTAAGTTTATGGTAGTCTTAATGTTAGGTTAAGGTTAGGTTAGGGTTAGGGTCAGGGTTAGGATTAGGTTTAGGGTGAGGGTTAGGGTCAGAGATGTTGTAAGGGATAGGTTTAGGGTTACAAGTGGGCCATGGTTAAGGTTAGGGTTAGGTTTAGGGTTCAAGTTAGGGTTAGCTTTAGGTTAGGGATAGGATGAAGTTTAAGATAGGGTGAGGGTTAGGGTTATGGCTAAGGTTTGGGTTAGTTTTCGGGTTAGTGTTAAGGTTATGTTTAGGGTTAGGGTTAAGTTTATGGGTTGTGTTTAGTTTTAGGGTTAGGGTTAGATTTAAGGTTAGGGTTAAGTTTAGTGTAACAGTTAAGGTTACGGTTTGTGTTAGGCATTGTGGTTGGGGTGAGGTTTAGGTTTAGGGTTAGGGTTGTGTATGCTTAGGATTATGGTTATGGTAAGGTGTTAGGGGTTAGAAGTGTAGTTTAGGGTTGGGGTGGGTGAGGGTTCTGGTAAAGCATTGTGGTTCTGACCATGGTTAGGTTTGGTTTAGGGTTACGGTTAGGTTTAAGATTAGGTTTCAGGTTAGTGTTCGAGTTAGAGTTAAGGTTTGGGTTAGGCTTTGGTGTTAGGGGTTAGGTTTCTGGGTTAGGGTTAGGGTTATTGTTAGGGCTTAGGTTTTCAGGTGAGTGTTAGGGTTAGGGTTAGGGATAGCATTAGGGTTAGCTTTTGGGGGTACGGTTAGGGGTTAGGTGAGGGTTACAGTTAGTATTGCAGTTAAGGTTAGGTTTTAGGGCAAGTGTTATGATTAGGGTTAGAGTTAGAGTTAGGGTTAGGTTTAGGGTTAGGTGCAGGGTAAGTTTTAGGTTTAAGTCCTGGTTTAGGGTTAGAGTTAGTGTTCTATTTAGGGTCAAGTTTAGAGTTCGGGGAAGGTTTAGGATTAGGTCTATTGTTGGGCTTAGGATTAGGGTTAGGTTCAGAGCTATTGTAAGGCTTAGGTTTAGGGTTACAGATGGACTAGCTTTACGGTTAGAGTTAGGTTTAAGGTTAGGGTTTGGGCTAGGTTTACGTTTACGGTTATGGTTAGGGTTAGGATTTGGTTGAAGTTTAGCATAGGCTGAGGGTTACTTTTAGGGTTAGGGCTAGAGTTTGGGTTTGTGTTCAGGTTAGTGTTATGGTTAGATTTAGGGTCCAGTTTAGGGTTAGGGTTTATGTTTAGTGTTAGGGTTAGTTTTAGGTTTAGGGTTAGTGTGAAGTTTAGGTTAAGGGTGAGAGTTAGGGTTAGGGTTAGGATTAGGGTTAGTGTTAGACGTTAGGTTTAGGGTGCTACTTTTAGGTTTATGGGTAGGGTAGGTTTAAGTTTAGGGTTAATGTTAGGGTTAGTGTTAGATTAGGGTTACTGTTCGTGTTAGGGTTACAGTTAGGGTTAGGGATAGCATTAGGTTTAGGGTTAGGAATATAGTTAGGGGTTAGGGTGAGGGTTGGGGATATGGTGAGGGTTAGGTTTAGGTTTACAGTTAAGGTGAGGGTTTAGGGTAATTGTTATGGTTAGGGTTAGAGTTAGGGTCATGGTGAAGTTTCAGTTAATAGTGGGGTTCAGGGTTAATGTTAGATTTAGGGTTAAGGTTAGTGTTAGGGTTAGGTTTAGGTTAGGGTTAAGGTAGCGGTCGGGTTAGGGTTAAGACTAGGTTTACGGTAAAGTGTAAGGCTAGGTTAGGGTTAGGTTTAGAGTTAGTGCTAGGCTTTAGGGTTAGGGTTAAGGTCAGGTTTAGAGTTATTGTTAGGTTTACGGTTACGGTTAGGGTAGAGTTAAGGTTAAGGTTAAGTTTAAGGTTAGGGTAAGAGTTAGGTTTACGTCAGGTTTAGGGTTAGGATGAGGGATAGGGTTAGGGTTAGGGAAAGGGTTAGGGTTTCGTGTGAGGATTAGTGTTATGTTTACATTAAGCTGATGTTTTTGGGTGTTACAGTAAGTTTTAGGGTTAGATTTAGGTTAGGTTTAGAGTTAGGGCTAGAGTATGGTGATAGTGCTTTAGGCTTAGGTTTAGGGTGAAATTTAGGTTAAGGATGAGGGTTAGGGTTGGGGTAGGCGATTGGATTAATGTTAGGGTCAGGTTTAGGGTTTTGGTTCAGAGTTCAGTTTAGATTCAGGGTTAGGGTTAGACTTAGGTTTAGGGCTAGGGTTAGGTTTAGTGTTAGTTTAGCTCAGGGTTAAGGTTTGAATGAAGTTAGGGTAGGTTTAGGGTTATGGTTAGGTTGAAATTTTGGTTAAGTGTGAGGGTTTGGTTTCGGGTTAGGGTTAGAGTTAGGGTTAGTGGTTAAGGTTAGGTTTAGGGTTAAGGTTAGGTTTAGGCTAAGCATTAGGGTTAGAGTTAGGGTTAGTGGTTAGTGTTTCAGTTAGGTTTAGGATAGGGTTATAATTAGGGTTAAGTTTCGGGTTACGGTAAGAGTTAGATTTATGTTTACAGTTAAGGTGAGGGTTTTGCTAACTGTTACGGTTAGGGTTAGGGCTAGGTTTTGGGTTAGAGTTGGGTTAGGGGTTAGGTTTAGGTTAAGTTTCTGGTAGGCTTAAAGTTAGGGTTAAGGTTAGGTTAGGGTTAGGGTCAGGGTTAGGATTAGAATTAGGTTTCGGGCGAGGGTTAGTGTCAGAGTTATTACAAGGGTTAGGTTTAGGGTTACAGATGGGCCAAGGTTAAGGTTAGGGTTAGGTTTAGGGGTAGGATTAGGGTTAAAGTTAGGGTTAGCTTTAGGTTAGGGATAGGGTGAAGTAAAGTAGGGTGAGGGTTAGGGTTATGGCTAAGGTTTGGGTTCGTTTTCAGGTTAGTGTTAAGTTTATGTTTAGGGTTAGGGTTAAGTTTATGGGTTCTGTTTAGTTTTAGGGTTAGGGTTAGATTTTAGGTTAGGGTTAAGTGTAACCGTTGGGTTACGATTTGTGTTAGGCATTGTGGTTGGGGTGAGTGTTAGGTTTATGGTTAGGGTTGGGTAGAGTTAGGATTATGGTTATGGTAAGGTGTTAGGGTTTAGAGGTGTAGTTTAGGGTTAGGGTTTGGGTGAGGATTTCGTTTAGGCATTGTGGTTCTGGTCATGGTTAAGTTTGGTTCAGTGTTAGGGTTAGGTTTATGATTAGGTTTCGGGTTCGTGTTAGAGTTAGGGTGAGGGATAGTGTTAAGGTTTAGGTTAGGTTTTGGTGTTATGGGTTAGGGTTTGCGTTAGGGTTAGTGTTATCCTTATGGCTTAGGGGTTTCAGGTTAGTGTTGTGGTTAGGGCTAGGGTTAGCATTAGGGTTAGGGTTGTGGGCTACGGTTAGGGGTTAGAGTGAAGGTTACGGTTAGTTTTACAGTTAAGGTGAGGGTTTAGGGTAAGTGTTATGATTAGGGTTAGACTTCGAGTTAGGGTTAGGTTTAGGGTTAGGGTTAGGTGTAGGGTAATATTTAGGTTTACGTCCAAGTTTAGGGTTAGAGTTAGTGTTGTATTTAGGGTCAGAGCTAGTGTTCTATTTAGGGTCAGGTTTAGAGTTAGGGTTAGGTTTAGGATTAGGATTATGTTTAGGGTTAGGGTTAGGTTCAGGGCTATCGTAAGGGTTAGGTTTAGGGTTTCAGATGGACTAGTGTTATGGTTAGAGTTAGGTTTAAGGTAAGGGTTTTGCTTAGGTTTAGGTTAGGGCTAAGGTTAGGGTTAGGGTTTGGATGATGTTTAGGCTAGGGTGAGGGTTATTTTTATGGTTAGGGCTGGAGTTTGGGTTTGTGCTCACGTTACTTTTAAGGTCAGGTTTAGGGTTTGGATTAGGGTTAGGGGTTATGTTTAGGGTTAGATTTACGAACAGGTTTAGTATTAGTGTGAAGTTCAGGTTAAGTGGGAGGGTTAGGATAAGGGTTAGGATTAGGGTTAGAATTATAATGTTAGACATTAGGTTTAGGGTGTTAGGTTTAGGTTTATGGTTAGGCTAGTCTTAAGTTTAAGGTTAATGTTAGGGTTAGGATTAGATTGGGGTTACTCTTCGTGTTAGAGTTAGGGTTAGGGATAAGTTTAGGGATAGCATTAGGTTTAGGGTTGGGGACACGGTTAAGGGTTAGGGTGTGTGTTAGTGTTAGGTTTACCGTTAAGGAGAGGGTTTAGGTTAATTGTTATGGTTAGGGTTAGAGTTAGGGTTAGGGTTAAGGTGAAGTTTCAGTTAATAGTGAGTGTTAGGGTTAAGGTTAGAGTTAGGGTTAAGGTTAGTGTCAGGGTTAGGATTAGGGTTAGGGTTACGGTAGGGGTAAGGTTACTGTGAAGGCTAGGTTTACAGTAAAGGGTAGTGCTGGGTTAGGGTTAGGGTTACGTTTAGAGTTATTGTTAGGCTTAAGTTTAGGGTTAAAAAAGGGTAGAGTTAATGTTAGGGTTAATTTTAGGGTTAGGGTAAGGGTTAGGTTTAGTTCAGGGTTAGGGCTAGGATTAGGGATAGGGTTAGGATTGGGGGATGGGGTAGGGATTCGTGTGAGGGTTAGTGTCAGGTTTACAGTTAAGCTGATGTTTTAGGGTGTTACAGTTAGGGTTAGGGTTAGAGTTAGGGTTAGGATTAGGTTTATGCTTAGGATTAGGGTTAGGGTTAGGGTCAGGGTTAGGTGGAGATTCAGTGTCATGCTTAGGTTGTTTTTTTAGTTTTAGGGTTAGGCTTAGTGTGAAGTTTATTTTAATTATGAGGTTTAGGGTTGGGGTTAGGGTTAGGTTATGTTTAGTTTTAGGTTAGTGTTAGCGTTAGGGTTAGTTTTTGTTTTGGTTAGGGTTTGAATGAATTTAAGGTAGGTTTAGCGTTATGGTTAGGGTGAAATTTTGGTTAAGGGTGAGGGTTTGTTTTAGGTTTAGGGTTAGGGTTAGAGTTAGGGTGAGTGTTTAGGTTTAGGTTTAAGGTTAAGTTTAGGTTTAGGCTAATGATTAGGTTTAGAGTTAGGGTTAGGGGTTATTGTTTCGGTAAGGTTTAGGGTAGGGTTCTGTTTAGGGTTAAGTATAGTGTTAGGGTAAGAGTTAGAGTTCCATTTACAGTTGAGTGTTTTGGGTGTTACTGTTAGGGTTAGGGCTAGGGTTACAGTTAGAGTTAGGGTTAGAGGTGAGGGTTAGGTGTAAGTTTATGGTAGTCTTAATGTTAGGTTAAGGTTAGGTTAGGGTTAGGGTCAGGGTTAGGATTAGGTTTAGGGTGAGGGTTAGGGTCAGAGATGTTGTAAGGGATAGGTTTAGGGTTACAAGTGGGCCATGGTTAAGGTTAGGGTTAGGTTTAGGGTTCAAGTTAGGGTTAGCTTTAGGTTAGGGATAGGATGAAGTTTAAGATAGGGTGAGGGTTAGGGTTATGGCTAAGGTTTGGGTTAGTTTTCGGGTTAGTGTTAAGGTTATGTTTAGGGTTAGGGTTAAGTTTATGGGTTGTGTTTAGTTTTAGGGTTAGGGTTAGATTTAAGGTTAGGGTTAAGTTTAGTGTAACAGTTAAGGTTACGGTTTGTGTTAGGCATTGTGGTTGGGGTGAGGTTTAGGTTTAGGGTTAGGGTTGTGTATGCTTAGGATTATGGTTATGGTAAGGTGTTAGGGGTTAGAAGTGTAGTTTAGGGTTGGGGTGGGTGAGGGTTCTGGTAAAGCATTGTGGTTCTGACCATGGTTAGGTTTGGTTTAGGGTTACGGTTAGGTTTAAGATTAGGTTTCAGGTTAGTGTTCGAGTTCGAGTTAAGGTTTGGGTTAGGCTTTGGTGTTAGGGGTTAGGTTTCTGGGTTAGGGTTAGGGTTATTGTTAGGGCTTAGGTTTTCAGGTGAGTGTTAGGGTTAGGGTTAGGGATAGCATTAGGGTTAGCTTTTGGGGGTACGGTTAGGGGTTAGGTGAGGGTTACAGTTAGTATTGCAGTTAAGGTTAGGTTTTAGGGCAAGTGTTATGATTAGGGTTAGAGTTAGAGTTAGGGTTAGGTTTAGGGTTAGGTGCAGGGTAAGTTTTAGGTTTAAGTCCTGGTTTAGGGTTAGAGTTAGTGTTCTATTTAGGGTCAAGTTTAGAGTTCGGGGAAGGTTTAGGATTAGGTCTATTGTTGGGCTTAGGATTAGGGTTAGGTTCAGAGCTATTGTAAGGCTTAGGTTTAGGGTTACAGATGGACTAGCTTTACGGTTAGAGTTAGGTTTAAGGTTAGGGTTTGGGCTAGGTTTACGTTTACGGTTATGGTTAGGGTTAGGATTTGGTTGAAGTTTAGCATAGGCTGAGGGTTACTTTTAGGGTTAGGGCTAGAGTTTGGGTTTGTGTTCAGGTTAGTGTTATGGTTAGATTTAGGGTCCAGTTTAGGGTTAGGGGTTAGGTTTAGTGTTAGGGTTAGTTTTAGGTTTAGGGTTAGTGTGAAGTTTAGGTTAAGGGTGAGAGTTAGGGTTAGGGTTAGGATTAGGGTTAGTGTTAGACGTTAGGTTTAGGGTGCTACTTTTAGGTTTATGGGTAGGGTAGGTTTAAGTTTAGGGTTAATGTTAGGGTTAGTGTTAGATTAGGGTTACTGTTCGTGTTAGGGTTACAGTTAGGGTTAGGGATAGCATTAGGTTTAGGGTTAGGAATATAGTTAGGGGTTAGGGTGAGGGTTGGGGATATGGTGAGGGTTAGGTTTAGGTTTACAGTTAAGGTGAGGGTTTAGGGTAATTGTTATGGTTAGGGTTAGAGTTAGGGTCATGGTGAAGTTTCAGTTAATAGTGGGGTTCAGGGTTAATGTTAGATTTAGGGTTAAGGTTAGTGTTAGGGTTAGGTTTAGGTTAGGGTTAAGGTAGCGGTCGGGTTAGGGTTAAGACTAGGTTTACGGTAAAGTGTAAGGCTAGGTTAGGGTTAGGTTTAGAGTTAGTGCTAGGCTTTAGGGTTAGGGTTAAGGTCAGGTTTAGAGTTATTGTTAGGTTTACGGTTACGGTTAGGGTAGAGTTAAGGTTAAGGTTAAGTTTAAGGTTAGGGTAAGAGTTAGGTTTACGTCAGGTTTAGGGTTAGGATGAGGGATAGGGTTAGGGTTAGGGAAAGGGTTAGGGTTTCGTGTGAGGATTAGTGTTATGTTTACATTAAGCTGATGTTTTTGGGTGTTACAGTAAGTTTTAGGGTTAGATTTAGGTTAGGTTTAGAGTTAGGGCTAGAGTATGGTGATAGTGCTTTAGGCTTAGGTTTAGGGTGAAATTTAGGTTAAGGATGAGGGTTAGGGTTGGGGTAGGCGATTGGATTAATGTTAGGGTCAGGTTTAGGGTTTTGGTTCAGAGTTCAGTTTAGATTCAGGGTTAGGGTTAGACTTAGGTTTAGGGCTAGGGTTAGGTTTAGTGTTAGTTTAGCTCAGGGTTAAGGTTTGAATGAAGTTAGGGTAGGTTTAGGGTTATGGTTAGGTTGAAATTTTGGTTAAGTGTGAGGGTTTGGTTTCGGGTTAGGGTTAGAGTTAGGGTTAGTGGTTAAGGTTAGGTTTAGGGTTAAGGTTAGGTTTAGGCTAAGCATTAGGGTTAGAGTTAGGGTTAGTGGTTAGTGTTTCAGTTAGGTTTAGGATAGGGTTATAATTAGGGTTAAGTTTCGGGTTACGGTAAGAGTTAGATTTATGTTTACAGTTAAGGTGAGGGTTTTGCTAACTGTTACGGTTAGGGTTAGGGCTAGGTTTTGGGTTAGAGTTGAGTTAGGGGTTAGGTTTAGGTTAAGTTTCTGGTAGGCTTAAAGTTAGGGTTAAGGTTAGGTTAGGGTTAGGGTCAGGGTTAGGATTAGAATTAGGTTTCGGGCGAGGGTTAGTGTCAGAGTTATTACAAGGGTTAGGTTTAGGGTTACAGATGGGCCAAGGTTAAGGTTAGGGTTAGGTTTAGGGGTAGGATTAGGGTTAAAGTTAGGGTTAGCTTTAGGTTAGGGATAGGGTGAAGTAAAGTAGGGTGAGGGTTAGGGTTATGGCTAAGGTTTGGGTTCGTTTTCAGGTTAGTGTTAAGTTTATGTTTAGGGTTAGGGTTAAGTTTATGGGTTCTGTTTAGTTTTAGGGTTAGGGTTAGATTTTAGGTTAGGGTTAAGTGTAACCGTTGGGTTACGATTTGTGTTAGGCATTGTGGTTGGGGTGAGTGTTAGGTTTATGGTTAGGGTTGGGTAGAGTTAGGATTATGGTTATGGTAAGGTGTTAGGGTTTAGAGGTGTAGTTTAGGGTTAGGGTTTGGGTGAGGATTTCGTTTAGGCATTGTGGTTCTGGTCATGGTTAAGTTTGGTTCAGTGTTAGGGTTAGGTTTATGATTAGGTTTCGGGTTCGTGTTAGAGTTAGGGTGAGGGATAGTGTTAAGGTTTAGGTTAGGTTTTGGTGTTATGGGTTAGGGTTTGCGTTAGGGTTAGTGTTATCCTTATGGCTTAGGGGTTTCAGGTTAGTGTTGTGGTTAGGGCTAGGGTTAGCATTAGGGTTAGGGTTGTGGGCTACGGTTAGGGGTTAGAGTGAAGGTTACGGTTAGTTTTACAGTTAAGGTGAGGGTTTAGGGTAAGTGTTATGATTAGGGTTAGAGTTCGAGTTAGGGTTAGGTTTAGGGTTAGGGTTAGGTGTAGGGTAATATTTAGGTTTACGTCCAAGTTTAGGGTTAGAGTTAGTGTTGTATTTAGGGTCAGAGCTAGTGTTCTATTTAGGGTCAGGTTTAGAGTTAGGGTTAGGTTTAGGATTAGGATTATGTTTAGGGTTAGGGTTAGGTTCAGGGCTATCGTAAGGGTTAGGTTTAGGGTTTCAGATGGACTAGTGTTATGGTTAGAGTTAGGTTTAAGGTAAGGGTTTTGCTTAGGTTTAGGTTAGGGCTAAGGTTAGGGTTAGGGTTTGGATGATGTTTAGGCTAGGGTGAGGGTTATTTTTATGGTTAGGGCTGGAGTTTGGGTTTGTGCTCACGTTACTTTTAAGGTCAGGTTTAGGGTTTGGATTAGGGTTAGGGGTTATGTTTAGGGTTAGATTTACGAACAGGTTTAGTATTAGTGTGAAGTTCAGGTTAAGTGGGAGGGTTAGGATAAGGGTTAGGATTAGGGTTAGAATTATAATGTTAGACATTAGGTTTAGGGTGTTAGGTTTAGGTTTATGGTTAGGCTAGTCTTAAGTTTAAGGTTAATGTTAGGGTTAGGATTAGATTGGGGTTACTCTTCGTGTTAGAGTTAGGGTTAGGGATAAGTTTAGGGATAGCATTAGGTTTAGGGTTGGGGACACGGTTAAGGGTTAGGGTGTGTGTTAGTGTTAGGTTTACCGTTAAGGAGAGGGTTTAGGTTAATTGTTATGGTTAGGGTTAGAGTTAGGGTTAGGGTTAAGGTGAAGTTTCAGTTAATAGTGAGTGTTAGGGTTAAGGTTAGAGTTAGGGTTAAGGTTAGTGTCAGGGTTAGGATTAGGGTTAGGGTTACGGTAGGGGTAAGGTTACTGTGAAGGCTAGGTTTACAGTAAAGGGTAGTGCTGGGTTAGGGTTAGGGTTACGTTTAGAGTTATTGTTAGGCTTAAGTTTAGGGTTAAAAAAGGGTAGAGTTAATGTTAGGGTTAATTTTAGGGTTAGGGTAAGGGTTAGGTTTAGTTCAGGGTTAGGGCTAGGATTAGGGATAGGGTTAGGATTGGGGGATGGGGTAGGGATTCGTGTGAGGGTTAGTGTCAGGTTTACAGTTAAGCTGATGTTTTAGGGTGTTACAGTTAGGGTTAGGGTTAGAGTTAGGGTTAGGATTAGGTTTATGCTTAGGATTAGGGTTAGGGTTAGGGTCAGGGTTAGGTGGAGATTCAGTGTCATGCTTAGGTTGTTTTTTTAGTTTTAGGGTTAGGCTTAGTGTGAAGTTTATTTTAATTATGAGGTTTAGGGTTAGGGGTTAGGGTTAGGTTATGTTTAGTTTTAGGTTTGGGGTTAGTGTTAGCGTTAGGGTTAGTTTTTGTTTTGGTTAGGGTTTGAATGAATTTAAGGTAGGTTTAGCGTTATGGTTAGGGTGAAATTTTGGTTAAGGGTGAGGGTTTGTTTTAGGTTTAGGGTTAGGGTTAGAGTTAGGGTGAGTGTTTAGGTTTAGGTTTAAGGTTAAGTTTAGGTTTAGGCTAATGATTAGGTTTAGAGTTAGGGTTAGGGGTTATTGTTTCGGTAAGGTTTAGGGTAGGGTTCTGTTTAGGGTTAAGTATAGTGTTAGGGTAAGAGTTAGAGTTCCATTTACAGTTGAGTGTTTTGGGTGTTACTGTTAGGGTTAGGGCTAGGGTTACAGTTAGAGTTAGGGTTAGAGGTGAGGGTTAGGTGTAAGTTTATGGTAGTCTTAATGTTAGGTTAAGGTTAGGTTAGGGTTAGGGTCAGGGTTAGGATTAGGTTTAGGGTGAGGGTTAGGGTCAGAGATGTTGTAAGGGATAGGTTTAGGGTTACAAGTGGGCCATGGTTAAGGTTAGGGTTAGGTTTAGGGTTCAAGTTAGGGTTAGCTTTAGGTTAGGGATAGGATGAAGTTTAAGATAGGGTGAGGGTTAGGGTTATGGCTAAGGTTTGGGTTAGTTTTCGGGTTAGTGTTAAGGTTATGTTTAGGGTTAGGGTTAAGTTTATGGGTTGTGTTTAGTTTTAGGGTTAGGGTTAGATTTAAGGTTAGGGTTAAGTTTAGTGTAACAGTTAAGGTTACGGTTTGTGTTAGGCATTGTGGTTGGGGTGAGGTTTAGGTTTAGGGTTAGGGTTGTGTATGCTTAGGATTATGGTTATGGTAAGGTGTTAGGGGTTAGAAGTGTAGTTTAGGGTTGGGGTGGGTGAGGGTTCTGGTAAAGCATTGTGGTTCTGACCATGGTTAGGTTTGGTTTAGGGTTACGGTTAGGTTTAAGATTAGGTTTCAGGTTAGTGTTCGAGTTAGAGTTAAGGTTTGGGTTAGGCTTTGGTGTTAGGGGTTAGGTTTCTGGGTTAGGGTTAGGGTTATTGTTAGGGCTTAGGTTTTCAGGTGAGTGTTAGGGTTAGGGTTAGGGATAGCATTAGGGTTAGCTTTTGGGGGTACGGTTAGGGGTTAGGTGAGGGTTACAGTTAGTATTGCAGTTAAGGTTAGGTTTTAGGGCAAGTGTTATGATTAGGGTTAGAGTTAGAGTTAGGGTTAGGTTTAGGGTTAGGTGCAGGGTAAGTTTTAGGTTTAAGTCCTGGTTTAGGGTTAGAGTTAGTGTTCTATTTAGGGTCAAGATTAGAGTTCGGGGAAGGTTTAGGATTAGGTCTATTGTTGGGCTTAGGATTAGGGTTAGGTTCAGAGCTATTGTAAGGCTTAGGTTTAGGGTTACAGATGGACTAGCTTTACGGTTAGAGTTAGGTTTAAGGTTAGGGTTTGGGCTAGGTTTACGTTTACGGTTATGGTTAGGGTTAGGATTTGGTTGAAGTTTAGCATAGGCTGAGGGTTACTTTTAGGGTTAGGGCTAGAGTTTGGGTTTGTGGTCAGGTTAGTGTTATGGTTAGATTTAGGGTCCAGTTTAGGGTTAGGGTTTATGTTTAGTGTTAGGGTTAGTTTTAGGTTTAGGGTTAGTGTGAAGTTTAGGTTAAGGGTGAGAGTTAGGGTTAGGGTTAGGATTAGGGTTAGTGTTAGACGTTAGGTTTAGGGTGCTACTTTTAGGTTTATGGGTAGGGTAGGTTTAAGTTTAGGGTTAATGTTAGGGTTAGTGTTAGATTAGGGTTACTGTTCGTGTTAGGGTTACAGTTAGGGTTAGGGATAGCATTAGGTTTAGGGTTAGGAATATAGTTAGGGGTTAGGGTGAGGGTTGGGGATATGGTGAGGGTTAGGTTTAGGTTTACAGTTAAGGTGAGGGTTTAGGGTAATTGTTATGGTTAGGGTTAGAGTTAGGGTCATGGTGAAGTTTCAGTTAATAGTGGGGTTCAGGGTTAATGTTAGATTTAGGGTTAAGGTTAGTGTTAGGGTTAGGTTTAGGTTAGGGTTAAGGTAGCGGTCGGGTTAGGGTTAAGACTAGGTTTACGGTAAAGTGTAAGGCTAGGTTAGGGTTAGGTTTAGAGTTAGTGCTAGGCTTTAGGGTTAGGGTTAAGGTCAGGTTTAGAGTTATTGTAAGGTTTACGGTTACGGTTAGGGTAGAGTTAAGGTTAAGGTTAAGTTTAAGGTTAGGGTAAGAGTTAGGTTTACGTCAGGTTTAGGGTTAGGATGAGGGATAGGGTTAGGGTTAGGGAAAGGGTTAGGGTTTCGTGTGAGGATTAGTGTTATGTTTACATTAAGCTGATGTTTTTGGGTGTTACAGTAAGTTTTAGGGTTAGATTTAGGTTAGGTTTAGAGTTAGGGCTAGAGTATGGTGATAGTGCTTTAGGCTTAGGTTTAGGGTGAAATTTAGGTTAAGGATGAGGGTTAGGGTTGGGGTAGGCGATTGGATTAATGTTAGGGTCAGGTTTAGGGTTTTGGTTCAGAGTTCAGTTTAGATTCAGGGTTAGGGTTAGACTTAGGTTTAGGGCTAGGGTTAGGTTTAGTGTTAGTTTAGCTCAGGGTTAAGGTTTGAATGAAGTTAGGGTAGGTTTAGGGTTATGGTTAGGTTGAAATTTTGGTTAAGTGTGAGGGTTTGGTTTCGGGTTAGGGTTAGAGTTAGGGTTAGTGGTTAAGGTTAGGTTTAGGGTTAAGGTTAGGTTTAGGCTAAGCATTAGGGTTAGAGTTAGGGTTAGTGGTTAGTGTTTCAGTTAGGTTTAGGATAGGGTTATAATTAGGGTTAAGTTTCGGGTTACGGTAAGAGTTAGATTTATGTTTACAGTTAAGGTGAGGGTTTTGCTAACTGTTACGGTTAGGGTTAGGGCTAGGTTTTGGGTTAGAGTTGAGTTAGGGGTTAGATTTAGGTTAAGTTTCTGGTAGGCTTAAAGTTAGGGTTAAGGTTAGGTTAGGGTTAGGGTCAGGGTTAGGATTAGAATTAGGTTTCGGGCGAGGGTTAGTGTCAGAGTTATTACAAGGGTTAGGTTTAGGGTTACAGATGGGCCAAGGTTAAGGTTAGGGTTAGGTTTAGGGGTAGGATTAGGGTTAAAGTTAGGGTTAGCTTTAGGTTAGGGATAGGGTGAAGTAAAGTAGGGTGAGGGTTAGGGTTATGGCTAAGGTTTGGGTTCGTTTTCAGGTTAGTGTTAAGTTTATGTTTAGGGTTAGGGTTAAGTTTATGGGTTCTGTTTAGTTTTAGGGTTAGGGTTAGATTTTAGGTTAGGGTTAAGTGTAACCGTTGGGTTACGATTTGTGTTAGGCATTGTGGTTGGGGTGAGTGGTAGGTTTATGGTTAGGGTTGGGTAGAGTTAGGATTATGGTTATGGTAAGGTGTTAGGGTTTAGAGGTGTAGTTTAGGGTTAGGGTTTGGGTGAGGATTTCGTTTAGGCATTGTGGTTCTGGTCATGGTTAAGTTTGGTTCAGTGTTAGGGTTAGGTTTATGATTAGGTTTCGGGTTCGTGTTAGAGTTAGGGTGAGGGATAGTGTTAAGGTTTAGGTTAGGTTTTGGTGTTATGGGTTAGGGTTTGCGTTAGGGTTAGTGTTATCCTTATGGCTTAGGGGTTTCAGGTTAGTGTTGTGGTTAGGGCTAGGGTTAGCATTAGGGTTAGGGTTGTGGGCTACGGTTAGGGGTTAGAGTGAAGGTTACGGTTAGTTTTACAGTTAAGGTGAGGGTTTAGGGTAAGTGTTATGATTAGGGTTAGAGTTCGAGTTAGGGTTAGGTTTAGGGTTAGGGTTAGGTGTAGGGTAATATTTAGGTTTACGTCCAAGTTTAGGGTTAGAGTTAGTGTTGTATTTAGGGTCAGAGCTAGTGTTCTATTTAGGGTCAGGTTTAGAGTTAGGGTTAGGTTTAGGATTAGGATTATGTTTAGGGTTAGGGTTAGGTTCAGGGCTATCGTAAGGGTTAGGTTTAGGGTTTCAGATGGACTAGTGTTATGGTTAGAGTTAGGTTTAAGGTAAGGGTTTTGCTTAGGTTTAGGTTAGGGCTAAGGTTAGGGTTAGGGTTTGGATGATGTTTAGGCTAGGGTGAGGGTTATTTTTATGGTTAGGGCTGGAGTTTGGGTTTGTGCTCACGTTACTTTTAAGGTCAGGTTTAGGGTTTGGATTAGGGTTAGGGGTTATGTTTAGGGTTAGATTTACGAACAGGTTTAGTATTAGTGTGAAGTTCAGGTTAAGTGGGAGGGTTAGGATAAGGGTTAGGATTAGGGTTAGAATTATAATGTTAGACATTAGGTTTAGGGTGTTAGGTTTAGGTTTATGGTTAGGCTAGTCTTAAGTTTAAGGTTAATGTTAGGGTTAGGATTAGATTGGGGTTACTCTTCGTGTTAGAGTTAGGGTTAGGGATAAGTTTAGGGATAGCATTAGGTTTAGGGTTGGGGACACGGTTAAGGGTTAGGGTGTGTGTTAGTGTTAGGTTTACCGTTAAGGAGAGGGTTTAGGTTAATTGTTATGGTTAGGGTTAGAGTTAGGGTTAGGGTTAAGGTGAAGTTTCAGTTAATAGTGAGTGTTAGGGTTAAGGTTAGAGTTAGGGTTAAGGTTAGTGTCAGGGTTAGGATTAGGGTTAGGGTTACGGTAGGGGTAAGGTTACTGTGAAGGCTAGGTTTACAGTAAAGGGTAGTGCTGGGTTAGGGTTAGGGTTACGTTTAGAGTTATTGTTAGGCTTAAGTTTAGGGTTAAAAAAGGGTAGAGTTAATGTTAGGGTTAATTTTAGGGTTAGGGTAAGGGTTAGGTTTAGTTCAGGGTTAGGGCTAGGATTAGGGATAGGGTTAGGATTGGGGGATGGGGTAGGGATTCGTGTGAGGGTTAGTGTCAGGTTTACAGTTAAGCTGATGTTTTAGGGTGTTACAGTTAGGGTTAGGGTTAGAGTTAGGGTTAGGATTAGGTTTATGCTTAGGATTAGGGTTAGGGTTAGGGTCAGGGTTAGGTGGAGATTCAGTGTCATGCTTAGGTTGTTTTTTTAGTTTTAGGGTTAGGCTTAGTGTGAAGTTTATTTTAATTATGAGGTTTAGGGTTAGGGGTTAGGGTTAGGTTATGTTTAGTTTTAGGTTAGTGTTAGCGTTAGGGTTAGTTTTTGTTTTGGTTAGGGTTTGAATGAATTTAAGGTAGGTTTAGCGTTATGGTTAGGGTGAAATTTTGGTTAAGGGTGAGGGTTTGTTTTAGGTTTAGGGTTAGGGTTAGAGTTAGGGTGAGTGTTTAGGTTTAGGTTTAAGGTTAAGTTTAGGTTTAGGCTAATGATTAGGTTTAGAGTTAGGGTTAGGGGTTATTGTTTCGGTAAGGTTTAGGGTAGGGTTCTGTTTAGGGTTAAGTATAGTGTTAGGGTAAGAGTTAGAGTTCCATTTACAGTTGAGTGTTTTGGGTGTTACTGTTAGGGTTAGGGCTAGGGTTACAGTTAGAGTTAGGGTTAGAGGTGAGGGTTAGGTGTAAGTTTATGGTAGTCTTAATGTTAGGTTAAGGTTAGGTTAGGGTTAGGGTCAGGGTTAGGATTAGGTTTAGGGTGAGGGTTAGGGTCAGAGATGTTGTAAGGGATAGGTTTAGGGTTACAAGTGGGCCATGGTTAAGGTTAGGGTTAGGTTTAGGGTTCAAGTTAGGGTTAGCTTTAGGTTAGGGATAGGATGAAGTTTAAGATAGGGTGAGGGTTAGGGTTATGGCTGAGGTTTGGGTTAGTTTTCGGGTTAGTGTTAAGGTTATGTTTAGGGTTAGGGTTAAGTTTATGGGTTGTGTTTAGTTTTAGGGTTAGGGTTAGATTTAAGGTTAGGGTTAAGTTTAGTGTAACAGTTAAGGTTACGGTTTGTGTTAGGCATTGTGGTTGGGGTGAGGTTTAGGTTTAGGGTTAGGGTTGTGTATGCTTAGGATTATGGTTATGGTAAGGTGTTAGGGGTTAGAAGTGTAGTTTAGGGTTGGGGTGGGTGAGGGTTCTGGTAAAGCATTGTGGTTCTGACCATGGTTAGGTTTGGTTTAGGGTTACGGTTAGGTTTAAGATTAGGTTTCAGGTTAGTGTTCGAGTTAGAGTTAAGGTTTGGGTTAGGCTTTGGTGTTAGGGGTTAGGTTTCTGGGTTAGGGTTAGGGTTATTGTTAGGGCTTAGGTTTTCAGGTGAGTGTTAGGGTTAGGGTTAGGGATAGCATTAGGGTTAGCTTTTGGGGGTACGGTTAGGGGTTAGGTGAGGGTTACAGTTAGTATTGCAGTTAAGGTTAGGTTTTAGGGCAAGTGTTATGATTAGGGTTAGAGTTAGAGTTAGGGTTAGGTTTAGGGTTAGGTGCAGGGTAAGTTTTAGGTTTAAGTCCTGGTTTAGGGTTAGAGTTAGTGTTCTATTTAGGGTCAAGTTTAGAGTTCGGGGAAGGTTTAGGATTAGGTCTATTGTTGGGCTTAGGATTAGGGTTAGGTTCAGAGCTATTGTAAGGCTTAGGTTTAGGGTTACAGATGGACTAGCTTTACGGTTAGAGTTAGGTTTAAGGTTAGGGTTTGGGCTAGGTTTACGTTTACGGTTATGGTTAGGGTTAGGATTTGGTTGAAGTTTAGCATAGGCTGAGGGTTACTTTTAGGGTTAGGGCTAGAGTTTGGGTTTGTGTTCAGGTTAGTGTTATGGTTAGATTTAGGGTCCAGTTTAGGGTTAGGGGTTAGGTTTAGTGTTAGGGTTAGTTTTAGGTTTAGGGTTAGTGTGAAGTTTAGGTTAAGGGTGAGAGTTAGGGTTAGGGTTAGGATTAGGGTTAGTGTTAGACGTTAGGTTTAGGGTGCTACTTTTAGGTTTATGGGTAGGGTTTTAGTTTTTTTTTTAGGTTTAAGTTTAGGGTTAATGTTAGGGTTAGTGTTAGATTAGGGTTACTGTTCGTGTTAGGGTTACAGTTAGGGTTAGGGATAGCATTAGGTTTAGGGTTAGGAATATAGTTAGGGGTTAGGGTGAGGGTTGGGGATATGGTGAGGGTTAGGTTTAGGTTTACAGTTAAGGTGAGGGTTTAGGGTAATTGTTATGGTTAGGGTTAGAGTTAGGGTCATGGTGAAGTTTCAGTTAATAGTGGGGTTCAGGGTTAATGTTAGATTTAGGGTTAAGGTTAGTGTTAGGGTTAGGTTTAGGTTAGGGTTAAGGTAGCGGTCGGGTTAGGGTTAAGACTAGGTTTACGGTAAAGTGTAAGGCTAGGTTAGGGTTAGGTTTAGAGTTAGTGCTAGGCTTTAGGGTTAGGGTTAAGGTCAGGTTTAGAGTTATTGTAAGGTTTACGGTTACGGTTAGGGTAGAGTTAAGGTTAAGGTTAAGTTTAAGGTTAGGGTAAGAGTTAGGTTTACGTCAGGTTTAGGGTTAGGATGAGGGATAGGGTTAGGGTTAGGGAAAGGGTTAGGGTTTCGTGTGAGGATTAGTGTTATGTTTACATTAAGCTGATGTTTTTGGGTGTTACAGTAAGTTTTAGGGTTAGATTTAGGTTAGGTTTAGAGTTAGGGCTAGAGTATGGTGATAGTGCTTTAGGCTTAGGTTTAGGGTGAAATTTAGGTTAAGGATGAGGGTTAGGGTTGGGGTAGGCGATTGGATTAATGTTAGGGTCAGGTTTAGGGTTTTGGTTCAGAGTTCAGTTTAGATTCAGGGTTAGGGTTAGACTTAGGTTTAGGGCTAGGGTTAGGTTTAGTGTTAGTTTAGCTCAGGGTTAAGGTTTGAATGAAGTTAGGGTAGGTTTAGGGTTATGGTTAGGTTGAAATTTTGGTTAAGTGTGAGGGTTTGGTTTCGGGTTAGGGTTAGAGTTAGGGTTAGTGGTTAAGGTTAGGTTTAGGGTTAAGGTTAGGTTTAGGCTAAGCATTAGGGTTAGAGTTAGGGTTAGTGGTTAGTGTTTCAGTTAGGTTTAGGATAGGGTTATAATTAGGGTTAAGTTTCGGGTTACGGTAAGAGTTAGATTTATGTTTACAGTTAAGGTGAGGGTTTTGCTAACTGTTACGGTTAGGGTTAGGGCTAGGTTTTGGGTTAGAGTTGAGTTAGGGGTTAGATTTAGGTTAAGTTTCTGGTAGGCTTAAAGTTAGGGTTAAGGTTAGGTTAGGGTTAGGGTCAGGGTTAGGATTAGAATTAGGTTTCGGGCGAGGGTTAGTGTCAGAGTTATTACAAGGGTTAGGTTTAGGGTTACAGATGGGCCAAGGTTAAGGTTAGGGTTAGGTTTAGGGGTAGGATTAGGGTTAAAGTTAGGGTTAGCTTTAGGTTAGGGATAGGGTGAAGTAAAGTAGGGTGAGGGTTAGGGTTATGGCTAAGGTTTGGGTTCGTTTTCAGGTTAGTGTTAAGTTTATGTTTAGGGTTAGGGTTAAGTTTATGGGTTCTGTTTAGTTTTAGGGTTAGGGTTAGATTTTAGGTTAGGGTTAAGTGTAACCGTTGGGTTACGATTTGTGTTAGGCATTGTGGTTGGGGTGAGTGGTAGGTTTATGGTTAGGGTTGGGTAGAGTTAGGATTATGGTTATGGTAAGGTGTTAGGGTTTAGAGGTGTAGTTTAGGGTTAGGGTTTGGGTGAGGATTTCGTTTAGGCATTGTGGTTCTGGTCATGGTTAAGTTTGGTTCAGTGTTAGGGTTAGGTTTATGATTAGGTTTCGGGTTCGTGTTAGAGTTAGGGTGAGGGATAGTGTTAAGGTTTAGGTTAGGTTTTGGTGTTATGGGTTAGGGTTTGCGTTAGGGTTAGTGTTATCCTTATGGCTTAGGGGTTTCAGGTTAGTGTTGTGGTTAGGGCTAGGGTTAGCATTAGGGTTAGGGTTGTGGGCTACGGTTAGGGGTTAGAGTGAAGGTTACGGTTAGTTTTACAGTTAAGGTGAGGGTTTAGGGTAAGTGTTATGATTAGGGTTAGAGTTCGAGTTAGGGTTAGGTTTAGGGTTAGGGTTAGGTGTAGGGTAATATTTAGGTTTACGTCCAAGTTTAGGGTTAGAGTTAGTGTTGTATTTAGGGTCAGAGCTAGTGTTCTATTTAGGGTCAGGTTTAGAGTTAGGGTTAGGTTTAGGATTAGGATTATGTTTAGGGTTAGGGTTAGGTTCAGGGCTATCGTAAGGGTTAGGTTTAGGGTTTCAGATGGACTAGTGTTATGGTTAGAGTTAGGTTTAAGGTAAGGGTTTTGCTTAGGTTTAGGTTAGGGCTAAGGTTAGGGTTAGGGTTTGGATGATGTTTAGGCTAGGGTGAGGGTTATTTTTATGGTTAGGGCTGGAGTTTGGGTTTGTGCTCACGTTACTTTTAAGGTCAGGTTTAGGGTTTGGATTAGGGTTAGGGGTTATGTTTAGGGTTAGATTTACGAACAGGTTTAGTATTAGTGTGAAGTTCAGGTTAAGTGGGAGGGTTAGGATAAGGGTTAGGATTAGGGTTAGAATTATAATGTTAGACATTAGGTTTAGGGTGTTAGGTTTAGGTTTATGGTTAGGCTAGTCTTAAGTTTAAGGTTAATGTTAGGGTTAGGATTAGATTGGGGTTACTCTTCGTGTTAGAGTTAGG
Organism: Elephas maximus indicus; assembly: GCF_024166365.1. Lineage (NCBI taxonomy): Eukaryota > Metazoa > Chordata > Mammalia > Proboscidea > Elephantidae > Elephas > Elephas maximus. The sequence goes on along the minus strand of NW_026060234.1, from coordinate 1,580,354 downwards.
GTTAGGGATAAGTTTAGGGATAGCATTAGGTTTAGGGTTGGGGACACGGTTAAGGGTTAGGGTGTGTGTTAGTGTTAGGTTTACCGTTAAGGAGAGGGTTTAGGTTAATTGTTATGGTTAGGGTTAGAGTTAGGGTTAGGGTTAAGGTGAAGTTTCAGTTAATAGTGAGTGTTAGGGTTAAGGTTAGAGTTAGGGTTAAGGTTAGTGTCAGGGTTAGGATTAGGGTTAGGGTTACGGTAGGGGTAAGGTTACTGTGAAGGCTAGGTTTACAGTAAAGGGTAGTGCTGGGTTAGGGTTAGGGTTACGTTTAGAGTTATTGTTAGGCTTAAGTTTAGGGTTAAAAAAGGGTAGAGTTAATGTTAGGGTTAATTTTAGGGTTAGGGTAAGGGTTAGGTTTAGTTCAGGGTTAGGGCTAGGATTAGGGATAGGGTTAGGATTGGGGGATGGGGTAGGGATTCGTGTGAGGGTTAGTGTCAGGTTTACAGTTAAGCTGATGTTTTAGGGTGTTACAGTTAGGGTTAGGGTTAGAGTTAGGGTTAGGATTAGGTTTATGCTTAGGATTAGGGTTAGGGTTAGGGTCAGGGTTAGGTGGAGATTCAGTGTCATGCTTAGGTTGTTTTTTTAGTTTTAGGGTTAGGCTTAGTGTGAAGTTTATTTTAATTATGAGGTTTAGGGTTAGGGGTTAGGGTTAGGTTATGTTTAGTTTTAGGTTAGTGTTAGCGTTAGGGTTAGTTTTTGTTTTGGTTAGGGTTTGAATGAATTTAAGGTAGGTTTAGCGTTATGGTTAGGGTGAAATTTTGGTTAAGGGTGAGGGTTTGTTTTAGGTTTAGGGTTAGGGTTAGAGTTAGGGTGAGTGTTTAGGTTTAGGTTTAAGGTTAAGTTTAGGTTTAGGCTAATGATTAGGTTTAGAGTTAGGGTTAGGGGTTATTGTTTCGGTAAGGTTTAGGGTAGGGTTCTGTTTAGGGTTAAGTATAGTGTTAGGGTAAGAGTTAGAGTTCCATTTACAGTTGAGTGTTTTGGGTGTTACTGTTAGGGTTAGGGCTAGGGTTACAGTTAGAGTTAGGGTTAGAGGTGAGGGTTAGGTGTAAGTTTATGGTAGTCTTAATGTTAGGTTAAGGTTAGGTTAGGGTTAGGGTCAGGGTTAGGATTAGGTTTAGGGTGAGGGTTAGGGTCAGAGATGTTGTAAGGGATAGGTTTAGGGTTACAAGTGGGCCATGGTTAAGGTTAGGGTTAGGTTTAGGGTTCAAGTTAGGGTTAGCTTTAGGTTAGGGATAGGATGAAGTTTAAGATAGGGTGAGGGTTAGGGTTATGGCTGAGGTTTGGGTTAGTTTTCGGGTTAGTGTTAAGGTTATGTTTAGGGTTAGGGTTAAGTTTATGGGTTGTGTTTAGTTTTAGGGTTAGGGTTAGATTTAAGGTTAGGGTTAAGTTTAGTGTAACAGTTAAGGTTACGGTTTGTGTTAGGCATTGTGGTTGGGGTGAGGTTTAGGTTTAGGGTTAGGGTTGTGTATGCTTAGGATTATGGTTATGGTAAGGTGTTAGGGGTTAGAAGTGTAGTTTAGGGTTGGGGTGGGTGAGGGTTCTGGTAAAGCATTGTGGTTCTGACCATGGTTAGGTTTGGTTTAGGGTTACGGTTAGGTTTAAGATTAGGTTTCAGGTTAGTGTTCGAGTTAGAGTTAAGGTTTGGGTTAGGCTTTGGTGTTAGGGGTTAGGTTTCTGGGTTAGGGTTAGGGTTATTGTTAGGGCTTAGGTTTTCAGGTGAGTGTTAGGGTTAGGGTTAGGGATAGCATTAGGGTTAGCTTTTGGGGGTACGGTTAGGGGTTAGGTGAGGGTTACAGTTAGTATTGCAGTTAAGGTTAGGTTTTAGGGCAAGTGTTATGATTAGGGTTAGAGTTAGAGTTAGGGTTAGGTTTAGGGTTAGGTGCAGGGTAAGTTTTAGGTTTAAGTCCTGGTTTAGGGTTAGAGTTAGTGTTCTATTTAGGGTCAAGATTAGAGTTCGGGGAAGGTTTAGGATTAGGTCTATTGTTGGGCTTAGGATTAGGGTTAGGTTCAGAGCTATTGTAAGGCTTAGGTTTAGGGTTACAGATGGACTAGCTTTACGGTTAGAGTTAGGTTTAAGGTTAGGGTTTGGGCTAGGTTTACGTTTACGGTTATGGTTAGGGTTAGGATTTGGTTGAAGTTTAGCATAGGCTGAGGGTTACTTTTAGGGTTAGGGCTAGAGTTTGGGTTTGTGGTCAGGTTAGTGTTATGGTTAGATTTAGGGTCCAGTTTAGGGTTAGGGTTTATGTTTAGTGTTAGGGTTAGTTTTAGGTTTAGGGTTAGTGTGAAGTTTAGGTTAAGGGTGAGAGTTAGGGTTAGGGTTAGGATTAGGGTTAGTGTTAGACGTTAGGTTTAGGGTGCTACTTTTAGGTTTATGGGTAGGGTAGGTTTAAGTTTAGGGTTAATGTTAGGGTTAGTGTTAGATTAGGGTTACTGTTCGTGTTAGGGTTACAGTTAGGGTTAGGGATAGCATTAGGTTTAGGGTTAGGAATATAGTTAGGGGTTAGGGTGAGGGTTGGGGATATGGTGAGGGTTAGGTTTAGGTTTACAGTTAAGGTGAGGGTTTAGGGTAATTGTTATGGTTAGGGTTAGAGTTAGGGTCATGGTGAAGTTTCAGTTAATAGTGGGGTTCAGGGTTAATGTTAGATTTAGGGTTAAGGTTAGTGTTAGGGTTAGGTTTAGGTTAGGGTTAAGGTAGCGGTCGGGTTAGGGTTAAGACTAGGTTTACGGTAAAGTGTAAGGCTAGGTTAGGGTTAGGTTTAGAGTTAGTGCTAGGCTTTAGGGTTAGGGTTAAGGTCAGGTTTAGAGTTATTGTAAGGTTTACGGTTACGGTTAGGGTAGAGTTAAGGTTAAGGTTAAGTTTAAGGTTAGGGTAAGAGTTAGGTTTACGTCAGGTTTAGGGTTAGGATGAGGGATAGGGTTAGGGTTAGGGAAAGGGTTAGGGTTTCGTGTGAGGATTAGTGTTATGTTTACATTAAGCTGATGTTTTTGGGTGTTACAGTAAGTTTTAGGGTTAGATTTAGGTTAGGTTTAGAGTTAGGGCTAGAGTATGGTGATAGTGCTTTAGGCTTAGGTTTAGGGTGAAATTTAGGTTAAGGATGAGGGTTAGGGTTGGGGTAGGCGATTGGATTAATGTTAGGGTCAGGTTTAGGGTTTTGGTTCAGAGTTCAGTTTAGATTCAGGGTTAGGGTTAGACTTAGGTTTAGGGCTAGGGTTAGGTTTAGTGTTAGTTTAGCTCAGGGTTAAGGTTTGAATGAAGTTAGGGTAGGTTTAGGGTTATGGTTAGGTTGAAATTTTGGTTAAGTGTGAGGGTTTGGTTTCGGGTTAGGGTTAGAGTTAGGGTTAGTGGTTAAGGTTAGGTTTAGGGTTAAGGTTAGGTTTAGGCTAAGCATTAGGGTTAGAGTTAGGGTTAGTGGTTAGTGTTTCAGTTAGGTTTAGGATAGGGTTATAATTAGGGTTAAGTTTCGGGTTACGGTAAGAGTTAGATTTATGTTTACAGTTAAGGTGAGGGTTTTGCTAACTGTTACGGTTAGGGTTAGGGCTAGGTTTTGGGTTAGAGTTGAGTTAGGGGTTAGATTTAGGTTAAGTTTCTGGTAGGCTTAAAGTTAGGGTTAAGGTTAGGTTAGGGTTAGGGTCAGGGTTAGGATTAGAATTAGGTTTCGGGCGAGGGTTAGTGTCAGAGTTATTACAAGGGTTAGGTTTAGGGTTACAGATGGGCCAAGGTTAAGGTTAGGGTTAGGTTTAGGGGTAGGATTAGGGTTAAAGTTAGGGTTAGCTTTAGGTTAGGGATAGGGTGAAGTAAAGTAGGGTGAGGGTTAGGGTTATGGCTAAGGTTTGGGTTCGTTTTCAGGTTAGTGTTAAGTTTATGTTTAGGGTTAGGGTTAAGTTTATGGGTTCTGTTTAGTTTTAGGGTTAGGGTTAGATTTTAGGTTAGGGTTAAGTGTAACCGTTGGGTTACGATTTGTGTTAGGCATTGTGGTTGGGGTGAGTGTTAGGTTTATGGTTAGGGTTGGGTAGAGTTAGGATTATGGTTATGGTAAGGTGTTAGGGTTTAGAGGTGTAGTTTAGGGTTAGGGTTTGGGTGAGGATTTCGTTTAGGCATTGTGGTTCTGGTCATGGTTAAGTTTGGTTCAGTGTTAGGGTTAGGTTTATGATTAGGTTTCGGGTTCGTGTTAGAGTTAGGGTGAGGGATAGTGTTAAGGTTTAGGTTAGGTTTTGGTGTTATGGGTTAGGGTTTGCGTTAGGGTTAGTGTTATCCTTATGGCTTAGGGGTTTCAGGTTAGTGTTGTGGTTAGGGCTAGGGTTAGCATTAGGGTTAGGGTTGTGGGCTACGGTTAGGGGTTAGAGTGAAGGTTACGGTTAGTTTTACAGTTAAGGTGAGGGTTTAGGGTAAGTGTTATGATTAGGGTTAGAGTTCGAGTTAGGGTTAGGTTTAGGGTTAGGGTTAGGTGTAGGGTAATATTTAGGTTTACGTCCAAGTTTAGGGTTAGAGTTAGTGTTGTATTTAGGGTCAGAGCTAGTGTTCTATTTAGGGTCAGGTTTAGAGTTAGGGTTAGGTTTAGGATTAGGATTATGTTTAGGGTTAGGGTTAGGTTCAGGGCTATCGTAAGGGTTAGGTTTAGGGTTTCAGATGGACTAGTGTTATGGTTAGAGTTAGGTTTAAGGTAAGGGTTTTGCTTAGGTTTAGGTTAGGGCTAAGGTTAGGGTTAGGGTTTGGATGATGTTTAGGCTAGGGTGAGGGTTATTTTTATGGTTAGGGCTGGAGTTTGGGTTTGTGCTCACGTTACTTTTAAGGTCAGGTTTAGGGTTTGGATTAGGGTTAGGGGTTATGTTTAGGGTTAGATTTACGAACAGGTTTAGTATTAGTGTGAAGTTCAGGTTAAGTGGGAGGGTTAGGATAAGGGTTAGGATTAGGGTTAGAATTATAATGTTAGACATTAGGTTTAGGGTGTTAGGTTTAGGTTTATGGTTAGGCTAGTCTTAAGTTTAAGGTTAATGTTAGGGTTAGGATTAGATTGGGGTTACTCTTCGTGTTAGAGTTAGGGTTAGGGATAAGTTTAGGGATAGCATTAGGTTTAGGGTTGGGGACACGGTTAAGGGTTAGGGTGTGTGTTAGTGTTAGGTTTACCGTTAAGGAGAGGGTTTAGGTTAATTGTTATGGTTAGGGTTAGAGTTAGGGTTAGGGTTAAGGTGAAGTTTCAGTTAATAGTGAGTGTTAGGGTTAAGGTTAGAGTTAGGGTTAAGGTTAGTGTCAGGGTTAGGATTAGGGTTAGGGTTACGGTAGGGGTAAGGTTACTGTGAAGGCTAGGTTTACAGTAAAGGGTAGTGCTGGGTTAGGGTTAGGGTTACGTTTAGAGTTATTGTTAGGCTTAAGTTTAGGGTTAAAAAAGGGTAGAGTTAATGTTAGGGTTAATTTTAGGGTTAGGGTAAGGGTTAGGTTTAGTTCAGGGTTAGGGCTAGGATTAGGGATAGGGTTAGGATTGGGGGATGGGGTAGGGATTCGTGTGAGGGTTAGTGTCAGGTTTACAGTTAAGCTGATGTTTTAGGGTGTTACAGTTAGGGTTAGGGTTAGAGTTAGGGTTAGGATTAGGTTTATGCTTAGGATTAGGGTTAGGGTTAGGGTCAGGGTTAGGTGGAGATTCAGTGTCATGCTTAGGTTGTTTTTTTAGTTTTAGGGTTAGGCTTAGTGTGAAGTTTATTTTAATTATGAGGTTTAGGGTTAGGGGTTAGGGTTAGGTTATGTTTAGTTTTAGGTTTGGGGTTAGTGTTAGCGTTAGGGTTAGTTTTTGTTTTGGTTAGGGTTTGAATGAATTTAAGGTAGGTTTAGCGTTATGGTTAGGGTGAAATTTTGGTTAAGGGTGAGGGTTTGTTTTAGGTTTAGGGTTAGGGTTAGAGTTAGGGTGAGTGTTTAGGTTTAGGTTTAAGGTTAAGTTTAGGTTTAGGCTAATGATTAGGTTTAGAGTTAGGGTTAGGGGTTATTGTTTCGGTAAGGTTTAGGGTAGGGTTCTGTTTAGGGTTAAGTATAGTGTTAGGGTAAGAGTTAGAGTTCCATTTACAGTTGAGTGTTTTGGGTGTTACTGTTAGGGTTAGGGCTAGGGTTACAGTTAGAGTTAGGGTTAGAGGTGAGGGTTAGGTGTAAGTTTATGGTAGTCTTAATGTTAGGTTAAGGTTAGGTTAGGGTTAGGGTCAGGGTTAGGATTAGGTTTAGGGTGAGGGTTAGGGTCAGAGATGTTGTAAGGGATAGGTTTAGGGTTACAAGTGGGCCATGGTTAAGGTTAGGGTTAGGTTTAGGGTTCAAGTTAGGGTTAGCTTTAGGTTAGGGATAGGATGAAGTTTAAGATAGGGTGAGGGTTAGGGTTATGGCTGAGGTTTGGGTTAGTTTTCGGGTTAGTGTTAAGGTTATGTTTAGGGTTAGGGTTAAGTTTATGGGTTGTGTTTAGTTTTAGGGTTAGGGTTAGATTTAAGGTTAGGGTTAAGTTTAGTGTAACAGTTAAGGTTACGGTTTGTGTTAGGCATTGTGGTTGGGGTGAGGTTTAGGTTTAGGGTTAGGGTTGTGTATGCTTAGGATTATGGTTATGGTAAGGTGTTAGGGGTTAGAAGTGTAGTTTAGGGTTGGGGTGGGTGAGGGTTCTGGTAAAGCATTGTGGTTCTGACCATGGTTAGGTTTGGTTTAGGGTTACGGTTAGGTTTAAGATTAGGTTTCAGGTTAGTGTTCGAGTTCGAGTTAAGGTTTGGGTTAGGCTTTGGTGTTAGGGGTTAGGTTTCTGGGTTAGGGTTAGGGTTATTGTTAGGGCTTAGGTTTTCAGGTGAGTGTTAGGGTTAGGGTTAGGGATAGCATTAGGGTTAGCTTTTGGGGGTACGGTTAGGGGTTAGGTGAGGGTTACAGTTAGTATTGCAGTTAAGGTTAGGTTTTAGGGCAAGTGTTATGATTAGGGTTAGAGTTAGAGTTAGGGTTAGGTTTAGGGTTAGGTGCAGGGTAAGTTTTAGGTTTAAGTCCTGGTTTAGGGTTAGAGTTAGTGTTCTATTTAGGGTCAAGTTTAGAGTTCGGGGAAGGTTTAGGATTAGGTCTATTGTTGGGCTTAGGATTAGGGTTAGGTTCAGAGCTATTGTAAGGCTTAGGTTTAGGGTTACAGATGGACTAGCTTTACGGTTAGAGTTAGGTTTAAGGTTAGGGTTTGGGCTAGGTTTACGTTTACGGTTATGGTTACGGTTAGGATTTGGTTGAAGTTTAGCATAGGCTGAGGGTTACTTTTAGGGTTAGGGCTAGAGTTTGGGTTTGTGGTCAGGTTAGTGTTATGGTTAGATTTAGGGTCCAGTTTAGGGTTAGGGGTTAGGTTTAGTGTTAGGGTTAGTTTTAGGTTTAGGGTTAGTGTGAAGTTTAGGTTAAGGGTGAGAGTTAGGGTTAGGGTTAGGATTAGGGTTAGTGTTAGACGTTAGGTTTAGGGTGCTACTTTTAGGTTTATGGGTAGGGTAGGTTTAAGTTTAGGGTTAATGTTAGGGTTAGTGTTAGATTAGGGTTACTGTTCGTGTTAGGGTTACAGTTAGGGTTAGGGATAGCATTAGGTTTAGGGTTAGGAATATAGTTAGGGGTTAGGGTGAGGGTTGGGGATATGGTGAGGGTTAGGTTTAGGTTTACAGTTAAGGTGAGGGTTTAGGGTAATTGTTATGGTTAGGGTTAGAGTTAGGGTCATGGTGAAGTTTCAGTTAATAGTGGGGTTCAGGGTTAATGTTAGATTTAGGGTTAAGGTTAGTGTTAGGGTTAGGTTTAGGTTAGGGTTAAGGTAGCGGTCGGGTTAGGGTGAAGACTAGGTTTACGGTAAAGTGTAAGGCTAGGTTAGGGTTAGGTTTAGAGTTAGTGCTAGGCTTTAGGGTTAGGGTTAAGGTCAGGTTTAGAGTTATTGTTAGGTTTACGGTTACGGTTAGGGTAGAGTTAAGGTTAAGGTTAAGTTTAAGGTTAGGGTAAGAGTTAGGTTTACGTCAGGTTTAGGGTTAGGATGAGGGATAGGGTTAGGGTTAGGGAAAGGGTTAGGGTTTCGTGTGAGGATTAGTGTTATGTTTACATTAAGCTGATGTTTTTGGGTGTTACAGTAAGTTTTAGGGTTAGATTTAGGTTAGGTTTAGAGTTAGGGCTAGAGTATGGTGATAGTGCTTTAGGCTTAGGTTTAGGGTGAAATTTAGGTTAAGGATGAGGGTTAGGGTTGGGGTAGGCGATTGGATTAATGTTAGGGTCAGGTTTAGGGTTTTGGTTCAGAGTTCAGTTTAGATTCAGGGTTAGGGTTAGACTTAGGTTTAGGGCTAGGGTTAGGTTTAGTGTTAGTTTAGCTCAGGGTTAAGGTTTGAATGAAGTTAGGGTAGGTTTAGGGTTATGGTTAGGTTGAAATTTTGGTTAAGTGTGAGGGTTTGGTTTCGGGTTAGGGTTAGAGTTAGGGTTAGTGGTTAAGGTTAGGTTTAGGGTTAAGGTTAGGCTTAGGCTAAGCATTAGGGTTAGAGTTAGGGTTAGTGGTTAGTGTTTCAGTTAGGTTTAGGATAGGGTTATAATTAGGGTTAAGTTTCGGGTTACGGTAAGAGTTAGATTTATGTTTACAGTTAAGGTGAGGGTTTTGCTAACTGTTACGGTTAGGGTTAGGGCTAGGTTTTGGGTTAGAGTTGGGTTAGGGGTTAGGTTTAGGTTAAGTTTCTGGTAGGCTTAAAGTTAGGGTTAAGGTTAGGTTAGGGTTAGGGTCAGGGTTAGGATTAGAATTAGGTTTCGGGCGAGGGTTAGTGTCAGAGTTATTACAAGGGTTAGGTTTAGGGTTACAGATGGGCCAAGGTTAAGGTTAGGGTTAGGTTTAGGGGTAGGATTAGGGTTAAAGTTAGGGTTAGCTTTAGGTTAGGGATAGGGTGAAGTAAAGTAGGGTGAGGGTTAGGGTTATGGCTAAGGTTTGGGTTCGTTTTCAGGTTAGTGTTAAGTTTATGTTTAGGGTTAGGGTTAAGTTTATGGGTTCTGTTTAGTTTTAGGGTTAGGGTTAGATTTTAGGTTAGGGTTAAGTGTAACCGTTGGGTTACGATTTGTGTTAGGCATTGTGGTTGGGGTGAGTGGTAGGTTTATGGTTAGGGTTGGGTAGAGTTAGGATTATGGTTATGGTAAGGTGTTAGGGTTTAGAGGTGTAGTTTAGGGTTAGGGTTTGGGTGAGGATTTCGTTTAGGCATTGTGGTTCTGGTCATGGTTAAGTTTGGTTCAGTGTTAGGGTTAGGTTTATGATTAGGTTTCGGGTTCGTGTTAGAGTTAGGGTGAGGGATAGTGTTAAGGTTTAGGTTAGGTTTTGGTGTTATGGGTTAGGGTTTGCGTTAGGGTTAGTGTTATCCTTATGGCTTAGGGGTTTCAGGTTAGTGTTGTGGTTAGGGCTAGGGTTAGCATTAGGGTTAGGGTTGTGGGCTACGGTTAGGGGTTAGAGTGAAGGTTACGGTTAGTTTTACAGTTAAGGTGAGGGTTTAGGGTAAGTGTTATGATTAGGGTTAGACTTCGAGTTAGGGTTAGGTTTAGGGTTAGGGTTAGGTGTAGGGTAATATTTAGGTTTACGTCCAAGTTTAGGGTTAGAGTTAGTGTTGTATTTAGGGTCAGAGCTAGTGTTCTATTTAGGGTCAGGTTTAGAGTTAGGGTTAGGTTTAGGATTAGGATTATGTTTAGGGTTAGGGTTAGGTTCAGGGCTATCGTAAGGGTTAGGTTTAGGGTTTCAGATGGACTAGTGTTATGGTTAGAGTTAGGTTTAAGGTAAGGGTTTTGCTTAGGTTTAGGTTAGGGCTAAGGTTAGGGTTAGGGTTTGGATGATGTTTAGGCTAGGGTGAGGGTTATTTTTATGGTTAGGGCTGGAGTTTGGGTTTGTGCTCACGTTACTTTTAAGGTCAGGTTTAGGGTTTGGATTAGGGTTAGGGGTTATGTTTAGGGTTAGATTTACGAACAGGTTTAGTATTAGTGTGAAGTTCAGGTTAAGTGGGAGGGTTAGGATAAGGGTTAGGATTAGGGTTAGAATTATAATGTTAGACATTAGGTTTAGGGTGTTAGGTTTAGGTTTATGGTTAGGCTAGTCTTAAGTTTAAGGTTAATGTTAGGGTTAGGATTAGATTGGGGTTACTCTTCGTGTTAGAGTTAGGGTTAGGGATAAGTTTAGGGATAGCATGAGGTTTAGGGTTGGGGACACGGTTAAGGGTTAGGGTGTGTGTTAGTGTTAGGTTTACCGTTAAGGAGAGGGTTTAGGTTAATTGTTATGGTTAGGGTTAGAGTTAGGGTTAGGGTTAAGGTGAAGTTTCAGTTAATAGTGAGTGTTAGGGTTAAGGTTAGAGTTAGGGTTAAGGTTAGTGTCAGGGTTAGGATTAGGGTTAGGGTTACGGTAGGGGTAAGGTTACTGTGAAGGCTAGGTTTACAGTAAAGGGTAGTGCTGGGTTAGGGTTAGGGTTACGTTTAGAGTTATTGTTAGGCTTAAGTTTAGGGTTAAAAAAAAGGGTAGAGTTAATGTTAGGGTTAATTTTAGGGTTAGGGTAAGGGTTAGGTTTAGTTCAGGGTTAGGGCTAGGATTAGGGATAGGGTTAGGATTGGGGGATGGGGTAGGGATTCGTGTGAGGGTTAGTGTCAGGTTTACAGTTAAGCTGATGTTTTAGGGTGTTACAGTTAGGGTTAGGGTTAGAGTTAGGGTTAGGATTAGGTTTATGCTTAGGATTAGGGTTAGGGTTAGGGTCAGGGTTAGGTGGAGATTCAGTGTCATGCTTAGGTTGTTTTTTTAGTTTTAGGGTTAGGCTTAGTGTGAAGTTTATTTTAATTATGAGGTTTAGGGTTAGGGGTTAGGGTTAGGTTATGTTTAGTTTTAGGTTTGGGGTTAGTGTTAGCGTTAGGGTTAGTTTTTGTTTTGGTTAGGGTTTGAATGAATTTAAGGTAGGTTTAGCGTTATGGTTAGGGTGAAATTTTGGTTAAGGGTGAGGGTTTGTTTTAGGTTTAGGGTTAGGGTTAGAGTTAGGGTGAGTGTTTAGGTTTAGGTTTAAGGTTAAGTTTAGGTTTAGGCTAATGATTAGGTTTAGAGTTAGGGTTAGGGGTTATTGTTTCGGTAAGGTTTAGGGTAGGGTTCTGTTTAGGGTTAAGTATAGTGTTAGGGTAAGAGTTAGAGTTCCATTTACAGTTGAGTGTTTTGGGTGTTACTGTTAGGGTTAGGGCTAGGGTTACAGTTAGAGTTAGGGTTAGAGGTGAGGGTTAGGTGTAAGTTTATGGTAGTCTTAATGTTAGGTTAAGGTTAGGTTAGGGTTAGGGTCAGGGTTAGGATTAGGTTTAGGGTGAGGGTTAGGGTCAGAGATGTTGTAAGGGATAGGTTTAGGGTTACAAGTGGGCCATGGTTAAGGTTAGGGTTAGGTTTAGGGTTCAAGTTAGGGTTAGCTTTAGGTTAGGGATAGGATGAAGTTTAAGATAGGGTGAGGGTTAGGGTTATGGCTGAGGTTTGGGTTAGTTTTCGGGTTAGTGTTAAGGTTATGTTTAGGGTTAGGGTTAAGTTTATGGGTTGTGTTTAGTTTTAGGGTTAGGGTTAGATTTAAGGTTAGGGTTAAGTTTAGTGTAACAGTTAAGGTTACGGTTTGTGTTAGGCATTGTGGTTGGGGTGAGGTTTAGGTTTAGGGTTAGGGTTGTGTATGCTTAGGATTATGGTTATGGTAAGGTGTTAGGGGTTAGAAGTGTAGTTTAGGGTTGGGGTGTGTGAGGGTTCTGGTAAAGCATTGTGGTTCTGACCATGGTTAGGTTTGGTTTAGGGTTACGGTTAGGTTTAAGATTAGGTTTCAGGTTAGTGTTCGAGTTCGAGTTAAGGTTTGGGTTAGGCTTTGGTGTTAGGGGTTAGGTTTCTGGGTTAGGGTTAGGGTTATTGTTAGGGCTTAGGTTTTCAGGTGAGTGTTAGGGTTAGGGTTAGGGATAGCATTAGGGTTAGCTTTTGGGGGTACGGTTAGGGGTTAGGTGAGGGTTACAGTTAGTATTGCAGTTAAGGTTAGGTTTTAGGGCAAGTGTTATGATTAGGGTTAGAGTTAGAGTTAGGGTTAGGTTTAGGGTTAGGTGCAGGGTAAGTTTTAGGTTTAAGTCCTGGTTTAGGGTTAGAGTTAGTGTTCTATTTAGGGTCAAGTTTAGAGTTCGGGGAAGGTTTAGGATTAGGTCTATTGTTGGGCTTAGGATTAGGGTTAGGTTCAGAGCTATTGTAAGGCTTAGGTTTAGGGTTACAGATGGACTAGCTTTACGGTTAGAGTTAGGTTTAAGGTTAGGGTTTGGGCTAGGTTTACGTTTACGGTTATGGTTAGGGTTAGGATTTGGTTGAAGTTTAGCATAGGCTGAGGGTTACTTTTAGGGTTAGGGCTAGAGTTTGGGTTTGTGTTCAGGTTAGTGTTATGGTTAGATTTAGGGTCCAGTTTAGGGTTAGGGGTTAGGTTTAGTGTTAGGGTTAGTTTTAGGTTTAGGGTTAGTGTGAAGTTTAGGTTAAGGGTGAGAGTTAGGGTTAGGGTTAGGATTAGGGTTAGTGTTAGACGTTAGGTTTAGGGTGCTACTTTTAGGTTTATGGGTAGGGTTTTAGTTTTTTTTTTAGGTTTAAGTTTAGGGTTAATGTTAGGGTTAGTGTTAGATTAGGGTTACTGTTCGTGTTAGGGTTACAGTTAGGGTTAGGGATAGCATTAGGTTTAGGGTTAGGAATATAGTTAGGGGTTAGGGTGAGGGTTGGGGATATGGTGAGGGTTAGGTTTAGGTTTACAGTTAAGGTGAGGGTTTAGGGTAATTGTTATGGTTAGGGTTAGAGTTAGGGTCATGGTGAAGTTTCAGTTAATAGTGGGGTTCAGGGTTAATGTTAGATTTAGGGTTAAGGTTAGTGTTAGGGTTAGGTTTAGGTTAGGGTTAAGGTAGCGGTCGGGTTAGGGTGAAGACTAGGTTTACGGTAAAGTGTAAGGCTAGGTTAGGGTTAGGTTTAGAGTTAGTGCTAGGCTTTAGGGTTAGGGTTAAGGTCAGGTTTAGAGTTATTGTTAGGTTTACGGTTACGGTTAGGGTAGAGTTAAGGTTAAGGTTAAGTTTAAGGTTAGGGTAAGAGTTAGGTTTACGTCAGGTTTAGGGTTAGGATGAGGGATAGGGTTAGGGTTAGGGAAAGGGTTAGGGTTTCGTGTGAGGATTAGTGTTATGTTTACATTAAGCTGATGTTTTTGGGTGTTACAGTAAGTTTTAGGGTTAGATTTAGGTTAGGTTTAGAGTTAGGGCTAGAGTATGGTGATAGTGCTTTAGGCTTAGGTTTAGGGTGAAATTTAGGTTAAGGATGAGGGTTAGGGTTGGGGTAGGCGATTGGATTAATGTTAGGGTCAGGTTTAGGGTTTTGGTTCAGAGTTCAGTTTAGATTCAGGGTTAGGGTTAGACTTAGGTTTAGGGCTAGGGTTAGGTTTAGTGTTAGTTTAGCTCAGGGTTAAGGTTTGAATGAAGTTAGGGTAGGTTTAGGGTTATGGTTAGGTTGAAATTTTGGTTAAGTGTGAGGGTTTGGTTTCGGGTTAGGGTTAGAGTTAGGGTTAGTGGTTAAGGTTAGGTTTAGGGTTAAGGTTAGGCTTAGGCTAAGCATTAGGGTTAGAGTTAGGGTTAGTGGTTAGTGTTTCAGTTAGGTTTAGGATAGGGTTATAATTAGGGTTAAGTTTCGGGTTACGGTAAGAGTTAGATTTATGTTTACAGTTAAGGTGAGGGTTTTGCTAACTGTTACGGTTAGGGTTAGGGCTAGGTTTTGGGTTAGAGTTGGGTTAGGGGTTAGGTTTAGGTTAAGTTTCTGGTAGGCTTAAAGTTAGGGTTAAGGTTAGGTTAGGGTTAGGGTCAGGGTTAGGATTAGAATTAGGTTTCGGGCGAGGGTTAGTGTCAGAGTTATTACAAGGGTTAGGTTTAGGGTTACAGATGGGCCAAGGTTAAGGTTAGGGTTAGGTTTAGGGGTAGGATTAGGGTTAAAGTTAGGGTTAGCTTTAGGTTAGGGATAGGGTGAAGTAAAGTAGGGTGAGGGTTAGGGTTATGGCTAAGGTTTGGGTTCGTTTTCAGGTTAGTGTTAAGTTTATGTTTAGGGTTAGGGTTAAGTTTATGGGTTCTGTTTAGTTTTAGGGTTAGGGTTAGATTTTAGGTTAGGGTTAAGTGTAACCGTTGGGTTACGATTTGTGTTAGGCATTGTGGTTGGGGTGAGTGGTAGGTTTATGGTTAGGGTTGGGTAGAGTTAGGATTATGGTTATGGTAAGGTGTTAGGGTTTAGAGGTGTAGTTTAGGGTTAGGGTTTGGGTGAGGATTTCGTTTAGGCATTGTGGTTCTGGTCATGGTTAAGTTTGGTTCAGTGTTAGGGTTAGGTTTATGATTAGGTTTCGGGTTCGTGTTAGAGTTAGGGTGAGGGATAGTGTTAAGGTTTAGGTTAGGTTTTGGTGTTATGGGTTAGGGTTTGCGTTAGGGTTAGTGTTATCCTTATGGCTTAGGGGTTTCAGGTTAGTGTTGTGGTTAGGGCTAGGGTTAGCATTAGGGTTAGGGTTGTGGGCTACGGTTAGGGGTTAGAGTGAAGGTTACGGTTAGTTTTACAGTTAAGGTGAGGGTTTAGGGTAAGTGTTATGATTAGGGTTAGACTTCGAGTTAGGGTTAGGTTTAGGGTTAGGGTTAGGTGTAGGGTAATATTTAGGTTTACGTCCAAGTTTAGGGTTAGAGTTAGTGTTGTATTTAGGGTCAGAGCTAGTGTTCTATTTAGGGTCAGGTTTAGAGTTAGGGTTAGGTTTAGGATTAGGATTATGTTTAGGGTTAGGGTTAGGTTCAGGGCTATCGTAAGGGTTAGGTTTAGGGTTTCAGATGGACTAGTGTTATGGTTAGAGTTAGGTTTAAGGTAAGGGTTTTGCTTAGGTTTAGGTTAGGGCTAAGGTTAGGGTTAGGGTTTGGATGATGTTTAGGCTAGGGTGAGGGTTATTTTTATGGTTAGGGCTGGAGTTTGGGTTTGTGCTCACGTTACTTTTAAGGTCAGGTTTAGGGTTTGGATTAGGGTTAGGGGTTATGTTTAGGGTTAGATTTACGAACAGGTTTAGTATTAGTGTGAAGTTCAGGTTAAGTGGGAGGGTTAGGATAAGGGTTAGGATTAGGGTTAGAATTATAATGTTAGACATTAGGTTTAGGGTGTTAGGTTTAGGTTTATGGTTAGGCTAGTCTTAAGTTTAAGGTTAATGTTAGGGTTAGGATTAGATTGGGGTTACTCTTCGTGTTAGAGTTAGGGTTAGGGATAAGTTTAGGGATAGCATGAGGTTTAGGGTTGGGGACACGGTTAAGGGTTAGGGTGTGTGTTAGTGTTAGGTTTACCGTTAAGGAGAGGGTTTAGGTTAATTGTTATGGTTAGGGTTAGAGTTAGGGTTAGGGTTAAGGTGAAGTTTCAGTTAATAGTGAGTGTTAGGGTTAAGGTTAGAGTTAGGGTTAAGGTTAGTGTCAGGGTTAGGATTAGGGTTAGGGTTACGGTAGGGGTAAGGTTACTGTGAAGGCTAGGTTTACAGTAAAGGGTAGTGCTGGGTTAGGGTTAGGGTTACGTTTAGAGTTATTGTTAGGCTTAAGTTTAGGGTTAAAAAAAAGGGTAGAGTTAATGTTAGGGTTAATTTTAGGGTTAGGGTAAGGGTTAGGTTTAGTTCAGGGTTAGGGCTAGGATTAGGGATAGGGTTAGGATTGGGGGATGGGGTAGGGATTCGTGTGAGGGTTAGTGTCAGGTTTACAGTTAAGCTGATGTTTTAGGGTGTTACAGTTAGGGTTAGGGTTAGAGTTAGGGTTAGGATTAGGTTTATGCTTAGGATTAGGGTTAGGGTTAGGGTCAGGGTTAGGTGGAGATTCAGTGTCATGCTTAGGTTGTTTTTTTAGTTTTAGGGTTAGGCTTAGTGTGAAGTTTATTTTAATTATGAGGTTTAGGGTTAGGGGTTAGGGTTAGGTTATGTTTAGTTTTAGGTTTGGGGTTAGTGTTAGCGTTAGGGTTAGTTTTTGTTTTGGTTAGGGTTTGAATGAATTTAAGGTAGGTTTAGCGTTATGGTTAGGGTGAAATTTTGGTTAAGGGTGAGGGTTTGTTTTAGGTTTAGGGTTAGGGTTAGAGTTAGGGTGAGTGTTTAGGTTTAGGTTTAAGGTTAAGTTTAGGTTTAGGCTAATGATTAGGTTTAGAGTTAGGGTTAGGGGTTATTGTTTCGGTAAGGTTTAGGGTAGGGTTCTGTTTAGGGTTAAGTATAGTGTTAGGGTAAGAGTTAGAGTTCCATTTACAGTTGAGTGTTTTGGGTGTTACTGTTAGGGTTAGGGCTAGGGTTACAGTTAGAGTTAGGGTTAGAGGTGAGGGTTAGGTGTAAGTTTATGGTAGTCTTAATGTTAGGTTAAGGTTAGGTTAGGGTTAGGGTCAGGGTTAGGATTAGGTTTAGGGTGAGGGTTAGGGTCAGAGATGTTGTAAGGGATAGGTTTAGGGTTACAAGTGGGCCATGGTTAAGGTTAGGGTTAGGTTTAGGGTTCAAGTTAGGGTTAGCTTTAGGTTAGGGATAGGATGAAGTTTAAGATAGGGTGAGGGTTAGGGTTATGGCTGAGGTTTGGGTTAGTTTTCGGGTTAGTGTTAAGGTTATGTTTAGGGTTAGGGTTAAGTTTATGGGTTGTGTTTAGTTTTAGGGTTAGGGTTAGATTTAAGGTTAGGGTTAAGTTTAGTGTAACAGTTAAGGTTACGGTTTGTGTTAGGCATTGTGGTTGGGGTGAGGTTTAGGTTTAGGGTTAGGGTTGTGTATGCTTAGGATTATGGTTATGGTAAGGTGTTAGGGGTTAGAAGTGTAGTTTAGGGTTGGGGTGGGTGAGGGTTCTGGTAAAGCATTGTGGTTCTGACCATGGTTAGGTTTGGTTTAGGGTTACGGTTAGGTTTAAGATTAGGTTTCAGGTTAGTGTTCGAGTTCGAGTTAAGGTTTGGGTTAGGCTTTGGTGTTAGGGGTTAGGTTTCTGGGTTAGGGTTAGGGTTATTGTTAGGGCTTAGGTTTTCAGGTGAGTGTTAGGGTTAGGGTTAGGGATAGCATTAGGGTTAGCTTTTGGGGGTACGGTTAGGGGTTAGGTGAGGGTTACAGTTAGTATTGCAGTTAAGGTTAGGTTTTAGGGCAAGTGTTATGATTAGGGTTAGAGTTAGAGTTAGGGTTAGGTTTAGGGTTAGGTGCAGGGTAAGTTTTAGGTTTAAGTCCTGGTTTAGGGTTAGAGTTAGTGTTCTATTTAGGGTCAAGTTTAGAGTTCGGGGAAGGTTTAGGATTAGGTCTATTGTTGGGCTTAGGATTAGGGTTAGGTTCAGAGCTATTGTAAGGCTTAGGTTTAGGGTTACAGATGGACTAGCTTTACGGTTAGAGTTAGGTTTAAGGTTAGGGTTTGGGCTAGGTTTACGTTTACGGTTATGGTTAGGGTTAGGATTTGGTTGAAGTTTAGCATAGGCTGAGGGTTACTTTTAGGGTTAGGGCTAGAGTTTGGGTTTGTGTTCAGGTTAGTGTTATGGTTAGATTTAGGGTCCAGTTTAGGGTTAGGGGTTAGGTTTAGTGTTAGGGTTAGTTTTAGGTTTAGGGTTAGTGTGAAGTTTAGGTTAAGGGTGAGAGTTAGGGTTAGGGTTAGGATTAGGGTTAGTGTTAGACGTTAGGTTTAGGGTGCTACTTTTAGGTTTATGGGTAGGGTTTTAGTTTTTTTTTTAGGTTTAAGTTTAGGGTTAATGTTAGGGTTAGTGTTAGATTAGGGTTACTGTTCGTGTTAGGGTTACAGTTAGGGTTAGGGATAGCATTAGGTTTAGGGTTAGGAATATAGTTAGGGGTTAGGGTGAGGGTTGGGGATATGGTGAGGGTTAGGTTTAGGTTTACAGTTAAGGTGAGGGTTTAGGGTAATTGTTATGGTTAGGGTTAGAGTTAGGGTCATGGTGAAGTTTCAGTTAATAGTGGGGTTCAGGGTTAATGTTAGATTTAGGGTTAAGGTTAGTGTTAGGGTTAGGTTTAGGTTAGGGTTAAGGTAGCGGTCGGGTTAGGGTGAAGACTAGGTTTACGGTAAAGTGTAAGGCTAGGTTAGGGTTAGGTTTAGAGTTAGTGCTAGGCTTTAGGGTTAGGGTTAAGGTCAGGTTTAGAGTTATTGTTAGGTTTACGGTTACGGTTAGGGTAGAGTTAAGGTTAAGGTTAAGTTTAAGGTTAGGGTAAGAGTTAGGTTTACGTCAGGTTTAGGGTTAGGATGAGGGATAGGGTTAGGGTTAGGGAAAGGGTTAGGGTTTCGTGTGAGGATTAGTGTTATGTTTACATTAAGCTGATGTTTTTGGGTGTTACAGTAAGTTTTAGGGTTAGATTTAGGTTAGGTTTAGAGTTAGGGCTAGAGTATGGTGATAGTGCTTTAGGCTTAGGTTTAGGGTGAAATTTAGGTTAAGGATGAGGGTTAGGGTTGGGGTAGGCGATTGGATTAATGTTAGGGTCAGGTTTAGGGTTTTGGTTCAGAGTTCAGTTTAGATTCAGGGTTAGGGTTAGACTTAGGTTTAGGGCTAGGGTTAGGTTTAGTGTTAGTTTAGCTCAGGGTTAAGGTTTGAATGAAGTTAGGGTAGGTTTAGGGTTATGGTTAGGTTGAAATTTTGGTTAAGTGTGAGGGTTTGGTTTCGGGTTAGGGTTAGAGTTAGGGTTAGTGGTTAAGGTTAGGTTTAGGGTTAAGGTTAGGCTTAGGCTAAGCATTAGGGTTAGAGTTAGGGTTAGTGGTTAGTGTTTCAGTTAGGTTTAGGATAGGGTTATAATTAGGGTTAAGTTTCGGGTTACGGTAAGAGTTAGATTTATGTTTACAGTTAAGGTGAGGGTTTTGCTAACTGTTACGGTTAGGGTTAGGGCTAGGTTTTGGGTTAGAGTTGGGTTAGGGGTTAGGTTTAGGTTAAGTTTCTGGTAGGCTTAAAGTTAGGGTTAAGGTTAGGTTAGGGTTAGGGTCAGGGTTAGGATTAGAATTAGGTTTCGGGCGAGGGTTAGTGTCAGAGTTATTACAAGGGTTAGGTTTAGGGTTACAGATGGGCCAAGGTTAAGGTTAGGGTTAGGTTTAGGGGTAGGATTAGGGTTAAAGTTAGGGTTAGCTTTAGGTTAGGGATAGGGTGAAGTAAAGTAGGGTGAGGGTTAGGGTTATGGCTAAGGTTTGGGTTCGTTTTCAGGTTAGTGTTAAGTTTATGTTTAGGGTTAGGGTTAAGTTTATGGGTTCTGTTTAGTTTTAGGGTTAGGGTTAGATTTTAGGTTAGGGTTAAGTGTAACCGTTGGGTTACGATTTGTGTTAGGCATTGTGGTTGGGGTGAGTGGTAGGTTTATGGTTAGGGTTGGGTAGAGTTAGGATTATGGTTATGGTAAGGTGTTAGGGTTTAGAGGTGTAGTTTAGGGTTAGGGTTTGGGTGAGGATTTCGTTTAGGCATTGTGGTTCTGGTCATGGTTAAGTTTGGTTCAGTGTTAGGGTTAGGTTTATGATTAGGTTTCGGGTTCGTGTTAGAGTTAGGGTGAGGGATAGTGTTAAGGTTTAGGTTAGGTTTTGGTGTTATGGGTTAGGGTTTGCGTTAGGGTTAGTGTTATCCTTATGGCTTAGGGGTTTCAGGTTAGTGTTGTGGTTAGGGCTAGGGTTAGCATTAGGGTTAGGGTTGTGGGCTACGGTTAGGGGTTAGAGTGAAGGTTACGGTTAGTTTTACAGTTAAGGTGAGGGTTTAGGGTAAGTGTTATGATTAGGGTTAGACTTCGAGTTAGGGTTAGGTTTAGGGTTAGGGTTAGGTGTAGGGTAATATTTAGGTTTACGTCCAAGTTTAGGGTTAGAGTTAGTGTTGTATTTAGGGTCAGAGCTAGTGTTCTATTTAGGGTCAGGTTTAGAGTTAGGGTTAGGTTTAGGATTAGGATTATGTTTAGGGTTAGGGTTAGGTTCAGGGCTATCGTAAGGGTTAGGTTTAGGGTTTCAGATGGACTAGTGTTATGGTTAGAGTTAGGTTTAAGGTAAGGGTTTTGCTTAGGTTTAGGTTAGGGCTAAGGTTAGGGTTAGGGTTTGGATGATGTTTAGGCTAGGGTGAGGGTTATTTTTATGGTTAGGGCTGGAGTTTGGGTTTGTGCTCACGTTACTTTTAAGGTCAGGTTTAGGGTTTGGATTAGGGTTAGGGGTTATGTTTAGGGTTAGATTTACGAACAGGTTTAGTATTAGTGTGAAGTTCAGGTTAAGTGGGAGGGTTAGGATAAGGGTTAGGATTAGGGTTAGAATTATAATGTTAGACATTAGGTTTAGGGTGTTAGGTTTAGGTTTATGGTTAGGCTAGTCTTAAGTTTAAGGTTAATGTTAGGGTTAGGATTAGATTGGGGTTACTCTTCGTGTTAGAGTTAGGGTTAGGGATAAGTTTAGGGATAGCATGAGGTTTAGGGTTGGGGACACGGTTAAGGGTTAGGGTGTGTGTTAGTGTTAGGTTTACCGTTAAGGAGAGGGTTTAGGTTAATTGTTATGGTTAGGGTTAGAGTTAGGGTTAGGGTTAAGGTGAAGTTTCAGTTAATAGTGAGTGTTAGGGTTAAGGTTAGAGTTAGGGTTAAGGTTAGTGTCAGGGTTAGGATTAGGGTTAGGGTTACGGTAGGGGTAAGGTTACTGTGAAGGCTAGGTTTACAGTAAAGGGTAGTGCTGGGTTAGGGTTAGGGTTACGTTTAGAGTTATTGTTAGGCTTAAGTTTAGGGTTAAAAAAAAGGGTAGAGTTAATGTTAGGGTTAATTTTAGGGTTAGGGTAAGGGTTAGGTTTAGTTCAGGGTTAGGGCTAGGATTAGGGATAGGGTTAGGATTGGGGGATGGGGTAGGGATTCGTGTGAGGGTTAGTGTCAGGTTTACAGTTAAGCTGATGTTTTAGGGTGTTACAGTTAGGGTTAGGGTTAGAGTTAGGGTTAGGATTAGGTTTATGCTTAGGATTAGGGTTAGGGTTAGGGTCAGGGTTAGGTGGAGATTCAGTGTCATGCTTAGGTTGTTTTTTTAGTTTTAGGGTTAGGCTTAGTGTGAAGTTTATTTTAATTATGAGGTTTAGGGTTAGGGGTTAGGGTTAGGTTATGTTTAGTTTTAGGTTTGGGGTTAGTGTTAGCGTTAGGGTTAGTTTTTGTTTTGGTTAGGGTTTGAATGAATTTAAGGTAGGTTTAGCGTTATGGTTAGGGTGAAATTTTGGTTAAGGGTGAGGGTTTGTTTTAGGTTTAGGGTTAGGGTTAGAGTTAGGGTGAGTGTTTAGGTTTAGGTTTAAGGTTAAGTTTAGGTTTAGGCTAATGATTAGGTTTAGAGTTAGGGTTAGGGGTTATTGTTTCGGTAAGGTTTAGGGTAGGGTTCTGTTTAGGGTTAAGTATAGTGTTAGGGTAAGAGTTAGAGTTCCATTTACAGTTGAGTGTTTTGGGTGTTACTGTTAGGGTTAGGGCTAGGGTTACAGTTAGAGTTAGGGTTAGAGGTGAGGGTTAGGTGTAAGTTTATGGTAGTCTTAATGTTAGGTTAAGGTTAGGTTAGGGTTAGGGTCAGGGTTAGGATTAGGTTTAGGGTGAGGGTTAGGGTCAGAGATGTTGTAAGGGATAGGTTTAGGGTTACAAGTGGGCCATGGTTAAGGTTAGGGTTAGGTTTAGGGTTCAAGTTAGGGTTAGCTTTAGGTTAGGGATAGGATGAAGTTTAAGATAGGGTGAGGGTTAGGGTTATGGCTGAGGTTTGGGTTAGTTTTCGGGTTAGTGTTAAGGTTATGTTTAGGGTTAGGGTTAAGTTTATGGGTTGTGTTTAGTTTTAGGGTTAGGGTTAGATTTAAGGTTAGGGTTAAGTTTAGTGTAACAGTTAAGGTTACGGTTTGTGTTAGGCATTGTGGTTGGGGTGAGGTTTAGGTTTAGGGTTAGGGTTGTGTATGCTTAGGATTATGGTTATGGTAAGGTGTTAGGGGTTAGAAGTGTAGTTTAGGGTTGGGGTGGGTGAGGGTTCTGGTAAAGCATTGTGGTTCTGACCATGGTTAGGTTTGGTTTAGGGTTACGGTTAGGTTTAAGATTAGGTTTCAGGTTAGTGTTCGAGTTCGAGTTAAGGTTTGGGTTAGGCTTTGGTGTTAGGGGTTAGGTTTCTGGGTTAGGGTTAGGGTTATTGTTAGGGCTTAGGTTTTCAGGTGAGTGTTAGGGTTAGGGTTAGGGATAGCATTAGGGTTAGCTTTTGGGGGTCCCCTAACAAGAAAGAACACTAACCCCCTAACAACAAACAACCCTAACCCCCTAACAAGAAACAACCCTAACCCACTAACAACAAACAATCCTAACCCCCGAACAATGAACAACACTAACCCCCTAACCACAATAAACACTAACACCCGAACAACAAAAACCACTAAACCCCAACAAGAAACAACCCTAACCCCCTAAGAACAAACACTAACCCCCAAACAAAAAACAACCCTAACCCATGAAAACCAAAAACACTAACCCACTAACAACAAACAACCCTAACCCACTGACAACAAACAACCCTAACACCCTAGCAACAAACACTAACCCCCTAACAACAAACAACCCTAAACCCCTAACATCAAACTCACTAACCCCCTAACACAAAACACTAACACCCTAACAACAAACAACACTAACCCCCAAACAACAAACAACCCTAACCCCTAGAAAAGGAAAAACACTACCCCACTAAAAACAAACAACCCTAACCCCCTAACAACAAACAACCCTAAACCCCTAACATCAAACAACACTAACACCCTAACAACAAAAACCTCTAAACCCCAATAAGAAACAACCCTAAACCCTTAACAACAAACACTAACCCCCTAACAACAAACAACACTAAACCCTTAACAAGAAACTAACCTAACCCCGTAACAACAAACAACACTAACCTCCTCACAACAAACAACCTTAACCCCCTAACAACAAACACCCCTAAACCCCTAACAACAAAAAATCCTAACCCCCTAACAACCTACAACACTAACCCCCTAACCTCAAACAACACTAACCCCGTAAGAACAAACAACACTAACCCCCTAACAACAGTCCTAACCATCTAAAAACAAACAACACTAACCCCCTAAAAAGAAACAACAATAAACCCCTAAAAACAAACAACACTCATCCCCTAAGAACAAACAACACTAACCCTCTAACAACAAACAACACTAACCCCTAAGAACAAAAACTCTAACCCCCTAACAACAAACAACACTAACCCCCTAAAAACAAACAACCCTAAAACCCTAAAATCAAACAACACTGAACCCCTTAAAACAAACAACACTAAGCCCCTAACAACAAACAGCACTAACACTATAACAACAAAAAACACTGACACGCTAAAAACAACCCACACTAACCCCCTAACAACAAACAACGCTAACCCCCTAACAACAATCACTAACCCCCAAACAACAAACAACCCTAACCCCTGAAAACCAAAAACACTAACCCACTAACAACAAACAACCCTAAACCACTAACAACAAACAACCCTAACACCCTAACAACAAACAACACTAACCCCCTAACAACAAACAACCCTAAACCCCTAGCATCAAACAACACTTACCCCCTAACAACACAAAACACTAACACCCTAACAACAAACAACACTAACACCCTAACAACAAAAACCGCTAAACCCCAACAAGAACCAACCCTAACCCCCAACAACAAACAACCCTAACCAAACAACAAAAAACCCTAACTGACTAACCACAAACAACACTAACCCCCTAACAAAAAACAACAGTAACCCCCTAACAAGAAACAACACTAACCCCCTAACAACAAACAACACTAACCCTCTAACAACAAACAACACTAACACCCTAAGAACAACCAACCCTAACCCCCTAAGAACAAACAACACTAAGCAATAAGAACAAACAACACTAACCCCCAACAATGAACAATACCAACCTCTAACAACACAAAACCTAACCCCTTATCAACAAACAACCCTAACCCACTAACAAAAAACAACCCTAACACCCTAACAACAAACAACCCTAAACCCCTAACAACAAACAACCCTAACCCCCAAACAACAAACAACCCTAACCCCCTAACAACAAACAATCCTAACCCCCGAACAACCAACAACACTAACCCCCTAACCACAATAAACACTAACCCCCTAACAACAAAAACCCCTAAACCCCAACAAGAAACAACCCTAAACCCCTAACAACAAACAACACTAACCCCCTAAGAACAAACAACCCTAACCAAACAACAAACAACCTTAACCCCTAAAAACAAACAACCCTAACCCCCTAACAACAAACAACCCTAACCGACTAACAACAAACAACACTAACACCCTAACAACAAAAACCACTAAACCCCAACAAGAAACAACCCTAAACCCCTAACAACAAACACTAACCCCCTAACAACAAACAACACTAAACCCCTAACAAGAAACTAACCTAACCCCGTAACAACAAAAAACACTAACCTCCTAACAACAAACAACCTTAAGCCCCTAACAACAAACACCCCTGAACCCCTAACAACAAACAATCCTAACCCCCTAACAACCTACAACACTAACCCCCTAACCACCAACAACACTAACCCCGTAAGAACAAACAACACTAACCCCCTGACAACAGTCCTAACCACCTAACAACAAACAACACTAACCCCCTAAAAAGAAACAACAATAAACCCCTAAAAACAAACAACACTCATCCCCTAAGAACAAACAACACTAACCCTCTAACAACAAACAACACTAACCCCTCTGAACAAAAACACTAACCCCCTAACAACAAACAACCCTAAACCCCTAACAACAAACAACACTAACACCCTAACAACAAACAACCCTAACCCCCTAACAAGAAACAACCCTAACCCCCTAACAACAAACAATCCTAACCCCCGAACAATGAACAACACTAACCCCCTAACCACAATAAACACTAACACCCGAACAACAAAAACCACTAAACCCCAACAAGAAACAACCCTAACCCCCTAACAACAAACACTAACCCCCAAACAACAAACAACCCTAACCCATGAAAACCAAAAACACTAACCCACTAACAACAAACAACCCTAACCCACTGACAACAAACAACCCTAACACCCTAGCAACAAACACTAACCCCCTAACAACAAACAACCCTAAACCCCTAACATCAAACTCACTAACCCCCTAACAACACAAAACACTAACACCCTAACAACAAACAACACTAACCCCCAAACAACAAACAACCCTAACCCCTAAAAAAGGAAAAACACTACCCCACTAAAAACAAACAACCCTAACCCCCTAACAACAAACAACCCTAAACCCCTAACATCAAACAACACTAACACCCTAACAACAAAAACCTCTAAACCCCAATAAGAAACAACCCTAAACCCCTAACAACAAACACTAACCCCCTAACAACAAACAACACTAAACCCCTAACAAGAAACTAACCTAACCCCGTAACAACAAACAACACTAACCTCCTCACAACAAACAACCTTAACCCCCTAACAACAAACACCCCTAAACCCCTAACAACAAACAATCCTAACCCCCTAACAACCTACAACACTAACCCCCTAACCACAAACAACACTAACCCCGTAAGAACAAACAACACTAACCCCCTGACAACAGTCCTAACCACCTAACAACAAACAACACTAACCCCCTAAAAAGAAACAACAATAAACCCCTAAAAACAAACAACACTCATCCCCTAAGAACAAACAACACTAACCCTCTAACAACAAACAACACTAACCCCTAAGAACAAAAACACTAACCCCCTAACAACAAACAACTCTAACCCCCTAACAACAAACAACCCTAACCCCCTAACAAGAAAGAACACTAACCCCCTAACAACAAACAACCCTAACCCCCTAACAAGAAACAACCCTAACCCCCTAACAACAAACAATCCTAACCCCCTAACAACAAACAACACTAACCCCCTAAAAACAAACAACCCTAAAACCCTAAAATCAAACAACACTGAACCCCTTAAAACAAACAACACTAAGCCCCTAACAACAAACAGCACTAACACTATAACAACAAAAAACACTGACACGCTAACAACAACCCACACTAACCCCTAACAACAAACAACGCTAACCCCCTAACAACAAACACTAACCCCCAAACAACAAACAACCCTAACCCCTGAAAACCAAAAACACTAACCCACTAACAACAAACAACCTTAAACCACTAACAACAAACAACCCTAACACCCTAACAACAAACAACACTAACCCCCTAACAACAAACAACCCTAAACCCCTAACATCAAACAACACTTACCCCCTAACAACACAAAACACTAACACCCTAACAACAAACAACACTAACACCCTAACAACAAAAACCGCTAAACCCCAACAAGAACCAACCCTAACCCCCTAACAACAAACAACCCTAACCAAACAACAAAAAACCCTAACTGACTAACAACAAACAACACTAACCCCCTAACAAGAAACAACAGTAACCCCCTAACAAGAAACAACACTAACCCCCTAACAACAAACAACACTAACCCTCTAACAACAAACAACACTAACACCCTAAGAACAACCAACCCTAACCCCCTAAGAACAAACAACACTAAGCAATAAGAACAAACAACACTAACCCCCAACAACGAACAATACCAACCTCTAACAACACAAAACCTAACCCCTTATCAACAAACAACCCTAACCCACTAACAAAAAACAACCCTAACACCCTAACAACAAACAACCCTAAACCCCTAACAACAAACAACCCTAACCCCCAAACAACAAACAACCCTAACCCCCTACCAACAAACAACCCTAAACCCCTAACATCAAAGAACACTAACACCCTAAGAACAAACAACCCCAACCCCCTAACAACAAACACTAACCCTCAAACAACAAACAACCCTAACCCCTAAAAACCAAAAACACTAACCCACTAACAACAACCCTAACCCACTAACAACAAACAACCCTAACAACCTAACAACAAACAACACTAACCCCCTAACAACAAACAACCCTAAACCCCTAACATCAAACAACAGTAACCCCCTAACAACACAAAACACTAACACCCTAACAGCAAACAACACTAACCCCCTAAAAAGAAACAGCAATAAACCCCTAAAAACAAACAACACTCATCCCCTAAGAACAAACAACACTAACCCTCTAACAACAAACAACACTAAACCCTAAGAACAAAAACACTAACCCCCTAACAACAAACAACACTAACCCCCTAACAACAAACAACCCTAAACCCCTAACATCAAAGAACACTGACACCCTAACAACAAACAACACTAACCCCCTAACCACAAACAACACTAACACCCTAACAACAAACAACACTAAGCCCCTAACAACATACAACACTAACCCCCTAACAACAAACAACCCTAACCCCTAAAAACAAACAACCCTAATCGCCTAACAACAAACAACCCTAACCAAACAACAAACAACCCTAACCGACTAACAACAAACAACACTAAGCCCCCAACAAGAAACAACAGTAACCCCCTAAGAAGAAACAACACTAACCCCCTAACAACAAACAAACCTAACCCGCTAACAACAAACAACACTAACACCCTAACAACAAACAACACTAACCCCCTAACAACAAACAACACTAACCCCCTAGCAACAAACAACACTAACACCCTAACAACAACCAAACCTGACCCCCTAAGAACAAACACTAACCCCCTAAGAACAAACAACACTAACCCCCAACAACAAACAATACTAACCCCCTAACAACACAAAACCTAACCCCTTATCAACAAACAACCCTAACCCACTAAGAAAAAACAGCGCTAACACCCTAACAACAAACAACCCTAACACCCTAACAACAAACAACACTAACCCTCTAACAACAAACAACGCTAAACCTCTAACATCAAAGAACACTAACACCCTAACAACAAACCACCCTAACCCCCTAACAACAAACACTAACCCCCAAACAACAAACAACCCTAACCCCTAAAAACCAAAAACACTAACCCGCTAACAACAAACAACCCTAACCCACTAACAACAAACAACCCTATCATCCTAACAACAAACAACACTAAAACCCTAACAACAAACAACCCTAAACCCCTAACATCAACCAACACTAACCCCCTAACAACACAAAACACTAACAACCTAACAACAAACAATACTAACAATCTAACAACAAAAACCACTAAACCCCAACAAGAAACAACACTAAACCCCTAACAACAAACAACACTAACCCCCTAACAACAAACAACCCTAACCCCTAAAAACAAACAACCCTAACCCCCTAACAACAAACAACCCTAACCAAACAACAAACAACCCTAACCGACTAACAACAAACAACACTAACCCCCTAACAAGAAACAACACTAAACCCCTAAGAAGAAACAACTCTAACCAACTAACAACAAACACTAACCCCCTAACAACAAAACCACTAAACCCCAACAAGAAACAACCCTGAACCCCTAACAACAAACACTAACGCCCTAACAACAAACAACACTAAACGCCTAACAGGAAACTACCCTAACCCCGTAACAACAAACAAAACTAACCCCGTAACAACAAACAACCATAACCCCCAAACAATAAACAACCCTAAGCCCCTAACAACAAACAATCCTAACCCCCGAACAACCAACAACACTAACCCCCTAACCACAATAAACACTAACCCCCTAACAACAAAAACCACTAAACCCCAACAAGAAACAACGCTAAACCCCTAACAACAAACAACACTAACCCCCTAAGAACAAACAACCCTAACCAAACAACAAACAAACTTAACCCCTAAAAACAAACAACCCTAACCCCCTAACAACAAACAACCCTAACCAAACAACAAACAACCCTAACCGACTAACAACAAACAACACTAACCCCCTAACAACAAACAACACTAACCCCCTAACAACAAACAACACTAACACCCTAACAACAAACAACCGTAACCCCCTAACAACAAACACCACTAACACCCTAACAACAAACAACCCTAACCCCCTAACAAAAAACAACACTAACCCCCTAACAACAAACAACCCTAAACCCCTAACATCAAAGAACACTAACACCCTAACAACAAACAACCCTAACCCCCTAACAACAAACACTAACCCCCTAACAACAGACAACACTAAACCCCTAACAAGAAACTACCCTAACCCCGTAACAACAAACAACACTAACCCCGTAACAACAAACAACCCTAACCCCCAAACAACAAACAACCCTAACCCCCTAACAACAAACAATCCTAACCCCCGAACAACCAACAACACTAACCCCCTAACCAGAATAAACACTAACACCCTAACAACAAAAACCACTAAACCCCAACAAGAAACAACCCTAAACCCCTAAGAACAAACAACACTAACCCCCTAACAACAAACAACCCTAATCAAACAACAAAAAACCCTAACCCACTAACAACAAACAACACTAACACCCTAACAACAAACAACCCTAACCCCCTAACAACAAACAACACTAACACCCTAACAACAAACAACCCTAACCCCCTAACAACAAACAACACTAACCCCCAAACAACAAACAACCCTAAACCCCTAACATCAAAGAACACTAACACCCTAACAACAAACAACCCTAACCCCCTAACAATGAACACTAACCCCCAAACAACAAACAACACTAACCCCTAAAATCCAAAAACACTAACCCACTAACAACAAGCAACCCTAACCCACTAACAACAAACAACCCTAACACCCTAACAACAAACAACACTAACCCCCTAACAACAAACTTCCCTTAACCCCTAACATCGAACAACACTAACCCTCTAACAACACAAAACACTAACACCCTAACAACAAACAACACTAACACCCTAACAACAAAAACCACTAAACCCCAACAAGAAACAACCCGAAACCCCTAACAACAAACACTAACCCCCTAACAACAAACAACACTAAACCCCTAACAAGAAACTACCCTAACCCCGTAACAACAAACAACATTAACCCCGTAACAACAAACAACCCTAACATCCAAATAACAAACAACCCTAACCCCCTAACAACAAACAATCCTAACCCCCAACAACCAACAACACTAACCCCCTAACCACAATAAACACTAACAGCCTAACAACAAAAACCACTAAACCCCAACAAGAAACAACCCTAAACCCCTAAGAACAAACAACACTAACCCACTAAAAACAAACAACCCTAACCCACTAACAACAAACAACCCTAACCAAACAACAGAAAACCCTAACCCACTAACAACAAACAACACTAACACCCTAACAACAAACAACCCTAACCCCCTAACAACAAACAACACTAACACCCTAACAATAAACAACCCTAACCTCCTAACAAGAAACAACACTAACCCCCTAACAACAAACAACCCTAAACCCCTAACATCAAAGAACACTAACACCCTAACAACAAACAACCCTAACCCCCTGACAACAAACACTAACACCCAAACAACAAACAACACTAACCCCTAAAAACCAAAAACACTAACCCACTAACAACAATCAACCCTAACCCACTAACAACAAACAACCCTAACACCCTAAGAACAAACAACAGTAACCCACTAACAACAAACAACCCTAAACCCCTAACATCAAACAACACTAACCCCCTAACAACACAAAATACTAACACCCTAACAACAAACAACACTAACACCCTAATAACAAAAACCACTAAACCCCAACAAGAAACAACCCGAAACCCCTAACAACAAACACTAACCCCCTAACAACAAACAACACTAAACCCCTAACAAGAAACTACCCTATCCCCGTAACAACAAACAACACTAACCCCGTAACAACAAACAACACTAACACCCAAATAACAAACAACCCTAACCCCCTAACAACAAACAATCCTAACCCCCGAACAACCAACAACACTAACACCCTAACCACAATAAACACTAACACCCTAAAAACAAAAACCACTAAACCCCAACAAGAAACAACCCTAAACCCCTAACAACAAACAACACTAACCCCCTAACAACAAACAACCCTAAACAAACAACAAACAAACCTAACCCACTAACAACAAACAACACTAACACCCTAACAACAAACAACCCTAACCCCCTAACAACAAACAACCCTAAACCCCTAACATCAAAGAACACTAACACCCTATCAACAATCAACCCCCAACCCCTAACAACAAACACTAACCCCCAAACAACAAACAACCCTAACCCCTGAAAACCAAAAACACTAACCCACTAACAACAAACAACCCTAACACCCTAACAACAAACAACCCTAACCCCCTAAATACAAACAAGACTAACCCCTAACAACAAACAAAACTAAACCCGTAACATCAAACAACACTAACCCCCTAACAACACAAAACACTAACACCCTAACAACAAACACTAACCCCCTAACAACAAACAACACTAACCCCCTAACAAGAAACTCCTCTAACCCCGTAACAACAAACAACCCTAACCCCTAAAAACAAACAACCCTTACCCCCTAACAACAAACAAACCTAACCCAAAAACAAACAACCTTAACCGACTAACAACAAACAACACTAACCCCCAACAACACAAAACACTAACACCCTAACAACAAACAACACTAACCCCCTAACAACAAACAACACTAACCCCCTAAAAACAAACAACCCTAAACCCCTAACATCAAACAACACTAACCCCCTAACAACACAAAACACTAACACCCTAACAACAAACAACACTAACACCCTAACAACAAAAACCACTAAACCCCAACAAGAAACAACCCTAAACCCCTAACAACAAACACTAACCCCCTAACAACAAACAACACTAAACCCCTAACAAGAAACTAACCTAACCCCGCAACAACAAAATACACTAACCTCCTAACAACAAACAACCTTAACCCCCTAACAACAAACACCCCTAAACCCCTAACAACAAACAATCCTAACCCCCTAAAAACCTACAACACTAACCCCCTAACCACAAACAACACTAACCCCGTAAGAACAAACAACACTAACCCCCTGACAACAGTCCTAACCACCTAACAACAAACAACACTAACCCCCTAAAAAGAAACAATAAACCCCTAAAAACAAACAACACTCATCCCCTAAGAACAAACAACACTAACCCTCTAACAACAAACAACACTAACCCCTAAGAACAAAAACACTAACCCCCTAACAACAAACAACACTAACGCCCTAAAAACAAACAACCGTAAAACCCTAAAAACAAACAACACTAACACCCTAACAACAAACAACCCTAACCCCCTAACAAGAAAGAACACTAACCCCCTAACAACAAACAACCCTAACCCCCTAACAAGAAACAACCCTAACAACCTAACAACAAACAACCCTAACCCCCTAACAAGAAAGAACACTAACCCCCTAACAACAAACAACCCTAACCCCCTAACAAGAAACAACCCTAACTCCCTAACAACAAACAATCCTAACCCCCGAACAATGAACAACACTAACCCCCTAACCACAATAAACACTAACACCCGAACAACAAAAACCACTAAACCCCAACAAGAAACAACCCTAACCCCCTAACAACAAACACTAACCCCCAAACAACAAACAACCCTAACCCATGAAAACCAAAAACACTAACCCACTAACAACAAACAACCCTAACCCACTGACAACAAACAACCCTAACACCCTAGCAACAAACACTAACCCCCTAACAACAAACAACCCTAAACCCCTAACATCAAACTCACTAACCCCCTAACAACACAAAACACTAACACCCTAACAACAAACAACACTAACCCCCAAACAACAAACAACCCTAACCCCTAAAAAAGGAAAAACACTACTCCACTAAAAACAAACAACCCTAACCCCCTAACAACAAACAACCCTAAACCCCTAACATCAAACAACACTAACACCCTAACAACAAAAACCTCTAAACCCCAATAAGAAACAACCCTAAACCCCTAACAACAAACACTAACCCCCTAACAACAAACAACACTAAACCCCTAACAAGAAACTAACCTAACCCCGTAACAACAAACAACACTAACCTCCTCACAACAAACAACCTTAACCCCCTAACAACAAACACCCCTAAACCCCTAACAACAAAAAATCCTAACCCCCTAACAACCTACAACACTAACCCCCTAACCACAAACAACACTAACCCCGTAAGAACAAACAACACTAACCCCCTAACAACAGTCCTAACCATCTAAAAACAAACAACACTAACCCCCTAAAAAGAAACAACAATAAACCCCTAAAAACAAACAACACTCATCCCCTAAGAACAAACAACACTAACCCTCTAACAACAAACAACACTAACCCCTAAGAACAAAAACTCTAACCCCCTAACAACAAACAACACTAACCCCCTAAAAACAAACAACCCTAAAACCCTAAAATCAAACAACACTGAACCCCTTAAAACAAACAACACTAAGCCCCTAACAACAAACAGCACTAACACTATAACAACAAAAAACACTGACACGCTAACAGCAACCCACACTAACCCCCTAACAACAATCAACGCTAACCCCCTAACAACAAACACTAACCCCCAAACAACAAACAACCCTAACCCCTGAAAACCAAAAACACTAACCCACTAACAACAAACAACCCTAAACCACTAACAACAAACAACCCTAACACCCTAACAACAAACAACACTAACCCGCTAACAACAAACAACCCTAAACCCCTAACATCAAACAACACTTACCCCCTAACAACACAAAACACTAACACCCTAACAACAAACAACACTAACACCCTAACAACAAAAACCGCTAAACCCCAACAAGAACCAACCCTAACCCCCTAACAACAAACAACCCTAACCAAACAACAAAAAACCCTAACTGACTAACAACAAACAACACTAACCCCCTAACAAGAAACAACAGTAACCCCCTAACAAGAAACAACACTAACCCCCTAACAACAAACAACACTAACCCTCTAACAACAAACAACACTAACACCCTAAGAACAAACAACCCTAACCCCCTAAGAACAAACAACACTAAGCAATAAGAACAAACAACACTAACCCCCAACAACGAACAATACCAACCTCTAACAACACAAAACCTAACCCCTTATCAACAAACAACCCTAACCCACTAACAAAAAACAACCCTAACACCCTAACAACAAACAACCCTAAACCCCTAACAACAAACAACCCTAACCCCCAGACAACAAACAACCCTAACCCCCTACCAACAAACAACCCTAAACCCCTAACATCAAAGAACACTAACACCCTAACAACAAACAACCCCAACCCCCTAACAACAAACACTAACCCTCAAACAACAAACAACCCTAGCCCCTAAAAACCAAAAACACTAACCCACTAACAACAACCCTAAACCACTAACAACAAACAACCCTAACAACCTAACAACAAACAACACTAACCCCCTAACAACAAACAACCCTAAACCCCTAACATCAAACAACAGTAACCCCCTAACAACACAAAACACTAACACCCTAACAGCAAACAACACTAACCCCCTAAAAAGAAACAGCAATAAACCCCTAAAAACAAACAACACTCATCCCCTAAGAACAAACAACACTAACCCTCTAACAACAAACAACACTAAACCCTAAGAACAAAAACACTAACCCCCTAACAACAAAGAACACTAACCCCCTAACAACAAACAACCCTAAACCCCTAACATCAAAGAACACTAACACCCTAACAACAAACAACACTAACCCCCTAACCACAAACAACACTAACACCCTAACAACAAACAACACTAAGCCCCTAACAACATACAAAACTAACCCCCTAACAACAAACAACCCTAACCCCTAAAAACAAACAACCCTAATCCCCTAACAACAAACAACCCTAACCAAACAACAAACAACCCTAACCGACTAACAACAAACAACACTAAGCCCCCAACAAGAAACAACAGTAACCCCCTAAGAAGAAACAACACTAACCCCCTAACAACAAACAAACCTAACCCGCTAACAACAAACAACTCTAACACCCTAACAACAAACAACACTAACCCCCTAACAACAAACAACACTAACCCCCTAACAACAAACAACACTAACACCCTAACAACAACCAAACCTGACCCCCTAAGAACAAACACTAACCCCCTAAGAACAAACAACACTAACCCCCAACAACAAACAATACTAACCCCCTAACAACACAAAACCTAACCCCTTATCAACAAACAACCCTAACCCACTAAGAAAAAACAGCGCTAACACCCTAACAACAAACAACCCTAACACCCTAACAACAAACAACACTAACCCTCTAACAACAAACAACGCTAAACCCCTAACATCAAAGAACACTAACACCCTAACAACAAACAACCCTAAACCCCTAACAACAAAAAATCCTAACCCCCTAACAACCTACAACACTAACCCCCTAACCACAAACAACACTAACCCCGTAAGAACAAACAACACTAACCCCCTAACAACAGTCCTAACCATCTAAAAACAAACAACACTAACCCCCTAAAAAGAAACAACAATAAACCCCTAAAAACAAACAACACTCATCCCCTAAGAACAAACAACACTAACCCTCTAACAACAAACAACACTAACCCCTAAGAACAAAAACTCTAACCCCCTAACAACAAACAACACTAACCCCCTAAAAACAAACAACCCTAAAACCCTAAAATCAAACAACACTGAACCCCTTAAAACAAACAACACTAAGCCCCTAACAACAAACAGCACTAACACTATAACAACAAAAAACACTGACACGCTAACAACAACCCACACTAACCCCCTAACAACAAACAACGCTAACCCCCTAACAACAAACACTAACCCCCAAACAACAAACAACCCTAACCCCTGAAAACCAAAAACACTAACCCACTAACAACAAACAACCCTAAACCACTAACAACAAACAACCCTAACACCCTAACAACAAACAACACTAACCCCCTAACAACAAACAACCCTAAACCCCTAACATCAAACAACACTTACCCCCTAACAACACAAAACACTAACACCCTAACAACAAACAACACTAACACCCTAACAACAAAAACCGCTAAACCCCAACAAGAACCAACCCTAACCCCCTAACAACAAACAACCCTAACCAAACAACAAAAAACCCTAACTGACTAACAACAAACAACACTAACCCCCTAACAAGAAACAACAGTAACCCCCTAACAAGAAACAACACTAACCCCCTAACAACAAACAACACTAACCCTCTAACAACAAACAACACTAACACCCTAAGAACAACCAACCCTAACCCCCTAAGAACAAACAACACTAAGCAATAAGAACAAACAACACTAACCCCCAACAACGAACAATACCAACCTCTAACAACACAAAACCTAACCCCTTATCAACAAACAACCCTAACCCACTAACAAAAAACAACCCTAACACCCTAACAACAAACAACCCTAAACCCCTAACAACAAACAACCCTAACCCCCAAACAACAAACAACCCTAACCCCCTACCAACAAACAACCCTAAACCCCTAACATCAAAGAACACTAACACCCTAACAACAAACAACCCCAAACCCCTAACAACAAACACTAACCCTCAAACAACAAACAACCCTAGCCCCTAAAAACCAAAAACACTAACCCACTAACAACAACCCTAACCCACTAACAACAAACAACCCTAACAACCTAACAACAAACAACACTAACCCCCTAACAACAAACAACCCTAAACCCCTAACATCAAACAACAGTAACCCCCTAACAACACAAAACACTAACACCCTAACAGCAAACAACACTAACCCCCTAAAAAGAAACAGCAATAAACCCCTAAAAACAAACAACACTCATCCCCTAAGAACAAACAACACTAACCCTCTAACAACAAACAACACTAAACCCTAAGAACAAAAACACTAACCCCCTAACAACAAAGAACACTAACCCCCTAACAACAAACAACCCTAAACCCCTAACATCAAAGAACACTAACACCCTAACAACAAACAACACTAACCCCCTAACCACAAACAACACTAACACCCTAACAACAAACAACACTAAGCCCCTAACAACATACAACACTAACCCCCTAACAACAAACAACCCTAACCCCTAAAAACAAACAACCCTAATCCCCTAACAACAAACAACCCTAACCAAACAACAAACAACCCTAACCGACTAACAACAAACAACACTAAGCCCCCAACAAGAAACAACAGTAACCCCCTAAGAAGAAACAACACTAACCCCCTAACAACAAACAAACCTAACCCGCTAACAACAAACAACACTAACACCCTAACAACAAACAACACTAACCCCCTAACAACAAACAACACTAACCCCCTAACAACAATCAACACTAACACCCTAACAACAACCAAACCTGACCCCCTAAGAACAAACACTAACCCCCTAAGAACAAACAACACTAACCCCCAAAAACAAACAATACTAACCCCCTAACAACACAAAACCTAACCCCTTATCAACAAACAACCCTAACCCACTAAGAAAAAACAGCGCTAACACCCTAACAACAAACAACCCTAACACCCTAACAACAAACAACACTAACCCTCTAACAACAAACAACGCTAAACCCCTAACATCAAAGAACACTAACACCCTAACAACAAACAACCCTAACCCCCTAACAACAAACACTAACCCCCAAACAACAAACAACCCTAACCCCTAAAAACCAAAAACACTAACCCGCTAACAACAAACAACCCTAACCCACTAACAACAAACAACCCTATCATCCTAACAACAAACAACACTAAAACCCTAACAACAAACAACCCTAAACCCCTAACATCAACCAACACTAACCCCCTAACAACACAAAACACTAACAACCTAACAACAAACAATACTAACAATCTAACAACAAAAACCACTAAACCCCAACAAGAAACAACCCTAAACCCCTAACAACAAACAACACTAACCCCCTAACAACAAACAACCCTAACCCCTAAAAACAAACAACCCTAACCCCCTAACAACAAACAACCCTAACCAAACAACAAACAACCCTAACCGACTAACAACAAACAACACTAACCCCCTAACAAGAAACAACACTAAACCCCTAAGAAGAAACAACTCTAACCCCCTAACAACAAACACTAACCCCCTAACAACAAAAACCACTAAACCCCAACAAGAAACAACCCTAAACCCCTAACAACAAACACTAACGCCCTAACAACAAACAACACTAAACGCCTAACAGGAAACTACCCTAACCCCGTAACAACAAACAAAACTAACCCCGTAACAACAAACAACCATAACCCCCAAACAACAAACAACCCTAACCCCCTAACAACAAACAATCCTAACCCCCGAACAACCAACAACACTAACCCCCTAACCACAATAAACACTAACCCCCTAACAACAAAAACCACTAAACCCCAACAAGAAACAACCCTAAAGCCCTAACAACAAACAACACTAACCCCCTAAGAACAAACAACCCTAACCAAACAACAAACAATCTTAACCCCTAAAAACAAACAACCCTAACCCCCTAACAACAAACAACCCTAACCAAACAACAAACAACCCTAACCGACTAACAACAAACAACACTAACCCCCTAACAAGAAGCTACCTTAACCCCGTAACAACAAACAACCCTAACCCCTAAAAACAAACAACCCTAACCAAACAACAAACGACCCTAACAGACTAACAACAAACAAAACTAACCCCCTAACAAGAAAAAACAATAACCCCCTAAGAAGAAAAAACACTAACCCCCTAACAACAAACAACACTAACCCCCTAACAACAAACAACACTAACCCCCTAACAACAAACAACACTAACACCCTAACAACAAACAACCCTAACCCCCAAACAACAAACAACACTAACCCCCTAACAACAAACAACACTAACACCCTAACCACAAAAACCACTAAACCCCAACAAGAAACAACCCTAAACCCCTAACAACAAACAACACTAACCCCCTAACAACAAACAACACTAACACCCTAACAACGACCAACCCTAACCCCTAAGAACAAACAACACTAACCCCCAACAACGAACAATACTAATCCCCTAACAACACAAAACCTAACCCCTTATCAACAAACAACCCTAACCCACTAACAAAAAACAACCCTAACACCCTAACAACAAACAACCTTAAACCCCTAACAACAAACAACACTAACCCTCTAACAACAAACAACCCTAAACCCCTAACATCAAAGAACACTAATACCCTAACAACAAACAACCCTAACCCCCTAACAACACACACTAACCTCCAAACAACAAACAACCCTAACCCCTAAAAACCAAAAACACTAACCCACTAACAACAAACAACCCTAATCCACTAACAACGAACAACCCTAAACCCCTAACATCAAACAACACTAACCCCCTAACAACACAAAAAACAAACACCCTAACAACAAACAACACTAACACCCTAACAACAAAAACCACTTAACCCCAACAAGAAACAACCCTAAACCCCTAACAACAAACACTAACCCCCTAACAACAAACAACACTAAACCCCTAACAAGAAACTAACCTAACCCCGTAACAACAAACAACAGTAACCCTGTAACAACAAAGAACCCTAACCCCCAAACAACAAACAACCCTAACCCCCTAACAACAAACAATCCTAACCCCCGAACAACCAACAACACTAACCCCCTAACCACAATAATCACTAACACCCTAACAACAAAAACCACTAAACGCCAACAAGAAACAACCCTAAACCCCTAACAACAAACAACACTAACCCCCTAACAACAAACAACCCTAACCAAACAACAAACAACCCTAACCCACTATCAACAAACAACGCTAACCCCCTAACAAGAAACTACTTTAACCCCGTAACAACAAACAACCCTAACCCCTAAAAACAAACAACCCTAACCAAACAACAAACAACCCTAACCGACTAACAACAAACAACACTAACCCCCTAACAAGAAAAAACACTAACCCCCTAAGAAGAAACAACACTAACCCACTAACAACAAACAACACTAACCCCCTAACAACAAACAACACTAACACCCTAACAACAAAAACCACTAAACCCCAACAAGAAACAACCCTAAACCCCTAACAACAAACACTAACCCCCTAACAACAAACAACACTAAACCCCTAACAAGAATCTACCCTAACCCCGTAACAACAAACAACACTAACCCCGTAACAACAAACAAACCTAACCCCCAAACAACAAAAAACCCTAACCCCCTAACAACAAACAACCCTAAACCCCTAACATCAAAGAACACTAACACCCTAACAACAAACAACCCTAACCCCCTAACAACAAACACTAACCCACAAACAACAAACAAACCTAACCCCTAAAAACCAGAAACACTAACCCGCTAACAACAAACAACCCTAAACCACTAACAACAAACAACCGTAACAACCTAACAACAAACAACACTAACCCCCTAACAACAAACAACACTAACCCCCTAACAACAAACAACCCTAAACCCCTAACATCAAAGAACATTAACAACCTAACAACAAACAAACCTAACCCATTAACAACAAACACTAACACCCAAACACCAAAAAACCCTAACCCCTAAAAACCAAAAAAACTAACCCACTAACAACAAACAACCCTAACCCACTAACAAAAAACAACCCTAACACCCTAACAAAAAACAACACTAACCCCCTAACAACAAACAACCGTTACCCCCTAACAACAAACAACACTAACCCCCTAACAACATACAATCCTAACCAAACAACAAAAAAAACTAAACCACTAACAACAAACAACACTAACACCCTAACAACAAACAACCCTAACCCCCTAACAACAAACAACACTAACACCCTAACAACAAACAACCCTAACCCCCTAACAACAAACAACACTAACCCCCTAACAACAAACAACCCTAAACACCTAACATCAAAGAACACTAACACCCTAACAACGAACAACCCTAACCCCCTAACAACAAACACTAACCCCCAAACAACAAACAACCCTAACCCGTAAAAACCAAAAACACTAACCCACTAACAACAAACAACCCTAACCCACTAACAACAAACAACCCGAACACCCTAACAACAAACACTAACCCCCTAACAACAAACAACCCTAAACCCCTAACATCAAAGAACACTAACACCCTAACAACAAACATCCCTAACCCCCTAACAACAAACACTAACCCCCAAACAACAAACAACCCTAACCCCTAAAAACCAAAAAAACTAACCCACTAACAACAAACAAC
The DNA here is from genome assembly GCF_024166365.1 of Elephas maximus indicus. Classification (NCBI taxonomy): domain Eukaryota; kingdom Metazoa; phylum Chordata; class Mammalia; order Proboscidea; family Elephantidae; genus Elephas; species Elephas maximus. The sequence goes on along the minus strand of NW_026060234.1, from coordinate 1,539,002 downwards.
CCTAACCCACTAACAACAAACAACCCTAACACCCTAACCACAAACAACAGTAACCACCTAACAACACACAACCCTTACCCCAACATCAAACAACACTAACCCCCTAACTACACAAAACACTAACACCCTAACAACAAACAACACTAACACTCTAACAACAGAAACCACTAAACCCCAACAAGAAACAACCCTAAACCCCTAACAAAAAACACTAACCCCCTAACAAAAAACAACACTGAACTCCTAACAAGAAAATACCCTAACCCCGTAACAAGAAACAACACTAAACCGTAACAAAAAACAAACCTAACCCCCAAACAACAAACAACCCTAAACCCCAAACAACAAACGACCCTAACCCCTTAACAACAAACAATCCTAACCCCCCGAACAACCAACAACACTAACCCCCTAACCACAATAAACACTAACACCCTAACAACAGAAACCACTAAACCCCATCAAGAAACAACCCTAAACCCCTAAGAACAAACAACACTAACCCCCTAACAAAAAACAACCCTAACCCCCTAACAACAAACAACACTAACACCCTAACAACAAACAACCCTAACCCCCTAACAACAAACAACACTAACCCCCTAACAACAAACAACCCTAAACCCCTAACATCAAAGAACACTAACACCCTAACAACAAGCAACCCTAACCCCCTAACAACAAAACTAACCCCCAAACAACAAACAACCCTAAACCCTAAAAACCAAAAACACTAAAGCACTAACAACAAACAACCCTAACCCAGTAACAACAAACAACCCTAACACCCTAACAACAAACAACACTAACCCCTTAACAACAAACAACCCTAAACCCCTAACATCAAACAACACTAACCCCCTAACATCACAAAACACTAAGACCCTAACAACAAACAACACTAACACCCTAACAACAAAAACCACTAAACCCCAACAAGAAACAACCCTAAACCCCTAAGAACAAACACCACTAACCCCCTAACAACAAACAACCCTAACCAACCAACAAAAAACCCTAACCCACTAACAACAAACAACACTAACACCCTAACAACAAACAACACTAACCCCCTAACAACAAACAACACTAACACCCTAACAACAAACAACCCTAACCCCCTAACAACAAACAACACTAACCCCCTAACAACAAACAACCCTAAACCCCTAACATCAAAGAACACTAACACCCTAACATCAAACAACCGTAACCCCCTAACAACAAACCCTAACCCCCAAACAACAAACAACCCTAACCCCTAAAAACCAAAAAAACTAACCCACTAACAACAAACAAACCTAACCCACTAACAACAAACAACCCTAACACCCTAACAACAAACAACACTAACCCCCTAACAACAAACAACACTTACCCCCTAACATCAAACAACACTAACCCCCAACAACACAAAACACTAACACCCTAACAACAAACGACACTAACACTCTAACAACCGAAACCACTAAACCCCAACAAGAAACAACCCTAAACCCCTAACAAAAAACACTAAACCCCTAACAACAAACAACACTGAACCCCTAACAAGAAAATACCCTAACCCCGTAACAACAAACAACACTAAACCGTAACAACAAACAACACTAACCCCCAAACAACAAACAATCCTAAACCCCAAACAACAAACAACCCTAACCCCTTAAGAACAAACAATCCTAACCCCCCGAACAACCACCAACACTAACCCCTTAACCACAATAAACACTAACACCCTAACAACAAAAACCACTAAACCCCAACAAGAAACAACCCTAAACCCCTAACAACAAAAAACACTAACCCCCTAACAAAAAACAACCCTAACCAAACAACAAAAAACCCTAACCCACCAACAACAAACAACACTAACACCCTAACAACAAACAACCCTAACTCCCTAACAACAAACAACACTAACACCCTAACAACAAACAACCCTAACCCTCTAACAACAAACAACACTAAACCCCTAACAAGAAATTACACTAACCCCGTAACAACAAACAACACTAACCCCGTAACAACAAACTACCCTAACCCCCAAACATCAAACAACCCTAACTCCCTAACAACAAACAATCGTAACCCCCGAACAACCAACAACACTAACCCCCTAACCACAATAAACACTAACACCCTAACAACAAAAACCACTAAACCCCAACAAGAAACAACGCTAAACCCGTAAGAACAAACAACACTAACCCCCTAACAACAAACAACCCTAACTAAACAACAAAAAACCCTAACCCACTAACGCGAAACAACACTAACCCCCTAACAAGAAACTACACTAACCCCCTAACAACAAACAACACTAACCCCCTAACAACAAACAATCCTAACCAAACAACAAAAAACCCTAACCCACTAACAGCAAACAACCCTAACCCCCTAACAACAAACAACACTAACCCCCTAACAACAAACAACCCTAAACCCCTAACATCAAACAACACTAACCCCCTAACAACACAAAACACTAACACCCTAACAAGAAACAACACTAACACCCTAACAACAAAAACCCCTAAACCCCAACAAGAAACAACCCTAAACCCCTAACAACAAACACTAACCCGCTAACAAAAAACAACACTAAACCCCGAACAAGAAACTACCCTAACCCCGTAACAACAAACAACACTAACCCCGTAACAAGAAACAACCCTAACCCCCTAACAACAAACAACACTAACCCCCTAACAACAAACAACACTTAACCCCTAACAACACACACTAACCCCCAAACAACAAACAACCCTAACACCTGAAAACCAAAAACACTAACCCACTAAAAACAAACAACCCTAAACCTCTAACAACAAACAACCCTAACACCCTAACAACAAAAAACACTAACCCCCTAACAACATACAACCTTAAACCCCTAACATCAAACAACACTAACCCCCTAAAAACACAAAACACTAACACCCTAACAACAAACAACACTAACACCCTAACAACAAAAACCACTAAACCAAAACAAGAAACAAACCTAAACCCCTAACAACAAACAACACTAACCCCCTAACAACATACACTCCTAACCAAACAACAAAAAAAACTAAACCACTAACAACAAACAACACTAACACCCTAACAACAAACAACCCTAACCCCCTAACAACAAACAACACTAACACCCTAACAACAAACAACCCTAACCCCCTAACAACAAACAACACTAACCCCCTAACAACAAACAACCCTAAACACCTAACATCAAAGAACACTAACACCCTAACAACGAACAACCCTAACCCCCTAACAACAAACACTAACCCCCAAACAACAAACAACCCTAACCCCTAAAAACCAAAAACACTAAGCCACTAACAACAAACAACCTTAACCCACTAACAACAAACAACCCTAACACCCTAACAACAAACAACGCTAACCCCCAACAACAAACACTAACCCCCAAACAACAAACAACCCTAACCCCTAAAAACCAAAAAAACTAACCCACTAACAACAAACAACCCTAACCCACTAACAACAAACAACCCTAACACCCTAACCACAAACAACAGTAACCCCCTAACAACACACAACCCTTACCCCAACATCAAACAACACTAACCCCCTAACTACACAAAACACTAACACCCTAACAACAAACAACACTAACACTCTAACAACAGAAACCACTAAACCCCAACAAGAAACAACCCTAAACCCCTAACAAAAAACACTAACCCCCTAACAAAAAACAACACTGAACTCCTAACAAGAAAATACCCTAACCCCGTAACAACAAACAACACTAAACCGTAACAAAAAACAAACCTAACCCCCAAACAACAAACAACCCTAAACCCCAAACAACAAACGACCCTAACCCCTTAACAACAAACAATCCTAACCCCCCGAACAACCAACAACACTAACCCCCTAACCACAATAAACACTAACACCCTAACAACAGAAACCACTAAACCCCATCAAGAAACAACCCTAAACCCCTAACAACAAACAACACTAACCCCCTAACAAAAAACAACCCTAACCCCCTAACAACAAACAACACTAACACCCTAACAACAAACAACCCTAACCCCCTAACAACAAACAACACTAACCCCCTAACAACAAACAACCCTAAACCCCTAACATCAAAGAACACTAACACCCTAACAACAAGCAACCCTAACCCCCTAACAACAAAACTAACCCCCAAACAACAAACAACCCTAAACCCTAAAAACCAAAAACACTAAAGCACTAACAACAAACAACCCTAACCCACTAATAACAAACAACCCTAACACCCTAACAACAAACAACACTAACCCCTTAACAACAAACAACCCTAAACCCCTAACATCAAACAACACTAACCCCCTAACATCACAAAACACTAAGACCCTAACAACAAACAACACTAACACCCTAACAACAAAAACCACTAAACCCCAACAAGAAACAACCCTAAACCCCTAAGAACAAACACCACTAACCCCCTAACAACAAACAACCCTAACCAACCAACAAAAAACCCTACCCCACTAACAACAAACAACACTAACACCCTAACAACAAACAACAGTAACCCCCTAACAACAAACAACACTAACACCCTAACAACAAACAACCCTAACCCCCTAACAACAAACAACACTAACCCCCTAACAACAAACAACCCTAAACCCCTAACATCAAAGAACACTAACACCCTAACATCAAACAACCGTAACCCCCTAACAACAAACCCTAACCCCCAAACAACAAACAACCCTAACCCCTAAAAACCATAAAAACTAACCCACTAACAACAAACAAACCTAACCCACTAACAACAAACAACCCTAACACCCTAACAACAAACAACACTAACCCCCTAACAACAAACAACACTTACCCCCTAACATCAAACAACACTAACCCCCTAACAACACAAAACACTAACACCCTAACAACAAACAACACTAACACTCTAACAACAGAAACCACTAAACCCCAACAAGAAACAACCCTAAACCCCTAACAAAAAACACTAAACCCCTAACAACAAACAACACTGAACCCCTAACAAGAAAATACCCTAACCCCGTAACAACAAACAACACTAAACCGTAACAACAAACAACACTAACCCCCAAACAACAAACAATCCTAAACCCCAAACAACAAACAACCCTAACCCCTTAAGAACAAACAATCCTAACCCCCCGAACAACCAACAACACTAACCCCCTAACCACAATAAACACTAACACCCTAACAACAAAAACCACTAAACCCCAACAAGAAACAACCCTAAACCCCTAACAACAAACAACACTAACCCCCTAACAAAAAACAACCCTAACCAAACAACAAAAAACCCTAACACCCTAACAACAAACAACCCTAACTCCCTAACAACAAACAACACTAACACCCTAACAACAAACAACCCTAACCCCCTAACAACAAACAACACTAACCCCCTAACAACAAACAACCCTAAACCCCTAACATCAAACAACACTAACCCCCTAACAACTTAAAACACTAACACCCTAACAAGAAACAACACTAACACCCTAACAACAAAAACCCCTAAACCCCAACAAGAAACAACCCTAAACCCCTAACAACAAACACTAACCCCCTAACAACACAAAACACTAACACCCTAACAACAAACAACACTAACACCCTAACAACAAAAACCACTAAACCCCAACAAGAAACAACCCGAAACCCCTAACAACAAACACTAACCCCCTAACAACAAACAACACTAAACCCCTAACAAGAAACTACCCTAACCCCGTAACAACAAACAACACTCACCCCGTAACAACAAACAACCCTAACCCCCAAACAACAAACAACCCTAAACCCTAAAAACCAAAAACACTAAAGCACTAACAACAAACAACCCTAACCCACTAACAACAAACAACCCTAACACCCTAACAACAAACAACACTAACCCCTTAACAACAAACAACCCTAAACCTCTAACATCAAACAACACTAACCCCCTAACATCACAAAACACTAAGACCCTAACAACAAACAACACTAACACCCTAACAACAAAAACCACTAAACCCCAAAAAGAAACAACCCTAAACCCCTAAGAACAAACACCACTAACCCCCTAACAACAAACAACCCTAACCAACCAACAAAAAACCCTACCCCACTAACAACAAACAACACTAACACCCTAACAACAAACAACACTAACCCCCTAACAACAAACAACACTAACACCCTAACAACAAACAACCCTAACCCCCTAACAACAAACAACACTAACCCCCTAACAACAAACAACCCTAAACCCCTAACATCAAAGAACACTAACACCCTAACATCAAACAACCGTAACCCCCTAACAACAAACCCTAACCCCCAAACAACAAACAACCCTAACCCCTAAAAACCAAAAAAACTAACCCACTAACAACAAACAAACCTAACCCACTAACAACAAACAACCCTAACACCCTAACAACAAACAACACTAACCCCCTAACAACAAACAACACTTACCCCCTAACATCAAACAACACTAACCCCCTAACAACACAAAACACTAACACCCTAACAACAAACAACACTAACACTCTAACAACAGAAACCACTAAACCCCAACAAGAAACAACCCTAAACCCCTAACAATAAACACTAAACCCCTAACAACAAACAACACTGAACCCCTAACAAGAAAATACCCTAACCCCGTAACAACAAACAACACTAAACCGTAACAACAAACAACACTAACCCCCAAACATCAAACAATCCTAAACCCCAAACAACAAACAACCCTAACCCCTTAAGAACAAACAATCCTAACCCCCCGAACAACCAACAACACTAACCCCCTAACCACAATAAACACTAACACCCTAACAACAAAAACCACTAAACCCCAACAAGAAACAACCCTAAACCCCTAACAACAAACAACACTAACCCCCTAACAAAAAACAACCCTAACCAAACAACAAAAAACCCTAACCCACCAACAACAAACAACACTAACACCCTAACAACAAACAACCCTAACTCCCTAACAACAAACAACACTAACACCCTAACAACAAACAACCCTAACCCCCTAACAACAAACAACACTAACCCCCTAACAACAAACAACCCTAAACCCCTAACATCAAACAACACTAACCCCCTAACAACACAAAACACTAACACCCTAACAAGAAACAACACTAACACCCTAACAACAAAAACCCCTAAACCCCAACAAGAAACAACCCTAAACCCCTAACAACAAACACTAACCCCCTAACAACACAAAACACTAACACCCTAACAACAAACAACACTAACACCCTAACAACAAAAACCACTAAACCCCAACAAGAAACAACCCGAAACCCCTAACAACAAACACTAACCCCCTAACAACAAACAACACTAAACCCCTAACAAGAAACTACCCTAACCCCGTAACAACAAACAACACTAACCCCGTAACAACAAACAACCCTAACCCCCAAACAACAAAAAACCCTAACTCCCTAACAACAAACAATCCTAACCCCCGAACAACCAACAACACTAACCCCCTAACCACAATAAAGACTAACACCCGAACAACAAAAACCACTAAACCCCAACAAGAAACAACCCAAAACCCCTAACAACAAACAACACTAACCCCGTAACAACAAACAACACTAACCCCCTAACAACAAACAATCCTAACCAAACAACAAAAAACCCTAACCCACTAACAACAAACAACACTAACAACCTAACAACGAACAACCCTAACCCCCTAACAACAAACAACACTAACACCCTAACAACAAACAGCCCTAACCCCCTAACAACAAACAACACTAACCCCCTAACAACAAACAACCCTAAACCCGTAACATCAAAGAACACTAATACCCTAACAACAAAGAACCCTAACCCCCTAACAACAAACACTAACCCCCAAACAACAAACAACCCTAACCCCTAAAAACCAAAAACACTAAAGCACTAACAACAAACAACCCTAACCCACTAACAACAAACAACCCTAACACCCTAACAACAAACAACACTAACCCCCTAACAACAAACAACCCTAAACCCCTAACATCAAACAACACTAACCCCCTAACAACACAAAACACAAACACCCTAACAGCAAACAACACTAACACCCTAACAACAAAAACCACTAAACCCCAACAAGAAACAACGCTAAACCCCTAAGAACAAACAGCACTAACCCCCTAACAACAAACAACCCTAACCAAACAACAAAAAACCCTAACCCACTAACAACAAACAACACTAACACCCTAACAACAAACAACCGTAACCCCCTAACAACAAACAACACTAACACCCTAACAACAAACAACCCTAACCCCCTAACAACAAACAACACTAAGCCCCTAACAACAAACAACCCTAAACCCCTAACATCAAAGAACACTAACACCCTAACAACAAGCAACCCTAACCCCCTAACAACAAAACTAACCCCCAAACAACAAACAACCCTAAACCCTAAAAACCAAAAACACTAAAGCACTAACAACAAACAACCCTAACCCACTAACAACAAACAACCCTAACACCCTAACAACAAACAACACTAACCCCTTAACAACAAACAACCCTAAACCCCTAACATCAAACAACACTAACCCCCTAACATCACAAAACACTAAGACCCTAACAACAAACAACACTAACACCCTAACAACAAAAACCACTAAACCCCAACAAGAAACAACCCTAAACCCCTAAGAACAAACACCACTAACCCCCTAACAACAAACAACCCTAACCAACCAACAAAAAACCCTAACCCACTAACAACAAACAACACTAACACCCTAACAACAAACAACACTAACCCCCTAACAACAAACAACACTAACACCCTAACAACAAACAACACTAACCCCCTAACAAAAAACAACCCTAACCAAACAACAAAAAACCCTAACCCACCAACAACAAACAACACTAACACCCTAACAACAAACAACCCTAACTCCCTAACAACAAACAACACTAACACCCTAACAACAAACAACCCTAACCCCCTAACAACAAACAACACTAACCACCTAACAACAAACAACCCTAAACCCCTAACATCAAACAACACTAACCCCCTAACAACACAAAACACTAACACCCTAACAAGAAACAACACTAACACCCTAACAACAAAAACCCCTAAACCCCAACAAGAAACAACCCTAAACCCCTAACAACAAACACTAACCCCCTAACAACACAAAACACTAACACCCTACCAACAAACAACACTAACACCCTAACAACAAAAACCACTAAACCCCAACAAGAAACAACCCGAAACCCCTAACAACAAACACTAACCCCCTAACAACAAACAACACTAAACCCCTAACAAGAAACTACCCTAACCCCGTAACAACAAACAACACTAACCCCGTAACAACAAACAACCCTAACCCCCAAACAACAAACAACCCTAACTCCCTAACAACAAACAATCCTAACCCCCGAACAACCAACAACACTAACCCCCTATCCACAATAAAGACTAACACCCGAACAACAAAAACCACTAAACCCCAACAAGAAACAACCCAAAACCCCTAACAACAAACAACACTAACCCCGTAACAACAAACAATCCTAACCAAACAACAAAAAACCCTAACCCACTAACAACAAACAACACTAACAACCTAACAACAAAAAACCCTAACCCCCTAACAACAAACAACACTAACACCCTAACAACAAACAGCCCTAACCCCCTAACAACAAACAACACTAACCCCCTAACAACAAACAACCCTAAACCCCTAACATCAAAGAACACTAATACCCTAACAACAAACAACCCTAACCCCCTAACAACAAACACTAACCCCCAAACAACAAACAACCCTAACCCCTAAAAACCAAAAACACTAAAGCACTAACAACAAACAACCCTAACCCACTAACAACAAACAACCCTAACACCCTAACAACAAACAACACTAACCCCCTAACAACAAACAACCCTAAACCCCTAACATCAAACAACACTAACCCCCTAACAACACAAAACACAAACACCCTAACAGCAAACAACACTAACACCCTAACAACAAAAACCACTAAACCCCAACAAGAAACAACGCTAAACCCCTAAGAACAAACAGCACTAACCCCCTAACAACAAACAACCCTAACCAAACAACAAAAAACCCTAACCCACTAACAACAAACAACACTAACACCCTAACAACAAACAACCGTAACCCCCTAACAACAAACAACACTAACACCCTAACAACAAACAACCCTAACCCCCTAACAACAAACAACACTAAGCCCCTAACAACAAACAACCCTAAACCCCTAACATCAAAGAACACTAACACCCTAACAACAAACAACCCTAACCCCCTAACAACAAACACTAACCCAAAAAAAACAAACAACCCTAACCCCTAAAAACCAAAAACACTAACCCACTAACAACAAACAACCCTAACCCACTAACAACAAACAACCCTAACACCCTAACAACAAACACTAACCCCCTAACAACAAACAACCCTAAACCCCTAACATCAAAGAACACTAACACCCTAACAACAAACATCCCTAACCCCCTAACAACAAACACTAACCCCCAAACAACAAACAACCCTAACCCCTAAAAACCAAAAAAACTAACCCACTAACAACAAACAACCCTAACCCACTAACAACAAACAACCCTAACACCCTAACCACAAACAACAGTAACCCCCTAACAACACACAACCCTTACCCCACCATCAAACAACACTAACCCCCTAACTACACAAAACACTAACACCCTAACAACAAACAACACTAACACTCTAACAACAGAAACCACTAAACCCCAACAAGAAACAACCCTAAACCCCTAACAAAAAACACTAACCCCCTAACAAAAAACAACACTGAACTCCTAACAAGAAAATACCCTAACCCCGTAACAACAAACAACACTAAACCGTAACAAAAAACAAACCTAACACCCAAACAACAAACAACCCTAAACCCCAAACAACAAACGACCCTAACCCCTTAACAACAAACAATCCTAACCCCCCGAACAACCAACAACACTAACCCCCTAACCACAATAAACACTAACACCCTAACAACAGAAACCACTAAACCCCAACAAGAAACAACCCTAAACCCCTAACAACAAACAACACTAACCCCCTAACAAAAAACAACCCTAACCCCCTAACAACAAACAACACTAACACCCTAACAACAAACAACCCTAACCCCCTAACAACAAACAACACTAACCCCCTAACAACAAACAACCCTAAACCCCTAACATCAAAGAACACTAACACCCTAACAACAAGCAACCCTAACCCCCTAACAACAAAACTAACCCCCAAACAACAAACAACCCTAAACCCTAAAAACCAAAAACACTAAAGCACTAACAACAAACAACCCTAACCCACTAACAACAAACAACCCTAACACCCTAACAACAAACAACACTAACGCCTTAACAACAAACAACCCTAAACCCCTAACATCAAACAACACTAACCCCCTAACATCACAAAACACTAAAACCCTAACAACAAACAACACTAACACCCTAACAACAAAAACCACTAAACCCCAACAGGAAACAACCTTAAACCCCTAAGAACAAACACCACTAACCCCCTAACAACAAACAACCCTAACAAACCAACAAAAAACCCTAACCCACTAACAACAAACAACACTAACACCCTAACAACAAACAACACTAACCCCCTAACAACAAACAACACTAACACCCTAACAACAAACAACCCTAACCCCCTAACAACAAACAACACTAACCCCCTAACAACAAACAACCCTAAACCCCTAACATCAAAGAACACTAACACCCTAACATCAAACAACCGTAACCCCCTAACAACAAACCCTAACCCCCAAACAACAAACAACCCTAACCCCTAAAAACCAAAAAAACTAACCTACTAACAGCAAACAAACCTAACCCACTAACAACAAACAACCCTAACACCCTAACAACAAACAACACTAACCCCCTAACAACAAACAACACTTACCCCCTAACATCAAACAACACTAACCCCCTAACAACACTAAACACTAACAACCTAACAACAAACAACACTAACACTCTAACAACAGAAACCACTAAACCCCAACAAGAAACAACCCTAAACCCCTAACAAAAAACACTAAACCCCTAACAACAAACAACACTGAACCGCTAACAAGAAAATACCCTAACCCCGTAACAACAAACAACACTAAACCGTAACAACAAACAACACTAACCCCAAACAACAAACAATCCTAAACCCTAAACAACAAACAACCCTAACCCCTTAAGAAGAAACAATCCTAACCCCCCGAACAACCAACAACACTAACCCCCTAACCACAATAAACACTAACACCCTAACAACAAAAACCACTAAACCCCAACAAGAAACAACCGTAAACCCCTAACAACAAACAACACTAACCCCCTAACAAAAAACAACCCTAACCAAACAACAAAAAACCCTTACCCACCAACAACAAACAACACTAACACCCTAACAACAAACAACCCTAACTCCCTAACAACAAACAACACTAACACCCTAACAACAAACAACCCTAACCCCCTAACAACAAACAACACTAACCGCCTAACAACAAACAACCCTAAACCCCTAACATCAAACAACACTAACCCCCTAACAACACAAAACACTAACACCCTAACAAGAAACAACACTAACACCCTAACAACAAAAACCCCTAAACCCCAACAAGAAACAACCCTAAACCCCTAACAACAAACACTAACCCCCTAACAACACAAAACACTAACACCCTAACAACAAACAACACTAACACCCTAACAACAAACACTAACCCCCAAACAACAAACAACCCTAACCCCTAAAAACCAAAAACACTAACCCACTAACAACAAACAACCCTAACCCACTAACAACAAACAACCCTAACACCCTAACAACAAACACTAACCCCCTAACAACAAACAACCCTAAACCCTTAACATCAAAGAACACTAACACCCTAACAACAAACATCCCTAACCCCCTAACAACAAACACTAACCCCCAAACAACAAACAACCCTAACCCCTAAAAACCAAAAAAACTAACCCACTAACAACAAACAACCCTAACCCACTAACAACAAACAACCCTAACACCCTAACCACAAACAACAGTAACCCCCTAACAACACACAACCCTTACCCCAACATCAAACAACACTAACAGCCTAACTACACAAAACACTAACACCCTAACAACAAACAACACTAACACTCTAACAACAGAAACCACTAAACCCCAACAAGAAACAACCCTAAACCCCTAACAAAAAACACTAACCCCCTAACGAAAAACAACACTGAACTCCTAACAAGAAAATACCCTAACCCCGTAACAACAAACAACACTAAACCGTAACAGAAAACAAACCTAACACCCAAACAACAAACAACCCTAAACCCCAAACAACAAACGACCCTAACCCCTTAACAACAAACAATCCTAACCCCCCGAACAACCAACAACACTAACCCCCTAACCACAATAAACACTAACACCCTAACAACAAAAACCACTAAACCCCAAAAAAGAAACAACCCTAAACCCCTAACAACAAACAACACTAACCCCCTAACAAAAAACAACCCTAACCAAACAACAAAAAACCCTAACCCACCAACAACAAACAACACTAACACCCTAACAACAAACAACCCTAACTCCCTAACAACAAACAACACTAACACCCTAACAACAAACAACCCTAACCCCCTAACAACAAACAACACTAACCCCCTAACAACAAACAACCCTAAACCCCTAACATCAAACAACACTAACCCCCTAACAACACAAAACACTAACACCCTAACAAGATCAACACTAACACCCTAACAACAAAAACCCCTAAACCCCAACAAGAAACAACCCTAAACCCCTAACAACAAACACTAACCCCCTAACAACACAAAACACTAACACCCTAACAACAAACAACACTAACACCCTAACAACAAAAACCACTAAACCCCAACAAGAAACAACCCGAAACCCCTAACAACAAACACTAACCCCCTAACAACAAACAACACTAAACCCCTAACAAGAAACTACCCTAACCCCGTAACAACAAACAACACTAACCCCCTAACAAAAAACAACCCTAACCAAACAACAAAAAACCCTAACCCACCAACAACAAACAACACTAACACCCTAACAACAAACAACCCTAACTCCCTAACAACAAACAACACTAACACCCTAACAACAAACAACCCTAACCCCCTAACAACAAACAACACTAAACCCCTAACAAGAAACTACACTAACCCCGTAACAACAAAAAACACTAACCCCGTAACAACAAACTACCCTAACCCCCAAACATCAAACAACCCTAACTCCCTAACAACAAACAATCGTAACCCCCGAACAACCAACAACACTAACCCCCTAACCACAATAAACACTAACACCCTAACAACAAAAACCAGTAAACCCCAACAAGAAACAACGCTAAACCCCTAAGAACAAACAACACTAACCCCCTAACAACAAACAACCCTAACTAAACAACAAAAAACCCTAACCCACTAACGCGAAACAACACTAACCCCCTAACAAGAAACTACACTAACCCCCTAACAACAAACAACACTAACCCCCTAACAACAAACAATCCTAACCAAACAACAAAAAACCCTAACCCACTAACAACAAACAACCCTAACCCCCTAACAACAAACAACACTAACCCCCTAACAACAAACAACCCTAAACCTCTAACATCAAACAACACTAACCCCCTAACAACACAAAACACTAACACCCTAACAAGAAACAACACTAACACCCTAACAACAAAAACCCCTAAACCCCAACAAGAAACAACCCTAAACCCCTAACAACAAACACTAACCCCCTAACAAAAAACAACACTAAACCCCGAACAAGAAACTACCCTAACCCCGTAACAACAAACAACACTAACCCCGTAACAAGAAACAACCCTAACCCCCTAACAACGAACAACACTAACCCCCTAACAACAAACAACACTAAACCCCTAACAACACACACTAACCCCCAAACAACAAACAACCCTAACCCCTGAAAACGAAAAACACTAACCCACTAACAACAAACAACCCTAAACCTCTAACAACAAACAACCCTAACACCCTAACAACAAACAACACTAACCCCCTAACAACAAACAACCCTAAACCCCTAACATCAAACAACACTAACCCCCTAACAACACAAAACAGGAACACCCTAACAACAAACAACACTAACACCCTAACAACAAACAACCCTAAACACCTAACATCAAAGAACACTAACACCCTAACAACAAACAACCCTAACCCCTTAACAACAAACACTAACCCCCAAACAACAAACAACCCTAACCCTTAAAAACCAAAAACACTAACCCACTAACAACAAACAACCCTAACCCACTAACAACAAACAACCCTAACACCCTAACAACAAACACTAACCCCCTAACAACAAACAACCCTAAACCCTTAACATCAAAGAACACTAACACCCTAACAACAAACATCCCTAACCCCCTAACAACAAACACTAACCCCCAAACAACAAACAACCCTAACCCCTAAAAACCAAAAAAACTAACCCACTAACAACAAACAACACTAACCCACTAACAACAAACAACCCTAACACCCTAACCACAAACAACAGTAACCCCCTAACAACACACAACCCTTACCCCAACATCAAACAACACTAACCCCCTAACTACACAAAACACTAACACCCTAACAACAAACAACACTAACACTCTAACAACAGAAACCACTAAACCCCAACAAGAAACAACCCTAAACCCCTAACAAAAAACACTAACCCCCTAACAAAAAACAACACTGAACTCCTAACAAGAAAATACCCTAACCCCGTAACAACAAACAACACTAAACCGTAACAAAAAACAAACCTAACCCCCAAACAACAAACAACCCTAAACCCCAAACAACAAACGACCCTAACCCCTTAACAACAAACAATCCTAACCCCCCGAACAACCAACAACACTAACCCCCTAACCACAATAAACACTAACACCCTAACAACAGAAACCACTAAACCCCATCAAGAAACAACCCTAAACCCCTAACAACAAACAACACTAACCCCCTAACAAAAAACAACCCTAACCCCCTAACAACAAACAACACTAACACCCTAACAACAAACAACCCTAACCCCCTAACAACAAACAACACTAACCCCCTAACAACAAACAACCCTAAACCCCTAACATCAAAGAACACTAACACCCTAACAACAAGCAACCCTAACCCCCTAACAACAAAACTAACCCCCAAACAACAAACAACCCTAAACCCTAAAAACCAAAAACACTAAAGCACTAACAACAAACAACCCTAACCCACTAACAACAAACAACCCTAACACCCTAACAACAAACAACACTAACCCCTTAACAATAAACAACCCTAAACCCCTAACATCAAACAACACTAACCCCCTAACATCACAAAACACTAAGACCCTAACAACAAACAACACTAACACCCTAACAACAAAAACCACTAAACCCCAACAAGAAACAACCCTAAACCCCTAAGAACAAACACCACTAACCCCCTAACAACAAACAACCCTAACCAACCAACAAAAAACCCTAACCCACTAACAACAAAAAACACTAACACCCTAACAACAAACAACACTAACCCCCTAACAACAAACAACACTAACACCCTAACAACAAACAACCCTAACCCCCTAACAACAAACAACACTAACCCCCTAACAACAAACAACCCTAAACCCGTAACATCAAAGAACACTAACACCCTAACATCAAACAACCGTAACCCCCTAACAACAAACCCTAACCCCCAAACAACAAACAACCCTAACCCCTAAAAACCAAAAAAACTAACCTACTAACAACAAACAAACCTAACCCACTAACAACAAACAACCCTAACACCCTAACAACAAACAACACTAACCCCCTAACAACGAACAACACTTACCCCCTAACATCAAACAACACTAACCCCCTAACAACACTAAACACTAACACCCTAACAACAAACAACACTAACACTCTAACAACAGAAACCACTAAACCCCAACAAGAAACAACCCTAAACCCCTAACAAAAAACACTAAACCCCTAACAACAAACAACACTGAACCCCTAACAAGAAAATACCCTAACCCCGTAACAACAAACAACACTAAACCGTAACAACAAACAACACTTACCCCAAACAACAAACAATCCTAAACCCTAAACAACAAACAACCCTAACCCCTTAAGAAGAAACAATCCTAACCCCCCGAACAACCAACAACACTAACCCCCTAACCACAATAAACACTAACACCCTAACAACAAAAACCACTAAACCCCAACAAGAAACAACCGTAAACCCCTAACAACAAACAACACTAACCCCCTAACAAAAAACAACCCTAACCAAACAACAAAAAACCCTAACCCACCAACAACAAACAACACTAACACCCTAACAACAAACAACCCTAACTCCCTAACAACAAACAACACTAACACCCTAACAACAAACAACCCTAACCCCCTAACAACAAACAACACTAACCGCCTAACAACAAACAACCCTAAACCCCTAACATCAAACAACACTAACCCCCTAACAACACAAAACACTAACACCCTAACAAGAAACAACACTAACACCCTAACAACAAAAACCCCTAAACCCCAACAAGAAACAACCCTAAACCCCTAACAACAAACACTAACCCCCTAACAACACAAAACACTAACACCCTAACAACAAACAACACTAACACCCTAACAACAAACACTAACCCCCAAACAACAAACAACCTTAACCCCTAAAAACCAAAAACACTAACCCACTAACAACAAACAACCCTAACCCACTAACAACAAACAACCCTAACACCCTAACAACAAACACTAACCCCCTAACAACAAACAACCCTAAACCCTTAACATCAAAGAACACTAACACCCTAACAACAAACATCCCTAACCCCCTAACAACAAACACTAACCCCCAAACAACAAACAACCCTAACCCCTAAAAACCAAAAAAACTAACCCACTAACAACAAACAACCCTAACCCACTAACAACAAACAACCCTAACACCCTAACCACAAACAACAGTAACCCCCTAACAACACACAACCCTTACCCCAACATCAAACAACACTAACAGCCTAACTACACAAAACACTAACACCCTAACAACAAACAACACTAACACTCTAACAACAGAAACCACTAAACCCCAACAAGAAACAACCCTAAACCCCTAACAAAAAACACTAACCCCCTAACAAAAAACAACACTGAACTCCTAACAAGAAAATACCCTAACCCCGTAACAACAAACAACACTAAACCGTAACAGAAAACAAACCTAACACCCAAACAACAAACAACCCTAAACCCCAAACAACAAACGACCCTAACCCCTTAACAACAAACAATCCTAACCCCCCGAACAACCAACAACACTAACCCCCTAACCACAATAAACACTAACACCCTAACAACAAAAACCACTAAACCCCAAAAAAGAAACAACCCTAAACCCCTAACAACAAACAACACTAACCCCCTAACAAAAAACAACCCTAACCAAACAACAAAAAACCCTAACCCACCAACAACAAACAACACTAACACCCTAACAACAAACAACCCTAACTCCCTAACAACAAACAACACTAACACCCTAACAACAAACAACCCTAACCCCCTAACAACAAACAACACTAACCCCCTAACAACAAACAACCCTAAACCCCTAACATCAAACAACACTAACCCCCTAACAACACAAAACACTAACACCCTAACAAGATCAACACTAACACCCTAACAACAAAAACCCCTAAACCCCAACAAGAAACAACCCTAAACCCCTAACAACAAACACTAACCCCCTAACAACACAAAACACTAATACCCTAACAACAAACAACACTAACACCCTAACAACAAAAACCACTAAACCCCAACAAGAAACAACCCGAAACCCCTAACAACAAACACTAACCCCCTAACAACAAACAACACTAAACCCCTAACAAGAAACTACCCTAACCCCGTAACAACAAACAACACTAACCCCCTAACAAAAAACAACCCTAACCAAACAACAAAAAACCCTAACCCACCAATAACAAACAACACTAACACCCTAACAACAAACAACCCTAACTCCCTAACAACAAACAACACTAACACCCTAACAACAAACAACCCTAACCCCCTAACAACAAACAACACTAAACCCCTAACAAGAAACTACACTAACCCCGTAACAACAAAAAACACTAACCCCGTAACAACAAACTACCCTAACCCCCAAACATCAAACAACCCTAACTCCCTAACAACAAACAATCGTAACCCCCAAACAACCAACAACACTAACCCCCTAACCACAATAAACACTAACACCCTAACAACAAAAACCACTAAACCCCAACAAGAAACAACGCTAAACCCCTAAGAACAAACAACACTAACCCCCTAACAACAAACAACCCTAACTAAACAACAAAAAACCCTAACCCACTAACGCGAAACAACACTAACCCCCTAACAAGAAACTACACTAACCCCCTAACAACAAACAACACTAACCCCCTAACAACAAACAATCCTAACCAAACAACAAAAAACCCTAACCCACTAACAACAAACAACCCTAACCCCCTAACAACAAACAACACTAACCCCCTAACAACAAACAACCCTAAACCTCTAACATCAAACAACACTAACCCCCTAACAACACAAAACACTAACACCCTAACAAGAAACAACACTAACACCCTAACAACAAAAACCCCTAAACCCCAACAAGAAACAACCCTAAACCCCTAACAACAAACACTAACCCCCTAACAAAAAACAACACTACACCCAGAACAAGAAACTACCCTAACCCCGTAACAACAAACAACACTAACCCCGTAACAAGAAACAACCCTAACCCCCTAACAACGAACAACACTAACCCCCTAACAACAAACAACTCTAAACCCCTAACAACACACACTAACCCCCAAACAACAAACAACCCTAACCCCTGAAAAAAAAAAACACTAACCCACTAACAACAAACAACCCTAAACCTCTAACAACAAACAACCCTAACACCCTAACAACAAACAACACTAACCCCCTAACAACAAACAACCCTAAACCCCTAACATCAAACAACACTAACCCCCTAACAACACAAAACACGAACACCCTAACAACAAACAACACTAACACCCTAACAACAAACAACCCTAAACACCTAACATCAAAGAACACTAACACCCTAACAACAAACAACCCTAACCCCCTAACAACAAACACTAACCCCCAAACAACAAACAACCCTAACCCTTAAAAACCAAAAACACTAACCCACTAACAACAAACAACCCTAACCCACTAACAACAAACAACCCTAACACCCTAACAACAAACACTAACCCCCTAACAACAAACAACCCTAAACCCTTAACATCAAAGAACACTAACACCCTAACAACAAACATCCCTAACCCCCTAACAACAAACACTAACCCCCAAACAACAAACAACCCTAACCCCTAAAAACCAAAAAAACTAACCCACTAACAACAAACAACCCTAACCCACTAACAACAAACAACCCTAACACCCTAACCACAAACAACAGTAACCCCCTAACAACACACAACCCTTACCCCAACATCAAACAACACTAACCCCCTAACTACACAAAACACTAACACCCTAACAACAAACAACACTAACACTCTAACAACAGAAACCACTAAACCCCAACAAGAAACAACCCTAAACCCCTAACAAAAAACACTAACCCCCTAACAAAAAACAACACTGAACTCCTAACAAGAAAATACCCTAACCCCGTAACAACAAACAACACTAAACCGTAACAAAAAACAAACCTAACCCCCAAACAACAAACAACCCTAAACCCCAAACAACAAACGACCCTAACCCCTTAACAACAAACAATCCTAACCCCCCGAACAACCAACAACACTAACCCCCTAACCACAATAAACACTAACACCCTAACAACAGAAACCACTAAACCCCATCAAGAAACAACCCTAAACCCCTAACAACAAGCAACACTAACCCCCTAACAAAAAACAACCCTAACCCCCTAACAACAAACAACACTAACACCCTAACAACAAACAACCCTAACCCCCTAACAACAAACAACACTAACCCCCTAACAACAAACAACCCTAAACCCCTAACATCAAAGAACACTAACACCCTAACAACAAGCAACCCTAACCCCCTAACAACAAAACTAACCCCCAAACAACAAACAACCCTAAACCCTAAAAACCAAAAACACTAAAGCACTAACAACAAACAACCCTAACACCCTAACAACAAACAACACTAACCCCTTAACAACAAACAACCCTAAACCCCTAACATCAAACAACACTAACCCCCTAACATCACAAAACACTAAGACCCTAACAACAAACAACACTAACACCCTAACAACAAAAACCACTAAACCCCAACAAGAAACAACCCTAAACCCCTAAGAACAAACACCACTAACCCCCTAACAACAAACAACCCTAACCAACCAACAAAAAACCCTAACCCACTAACAACAAACAACACTAACACCCTAACAACAAACAACAGTAACCCCCTAACAACAAACAACACTAACACCCTAACAACAAACAACCCTAACCCCCTAACAACAAACAACACTAACCCCCTAACAACAAACAACCCTAAACCCCTAACATCAAAGAACACTAACACCCTAACATCAAACAACCGTAATCCCCTAACAACAAACCCTAACCCCCAAACAACAAACAACCCTAACCCCTAAAAACCAAAAACACTAACCCACTAACAACAAACAAACCTAACCCACTAACAACAAACAACCCTAACACCCTAACGACAAACAACACTAACCCCCTAACAACAAACAACACTTACCCCCTAACATCAAACAACACTAACCCCCTAACAACACAAAACACTAACACCCTAACAACAAACAACACTAACACTCTAACAACAGAAACCACTAAACCCCAACAAGAAACAACCCTAAACCCCTAACAAAAAACACTAAACCCCTAACAACAAACAACACTGAACCCCTAACAAGAAAATACCCTAACCCCGTAACAACAAACAACACTAAACCGTAACAACAAACAACACTAACCCCCAAACAACAAACAATCCTAAACCCCAAACAACAAACAACCCTAACCCCTTAAGAACAAACAATCCTAACCCCCCGAACAACCAACAACACTAACCCCCTAACCACAATAAACACTAACACCCTAACAACAAAAACCACTAAACCCCAACAAGAAACAACCGTAAACCCCTAACAACAAACACTAACCCCCTAACAAAAAACAACCCTAACCCCCTAACAACAAACAACACTAACCCCCTAACAAAAAACAACCCTAACCCCCTAACAACAAACAACACTAACACCCTAACAACAAACAACCCTAACCCCCTAACAACAAACAACACTAACCCCCTAACAACAAACAACCCTAAACCCCTAACATCAAAGAACACTAACACCCTAACAACAAGCAACCCTAACCCCCTAACAACAAAACTAACCCCCAAACAACAAACAACCCTAAACCCTAAAAACCAAAAACACTAAAGCACTAACAACAAACAACCCTAACCCACTAACAACAAACAACCCTAACACCCTAACAACAAACAACACTAACCCCTTAACAACAAACAACCCTAAACCCCTAACATCAAACAACACTAACCCCCTAACATCACAAAACACTAAAACCCTAACAACAAACAACACTAACACCCTAACAACAAAAACCACTAAACCCCAACAGGAAACAACCTTAAACCCCTAAGAACAAACACCACTAACCCCCTAACAACAAACAACCCTAACCAACCAACAAAAAACCCTAACCCACTAACAACAAACAACACTAACACCCTAACAACAAACAACACTAACCCCCTAACAACAAACAACACTAACACCCTAACAACAAACAACCCTAACCCCCTAACAACAAACAACACTAACCCCCTAACAACAAACAACCCTAAACCCCTAACATCAAAGAACACTAACACCCTAACATCAAACAACCGTAACCCCCTAACAACAAACCCTAACCCCCAAACAACAAACAACCCTAACCCCTAAAAACCAAAAAAACTAACCTACTAACAGCAAACAAACCTAACCCACTAACAACAAACAACCCTAACACCCTAACAACAAACAACACTAACCCCCTAACAACAAACAACACTTACCCCCTAACATCAAACAACACTAACCCCCTAACAACACTAAACACTAACAACCTAACAACAAACAACACTAACACTCTAACAACAGAAACCACTAAACCCCAACAAGAAACAACCCTAAACCCCTAACAAAAAACACTAAACCCCTAACAACAAACAACACTGAACCGCTAACAAGAAAATACCCTAACCCCGTAACAACAAACAACACTAAACCGTAACAACAAACAACACTAACCCCAAACAACAAACAATCCTAAACCCTAAACAACAAACAACCCTAACCCCTTAAGAAGAAACAATCCTAACCCCCCGAACAACCAACAACACTAACCCCCTA
Source organism: Elephas maximus indicus (assembly GCF_024166365.1). NCBI lineage: Eukaryota > Metazoa > Chordata > Mammalia > Proboscidea > Elephantidae > Elephas > Elephas maximus. The sequence goes on along the minus strand of NW_026060234.1, from coordinate 1,515,247 downwards.
ACCACAATAAACACTAACACCCTAACAACAAAAACCACTAAACCCCAACAAGAAACAACCGTAAACCCCTAACAACAAACAACACTAACCCCCTAACAAAAAACAACCCTAACCAAACAACAAAAAACCCTTACCCACCAACAACAAACAACACTAACACCCTAACAACAAACAACCCTAACTCCCTAACAACAAACAACACTAACACCCTAACAACAAACAACCCTAACCCCCTAACAACAAACAACACTAACCGCCTAACAACAAACAACCCTAAACCCCTAACATCAAACAACACTAACCCCCTAACAACACAAAACACTAACACCCTAACAAGAAACAACACTAACACCCTAACAACAAAAACCCCTAAACCCCAACAAGAAACAACCCTAAACCCCTAACAACAAACACTAACCCCCTAACAACACAAAACACTAACACCCTAACAACAAACAACACTAACACCCTAACAACAAACACTAACCCCCAAACAACAAACAACCCTAACCCCTAAAAACCAAAAACACTAACCCACTAACAACAAACAACCCTAACCCACTAACAACAAACAACCCTAACACCCTAACAACAAACACTAACCCCCTAACAACAAACAACCCTAAACCCTTAACATCAAAGAACACTAACACCCTAACAACAAACATCCCTAACCCCCTAACAACAAACACTAACCCCCAAACAACAAACAACCCTAACCCCTAAAAACCAAAAAAACTAACCCACTAACAACAAACAACCCTAACCCACTAACAACAAACAACCCTAACACCCTAACCACAAACAACAGTAACCCCCTAACAACACACAACCCTTACCCCAACATCAAACAACACTAACAGCCTAACTACACAAAACACTAACACCCTAACAACAAACAACACTAACACTCTAACAACAGAAACCACTAAACCCCAACAAGAAACAACCCTAAACCCCTAACAAAAAACACTAACCCCCTAACGAAAAACAACACTGAACTCCTAACAAGAAAATACCCTAACCCCGTAACAACAAACAACACTAAACCGTAACAGAAAACAAACCTAACACCCAAACAACAAACAACCCTAAACCCCAAACAACAAACGACCCTAACCCCTTAACAACAAACAATCCTAACCCCCCGAACAACCAACAACACTAACCCCCTAACCACAATAAACACTAACACCCTAACAACAAAAACCACTAAACCCCAAAAAAGAAACAACCCTAAACCCCTAACAACAAACAACACTAACCCCCTAACAAAAAACAACCCTAACCAAACAACAAAAAACCCTAACCCACCAACAACAAACAACACTAACACCCTAACAACAAACAACCCTAACTCCCTAACAACAAACAACACTAACACCCTAACAACAAACAACCCTAACCCCCTAACAACAAACAACACTAACCCCCTAACAACAAACAACCCTAAACCCCTAACATCAAACAACACTAACCCCCTAACAACACAAAACACTAACACCCTAACAAGATCAACACTAACACCCTAACAACAAAAACCCCTAAACCCCAACAAGAAACAACCCTAAACCCCTAACAACAAACACTAACCCCCTAACAACACAAAACACTAACACCCTAACAACAAACAACACTAACACCCTAACAACAAAAACCACTAAACCCCAACAAGAAACAACCCGAAACCCCTAACAACAAACACTAACCCCCTAACAACAAACAACACTAAACCCCTAACAAGAAACTACCCTAACCCCGTAACAACAAACAACACTAACCCCCTAACAAAAAACAACCCTAACCAAACAACAAAAAACCCTAACCCACCAACAACAAACAACACTAACACCCTAACAACAAACAACCCTAACTCCCTAACAACAAACAACACTAACACCCTAACAACAAACAACCCTAACCCCCTAACAACAAACAACACTAAACCCCTAACAAGAAACTACACTAACCCCGTAACAACAAAAAACACTAACCCCGTAACAACAAACTACCCTAACCCCCAAACATCAAACAACCCTAACTCCCTAACAACAAACAATCGTAACCCCCGAACAACCAACAACACTAACCCCCTAACCACAATAAACACTAACACCCTAACAACAAAAACCACTAAACCCCAACAAGAAACAACGCTAAACCCCTAAGAACAAACAACACTAACCCCCTAACAACAAACAACCCTAACTAAACAACAAAAAACCCTAACCCACTAACGCGAAACAACACTAACCCCCTAACAAGAAACTACACTAACCCCCTAACAACAAACAACACTAACCCCCTAACAACAAACAATCCTAACCAAACAACAAAAAACCCTAACCCACTAACAACAAACAACCCTAACCCCCTAACAACAAACAACACTAACCCCCTAACAACAAACAACCCTAAACCTCTAACATCAAACAACACTAACCCCCTAACAACACAAAACACTAACACCCTAACAAGAAACAACACTAACACCCTAACAACAAAAACCCCTAAACCCCAACAAGAAACAACCCTAAACCCCTAACAACAAACACTAACCCCCTAACAAAAAACAACACTAAACCCCGAACAAGAAACTACCCTAACCCCGTAACAACAAACAACACTAACCCCGTAACAAGAAACAACCCTAACCCCCTAACAACGAACAACACTAACCCCCTAACAACAAACAACACTAAACCCCTAACAACACACACTAACCCCCAAACAACAAACAACCCTAACCCCTGAAAACCAAAAACACTAACCCACTAACAACAAACAACCCTAAACCTCTAACAACAAACAACCCTAACACCCTAACAACAAACAACACTAACCCCCTAACAACAAACAACCCTAAACCCCTAACATCAAACAACACTAACCCCCTAACAACACAAAACACGAACACCCTAACAACAAACAACACTAACACCCTAACAACAAACAACCCTAAACACCTAACATCAAAGAACACTAACACCCTAACAACAAACAACCCTAACCCCCTAACAACAAACACTAACCCCCAAACAACAAACAACCCTAACCCTTAAAAACCAAAAACACTAACCCACTAACAACAAACAACCCTAACCCACTAACAACAAACAACCCTAACACCCTAACAACAAACACTAACCCCCTAACAACAAACAACCCTAAACCCTTAACATCAAAGAACACTAACACCCTAACAACAAACATCCCTAACCCCCTAACAACAAACACTAACCCCCAAACAACAAACAACCCTAACCCCTAAAAACCAAAAAAACTAACCCACTAACAACAAACAACCCTAACCCACTAACAACAAACAACCCTAACACCCTAACCACAAACAACAGTAACCCCCTAACAACACACAACCCTTACCCCAACATCAAACAACACTAACCCCCTAACTACACAAAACACTAACACCCTAACAACAAACAACACTAACACTCTAACAACAGAAACCACTAAACCCCAACAAGAAACAACCCTAAACCCCTAACAAAAAACACTAACCCCCTAACAAAAAACAACACTGAACTCCTAACAAGAAAATACCCTAACCCCGTAACAACAAACAACACTAAACCGTAACAAAAAACAAACCTAACCCCCAAACAACAAACAACCCTAAACCCCAAACAACAAACGACCCTAACCCCTTAACAACAAACAATCCTAACCCCCCGAACAACCAACAACACTAACCCCCTAACCACAATAAACACTAACACCCTAACAACAGAAACCACTAAACCCCATCAAGAAACAACCCTAAACCCCTAACAACAAGCAACACTAACCCCCTAACAAAAAACAACCCTAACCCCCTAACAACAAACAACACTAACACCCTAACAACAAACAACCCTAACCCCCTAACAACAAACAACACTAACCCCCTAACAACAAACAACCCTAAACCCCTAACATCAAAGAACACTAACACCCTAACAACAAGCAACCCTAACCCCCTAACAACAAAACTAACCCCCAAACAACAAACAACCCTAAACCCTAAAAACCAAAAACACTAAAGCACTAACAACAAACAACCCTAACCCACTAACAACAAACAACCCTAACACCCTAACAACAAACAACACTAACCCCTTAACAACAAACAACCCTAAACCCCTAACATCAAACAACACTAACCCCCTAACATCACAAAACACTAAGACCCTAACAACAAACAACACTAACACCCTAACAACAAAAACCACTAAACCCCAACAAGAAACAACCCTAAACCCCTAAGAACAAACACCACTAACCCCCTAACAACAAACAACCCTAACCAACCAACAAAAAACCCTAACCCACTAACAACAAACAACACTAACACCCTAACAACAAACAACAGTAACCCCCTAACAACAAACAACACTAACACCCTAACAACAAACAACCCTAACCCCCTAACAACAAACAACACTAACCCCCTAACAACAAACAACCCTAAACCCCTAACATCAAAGAACACTAACACCCTAACATCAAACAACCGTAATCCCCTAACAACAAACCCTAACCCCCAAACAACAAACAACCCTAACCCCTAAAAACCAAAAACACTAACCCACTAACAACAAACAAACCTAACCCACTAACAACAAACAACCCTAACACCCTAACGACAAACAACACTAACCCCCTAACAACAAACAACACTTACCCCCTAACATCAAACAACACTAACCCCCTAACAACACAAAACACTAACACCCTAACAACAAACAACACTAACACTCTAACAACAGAAACCACTAAACCCCAACAAGAAACAACCCTAAACCCCTAACAAAAAACACTAAACCCCTAACAACAAACAACACTGAACCCCTAACAAGAAAATACCCTAACCCCGTAACAACAAACAACACTAAACCGTAACAACAAACAACACTAACCCCCAAACAACAAACAATCCTAAACCCCAAACAACAAACAACCCTAACCCCTTAAGAACAAACAATCCTAACCCCCCGAACAACCAACAACACTAACCCCCTAACCACAATAAACACTAACACCCTAACAACAAAAACCACTAAACCCCAACAAGAAACAACCGTAAACCCCTAACAACAAACACTAACCCCCTAACAACCAACAACACTAACCCCCTAAACAACCAACAACACTAACACCCTAACCACCAACAGCACTAACACAGTAAAAACATAAAACTCTAACCCCCTAAGAACAACCAACACTTATCCCCTGAAAACAAACAAAACTAACCCCCTAACAAGAAAGAACCCAAATCCTCTCACAACAAACAACTCTAACCCCCTAACAACAAACAGCACTGAACCCCTAACTACACACATCCCTAACCCCCTAACAACAATCCTAACAACCTAACAGCAAACAACACTAACCCCCTAAAAATAAACTACCCTAAACCCCTAACAACAAACAACCCTAATCCCCTAACAACCAACAACACTAACCCCCGACCACAAACAACACTAACCCCCAAACAACAAACAACCCTAACCCCTAAAAACCAAAACACTAACCCACTAACAACAAACAAGCCTAACCCACTAACAACAAACAACCCTAACAACCTAACAACAAACAACACTAACCCCGTAAGAACGAACAACACTAATCCCCTAACAACAACACTAACCCCCAAAAACAAACAACACTAACACCCTTACAACAAACACTACTAAACCGCAACTAGAAACAACCCTAACCCCCTAACAACAAACAACACTAACCCTCTAACAACAAACAACACTAACCCCCTAACAACAATCCTAACCACCAAACCACAAACAACACTAACCCCCTAAAAAGAAACAACAATAAACCCCTAAAAACAAACAACACTCATCCCCTAAAAAAAACAACACTAACCCTCTAACAACAAACAACACTAACCCCTAAGAACAAAAACACTAACCCCCTAACAACAAACAACACTAAACCCATAAAAACAAACAACCCTAAAACCCTAAAAACAAACAACACTGAACCCCTTAAAACAAACAACACTAAGCCCCTAACAACAACCAGCACTAACACTCTAACAACAAAAAAAACACTGACACGCTAACAACAACCAACACTAACCCCCTAACAACAAACAATCCTAACCCCCTAAAAACAAACAACAGTAACCCCTAAAAACAAACAACCCTAAAACCCTAAAAACAAACAATACTGAACCCCTAAAAACAAACAAAACTAAGCCAATAACAACAAACAGCACTAACCCACTAACAACAAAACACACTAACCCGCTAACAACATCCAACAGTAACGCCCTAACCACAAACAACACTAACCCCCTAAAAACAAACAACCCTAAACCCCTAACAACAAACAACACTCACCCCTAAAAAACAAACGACCCTTAAACCCTAAAAGCAAACAACACTGAACCCCTAAAAACAAACAACACTAAGCCCCTAACAACAAACAACACTAACACCCGAATAACAAACACCACTAAACCCCAACAATAAACAACCCTAAGCCCCTAACAACAAACAACACTAACCCCCTAACAACAAACAACACTCACCCCTAAAAACAAAAACACTAACCCACTAACAACAAACAACCCTAACCCACTAACAAGAAACAACCCTAACACCCTAACAACAAACACTAACCCCCTAACAACAAACAACAGTGAACCCCTAACAAGAAAATAACCTAACCCCGTAACAAGAAACAACACTAAACCGTAACAACAAACAAACCTAACCCCCAAACAACAAACAACCCTAAACCCCAAACAACAAACAACCCTAACCCCTTAACAACAAACAATCCTAACCCCCCGAACAACCAACAACACTAACCCCCTAACCACAATAAACACTAACACCCTAACAACAAAAAGCACTAAACCCCAACAAGAAACAACCCTAAACCCCTAACAACAAACAACACTAACCCCCTAACAAAAAACAAACCTAAAAAAACAACAAAAAACCCTAACCCACCAACAACAAACAACAACACCCTAACAACAAACAACCCTAACTCCCTAACAACAAACAACACTAACACCCTAACAACAAACAACCCTAACCCCCTAACAACAAACAACACTAACCCCCTAACAACAAACAACCCTAACCCCCTAACAACAAACAACACTAACCCCCAAACAACAAACAACCCTAACCCCTAAAAACCAAAAAAACTAACCCACTAACAACAAACAACCCTAACCCACTAACAACAAACAACCCTAACAACCTAACAACAAACAACACTAACCCCCTAACAACAAGCAACCCTTACCCCCTAACATCAAACAACACTAAACCCCTAACAACACAAAACACTAACACCCTAACCACAAACAACACTAACACTCTAACAACAGAAAAAACTAAACCCCAACAAGAAACAACCCTAAACCCCTAACAAAAAACACTAACCCCCAACAACAAACAACACTGAACCCCTAACAAGAAAATACCCTAACCCCGTAACAACAAACAACACTAAACCGTAACAACAAACAACCCTAACCCCTTAACAACAAACAATCCTAACCCCCCGAACAACCAACAACACTAACCCCCTAATCACAATAAACACTAACACCCTAACAACAAAAACCACTAAACCCCAACAAGAAACAACTCTAAACCCCTAACAACAAACAACACTAACCCCCTAACAAAAAACAACCCTAACCAAACAACAAAAAACCCTAACCCACCAACAACAAACAACACTAACACCCTAACAACAAACAACCCTAACTCCCTAACAACAAACAACACTAACACCCTAAGAACAAACAACCCTAACCCCCAAACAACAAACAACCCTAAACCCTTAACAACAAACAATCCTAACCCCCCGAACAACGAACAACACTAACCCCCTAACCACAATAAACACTAACACCCTAACAACAAAAACCACTAAACCCCAACAAGAAACAACCCTAAACCCCTAACAAAAAACAACACTAACCCCCTAACAAAAACAACCCTAACCAAACAACAAAAAACCCTAACCCACCAACAACAAACAACACAAACACCCTAACAACAAACAACCCTAACTCCCTAACAACAAACAACACTAACACCCTAAGAACAAACAACCCTAACCCCCTAACAACAAACAACACTAACCCCCTAACAACAAACAACCCTAAACCCCTAACATCAAACAACACTAACCCCCTAACAACACAAAACACTAACACCCTAACAAGAAACTACACTAACACCCTAACAACAAAAACCACTAAACCCCAACAAGAAACAGCCCTAAACCCCTAACAACAAACAACACTAACCCCCTAACAAAAAACAACCCTAACCAAACAACAAAAAACCCTAACCCACTAACAACAAACAACACTAACACCCTAACAACAAACAACCCTAACTCCCTAACAACAAACAACACTAACACCCTAACAACAAACAACCCTAAACCCCTAACAACAAACACTAACCCCCTAACAAAAAACAACACTAAACCCCGAAAAAGAAACTACCCTAACCCCGTAACAACAAACAACACTAACCCCGTAACAAGAAACAACCCTAACCCCCTAACAACAAACAACACTAACCCCCTAACAACAAACAACCCTAAACCCCTAACATCAAAGAACACTAACACCCGAACAACAAACAACCCTAACCCCCTAACAACAACCACTAACCCCCAAACAACAAACAACCCTAACCCCTCAAAACCAAAAACACTAACCCACTAACAACAAAATAACCTAAACCACTAACAAAAAACAACCCTAACACCCTAACAACAAACAACACTAACCCCCTAACAACAAACAACCCTAAACCCCTAACATCAAACAACACTATCCCCCTAACAACACAAAACAGTAGCACCCTAACAACAAACAACACTAAGACCCTAACAACAAAAACCACTAAACCCCAACAAGAAACAACCCGAAACCCCTAACAACAAACACTAACCCCCTAACAACAAACAACACTAAACCCCTAACAAGAAACTACCCTAACCCCTTAACAACAAACAACACTAACCCCGTAACAACAAACAGCCCGAACCCCCAAACAACTAACAACCCTAACCAACTAACAACAAACAATCCTAACCTCCGAACAACCAACAACACTAACCCCCTAACCACAATAAAGACTAACACCCTAACAACAAAAACCACTAAACCCCAACAAGAAACAACCCTACACCCCTAACAACAAACAACACTACCCCCTAACAACAAACAACACTAACCCCTAACAACAAAAAATCCTAACCAAACAACAAAAAACCCTAACCCACTAACAACAAACAACACTAACACCCTAACAACAAACAACCCTAACCCCCTAACAACAAACAACACTAACACCCTAACAACAAACAACCCTAACCCCCTAACAACAAACAACACTATCCCCCTAACAACAAACAACCCTAAACCCCTAGCATCAAAGAACACTAACACCCTAACAACAAACAACCCTAACCTCCTAACAACAAACACTAACCCCCAAACAACAAACAACCCTAACCCCTAAAACCCAAAAACACTAACCAACTAACAACAAACACCCCTAACCCACTAACAACAAACAACCCTAACACCCTAACAACAAACAACACTAACCCCCTAACAACAAACAACCCTAAACCCCTAACATCAAACAACACTAACCCCCTAACATCACAAAACACTAACACCCTAACAACAAACAACACTAACACCCTAACAACAAACAACACTAACACCCTAACAACAAAAACCACTAAACCCTAACAAGAAACAACCCTAAACCCCTAAGAACAAACAGCACTAACCCCCTAATAACAAACAACCCTAACCAAACAACAAAAAACTCTAACCCACTAACAACAAACAACACTAACATCCTAACAACAAACAACTCTAACCCCCTAACAACAAACAACACTAACACCCTAACAACAAACAACACTAACCCCCTAACAACAAACAACACTAACCCCCTAACAACAAACAACACTAAACCCCTAACATCAAAGAACACTAACACCCTAACAACAAACAACCCTAACCCCCTAACAACAAACACTAACCCCCAAAAAACAAACAACCCTAACCCCTAAAAACCAAAAAAACTAACCCACTAACAACAAACAACCCTAACCCACTAACAACAAACAACCCTAACACCCTAACAACAAACAACACTAACCCCCTAACAACAAACAACCCTAAACCCCTAACATCAAACAACACTAACCTCGTAACAACACAAAACACTAACACCCTAACAACAAACAACACTAACACCCTAACAACAAAAACCACTAAACCCCAACAAGAAACAACCCTAAACCCCTAACAACAAACAACACTAACCCCCTAACAACAAACAACACTAACCCCCTAACAACAAACACTAACCCCCAAACAACAAACAACACTAACACCCTAAAAACAAAAACCACTAAACCCCAACAAGAAACAACCCGAAACCCCTAACAACAAACACTAACCCCCTAACAACAAACAACACTAAACCCCTAACAAGAGACTACCCTAACCCCGTAACAACAAACAACACTAACCCCGTAACAACAAACAACCCTAACCCCCAAACAACAAACAACCCTAACTCCCTAAAAACAACAAACAATCCTAACCCCCGAAAAACCAACAACACTAACACCCTAACCACAATAAACACTAACACCCTAACAACAAAAACCACTAAACCCCAACAAGAAACAACGCTAAACCCCTAAGAACAAACAACACTAACCCCCTAACAACAAACAACCCTAACCAAACAACAAAAAACCCTAACCCACTAACACCAAACAACACTAACACCCTAACAACAAACAACCCTAACCCCCTAACAACAAACAACACTAACACCCTAACAACAAACAACCCTAACCCCCTAACAACAAACACTAACCCCCTAACAACAAACAACCCTAAACACCTAACAACAAACACTAACACCCTAACAACAAACAACCCTAACCCCTAAAAACCAAAAACACTAACCCACTAAAAACAAACAACCCTAACCCACTAAAAACAAACAACCCTAACACCCTAACAACAAACACTAACCCCCTAACAACAAACAACCCTAAACCCCTAACATCAAAGAACACTTACACCCTAACAACAAACAACCCTAACCCCCTAACAACAAACACTAACCCCCAAACAACAAACAACCCTAACCCCTAAAAACCAAAAAGACTAACCCACTAACAACAAACAACCCTAACCCACTAACAACAAACAATCCTAACACCCTAACAACAAACAACACTAACCCCCTAACAACAAACAACCCTAAACCCCTAACAGCAAGCAACACTAACCCCCTAACAACACAAAACACTAACACCCTAACAACAAACAACACTAACACCCTAACAACAAAAACCACTAAACCCCAACAAGAAACAACCTGAAACCCCTAACAACAAACACTAACGCCCTAACAACAAACAACACTAAACCCCTAACAAGAAACTACCCTAACCCCGTAACAACAAACAACACTAACCCCGTAACAACAAACAACCCTAACCCCCAAACAACAAACAACCCTAACTCCCTAACAACAAACAATCCTAACCCCCGAACAACCAACAACACTAACCCCCTAACCACAATAAACACTAACACCCTAACAACAAAAACCACTAAACCCCAAGAAAAACAACGCTAAACCCCTAAGAACAAACAACACTAACCACCTAACAACAAACAACCCTAACCAAACAACAAAAAACCCTAACCCACTAACACCAAACACCACTAACACCCTAACAACAAACAACCCTAACCCCCTAACAACAAACAACACTAACCCCCTAACAACAAACAACACTAAACCCCTAACATCAAAGAACATTAACACCCTAACAACAAACAACCCTAACCCCCTAACAACAAACACTAACCGTCAAACAACAAACAACCCTAACACCTAAAAACCAAAAAAACTAACCCACTAACAACAAACAACCCTAACCCACTAACAGCAAACAACCCTATCACCCTAACAACAAACAACACTAACCCCCTAACAACAAACAACCCTTAACCCCTAACATCAAACAACACTAACCCCCTAACGACACAAAACACTAACACCCTAACAACAAACAACACTAACCACCTAACCACAATAAACACTAACACCCTAACAACAAAAACCACTAAACCCCAAAAAAGAAACAACCCTAAACCCCTAACAACAAACAACACTAAGCCCCTAACAAAAAACAACCCTAACCAAACAACAAAAAACCCTAACCCACCAACAACAAACAACACTAACACCCTAACAACAAACAACCCTAACTCCCTAACAACAAACAACACTAACACCCTAACAACAAACAACCCTAACCCCCAAACAACAAACAACCCTAACCCCTTAACAACAAACAATCCTAACCCCCTGAACAACCAACAACACTAACCCCCTAACCACAATAAACACTAACACCCTAACAACAAAAACCACTAAACCCCAACAAGAAACAACCCTAAACCCCTAACAAGAAACAACACTAACCCCCTAAAAAAAACAACCCTAACCAAACAACAAAAAACCCTAACCCACCAACAACAAACAACACTAACACCCTAACAACAAACAACCCTAACTCCCTAACAACAAACAACACTAACACCCTAACAACAAACAACCCTAACCCCCTAACAACAAACAACACTAACCCCCTAACAACAAACAACCCTAAACCCCTAACATCAAAAACACTAACCCCCTAACAACACAAAACACTAACACCCTAACAACAAACAACACTAACACCCTAACAACAAAAACCCCTAAACCCCAACAAGAAACAACCCTAAAACCCTAACAACAAACACTAACACCCTAACAAAAAACAACACTAAACCCCGAACAAGAAACTACCCTAACCCCGTAACAACAAACAACACTAACCCCGTAACAAGAAACAACCCTAACCCCCTAACAACGAACAACACTAACCCCCTAACAACAAACAACCCTAACCAAACAACAAACAACCCTAACCAACTAACAACGAACAACACTAACCCCCTAACAAGAAACAACACTAAACCCCTAACAAGAAACTACCCTAACCCCGAAACAACAAACAACACTAACCCCTAACAACAAACAACCCCAACCCCCCAACAACAAACACTAACCCTCAGACAACAAACAACCCTAACCCCTAAAAACCTAAAACATTAACCCACTAACAACAACCCTAACCCACTAACAACAATCAACCCTAACACCCTAACAACAAACAACACTAACCCCCTAACAACAAACAACCCTAAACCCCTAACATCAAACAACACTAACCCCCTAACAACACAAAACACTAACACCCTAACAACAAACAACACTAACCCCTAACAACAAACAACCCTAAACCCCTAACATCAAACAACACTAACCCCCTAACAACACAAAACACTAACACCCTAACAACAAACAACACTAACACCCTAACAACCAAAACCGCTAAACCCCAACAAGAAACAACCCTAAACCCCTAACAACAAACACTAACCCCATAACAACAAACAACAATAAACCCCTAACAAGAAACTACCCTAACCCCGTCACAACAAACAACACTAACCCCGTAACAACAAACAACACTAACCCCCAAACAACAAACAACCCTAACCCCCAAACAACAAACAACCCTAACCCCCTAACAACAAACAACCCTAACCCCCTAACAACAAACAACACTAACCCCCTAACAAAAAACAACCCTAAACCCCTTACAACGTACAACACTAACTCCCGAACCATAAACAACACTAACCCCGTAAGAACAAAGAACACTAACCCCCTAACAACAGTCCTAACCACCTAACAACAAACAACACTAACCCCCTAAAAAGAAACGACAATAAACCCCTAAAAACAAACAACACTCATCCCCTAAGAACAAACAACACTAACCCTCTAACAACAAACAACACTAACCCCTAAGAACAAACAACCCTAAAACCCTAAAAATAAACAACACTGAACCCCTTAAAACAAGCAACACTAGGCCCCTAACAACAAACAGCACTAATACTCTAACAACAAAAAACACTGACACGCTAACAACAACCAACACTAACCCCCTAACAACAAACAATCCTAACCCCCCAAAGCAAACAACACTAACCCCCTAAAAACAAACAACCCTAAAACCCTAAAAACAAACAACAGTGAACCCCTAAAAACAAACAACACTAAGCCAATAACAACAAAAAGCACTAACCCACTAACAACAAAAAACACTAACCCTCTAACAACATCCAACAGTAACGCCCTAACCACAAACAACACTAACCCCCTAAAAACAAACAATCCTAACCCCCTAACAACAAACAACACTCACCCCTAAAAAACAAACAACCCTACAACCCTAAAAGCAAACAACACTGAACCCCTAAAAACAAACAACACTAAGCCCCTAACAACAAACAACACTAACACCCGAACAACAAACACCGCTAAACCCCAACAAGAAACAACCCTAAGCCCCTAAGAACAAACAACACTAACCCCCTAACAAGAAACAACCCTAAACCCTTACAACAAACAACACTAACCCCCTAACAAAAAACAACCCTAACCAAACAACAAAAAACCCTAACCCACCAACAACAAACAACACTAACACCCTAACAACAAACAACCCTAACTCCCTAAGAACAAACAACACTAACACCCTAACAACAAACAACCCTAACCCCCAAACAACAAACAACCCTAACCCCTTAACAACAAACAACCCTAACCCCCCGAACAACCAACAACACTAACCCCCTAACCACAATAAACACTAACACCCTAACAAAAACCACTAAACCCCAACAAGAAACAACCCTAAACCCCTAACAACAAACAACACTAACCCCCTAAAAAAAACAACCCTAACCAAACAACAAAAAACCCTAACCCACCAACAACAAACAACACTAACACCCTAACAACAAACAACCCTAACTCCCTAACAACAAACAACACTAACACCCTAACAACAAACAACCCTAACCCCCTAACAACAAACAACCCTAAACACCTAACAACAAACACTAACACCCTAACAACAAACAACCCTAACCCCTAAAAACCAAAAACACTAACCCACTAAAAACAAACAACCCTAACCCACTAAAAACAAACAACCCTAACACCCTAACAACAAACACTAACCCCCTAACAACAAACAACCCTAAACCCCTAACATCAAAGAACACTTACACCCTAACAACAAACAACCCTAACCCCCTAACAACAAACACTAACCCCCAAACAACAAACAACCCTAACCCCTAAAAACCAAAAAGACTAACCCACTAACAACAAACAACCCTAACCCACTAACAACAAACAATCCTAACACCCTAACAACAAACAACACTAACCCCCTAACAACAAACAACCCTAAACCCCTAACATCAAGCAACACTAACCCCCTAACAACACAAAACACTAACACCCTAACAACAAACAACACTAACACCCTAACAACAAAAACCACTAAACCCCAACAAGAAACAACCTGAAACCCCTAACAACAAACACTAACGCCCTAACAACAAACAACACTAAACCCCTAACAAGAAACTACCCTAACCCCGTAACAACAAACAACACTAACCCCGTAACAACAAACAACCCTAACCCCCAAACAACAAACAACCCTAACTCCCTAACAACAAACAATCCTAACCCCCGAACAACCAACAACACTAACCCCCTAACCACAATAAACACTAACACCCTAACAACAAAAACCACTAAACCCCAAGAAAAACAACGCTAAACCCCTAAGAACAAACAACACTAACCACCTAACAACAAACAACCCTAACCAAACAACAAAAAACCCTAACCCACTAACACCAAACACCACTAACACCCTAACAACAAACAACCCTAACCCCCTAACAACAAACAACACTAACCCCCTAACAACAAACAACACTAAACCCCTAACATCAAAGAACATTAACACCCTAACAACAAACAACCCTAACCCCCTAACAACAAACACTAACCGTCAAACAACAAACAACCCTAACACCTAAAAACCAAAAAAACTAACCCACTAACAACAAACAACCCTAACCCACTAACAGCAAACAACCCTATCACCCTAACAACAAACAACACTAACCCCCTAACAACAAACAACCCTTAACCCCTAACATCAAACAACACTAACCCCCTAACGACACAAAACACTAACACCCTAACAACAAACAACACTAACCACCTAACCACAATAAACACTAACACCCTAACAACAAAAACCACTAAACCCCAAAAAAGAAACAACCCTAAACCCCTAACAACAAACAACACTAAGCCCCTAACAAAAAACAACCCTAACCAAACAACAAAAAACCCTAACCCACCAACAACAAACAACACTAACACCCTAACAACAAACAACCCTAACTCCCTAACAACAAACAACACTAACACCCTAACAACAAACAACCCTAACCCCCAAACAACAAACAACCCTAACCCCTTAACAACAAACAATCCTAACCCCCTGAACAACCAACAACACTAACCCCCTAACCACAATAAACACTAACACCCTAACAACAAAAACCACTAAACCCCAACAAGAAACAACCCTAAACCCCTAACAAGAAACAACACTAACCCCCTAAAAAAAACAACCCTAACCAAACAACAAAAAACCCTAACCCACCAACAACAAACAACACTAACACCCTAACAACAAACAACCCTAACTCCCTAACAACAAACAACACTAACACCCTAACAACAAACAACCCTAACCCCCTAACAACAAACAACACTAACCCCCTAACAACAAACAACCCTAAACCCCTAACATCAAAAACACTAACCCCCTAACAACACAAAACACTAACACCCTAACAACAAACAACACTAACACCCTAACAACAAAAACCCCTAAACCCCAACAAGAAACAACCCTAAAACCCTAACAACAAACACTAACACCCTAACAAAAAACAACACTAAACCCCGAACAAGAAACTACCCTAACCCCGTAACAACAAACAACACTAACCCCGTAACAAGAAACAACCCTAACCCCCTAACAACGAACAACACTAACCCCCTAACAACAAACAACCCTAACCAAACAACAAACAACCCTAACCAACTAACAACGAACAACACTAACCCCCTAACAAGAAACAACACTAAACCCCTAACAAGAAACTACCCTAACCCCGAAACAACAAACAACACTAACCCCTAACAACAAACAACCCCAACCCCCCAACAACAAACACTAACCCTCAGACAACAAACAACCCTAACCCCTAAAAACCTAAAACATTAACCCACTAACAACAACCCTAACCCACTAACAACAATCAACCCTAACACCCTAACAACAAACAACACTAACCCCCTAACAACAAACAACCCTAAACCCCTAACATCAAACAACACTAACCCCCTAACAACACAAAACACTAACACCCTAACAACAAACAACACTAACCCCTAACAACAAACAACCCTAAACCCCTAACATCAAACAACACTAACCCCCTAACAACACAAAACACTAACACCCTAACAACAAACAACACTAACACCCTAACAACCAAAACCGCTAAACCCCAACAAGAAACAACCCTAAACCCCTAACAACAAACACTAACCCCATAACAACAAACAACAATAAACCCCTAACAAGAAACTACCCTAACCCCGTCACAACAAACAACACTAACCCCGTAACAACAAACAACACTAACCCCCAAACAACAAACAACCCTAACCCCCAAACAACAAACAACCCTAACCCCCTAACAACAAACAACCCTAACCCCCTAACAACAAACAACACTAACCCCCTAACAAAAAACAACCCTAAACCCCTTACAACGTACAACACTAACTCCCGAACCATAAACAACACTAACCCCGTAAGAACAAAGAACACTAACCCCCTAACAACAGTCCTAACCACCTAACAACAAACAACACTAACCCCCTAAAAAGAAACGACAATAAACCCCTAAAAACAAACAACACTCATCCCCTAAGAACAAACAACACTAACCCTCTAACAACAAACAACACTAACCCCTAAGAACAAACAACCCTAAAACCCTAAAAATAAACAACACTGAACCCCTTAAAACAAGCAACACTAGGCCCCTAACAACAAACAGCACTAATACTCTAACAACAAAAAACACTGACACGCTAACAACAACCAACACTAACCCCCTAACAACAAACAATCCTAACCCCCCAAAGCAAACAACACTAACCCCCTAAAAACAAACAACCCTAAAACCCTAAAAACAAACAACAGTGAACCCCTAAAAACAAACAACACTAAGCCAATAACAACAAAAAGCACTAACCCACTAACAACAAAAAACACTAACCCTCTAACAACATCCAACAGTAACGCCCTAACCACAAACAACACTAACCCCCTAAAAACAAACAATCCTAACCCCCTAACAACAAACAACACTCACCCCTAAAAAACAAACAACCCTACAACCCTAAAAGCAAACAACACTGAACCCCTAAAAACAAACAACACTAAGCCCCTAACAACAAACAACACTAACACCCGAACAACAAACACCGCTAAACCCCAACAAGAAACAACCCTAAGCCCCTAAGAACAAACAACACTAACCCCCTAACAAGAAACAACCCTAAACCCTTACAACAAACAACACTAACCCCCTAACAAAAAACAACCCTAACCAAACAACAAAAAACCCTAACCCACCAACAACAAACAACACTAACACCCTAACAACAAACAACCCTAACTCCCTAAAAACAAACAACACTAACACCCTAACAACAAACAACCCTAACCCCCAAACAACAAACAACCCTAACCCCTTAACAACAAACAACCCTAACCCCCCGAACAACCAACAACACTAACCCCCTAACCACAATAAACACTAACACCCTAACAAAAACCACTAAACCCCAACAAGAAACAACCCTAAACCCCTAACAACAAACAACACTAACCCCCTAAAAAAAACAACCCTAACCAAACAACAAAAAACCCTAACCCACCAACAACAAACAACACTAACACCCTAACAACAAACAACCCTAACCCCCTAACAACAAACAACACTAACCCCCTAAAAACAAACAACCCTAAACCCCTAACATCAAACAACACTAACCCCCTAACAACACAAAACACTAACACCCTAACAACAAACAACACTAACACCCTAACAACAAAAACCCCTAAACCCCAACAAGAAACAACCCTAAAATCCTAACAACAAACACTAACACCCTAACAAAAAACAACACTAAACCCCGAACAAGAAACTACCCTAACCCCGTAACAACAAACAACACAAACCCCGTAACAAGAAACAACCCTAACCCCCTAACAACGAACAACACTAACCCCCTAACAACAAACAACCCTAAACCCCTAACATCAAAGAACACTAACACCCTAACAACAAACAACCCTAACCCCCTAACAACAAACACTAACCCCCAAACAACAAACACCCCTAACCCCTAAAAACCAAAAACACTAACCCACTAACAACAAACAACCCTAAACCTCTAACAACAAACAACCCTAACACCCTAACAACAAACAACACTAACCCCCTAACAACAAACAACCCTAAACCCCTAACATCAAACAACACTAACCCCCTAACAACACAAAACACTAACACTCTAACAACAAACAACACTAACACCCTAACAAAAAAACCACTCAACCCCAAGAAGAAACAATCCGAAACCCCTAACAACAAACACTAACCCCCAACAACAAACAACACTAAACCCCTAACAAGAAACTACCCTAAACCCGTAACAACAAACAACACTAACCCTGTAACAACAAACAGCCCTAACCCCCAAACAACAAACAACCCTAACCCCCTAACAACAAACAATCCTAACCCCCGAACAACCAACAACACTAACTCCCTAACCACAATAAACACTAACACCCTAACAACAAAAACCACTAAACCCCAACAAGAAACAACCCTAAACCCCTAACAACAAACAACACTAACCCCCTAACAACAAACAATCCTCACCAAACAACAAAAAACCCTAACCCACTAACAACAAACAACACTAACACCCTAACTACAAACAACCCTAACCCCCTAACAACAAACAACACTAACACCCTAACAACAAACAACGCTAAACCCCTAACATCAAAGAACACTAACACCCTAACAACAAACAACCCTAACCCCCTAACAACAAAAACTAACCCACAAACAACAAACAACCCTAACCCCTAAAAACCAAAAAAACTAACCCACTAACAACAAACAACCCTAACCCACTAACAACAAACAACCCTAACACCCTAACAACAAACAACACTAACCCCCTAACAACAAACAACCCTTACCCCAACATCAAACAACACTAACCCCTTAACTACACAAAACACTAACACCCTAACAACAAACAACACTAACACCCTAACAACAAACAACACTAACCCCTAACAACAAACAACCCTAAACCCCTAACATCAAACAACACTAACCCCCTAACAACAAACAACACTAACCCCCAAACAACAAACAACCCTAACCCCCAAACAACAAACAACCCTAACCCCCTAACAACAAACAACCCTAACCCCCTAACAACAAACAACACTAACCCCCTAACAAAAAACAACCCTAAACCCCTTACAACGTACAACACTAACCCCCGAACCACAAACAACACTAACCCCATAAGAACAAAGAACACTAACCCCCTAACAACAGTCCTAACCACCTAACAACAAACAACACTAACCCCCTAAAAAGAAACGACAATAAACCCCTAAAAACAAACAACACTCATCCCCTAAGAACAAACAACACTAACCCTCTAACAACAAACAACACTAACACCCTAACAACAACCAACCGTAACCCCCTAAGAAAAAACAACACTAAGCCCTAAGAACAAACAACACTAACCCCCAACAACGAACAATACGAACCCCTAAAAACACAAAACCTAACCCCTTATCAACAAACAACCCTAACCCACTAACAAAAAACAACCCTAACACCCTAACAACAAACAACCCTAAACCCCTAACAACAAACAACACTAACCCCCTAACAACAAACAACTCTAAACCCCTAACATCAAACAACACTAACCCCCTAACAACACAAAACACTAACACCCTAACAACAAACAACACTAACACCCTAACAACAGAAACCACTAAACCCCAACAAGAAACAACCCTAAACCCCTAACAACAAACAACACTATCCCCCTAACAACAAACAACACTAAACCCCTAACAAGAAACTACCCTAACCCCGTAACAACAAACAACACTAACCCCGTAAGAAAAAACAACACTAACCCCCAAACAACAAACAACCCTAACCCCCTAACAACAAACAATCCTAACCCCCGAACAACCAACAACACTAACCCCCTAACCACAATAAACACTAACACCCTAATAGCAAAAACCACTAAACCCCAACAAGAAACAACCCTAAACCCCTAACAACAAAAAACAATAACCCCCTAACAACAAACAACCCTAACCAAACAACAAACAAACCTAACCCGCTAACAACACCAACACTAACACCCTAACAACAAACAACACTAACCCCCTAACAACAAACAACACTAACACCCTAACAATAAACAACCCTAAGCCCCTAACAACAAACAACACTAACCCCCTAACAACAAACAACACTAACCCCCTTACAACAAACAACACTAAACCCCTAACAACAAACAACACTAACCCCGTAACAACAAACAACACTAACCCCGTAACAACAAACAACCCTGAACCCCTAACATCAAAGTATGCTAACACCCTAACAACCAACAACCCTAACCCCTAACAACAAACAACACTAACACCCTAACCAGAAACAACCCTAACCCCCTAACAACAAACAACACTAACCCCCTAACAAGAAACAACCCTAAACCCCTAACATCAAAGAACACTAACACACTAACAACAAACAACCCTAGCCCCCTAACAACAAACACTAACTACCAAACAACAAACAACCCTAACCCCTAAAAACCAAAAACACTAACCCACTAACAACAAACAACCCTAACAAACTAACAACAAACAATCCTAACACCCTAAAAACAAACAACACTAAACCCCTAACAACAAACAACCCTAAACCCCTAACATCAAACAACACTAACCCCCTAACAACACAAAACACTAACACCCTAACAACAAACAACACTAAAACCCTAACAACAAAAACCACTAAACCCCAACAAGAAACAACCATAAACCCCTAACAACAAACACTAACCCCCTAACAACAAACAACACTAAACCCCTAACAAGAAACTACACTAACCCCGTAACAACAAACAACACTAACCCTGTAACAAGAAACAACCCTAACCCCCAAACAACAAACAACCCTAACCCCCTAACAACAAACAATCCTAACCCCCGAACAACGAACAACACTAACCCCCTAACCACAATAAACACTAACCAACAACAAAAACCACTAAACCCCAACAAGAAACAACCCTAAACCCCTAACAACAAAAAACACTAACCCCCTAACAACAAACAACCCTAACCAAACAACAAACAAACCTAAACCTCTAGCAACAAACAACACTAACACGCGAACAACAAACAACCCTAACCCCCTAACAACAAACAACAGTAACACCCTAACAACAAACAACCCTAACCACCTAACAACTAACAACACTAACACCCTAACAACAAACAACCCTAACCCCCTAACAACAAACAACACTAACCCCATAATAACAAACAACCCTAAACCCCTAACATCAAAGAACACTAACACCCTAACAACAAACGACCCTAACCCCCTAACAACAAACACTAACCCCCTAACAACAAACAACACTAACACCCGAACAACAAACACCACTAAACCCCAACAAGAAACAACCCTAAGCCCCTAACAACAAACAAAAATAACCCCCTAAAAAGAAACAACCCTAAACCCTAACAACAAACAACACTAACCCCCTAACAACAAACAACACTAACACCCTAACAACAACCAACCCTAACCCCCTAAGAACAAACAACACTAACGCCCTAAGAAGAAACAACACTAACCCCCAGCAACGAACAATACTAACCCCCTAACAACACAAAACAGAACCTCTTATCAACAAACAACCCTAACCCACTAACAACAAACAACCCTAACACCCTAACAACAAACAACACTAAGCCCCTAACAACAAACAACCCTAAACCCCTAACATCAAAGAACACTAACACCCTAACAACAAACAACACTAAAACCCTAACAACAAAAACCACTAAACCCCAACAAGAAACAACCCTAAACCCCTAACAACAAACAACACTAAAACCCTAACAACAAACAACACTAACACCCTAACAACAACCAACCCTAACCACCTAAGAACAAACAACACTAAGGCCCTAAGAACAAACAACACTAACCCCCAGCAACGAACAATACTAAACCCCTAACAACACAAAACCTAACCCCTTATCAACAAACAACCCTAACCCACTAACAACAAACAACCCTAACCCCCTAACAACAAACAACCCTGAACCCCTAATATCAAAGTACGCTAACACCCTAACAACCAACAACCCTAGACCCCTAACAACAAACAACACTACCCCCAACAACAAACAACCCAAACCCCTAAAAACCAAAAACACTAACCCTCTAACAACAAACAACCATAACCCACTAACAACAAACAACCCTAACACCCTAACAACAAACAACACTAACCCCCTAACAACAAACAACCCTAAACCCCTAACATCAAACAACACTAACCCCCTAACAACACAAAACACTAACACCCTAACAACAAACAACACTAACACCCTAACAACAAAACCCACTAAACCCCAACAAGAAACAACCCTAAACCCCTAACAACAAACAACACTAACCCCCTAACAACAAACAACACTAAACCCCTAACAAGAAACTACCCTATCCCCGTAACAACAAACAACACTAACCCCGTAAGAAAAAACAATCCTAACCCCCAAACAACAAACAACCCTAACCCCCTAACAACAAACAATCCTAACCCCGGAACAACCAACAACACTAAACCCCTAACCACAATAAACGCTAACACCCTAACAACAAAAACCACTAAACCCCAACAAGAAACAACCCTAAAACCCTAACAACAAACAACACTAACCCCCTAACAACAAACAACCCTAACCAAACAAAAAACAAACCTAACTCGCTAACAACACCAACACTAACACCCTAACAACAAACAACACTAACCCCCTAACAACAAACAACACTAACACCCTAACAATAAACAACCCTAACCCCCTAACAACAAACACTAACCCCCAAACAACAAACAACCCTAACCCCTAAAAACCAAAAACACTAACCCACTAACAACAAACAACCCTAAACCACTAACAACAAACAACCCTAACGCCCTAACAACAAACAACCCTAAACCCCTAACATCAAACAACACTAACCTCCTAACAACACAAAACACTAACACCCTAACAACAAACAACACTAACACCCTAACAACAAAAACCACTAAACCCCAACGAGTAACAACCATAAACCCCTAACAACAAACACTAACCCCCTAACAATAAACAACACTAAACCCCTAACAAGAAACTACCCTAACCCCGTAACAACAAACAACACTAACCCCGTAACAACAAACAACCCTAACCCCCAAACAACAAACAACCCTAAACCCCTAACAACAAACAATCCTAATCCCCGAGCAACCAACAACACTAACCCCCTAACCACAGTATACACTAACACCCTAACAACAAAAACCACTAAACCCCTACAAGAAACAACCCTAAACCCCTAACAACAAACAACACTAACCCCCTAACAACAAACAACCCTAACCAAACAACAAAAAACCCTAACCCACTAACAACAAACAACACTAACACCCTAACAACAAACAACCCTAACCCCCTAACAACAAACAACAGTAACACCCTAACCAGAAACAACCCTAACCCCCTAACAACAAACAACACTAACCCCCAACAACAAACAACCCTAAACCCCTAACATCAAAGAACACTAACACCCTAACAACAAACAACACTAACCCCCTAACAACAAACACTAACCCCCAAACAACAAACAACCCTAACCCCTAAAAACCAAAAACACTAACCCACTAACAACAAACAACCCTAAACCACTAACAACAAACAACCCTAACACCCTAACAACAAACAACACTAAAACTCTGACAACAAACAACCCTAAACCCCTAACATCAAACAACACTAACCCCCTAACAACACAAAACACTAACACCCTAACAACAAACAACACTAACACCCTAACAACAAAAACCACTAAACCCCAACAAGAAACAACCCTAAACCCCTAACAACAAACACTAACCCCCTAACAACAAACAACACTAAACCCCTAAGAAGAAATTACCCTAACCCCGTAACAAGAAACAACACTAACCCGGTAACAACAAACAACCCTAACCCCCAAACAACAAACAACCCTACCCCCCTAAAAACAAACAATCCTAACCCCCGAACAACGAACAACACTAACCCCCTAAGCACAATAAACACTAACACCCGAACAACAAAAACCACTATACCCCAACAAGAAACAACCCTAAACCCCTAACAACAAACAACACTAACACCCTAACAACAAAAACCACTAAACCACAACAAGAAACAACCCTAAAACCCTAAGAACAAACAACACTAACCCCCTAACAACAAACAACCCTAACCAAACAACAAAAAACCGTAACCCACTAACAACAAACAACACTAACACCCGAACAACAAACAACCCTAACCCCCTAACAACAAACAACAGTAACACCCTAACCAGAAACAACCCTAACCCCCTAACTACAAACAACACTAACACCCAACAACAAACAACCCTAAACCCCTAACATCAAAGAACACTAACTCCCTAACAACAAACAACACTAACCCCCTAACAACAAACACTAACCCCCAAACAACAAACAACCCTAACCCCTAAAAACCAAAAACACTAACCCACTAACAACAAACAACCCTAAACCACTAACAACAAACAACCCTAACACCCTAACAACAAACAACACTAAAACTCTAACAACAAACAACCCTAAACCCCTAACATCAAACAGCACTAACCCCCTAACAACACAAAACACTAACACCCTAACAACAAACAACACTAACCCCCTAACAACAAACAACCCTAACCAAACAACAAAAAACCCTAACCCACTAACAACAAACAACACTAACACCCTAACAACAAACAACCCTAACCCCCTAACAACAAACAACAGTAACACCCTAACCAGAAACAACCCTAACCCCCTAACAACAAACAACACTAACCCCCAACAACAACCAACCCTAAACCCCTAACATCAAAGAACACTAACACCCTAACAACAAACAACACTAACACGCTAACAACAATAACCACTAAACCCCAACAAGAAACAACCCTAAACCCCTAACAACAAACACTAACCCCCTAACAATAAACAACACTAAACCCCTAACAAGCAACTACCCTAACCCCGTAACAACAAACAACACTAACCCCGTAACAACAAACAACCCTAACCCCCAAACAACAAACAACCCTAACCCTCTAACGACAAACAATCCTAACCCCCGAACAACCAACAACACTAACCCCCTAACCACAGTATACACTGACACCCTAACAACAAAAACCACTAAACCCCTACAAGAAACAACCCTAAACCCCTAACAACAAACAACCCTAACCCCCTAACAACAAACAACCCTAACCAAACAACAAAAAACCCTAACCCACTAACAACAAACAACACTAACACCCTAACAACAAACAACCCTAACCCCCTAACAACAAACAACAGTAACACCCAAACCAGAAACAACCCTAACCCCCTAACAACAAACAACACTAACCCCCTAACAACAAACAACCCTAAACCCCTAACATCAAAGAACACTAACACCCTAACAACAAACAACCCTAACCCCCTAACAACAAACACTAACCCCCAAACAGCAAACAACTCTAACCCCTAAATACCAAAAACACTAACCCACTAACAACAAACAACCCTAACAAACTAACAACAAACAACCCTAACACCCTAACAACAAACAACACTAACCCCCTAACAACAAACAACCCTAAACCCCTAACATCAAACAACACTAACCCCCTAACAACACAAAACACTAACACCCTAACAACAAACAACACTAAAACCCTAACAACAAAAACCACTAAATCCAACAAGAAACAACCCTAAACCCCTAACAACAAACACTAACCCCCTAACAACAAACAACACTAAACCCCTAACAAGAAACTACCCTAACCCCGTAACAACAAACAACACTAACCTGGTAACAAGAAACAACCCTAACCCCCAAACAACAAACAACCCTAACCCCCTAACAACAAACAATCCTAACCCCCGAACAACGAACAACACTAACCTCCTAAAAACAATAAACACTAACACCCGAACAACAAAAACCACTAAACCCCAACAAGAAACAACCCTAAACCCCAAACAACAAACAACCCTAACCCCCTAACAACAAACAACACTAACACCCTAACAACAAAAACCAATAAACCCCAACAAGAAACAACCCTAAAACCCTAACAACAAACAACACTAACCCCCTAACAACAAACAACCCTAACCAAACAACAAACAAACCTAACCCACTAACAACAAACAACACTAACACCCGAACAACAAACAACCCTAACCCCCTAACAACAAACAACACTAAGACCCTAACAACAAACAACCCTAACCCCCTAACAACAAACAGCACTAACCCCATAACAACAAACAACCTTAAACCCCTAACATCAAAGAACACTAACACCCTAACAACAAACAACCCTAACCCCCTAAGAACAAACACTAACTCCCAAACAACAAACAACCCTAAAAACCTAAAAGCAAACAACACTAAACCCCTAAAAACAAACAACGCTAAGCCCCTAACAACAAACAACACTAACACCCGAACAACAAACACCACTAAACCCGAACAAGAAACAACCCTAAGCCCCTAACAACAAACAACACTAACCCCCTAACAAGAAACAACCCTAAACCCCTAACAACAAACAACACTAACCCCCTAACAACAAACAACACTAACACCCTAACAACAACCAACCCTAACCCCCTAAGAACAAACAACACTAACGCCCTAAGAAGAAACAACACTAACCCCCAGCAACGAACAATACTAACCCCCTAACAACACAAAACCTAACCTCTTATCAACAAACAACCCTAACCCACTAACAACAAACAACGCTAACACCCTAACAACAAACAACACTAACCCCCTAACAACAAACAACCCTAAACCCCTAACATCAAAGAACACTAACACCCTAACAACAAACAACCCTAGCCCCCTAACAACAAACACTAACCCCCAAACAACAAACAACCCTAACCCCTAAAAACCAAAAACACTAAACCACTAACAACAAACAACCCTAACCCACTAACAACAAACAACGCTAACACCCTAACAACAAACAACCCTAACCCCCAAACAACAAACAACCCTAACCCCCTAACGACAAACAATCCTAACCCCCGAACAACCAACAACACTAACCCCCTAACCACAGTATACACTGACACCCTAACAACAAAAACCACTAAACCCCTACAAGAAACAACCCTAAACCCCTAACAACAAACAACACTAACCCCCTAACAACAAACAACCCTAACCAAACAACAAAAAACCCTAACCCACTAACAACAAACAACACTAACACCCTAACAACAAACAACCCTAACCCCCTAACAACAAACAACAGTAACACCCTAACCAGAAACAACCCTAACCCCCTAACAACAAACAACACTAACCCCCTAACAACAAACAACCCTAAACCCCTAACATCAAAGAACACTAACACCCTAACAAGAAACAACCCTAACCCCCTAACAACAAACACTAACCCCCAAACAGCAAACAACTCTAACCCCTAAATACCAAAAACACTAACCCACTAACAACAAACAACCCTAAAAAACTAACAACAAACAACCCTAACACCCTAACAACAAACAACACTAACCCCCTAACAACAAACAACCCTAAACCCCTAACATCAAACAACACTAACCCCCTAACAACACAAAACACTAACACCCTAACAACAAACAACACTAACACCCTAACAACAAAACCCACTAAACCCCAACAAGAAACAACCCTAAACCCCTAACAACAAACAACACTAACCCCCTAACAACAAACAACACTAAACCCCTAACAAGAAACTACCCTATCCCCGTAACAACAAACAACACTAACCCCGTAAGAAAAAACAATCCTAACCCACAAACAACAAACAACCCTAACCCCCTAACAACAAACAATCCTAACCCCGGAACAACCAACAACACTAAACCCCTAACCACAATAAACGCTAACACCCTAACAACAAAAACCACTAAACCCCAACAAGAAACAACCCTAAAACCCTAACAAAAAACAACACTAACCCCCTAACAACAAACAACCCTAACCAAACAAAAAACAAACCTAACTCGCTAACAACACCAACACTAACACCCTAACAACAAACAACACTAACCCCCTAACAACAAACAACACTAACACCCTAACAATAAACAACCCTAACCCCCTAACAACAAACACTAACCCCCAAACAACAAACAACCCTAACCCCTAAAAACCAAAAACACTAACCCACTAACAACAAACAACCCTAAACCACTAACAACAAACAACCCTAACGCCCTAACAACAAACAACCCTAAACCCCTAACATCAAACAACACTAACCTCCTAACAACACAAAACACTAACACCCTAACAACAAACAACACTAACACCCTAACAACAAAAACCACTAAACCCCAACGAGTAACAACCATAAACCCCTAACAACAAACACTAACCCCCTAACAACAAACAACACTAAACCCCTAACAAGAAATTACCCTAACCCCGTAACAAGAAACAACACTAACCCGGTAACAACAAACAACCCTAACCCCCAAACAACAAACAACCCTACCCCCCTAAAAACAAACAATCCTAACCCCCGAACAACGAACAACACTAACCCCCTAAGCACAATAAACACTAACACCCGAACAACAAAAACCACTATACCCCAACAAGAAACAACCCTAAACCCCTAACATCAAACAGCACTAACCCCCTAACAACACAAAACACTAACACTCTAACAACAATCAACACTAACCCCCTAACAACAAACAACCCTAACCAAACAACAAAAAACCCTAACCCACTAACAACAAACAACACTAACACCCTAACAACAAACAACCCTAACCCCCTAACAACAAACAACAGTAACACCCTAACCAGAAACAACCCTAACCCCCTAACAACAAACAACACTAACCCCCAACAACAACCAACCCTAAACCCCTAACATCAAAGAACACTAACACCCTAACAACAAACAACACTAACACGCTAACAACAATAACCACTAAATCCCAACAAGAAACAACCCTAAACCCCTAACAACAAACACTAACCCCCTAACAATAAACAACACTAAACCCCTAACAAGCAACTACCCTAACCCCGTAACAACAAACAACACTAACCCCGTAACAACAAACAACCCTAACCCCCAAACAACAAACAACCCTAACCCCCTAACGACAAACAATCCTAACCCCCGAACAACCAACAACACTAACCCCCTAACCACAGTATACACTGACACCCTAACAACAAAAACCACTAAACCCCTACAAGAAACAACCCTAAACCCCTAACAACAAACAACACTAACCCCCTAACAACAAACAACCCTAACCAAACAACAAAAAACCCTAACCCACTAACAACAAACAAAACTAACACCCTAACAACAAACAACCCTAACCCCCTAACAACAAACAACAGTAACACCTTAACCAGAAACAACCCTAACCCCCTAACAACAAACAACACTAACCCCCTAACAACAAACAACCCTAAACCCCTTACATCAAAGAACACTAACACCCTAACAACAAACAACCCTAACCCCCAACAACAAACACTAACCCCCAAACAGCAAACAACTCTAACCCTAAATACCAAAAACACTAACCCACTAACAACAAACAACCCTAACAAACTAACAACAAACAACCCTAACACCCTAACAACAAACAACACTAACCCCCTAACAACAAACAACCCTAAACCCCTAACATCAAACAACACTAACCCCCTAACAACACAAAACACTAACACCCTAACAACAAACAACACTAAAACCCTAACAACAAAAACCACTAAACCCCAACAAGAAACAACCCTAAACCCCTAACAACAAACACTAGCCCCCTAACAACAAACAACACTAAACCCCTAACATCAAACAGCACTAACCCCCTAACAACACAAAACACTAACACCCTAACAACAAACAACACTAACCCCCTAACAACAAACAACCCTAACCAAACAACAAAAAACCCTAACCCACTAACAACAAACAACACTAACACCCTAACAACAAACAACCCTAACCCCCTAACAACAAACAACAGTAACACCCTAACCAGAAACAACCCTAACCCCCTAACAACAAACAACACTAACCCCCAACAACAACCAACCCTAAACCCCTAACATCAAAGAACACTAACACCCTAACAACAAACAACACTAACACGCTAACAACAATAACCACTAAACCCCAACAAGAAACAACCCTAAACCCCTAACAACAAACACTAACCCCCTAACAATAAACAACACTAAACCCCTAACAAGCAACTACCCTAACCCCGTAACAACAAACAACCCTAACCCCGTAACAACAAACAACCCTAACCCCCAAACAACAAACAACCCTAACCCCCTAACAACAAACAATCCTAACCCCCGAACAACCAACAACACTAACCCCCTAACCACAGTATACACTGACACCCTAACAACAAAAACCACTAAACCCCTACAAGAAACAACCCTAAACCCCTAACAACAAACAACACTAACCCCCTAACAACAAACAACCCTAACCAAACAACAAAAAACCCTAACCCACTAACAACAAACAACACTAACACCCAAATAACAAACAACCCTAACCCCCTAACAACAAACAACAGTAACACCTTAACCAGAAACAACCCTAACCCCCTAACAACAAACAACACTAACCCCCTAACAACAAACAACCCTAAACCCCTAACATCAAAGAACACTAACACCCTAACAACAAACAACCCTAACCCCCTAACAACAAACACTAACCCCCAAACAGCAAACAACTCTAACCCCTAAATACCAAAAACACTAACCCACTAACAACAAACAACCCTAACAAACTAACAACAAACAACCCTAACACCCTAACAACAAACAACACTAACCCCCTAACAACAAACAACCCTAAACCCCTAACATCAAACAACACTAACCCCTAACAACACAAAACACTAACACCCTAACAACAAACAACACTAAAACCCTAACAACAAAAACCACTAAACCCCAACAAGAAACAACCCTAAACCCCTAACAACAAACACTAACCCCCTAACAACAAACAACACTAAACCCCTAACAAGAAACTACCCTAACCCCGTAACAACAAACAACACTAACCTGGTAACAAGAAACAACCCTAACCCCCAAACAACAAACAACCCTAACCCCCTAACAACAAACAATCCTAACCCCCGAACAACGAACAACACTAACCTCCTAAAAACAATAAACACTAACACCCGAACAACAAAAACCACTAAACCCCAACAAGAAACAACCCTAAACCCCAAACAACAAACAACCCTAACCCCCTAACAACAAACAACACTAACACCCTAACAACAAAAACCAATAAACCCCAACAAGAAACAACCCTAAAACCCTAACAACAAACAACACTAACCCCCTAACAACAAACAAACCTAACCAAACAACAAACAAACCTAACCCATTAACAACAAACAACACTAACACCCGAACAACAAACAACCCTAACCCCCTAACAACAAACAACACTAAGACCCTAACAACAAACAACCCTAACCCCCTAACAACAAACAGCACTAACCCCATAACAACAAACAACCTTAAACCCCTAACATCAAAGAACACTAACACCCTAACAACAAACAACCCTAACCCCCTAAGAACAAACACTAACTCCCAAACAACAAACAACCCTAAAAACCTAAAAGCAAACAACACTAAACCCCTAAAAACAAACAACGCTAAGCCCCTAACAACAAACAACACTAACACCCGAACAACAAACACCACTAAACCCGAACAAGAAACAACCCTAAGCCCCTAACAACAAACAACACTAACCCCCTAACAAGAAACAACCCTAAACCCCTAACAACAAACAACACTAACCCCCTAACAACAAACAACACTAACACCCTAACAACAACCAACCCTAACCCCCTAAGAACAAACAACACTAACGCCCTAAGAAGAAACAACACTAACCCCCAGCAACGAACAATACTAACCCCCTAACAACACAAAACCTAACCTCTTATCAACAAACAACCCTAACCCACTAACAACAAACAACGCTAACACCCTAACAACAAACAACACTAACCCCCAACAACAAACAACCCTAAACCCCTAACATCAAAGAACACTAACACCCTAACAACAAACAACCCTAGCCCCCTAACAACAAACACTAACCCCCAAACAACAAACAACCCTAACCCTTAAAACCAAAAACACTAACCCACTAACAACAAACAACCCTAACCCACTAACAACAAACAACGCTAACACCCTAACAACAAACAACCCTAACCCCCAAACAACAAACAACCCTAACCCCCTAACAACAAACAATCCTAACCCCCGAACAACCAACAACACTAACCCCCTAACCACAGTATACACTGACACCCTAACAACAAAAACCACTAAACCCCTACAAGAAACAACCCTAAACCCCTAACAACAAACAACACTAACCCCCTAACAACAAACCACCCTAACCAAACAACAAAAAACCCTAACCCACTAACAACAAACAACACTAACACCCTAACAACAAACAACCCTAACCCCCTAACAACAAACAACAGTAACACCCTAACCAGAAACAACCCTAACCCCCTAACAACAAACAACACTAACCCCCTAACAACAAACAACCCTAAACCCCTAACATCAAAGAACACTAACACCCTAACAAGAAACAACCCTAACCCCCTAACAACAAACACTAACCCCCAAACAGCAAACAACTCTAACCCCTAAATACCAAAAACACTAACCCACTAACAACAAACAACCCTAACAAACTAACAACAAACAACCCTAACACCCTAACAACAAACAACACTAACCCCCTAACAACAAACAACCCTAAACCCCTAACATCAAACAACACTAACCCCCTAACAACACAAAACACTAACACCCTTACAACAAACAACACTAAAACCCTAACAACAAAAACCACTAAACCCCAACAAGAAACAACCCTAAACCCCTAACAACAAACACTAACCCCCTAACAACAAACAACACTAAACCCCTAACAAGAAACTACCCTAACCCCGTAACAACAAACAACACTAACCTGGTAACAAGAAACAACCCTAACCCCCAAACAACAAACAACCCTAACCCCCTAACAACAAACAATCCTAACCCCCGAACAAGGAACAGCACTAACCTCCTAACCACAATAAACACTAACACCCGAACAACAAAAACCACTAAACCCCAACAAGAAACAACCCTAAACCCCAAACAACAAACAACACTAACCCCCTAACAACAAACAACCCTAACCAAACAACAAACAAACCTAAACCACTAACAACAAACAACACTATCACGCGAACAACAAACAACACTAACCCCCTAACAACAAACACTAACCCCCAAACAACAAACAACCCTAACCCCTAAAAACCAAAAACACTAACCCACTAACAACAAACAACCCTAAACCACTAACAACAAACAACCCTAACACCCTAACAACAAACAACACTAAAACTCTAACAACAAACAACCCTAAACCCCTAACATCAAACAACACTAACCCCCTAACAACACAAAACACTAACACCCTAACAACAAACAACACTAACCCCCTAACAACAAACAACCCTAACCAAACAACAAAAAACCCTAACACACTAACAACAAACAACACTAACACCCTAACAACAAACAACCCTAACCCCCTAACAACAAACAACAGTAACACCCTAACCAGAAACAACCCTA
Organism: Elephas maximus indicus; assembly: GCF_024166365.1. Classification (NCBI taxonomy): domain Eukaryota; kingdom Metazoa; phylum Chordata; class Mammalia; order Proboscidea; family Elephantidae; genus Elephas; species Elephas maximus. The sequence continues at coordinate 1,479,901 of NW_026060234.1, read as the reverse complement.
ACCCCCTAACAACAAACAACACTAACCCCCAACAACAACCAACCCTAACCAAACAACAAACAAACCTAAACCACTAACAACAAACAACACTATCACGCGAACAACAAACAACCCTAACCCCCTAACAACAAACAACACTAACACCCTAACAACAAAAACCAATAAACCCCAGTAAAAAACAACCCTAAAACCCTAACAACAAACAACACTAACCCCCTAACAACAAACAACCCTAACCAAACAACAAACAAACCTAACCCACTAACAACAAACAACACTAACACCCGAACAACAAACAACCCTAACCCTCTAACAACAAACAACAGTAACACCCTAACCAGAAACAACCCTAACCCCCTAACAACAAACAACACTAACTCCCAACAACAAACAACCCTAAACCCCTAACATCAAAGAACACTAACTCCCTAACAACAAACAACACTAACCCCCTAACAACAAACACTAACCCCCAAACAACAAACAACCCTAACCCCTAAAAACCAAAAACACTAACCCACTAACAACAAACAACCCTAACCCACTAACAACAAACAACCCTAACACCCTAACAACAAACAACACTAACCCCCTAACAACAAACAACCCTAAACCCCTAACATCAAACAACACTAACCCCCTAACAACACAAAACACTAACACCCTAACAACAAACAACACTAACACCCTAACAACAAAAACCACTAAACCCCAACAAGAAACAACCCTAAACCCCTAACAACAAACACTAACCCCCTAACAACAAACAACACTAAACCCCTAACAAGAAATTACCCTAACCCCGTAACAACAAACAACACTAAACCGGTAACAACAAACAACCCTAACCCCCAAACAACAAACAACCCTAACCCCCAAAAACAAACAATCCTAACCCCCGAACAACGAACAACACTAACCCCCTAACCACAATAAACACTAACACCCGAAAAACAAAAACCACTATACCCCAACAAGAAACAACCCTAAAACCCTAACAACAAACAACACTAACACCCTAACAACAAAAACCACTAAACCCCAACAAGAAACAACCCTAAAACCCTAACAACAAACAACACTAACCCCCTAACAACAAACAACCCTAACCAAACAACAAAAAACCATAACCCACTAACAACAAACAACACTAACACCCTAACAACAAACACCCCTAACCCCCTAACAACAAACAACAGTAACACCCTAACCAGAAACAACCCTAACCCCCTAACAACAAACACTAACCCCCAAACAACAAACAACCCTAACCCCTAAAAACCAAAAACACTAACCCACTAACAACAAACAACCCTAAACCACTAACAACAAACAACCCTAACACCCTAACAACAAACAACACTAAAACTCTAACAACAAACAACCCTAAACCCCTAACATCAAACAACACTAACCCCCTAACAACACAAAACACTAACACCCTAACAACAAACAACACTAACCCCCTAACAACAAACAACCCTAACCAAACAACAAAAAACCCTAACCCACTAACAACAAACAACACTAACCCCCTAACAACAAACAACCCTAACACCCTAACAACAAACAACAGTAACACCCTAACCAGAAACAACCCTAACCCCCTAACAACAAACAACACTAACCCCCAACAACAACCAACCCTAAACCCCTAACATCAAAGAACACTAACACCCTAACAACAAACAACACTAACACCCTAACAACAAAAACCACTAAACCCCAACAAGAAACAACCCTAAACCCCTAACAACAAACACTAACCCCCTAACAATAAACAACACTAAACCCCTAACAAGCAACTACCCTAACCCCGTAACAACAAACAACACTAACCCCGTAACAACAAACAACCCTAACCCCCAAACAACAAACAACCCTAACCCCCTAAAAACAAACAATCCTAACCCCCGAACAACCAACAACACTAACCCCCTAACCACAGTATACACTAACACCCTAACAACAAAAACCACTAAACCCCCACAAGAAACAACCCTAAACCCCTAACAACAAACAACACTAACCCCCTAACAACAAACAACCCTAACCAAACAACAAAAAACCCTAACCCACTAACAACAAACAACACTAACACCCTAACAACAAACAACCCTAACCCCCTAACAACAAACAACAGTAACACCCTAACCAGAAACAACCCTAACCCCCTAACAACAAACAACACTAACCCCCTAACAACAAACAACCCTAAACCCCTAACATCAAAGAACACTAACACCCTAACAACAAACAACCCTAACCCCCTAACAACAAACACTAACCCCCAAACAGCAAACAACCCTAACCCCTAAATACCAAAAACACTAACCCACTAACAACAAACAACCCTAACAAACTAACAACAAACAACACTAACCCCCTAACAACAAACAACACTAACACCCTAACAACAAACAACCCTAAACCCCTAACATCAAACAACACTAACCCCCTAACAACACAAAACACTAACACCCTAACAACAAACAACACTAAAACCCTAACAACAAAAACCACTAAACCCCAACAAGAAACAGCCCTAAACCCCTAACAACAAACACTAACCCCCTAACAACAAACAACACTAAACCCCTAACAAGAAACTACCCTAACCCCGTAACAACAAACAACACTAACCTGGTAACAAGAAACAACCCTAACCCCCAAACAACAAACAACCCTAACCCCCTAACAACAAACAATCCTAACCCCCGAACAACGAACAACACTAACCCCCTAACCACAGTATACACTAACACCCTAACAACAAAAAACACTAAACCCCTACAAGAAACAACCCTAAACCCCTAACAACAAACAACACTAACCCCCTAACAACAAACAACCCTAACCAAACAACAAACAAACCTAAACCACTAACAACAAACAACAGTATCACGCGAACAACAAACAACCCTAACCCCCTAACAACAAACAACACTAACACCCTAAACACAAAAACCAATAAACCCCAACAAGAAACAACCCTAAAACCCTAACAACAAACAACACTAACCCCCTAACAACAAACAACCCTAAACCCCTAACATCAAACAACACTAACCCCTAACAACACAAAACACTAACACCCTAACAACAAACAACACTAAAACCCTAACAACAAAAACCACTAAACCCCAACAAGAAACAACCCTAAACCCCTAACAACAAACACTAACCCCCTAACAACAAACAACACTAAACCCCTAACAAGAAACTACCCTAACCCCGTAACAACAAACAACACTAACCTGGTAACAAGAAACAACCCTAACCCCCAAACAACAAACAACCCTAACCCCCTAACAACAAACAATCCTAACCCCCGAACAACGAACAACACTAACCTCCTAAAAACAATAAACACTAACACCCGAACAACAAAAACCACTAAACCCCAACAAGAAACAACCCTAAACCCCAAACAACAAACAACCCTAACCCCCTAACAACAAACAACACTAACACCCTAACAACAAAAACCAATAAACCCCAACAAGAAACAACCCTAAAACCCTAACAACAAACAACACTAACCCCCTAACAACAAACAACCCTAACCAAACAACAAACAAACCTAACCCACTAACAACAAACAACACTAACACCCGAACAACAAACAACCCTAACCCCCTAGCAACAAACAACACTAAGACCCTAACAACAAACAACCCTAACCCCCTAACAACAAACAGCACTAACCCCATAACAACAAACAACCTTAAACCCCTAACATCAAAGAACACTAACACCCTAACAACAAACAACCCTAACCCCCTAAGAACAAACACTAACTCCCAAACAACAAACAACCCTAAAAACCTAAAAGCAAACAACACTAAACCCCTAAAAACAAACAACACTAAGCCCCTAACAACAAACAACACTAACACCCGAACAACAAACACCACTAAACCCGAACAAGAAACAACCCTAAGCCCCTAACAACAAACAACACTAACCCCCTAACAAGAAACAACCCTAAACCCCTAACAACAAACAACACTAACCCCCTAACAACAAACAACACTAACACCCTAACAACAACCAACCCTAACCCCCTAAGAACAAACAACACTAACGCCCTAAGAAGAAACAACACTAACCCCCAGCAACGAACAATACTAACCCCCTAACAACACAAAACCTAACCTCTTATCAACAAACAACCCTAACCCACTAACAACAAACAACGCTAACACCCTAACAACAAACAACACTAACCCCCAACAACAAACAACCCTAAACCCCTAACATCAAAGAACACTAACACCCTAACAACAAACAACCCTAGCCCCCTAACAACAAACACTAACCCCCAAACAACAAACAACCCTAACCCCTAAAAACCAAAAACACTAACCCACTAACAACAAACAACCCTAACCCACTAACAACAAACAACGCTAACACCCTAACAACAAACAACCCTAACCCCCAAACAACAAACAACCCTAACCCCCTAACAACAAACAATCCTAACCCCCGAACAACCAACAACACTAACCCCCTAACCACAGTATACACTGACACCCTAACAACAAAAACCACTAAACCCCTACAAGAAACAACCCTAAACCCCTAACAACAAACAACACTAACCCCCTAACAACAAACAACCCTAACCAAACAACAAAAAACCCTAACCCACTAACAACAAACAACACTAACACCCTAACAACAAACAACCCTAACCCCCTAACAACAAACAACAGTAACACCCTAACCAGAAACAACCCTAACCCCCTAACAACAAACAACACTAACCCCCTAACAACAAACAACCCTAAACCCCTAACATCAAAGAACACTAACACCCTAACAAGAAACAACCCTAACCCCCTAACAACAAACACTAACCCCCAAACAGCAAACAACTCTAACCCCTAAATACCAAAAACACTAACCCACTAACAACAAACAACCCTAACAAACTAACAACAAACAACCCTAACACCCTAACAACAAACAACACTAACCCCCTAACAACAAACAACCCTAAACCCCTAACATCAAACAACACTAACCCCCTAACAACACAAAACACTAACACCCTAACAACAAACAACACTAAAACCCTAACAACAAAAACCACTAAACCCCAACAAGAAACAACCCTAAACCCCTAACAACAAACACTAACCCCCTAACAACAAACAACACTAAACCCCTAACAAGAAACTACCCTAACCCCGTAACAACAAACAACACTAACCTGGTAACAAGAAACAACCCTAACCCCCAAACAACAAACAACCCTAACCCCCTAACAACAAACAATCCTAACCCCCGAACAAGGAACAACACTAACCTCCTAACCACAATAAACACTAACACCCGAACAACAAAAACCACTAAACCCCAACAAGAAACAACCCTAAACCCCAAACAACAAACAACACTAACCCCCTAACAACAAACAACCCTAACCAAACAACAAACAAACCTAAACCACTAACAACAAACAACACTATCACGCGAACAACAAACAACACTAACCCCCTAACAACAAACACTAACCCCCAAACAACAAACAACCCTAACCCCTAAAAACCAAAAACACTAACCCACTAACAACAAACAACCCTAAACCACTAACAACAAACAACCCTAACACCCTAACAACAAACAACACTAAAACTCTAACAACAAACAACCCTAAACCCCTAACATCAAAGAACACTAACTCCCTAACAACAAACAACACTAACCCCCTAACAACAAACACTAACCCCCAAACAACAAACAACCCTAACCCCTAAAAACCAAAAACACTAACCCACTAACAACAAACAACCCTAAACCACTAAAAACAAACAACCCTAACACCCTAACAACAAACAACACTAAAACTCTAACAACAAACAACCCTAAACCCCTAACATCAAACAACACTAACCCCCTAACAACACAAAACACTAACACCCTAACAACAAACAACACTAACCCCCTAACAACAAACAACCCTAACTAAACAACAAAAAACCCTAACCCACTAACAACAAACAACACTAACACCCTAACAACAAACAACCCTAACCCCCTAACAACAAACAACAGTAACACCCTAACCAGAAACAACCCTAACCCCCTAACAACAAACAACACTAACCCCCAACAACAACCAACCCTAAACCCCTAACATCAAAGAACACTAACACCCTAACAACAAACATCACTAACACCCTAACAACAAAAACCACTAAACCCCAACAAGAAACAACCCTAAACCCCTAACAACAAACACTAACCCCCTAACAATAAACAACACTAAACCCCTAACAAGAAACTACCCTAACCCCGTAACAAGAAACAACACTAACCCTGTAACAACAAACAACCCTAACCCCCAAACAACAAACAACCCTAACCCCCTAACAACAAACAATCCTAACCCCCGAACAACCAACAACACTAACCCCCTAACCACAGTATACACTAACACCCTAACAACAAAAAACACTAAACCCCTACAAGAAACAACCCTAAACCCCTAACAACAAACAACACTAACCCCCTAACAACAAACAACCCTAACAAACAACAAACAAACCTAAACCACTAACAACAAACAACACTATCACGCGAACAACAAACAACCCTAACACCCTAACAACAAACAACACTAACACCCTAAACACAAAAACCAATAAACCCCAACAAGAAACAACCCTAAAACCCTAACAACAAACAACACTAACCCCCTAACAACAAACAACCCTAACCAAACAACAAAAAACCATAACCCACTAACAACAAACAACACTAACACCCTAACAACAAACAACCCTAACCCCCTAACAACAAACAACAGTAACACCCTAACCAGAAACAACCCTAACCCCCTAACAACAAACAACACTAACTCCCAACAACAAACAACCCTAAACCCCTAACATCAAAGAACACTAACTCCCTAACAACAAACAACACTAACCCCCTAACAACAAACACTAACCCCCAAACAACAAACAACCCTAACCCCTAAAAACCAAAAACACTAACCCACTAACAACAAACAACCCTAACCCACTAACAACAAACAACCCTAACACCCTAACAACAAACAACACTAACCCCCTAACAACAAACAACCCTAAACCCCTAACATCAAACAACACTAACCCCCTAACAACACAAAACACTAACACCCTAACAACAAACAACACTAACACCCTAACAACAAAAACCACTAAACCCCAACAAGAAACAACCCTAAACCCCTAACAACAAACACTAACCCCCTAACAACAAACAACACTAAACCCCTAACAAGAAATTACCCTAACCCCGTAACAACAAACAACACTAAACCGGTAACAACAAACAACCCTAACCCCCAAACAACAAACAACCCTAACCCCCAAAAACAAACAATCCTAACCCCCGAACAACGAACAACACTAACCCCCTAACCACAATAAACACTAACACCCGAAAAACAAAAACCACTATACCCCAACAAGAAACAACCCTAAAACCCTAACAACAAACAACACTAACACCCTAACAACAAAAACCACTAAACCCCAACAAGAAACAACCCTAAAACCCTAACAACAAACAACACTAACCCCCTAACAACAAACAACCCTAACCAAACAACAAAAAACCATAACCCACTAACAACAAACAACACTAACACCCTAACAACAAACACCCCTAACCCCCTAACAACAAACAACAGTAACACCCTAACCAGAAACAACCCTAACCCCCTAACAACAAACACTAACCCCCAAACAACAAACAACCCTAACCCCTAAAAACCAAAAACACTAACCCACTAACAACAAACAACCCTAAACCACTAACAACAAACAACCCTAACACCCTAACAACAAACAACACTAAAACTCTAACAACAAACAACCCTAAACCCCTAACATCAAACAACACTAACCCCCTAAAAACACAAAACACTAACACCCTAACAACAAACAACACTAACCCCCTAACAACAAACAACCCTAACCAAACAACAAAAAACCCTAACCCACTAACAACAAACAACACTAACCCCCTAACAACAAACAACCCTAACCCCCTAACAACAAACAACAGTAACACCCTAACCAGAAACAACCCTAACCCCCTAACAACAAACAACACTAACCCCGAACAACAACCAACCCTAAACCCCTAACATCAAAGAACACTAACACCCTAACAACAAACAACACTAACACCCTAACAACAAAAACCACTAAACCCCAACAAGAAACAACCCTAAACCCCTAACAACAAACACTAACCCCCTAACAATAAACAACACTAAACCCCTAACAAGCAACTACCCTAACCCCGTAACAACAAACAACCCTAACCCCCAAACAACAAACAACCCTAACCCCCTAAAAACAAACAATCCTAACCCCCGAACAACCAACAACACTAACCCCCTAACCACAGTATACACTAACACCCTAACAACAAAAACCACTAAACCCCCACAAGAAACAACCCTAAACCCCTAACAACAAACAACACTAACCCCCTAACAACAAACAACCCTAACCAAACAACAAAAAACCCTAACCCACTAACAACAAACAACACTAACAACCTAACAACAAACAACCCTAACCCCCTAACAACAAACAACAGTAACACCCTAACCAGAAACAACCCTAACCCCCTAACAACAAACAACACTAACCCCCTAACAACAAACAACCCTAAACCCCTAACATCAAAGAACACTAACACCCTAACAACAAACAACCCTAACCCCCTAACAACAAACACTAACCCCCAAACAGCAAACAACCCTAACCCCTAAATACCAAAAACACTAACCCACTAACAACAAACAACCCTAACAAACTAACAACAAACAACACTAACCCCCTAACAACAAACAACACTAACACCCTAACAACAAACAACCCTAAACCCCTAACATCAAACAACACTAACCCCCTAACAACACAAAACACTAACACCCTAACAACAAACAACACTAAAACCCTAACAACAAAAACCACTAAACCCCAACAAGAAACAGCCCTAAACCCCTAACAACAAACACTAACCCCCTAACAACAAACAACACTAAACCCCTAACAAGAAACTACCCTAACCCCGTAACAACAAACAACACTAACCTGGTAACAAGAAACAACCCTAACCCCCAAACAACAAACAACCCTAACCCCCTAACAACAAACAATCTTAACCCCCGAACAACGAACAACACTAACCCCCTAACCACAGTATACACTAACACCCTAACAACAAAAAACACTAAACCCCTACAAGAAACAACCCTAAACCCCTAACAACAAACAACACTAACCCCCTAACAACAAACAACCCTAACCAAACAACAAACAAACCTAAACCACTAACAACAAACAACAGTATCACGCGAACAACAAACAACCCTAACCCCCTAACAACAAACAACACTAACACCCTAAACACAAAAACCAATAAACCCCAACAAGAAACAACCCTAAAACCCTAACAACAAACAACACTAACCCCCTAACAACAAACAACCCTAACCAAACAACAAAAAACCATAACCCACTAACAACAAACAACACTAACACCCTAACAACAAACAACCCTAACCCCCTAACAACAAACAACAGTAACACCCTAACCAGGAACAACCCTAACCCCCTAACAACAAACAACACTAACTCCCAAAAACAAACAACCCTAAACCCCTAACATCAAAGAACACTAACTCCCTAACAACAAACAACACTAACCCCCTAACAACAAACACTAACCCCCAAACAACAAACAACCCTAACCCCTAAAAACCAAAAACACTAACCCACTAACAACAAACAACCCTAACCCACTAACAACAAACAACCCTAACACCCTAACAACAAACAACACTAACCCCCTAACAACAAACAACCCTAAACCCCTAACATCAAACAACACTAACCCCCTAACAACACAAAACACTAACACCCTAACAACAAACAACACTAACACCCTAACAACAAAAACCACTAAACCCCAACAAGAAACAACCCTAAACCCCTAACAACAAACACTAACCCCCTAACAACAAGCAACACTAAACCCCTAACAAGAAATTACCCTAACCCCGTAACAACAAACAACACTAAACCGGTAACAACAAACAACCCTAACCCCGAAACAACAAACAACCCTAACACCCTAAAAACAAACAATCCTAACCCCCGAACAACGAACAACACTAACCCCCTAACCACAATAAACACTAACACCCGAACAACAAAAACCACTATACCCCAACAAGAAACAACCCTAAACCCCTAACAACAAACAACACTAACACCCTAACAACAAAAACCACTAAACCCCAACAAGAAACAACCCTAAAACCCTAACAACAAACAACACTAACCCCCTAACAACAAACAACCCTAACCAAACAACAAAAAACCATAACCCACTAACAACAAACAACACTAACACCCTAACAACAAACAACCCTAACCCCCTAACAACAAACAACAGTAACACCCTAACCAGAAACAACCCTAACCCCCTAACAACAAACACTAACCCCCAAACAACAAACAACCCTAACCCCTAAAAACCAAAAACACTAACCCACTAACAACAAACAACCCTAAACCACTAACAACAAACAACCCTAACACCCTAACAACAAACAACACTAACCCCCTAACAACACAAAACACTAACACCCTAACAACAAACAACACTAATCCCCTAACAACAAACAACCCTAACCAAACAACAAAAAACCCTAACCCACTAACAACAAACAACACTAACACCCTAACAACAAACAACCCTAACCCCCTAACAACAAACAACAGTAACACCCTAACCAGAAACAAACCTAACCCCCAACAACAAACAACACTAACCCCCAACAACAACCAACCCTAACCAAACAACAAACAAACCTAAACCACTAACAACAAACAACACTATCACGCGAACAACAAACAACCCTAACCCCCTAACAACAAACAACACTAACACCCTAACAACAAAAACCAATAAACCCCAGTAAAAAACAACCCTAAAACCCTAACAACAAACAACACTAACCCCCTAACAACAAACAACCCTAACCAAACAACAAACAAACCTAACCCACTAACAACAAACAACACTAACACCCGAACAACAAACAACCCTAACCCCCTAACAACAAACAACACTAACACCCTAACAGCAAACAACCCTAACCCCCTAACAACAAACAGCACTAACCCCATAACAACAAACAACCTTAAACCCCTAACATCAAAGAACACTAACACCCTAACAACAACCCTCACCCCCTAACAACAAACACTAACCCCCAAACAACAAAGAACCCTAAAACCCTAAAAGCAAACAACACTAAACCCCTAAAAACAAACAACACTAAGCCCCTAACAACAAACAACACTAACACCTGAACAACAAACACCACTAAACCCCAACAAGAAACAACCCTAAGCCCCTAACAACAAACAACACTAACCCCCTAACAAGACACAACCCTAACCCCCTAACAACAAACAACAGTAACACCCTAACCAAAAACAACCCTAACCCCCTAACAACAAACAACACTAACCCCCAACAACAACCAACCCTAAACCCCTAACATCAAAGAACACTAACACCCTAACAACAAACAACACTAACACCCTAACAACAAAAACCACTAAACCCCAACAAGAAACAACCCTAAACCCCTAACAACAAACACTAACCCACTAACAATAAACAACACTAAACCCCTAACAAGCAACTACCCTAACCCCGTAACAACAAACAACACTAACCCCGTAACAACAAACAACCCTAACCCCCAAACAACAAACAACCCTAACCCCCTAAAAACAAACAATCCTAACCCCCGAACAACCAACAACACTAACCCCCTAACCACAGTATACACTAACACCCTAACAACAAAAACCACTAAACCCCCACAAGAAACAACCCTAAACCCCTAACAACAAACAACACTAACCCCCTAACAACAAACAACCCTAACCAAACAACAAAAAACCCTAACCCACTAACAACAAACAACACTAACACCCTAACAACAAACAACCCTAACCCCCTAACAACAAACAACAGTAACACCCTAACCAGAAACAACCCTAACCCCCTAACAACAAACAACACTAACCCCCTAACAACAAACAACCCTAAACCCCTAACATCAAAGAACACTAACACCCTAACAACAAACAACCCTAACCCCCTAACAACAAACACTCACCCCCAAACAGCAAACAACCCTAACCCCTAAATACCAAAAACACTAACCCACTAACAACAAACAACCCTAACAAACTAACAACAAACAACACTAACCCCCTAACAACAAACAACACTAACAGCCTAACAACAAACAACCCTAAACCCCTAATATCAAACAACACTAACCCCCTAACAACACAAAACACTAACACCCTAACAACAAACAACACTAACACCCGAACAACAAAAACCACTAAACCCCAACAAGAAACAACCCTAAACCCCTAACAACAAACACTAACCCCCTAACAACAAACAACACTAAACCCCTAACAAGAAACTACCCTAAACCCGTAACAACAAACAACACTAACCTGGTAACAAGAAACAACCCTAACCCCCAAACAACAAACAACCCTAACCCCCTAACAACAAACAATCCTAACCCCCGAACAACGAACAACACTAAACTCCTAACCACAATAAACACTAACACCCGAACAACAAAAACCACTAAACCCCAACAAGAAACAACCCTAAACCCCTAACAACAAACAACACTAACCCCCTAACAACAAACAACCCTAACCAAACAACAAACAAACCTAAACCACTAACAACAAACAACACTATCACGCGAACAACAAACAACCCTAACCCCCTAACAAAAAAACACTAACACCCTAAACACAAAAACCAATAAACCCCAACAAGAAACAACCCTAAAACCCTAACAACAAACAACACTAACCCCCTAACAACAAACAACCCTAACCAAAGAACAAAAAAACATAACCCACTAACAACAAACAACACTAACACCCTAACAACAAACAACCCTAACCCCCTAACAACAAACAACAGTAACACCCTAACCAGAAACAACCCTAACCCCCTAACAAGAAACAACACTAACTCCCAACAACAAACAACCCTAAACCCCTAACATCAAAGAACACTAACTCCCTAACAACAAACAACACTAACCCCCTAACAACAAACACTAACCCCCAAACAACAAACAACCCTAACCCCTAAAAACCAAAAACACTAACCGACTAACAACAAACAACCCTAACACCCTAACAACAAACAACACTAAAACTCTAACAACAAACAACCCTAAACCCCTAACATCAAACAACACTAACCCCCTAACAACACAAAACACTAACACCCTAACAACAAACAACACTAACCCCCTAACAACAAACAACCCTAACCAAACAACAAAAAACCCTAACCCATCAACAACAAACAACACTAACACCCTAACAACAAAAAACCCTAACCCCCTAACAACAAACAACAGTAACACTCTAACCAGAAACAACCCTAACCCCCTAACAACAAACAACACTAACCCCCAACAACAACCAACCCTAAACCCCTAACATCAAAGAACACTAACACCCTAACAACAAACAACACTAACACCCTAACAACAAAAACCACTAAACCCCAACAAGAAACAACCTTAAACCCCTAACAACAAACACTAACCCCCTAACAATAAACAACACTAAACCCCTAACAAGAAACTACCCTAACCCCGTAACAACAAACAACACTAACCCCGTAACAACAAAAAACCCTAACCCCCAAACAACAAACAACCCTAACCCCCTAACAACAAACAATCCTAACCCCCGAACAACCAACAACACTAACCCCCTAACCACAGTATACACTAACACCCTAACAACAAAAAACACTAAACCCCTACAAGAAACAACCCTAAACCCCTAACAACAAACAACACTAACCCCCTAACAACAAACAACCCTAACCAAACAACAACAAAACCTAACCCACTAACAACAAACAACACTAACACCCTAACAACAAACAACCCTAACCCCCTAACAACAAACAACAGTAACACCCTAACCAGAAACAACCCTAACCCCCTAACAACAAACAACACTAACCCCCTAACAACAAAGAACCCTAAACCCCTAACATCAAAGAACACTAACACCCTAACAACAAACAACCCTAACCCCCTAACAACAAACAACACTAACACCCTAACAACAAAAACCAATAAACCCCAGTAAAAAACAACCCTAAAACCCTAACAACAAACAACACTAACCCCCTAACAACAAACAACCAAAACCAAACAACAAACAAACCTAACCCACTAACAACAAACAACACTAACACCCGAACAACAAACAACCCTAACCCCCTAACAACAAACAACACTAACACCCTAACAACAAACAACCCTAACCCCCTAACAACAAACAGCACTAACCCCATAACAACAAACAACCTTAAACCCCTAACATCAAAGAACACTAACACCCTAACAAGAAACAACCCTAACCCCCGAACAACAAACACTAACCCCCAAACAACAAACAACCCTAAAACCCTAAAAGCAAACAACACTAAACCCCTAAAAACAAACAACACTAAGCCCCTAACAACAAACAACACTAACACCCGAACAACAAACACCACTAAACCCCAACAAGAAACAACCCTAAGCCCCTAACAACAAACAACACTAACCCCCTAACAAGAAACAACCCTAACCCCCTAACAACAAACAACAGTAACACCCTAACCAGAAACAACCCTAACACCCTAACAACAAACAACACTAACCCCCAACAACAACCAACCCTAAACCCCTAACATCAAAGAACACTAACACCCTAACAACAAACAACACTAACACCCTAACAACAAAAACCACTAAACCACAACAAGAAACAACCCTAAACCCCTAACAACAAACACTAACCCCCTAACAATAAACAACACTAAACCCCTAACAAGCAACTACCCTAACCCCGTAACAACAAACAACACTAACCCCGTAACAACAAACAACCCTAACCCCCAAACAACAAACAACCCTAACCCCCTAACAACAAACAATCCTAACCCCCGAGCAACCAACAACACTAACCCCCTAACCACAGTATACACTAACACCCTAACAACAAAAACCACTAAACCCCTACAAGAAACAACCCTAAACCCCTAACAACAAACAACACTAACCCCCTAACAACAAACAACCCTAACCAAACAACAAAAAACCCTAACCCACTAACAACAAACAACACTAACACCCTAACAACAAACAACCCTAACCCCCTAACAACAAACACTAACCCCCAAACAACAAACAACCCTAACCCGTAAAAACCAAAAACACTAACCCACTAACAACAAACAACCCTAACCCACTAACAACAAACAACCCTAACCCCCTAACAACAAACAACCCTAAACCCCTAACATCAAACAACACTAACCTCCTAACAACACAAAACACTAACACCCTAACAACAAACAACACTAACATCCTAACAACAAAAACCACTAAACCCCAACGAGAAACAACCCTAAACCCCTAACAACAAACACTAACCCCCTAACAATAAACAACACTAAACCCCTAACAAGAAACTACGAAAACCCCGTAACAACAAACAACACTAACCCCGTAACAACAAACAACCCTAACCCCCAAACAACAAACAACCCTAACCCCCTAAAAACAAACAATCCTAACCCCCGAACAACCAACAACACTAACCCCCTAACCACAGTATACACTAACACCCTAACAACAAAAACCACTAAACCCCCACAAGAAACAACCCTAAACCCCTAACAACAAACAACACTAACCCCCTAACAACAAACAACCCTAACCAAACAACAAAAAACCCTAACCCACTAACAACAAACAACACTAACACCCTAACAACAAACAACCCTAACCCCCTAACAACAAACAACAGTAACACCCTAACCAGAAACAACCCTAACCCCCTAACAACAAACAACACTAACCCCCTAACAACAAACAACCCTAAACCCCTAACATCAAAGAACACTAACACCCTAACAACAAACAACCCTAACCCCCTAACAACAAACACTAACCCCCAAACAGCAAACAACCCTAACCCCTAAATACCAAAAACACTAACCCACTAACAACAAACAACCCTAACAAACTAACAACAAACAACACTAACCCCCTAACAACAAACAACACTAACACCCTAACAACAAACAACCCTAAACCCCTAACATCAAACAACACTAACCCCCTAACAACACAAAACACTAACACCCTAACAACAAACAACACTAACACCCGAACAACAAAAACCACTAAACCCCAACAAGAAACAACCCTAAACCCCTAACAACAAACACTAACCCCCTAACAACAAACAACACTAAACCCCTAACAAGAAACTACCCTAACCCCGTAACAACAAACAACACTAACCTGGTAACAAGAAACAACCCTAACCCCCAAACAACAAACAACCCTAACCCCCTAACAACAAACAATCCTAACCCCCGAACAACGAACAACACTAAACTCCTAACCACAATAAACACTAACACCCGAACAACAAAAACCACTAAACCCCAACAAGAAACAACCCTAAACCCCTAACAACAAACAACACTAACCCCCTAACAACAAACAACCCTAACCAAACAACAAACAAACCTAAACCACTAACAACAAACAACACTATCACGCGAACAACAAACAACCCTAACCCCCTAACAACAAACAACACTAACACCCTAAACACAAAAACCAATAAACCCCAACAAGAAACAACCCTAAAACCCTAACAACAAACTACACTAACCCCCTAACAACAAACAACCCTAACCAAAGAACAAAAAACCCTAACCCACTAACAACAAACAACACTAACACCCTAACAACAAACAACCCTAACCCCCTAACAACAAACAACAGTAACACCCTAACCAGAAACAACCCTAACCCCCTAACAACAAACAACACTAACCCCCAACAACAACCAACCCTAAACCCCTAACATCAAAGAACACTAACACCCTAACAACAAACAACACTAACACGCTAACAACAATAACCACTAAACCCCAACAAGAAACAACCCTAAACCCCTAACAACAAACACTAACCCCCTAACAATAAACAACACTAAACCCCTAACAAGCAACTACCCTAACCCCGTAACAACAAACAACACTAACCCCGTAACAACAAACAACCCTAACCCCCAAACAACAAACAACCCTAACCCTCTAACGACAAACAATCCTAACCCCCGAACAACCAACAACACTAACCCCCTAACCACAGTATACACTGACACCCTAACAACAAAAACCACTAAACCCCTACAAGAAACAACCCTAAACCCCTAACAACAAACAACCCTAACCCCCTAACAACAAACAACCCTAACCAAACAACAAAAAACCCTAACCCACTAACAACAAACAACACTAACACCCTAACAACAAACAACCCTAAACCCCTAACATCAAAGAACACTAACACCCTAACAACAAACAACCCTAACCCCCTAACAACAAACACTAACCCCCAAACAGCAAACAACTCTAACCCCTAAATACCAAAAACACTAACCCACTAACAACAAACAACCCTAACAAACTAACAACAAACAACCCTAACACCCTAACAACAAACAACACTAACCCCCTAACAACAAACAACCCTAAACCCCTAACATCAAACAACACTAACCCCCTAACAACACAAAACACTAACACCCTAACAACAAACAACACTAAAACCCTAACAACAAAAACCACTAAATCCAACAAGAAACAACCCTAAACCCCTAACAACAAACACTAACCCCCTAACAACAAACAACACTAAACCCCTAACAAGAAACTACCCTAACCCCGTAACAACAAACAACACTAACCTGGTAACAAGAAACAACCCTAACCCCCAAACAACAAACAACCCTAACCCCCTAACAACAAACAATCCTAACCCCCGAACAACGAACAACACTAACCTCCTAAAAACAATAAACACTAACACCCGAACAACAAAAACCACTAAACCCCAACAAGAAACAACCCTAAACCCCAAACAACAAACAACCCTAACCCCCTAACAACAAACAACACTAACACCCTAACAACAAAAACCAATAAACCCCAACAAGAAACAACCCTAAAACCCTAACAACAAACAACACTAACCCCCTAACAACAAACAACCCTAACCAAACAACAAACAAACCTAACCCACTAACAACAAACAACACTAACACCCGAACAACAAACAACCCTAACCCCCTAACAACAAACAACACTAAGACCCTAACAACAAACAACCCTAACCCCCTAACAACAAACAGCACTAACCCCATAACAACAAACAACCTTAAACCCCTAACATCAAAGAACACTAACACCCTAACAACAAACAACCCTAACCCCCTAAGAACAAACACTAACTCCCAAACAACAAACAACCCTAAAAACCTAAAAGCAAACAACACTAAACCCCTAAAAACAAACAACGCTAAGCCCCTAACAACAAACAACACTAACACCCGAACAACAAACACCACTAAACCCGAACAAGAAACAACCCTAAGCCCCTAACAACAAACAACACTAACCCCCTAACAAGAAACAACCCTAAACCCCTAACAACAAACAACACTAACCCCCTAACAACAAACAACACTAACACCCTAACAACAACCAACCCTAACCCCCTAAGAACAAACAACACTAACGCCCTAAGAAGAAACAACACTAACCCCCAGCAACGAACAATACTAACCCCCTAACAACACAAAACCTAACCTCTTATCAACAAACAACCCTAACCCACTAACAACAAACAACGCTAACACCCTAACAACAAACAACACTAACCCCCTAACAACAAACAACCCTAAACCCCTAACATCAAAGAACACTAACACCCTAACAACAAACAACCCTAGCCCCCTAACAACAAACACTAACCCCCAAACAACAAACAACCCTAACCCCTAAAAACCAAAAACACTAAACCACTAACAACAAACAACCCTAACCCACTAACAACAAACAACGCTAACACCCTAACAACAAACAACCCTAACCCCCAAACAACAAACAACCCTAACCCCCTAACGACAAACAATCCTAACCCCCGAACAACCAACAACACTAACCCCCTAACCACAGTATACACTGACACCCTAACAACAAAAACCACTAAACCCCTACAAGAAACAACCCTAAACCCCTAACAACAAACAACACTAACCCCCTAACAACAAACAACCCTAACCAAACAACAAAAAACCCTAACCCACTAACAACAAACAACACTAACACCCTAACAACAAACAACCCTAACCCCCTAACAACAAACAACAGTAACACCCTAACCAGAAACAACCCTAACCCCCTAACAACAAACAACACTAACCCCCTAACAACAAACAACCCTAAACCCCTAACATCAAAGAACACTAACACCCTAACAAGAAACAACCCTAACCCCCTAACAACAAACACTAACCCCCAAACAGCAAACAACTCTAACCCCTAAATACCAAAAACACTAACCCACTAACAACAAACAACCCTAAAAAACTAACAACAAACAACCCTAACACCCTAACAACAAACAACACTAACCCCCTAACAACAAACAACCCTAAACCCCTAACATCAAACAACACTAACCCCCTAACAACACAAAACACTAACACCCTAACAACAAACAACACTAACACCCTAACAACAAAACCCACTAAACCCCAACAAGAAACAACCCTAAACCCCTAACAACAAACAACACTAACCCCCTAACAACAAACAACACTAAACCCCTAACAAGAAACTACCCTATCCCCGTAACAACAAACAACACTAACCCCGTAAGAAAAAACAATCCTAACCCACAAACAACAAACAACCCTAACCCCCTAACAACAAACAATCCTAACCCCGGAACAACCAACAACACTAAACCCCTAACCACAATAAACGCTAACACCCTAACAACAAAAACCACTAAACCCCAACAAGAAACAACCCTAAAACCCTAACAAAAAACAACACTAACCCCCTAACAACAAACAACCCTAACCAAACAAAAAACAAACCTAACTCGCTAACAACACCAACACTAACACCCTAACAACAAACAACACTAACCCCCTAACAACAAACA
The DNA here is from genome assembly GCF_024166365.1 of Elephas maximus indicus. NCBI lineage: Eukaryota > Metazoa > Chordata > Mammalia > Proboscidea > Elephantidae > Elephas > Elephas maximus. The sequence continues at coordinate 1,459,698 of NW_026060234.1, read as the reverse complement.
ACCCTAAACCCCTAACATCAAACAGCACTAACCCCCTAACAACACAAAACACTAACACCCTAACAACAATCAACACTAACCCCCTAACAACAAACAACCCTAACCAAACAACAAAAAACCCTAACCCACTAACAACAAACAACACTAACACCCTAACAACAAACAACCCTAACCCCCTAACAACAAACAACAGTAACACCCTAACCAGAAACAACCCTAACCCCCTAACAACAAACAACACTAACCCCCAACAACAACCAACCCTAAACCCCTAACATCAAAGAACACTAACACCCTAACAACAAACAACACTAACACGCTAACAACAATAACCACTAAACCCCAACAAGAAACAACCCTAAACCCCTAACAACAAACACTAACCCCCTAACAATAAACAACACTAAACCCCTAACAAGCAACTACCCTAACCCCGTAACAACAAACAACACTAACCCCGTAACAACAAACAACCCTAACCCCCAAACAACAAACAACCCTAACCCCCTAACGACAAACAATCCTAACCCCCGAACAACCAACAACACTAACCCCCTAACCACAGTATACACTGACACCCTAACAACAAAAACCACTAAACCCCTACAAGAAACAACCCTAAACCCCTAACAACAAACAACACTAACCCCCTAACAACAAACAACCCTAACCAAACAACAAAAAACCCTAACCCACTAACAACAAACAACACTAACACCCTAACAACAAACAACCCTAACCCCCTAACAACAAACAACAGTAACACCTTAACCAGAAACAACCCTAACCCCCTAACAACAAACAACACTAACCCCCTAACAACAAACAACCCTAAACCCCTAACATCAAAGAACACTAACACCCTAACAACAAACAACCCTAACCCCCAACAACAAACACTAACCCCCAAACAGCAAACAACTCTAACCCTAAATACCAAAAACACTAACCCACTAACAACAAACAACCCTAACAAACTAACAACAAACAACCCTAACACCCTAACAACAAACAACACTAACCCCCTAACAACAAACAACCCTAAACCCCTAACATCAAACAACACTAACCCCCTAACAACACAAAACACTAACACCCTAACAACAAACAACACTAAAACCCTAACAACAAAAACCACTAAACCCCAACAAGAAACAACCCTAAACCCCTAACAACAAACACTAGCCCCCTAACAACAAACAACACTAAACCCCTAACATCAAACAACCCTAACCAAACAACAAAAAACCCTAACCCACTAACAACAAACAACACTAACACCCTAACAACAAACAACCCTAACCCCCTAACAACAAACAACAGTAACACCCTAACCAGAAACAACCCTAACCCCCTAACAACAAAGAACACTAACCCCCAACAACAACCAACCCTAAACCCCTAACATCAAAGAACACTAACACCCTAACAACAAACAACACTAACACGCTAACAACAATAACCACTAAACCCCAACAAGAAACAACCCTAAACCCCTAACAACAAACACTAACCCCCTAACAATAAACAACACTAAACCCCTAACAAGCAACTACCCTAACCCCGTAACAACAAACAACCCTAATCCCGTAACAACAAACAACCCTAACCCCCAAACAACAAACAACCCTAACCCCCTAACAACAAACAATCCTAACCCCCGAACAACCAACAACACTAACCCCCTAACCACAGTATACACTGACACCCTAACAACAAAAACCACTAAACCCCTACAAGAAACAACCCTAAACCCCTAACAACAAACAACACTAACCCCCTAACAACAAACAACCCTAACCAAACAACAAAAAACCCTAACCCACTAACAACAAACAACACTAACACCCAAATAACAAACAACCCTAACCCCCTAACAACAAACAACAGTAACACCTTAACCAGAAACAACCCTAACCCCCTAACAACAAACAACACTAACCCCCTAACAACAAACAACCCTAAACCCCTAACATCAAAGAACACTAACACCCTAACAACAAACAACCCTAACCCCCTAACAACAAACACTAACCCCCAAACAGCAAACAACTCTAACCCCTAAATACCAAAAACACTAACCCACTAACAACAAACAACCCTAACAAACTAACAACAAACAACCCTAACACCCTAACAACAAACAACACTAACCCCCTAACAACAAACAACCCTAAACCCCTAACATCAAACAACACTAACCCCTAACAACACAAAACACTAACACCCTAACAACAAACAACACTAAAACCCTAACAACAAAAACCACTAAACCCCAACAAGAAACAACCCTAAACCCCTAACAACAAACACTAACCCCCTAACAACAAACAACACTAAACCCCTAACAAGAAACTACCCTAACCCCGTAACAACAAACAACACTAACCTGGTAACAAGAAACAACCCTAACCCCCAAACAACAAACAACCCTAACCCCCTAACAACAAACAATCCTAACCCCCGAACAACGAACAACACTAACCTCCTAAAAACAATAAACACTAACACCCGAACAACAAAAACCACTAAACCCCAACAAGAAACAACCCTAAACCCCAAACAACAAACAACCCTAACCCCCTAACAACAAACAACACTAACACCCTAACAACAAAAACCAATAAACCCCAACAAGAAACAACCCTAAAACCCTAACAACAAACAACACTAACCCCCTAACAACAAACAACCCTAACCAAACAACAAACAAACCTAACCCACTAACAACAAACAACACTAACACCCGAACAACAAACAACCCTAACCCCCTAACAACAAACAACACTAAGACCCTAACAACAAACAACCCTAACCCCCTAACAACAAACAGCACTAACCCCATAACAACAAACAACCTTAAACCCCTAACATCAAAGAACACTAACACCCTAACAACAAACAACCCTAACCCCCTAAGAACAAACACTAACTCCCAAACAACAAACAACCCTAAAAACCTAAAAGCAAACAACACTAAACCCCTAAAAACAAACAACACTAAGCCCCTAACAACAAACAACACTAACACCCGAACAACAAACACCACTAAACCCGAACAAGAAACAACCCTAAGCCCCTAACAACAAACAACACTAACCCCCTAACAAGAAACAACCCTAAACCCCTAACAACAAACAACACTAACCCCCTAACAACAAACAACACTAACACCCTAACAACAACCAACCCTAACCCCCTAAGAACAAACAACACTAACGCCCTAAGAAGAAACAACACTAACCCCCAGCAACGAACAATACTAACCCCCTAACAACACAAAACCTAACCTCTTATCAACAAACAACCCTAACCCACTAACAACAAACAACGCTAACACCCTAACAACAAACAACACTAACCCCCAACAACAAACAACCCTAAACCCCTAACATCAAAGAACACTAACACCCTAACAACAAACAACCCTAGCCCCCTAACAACAAACACTAACCCCCAAACAACAAACAACCCTAACCCTTAAAACCAAAAACACTAACCCACTAACAACAAACAACCCTAACCCACTAACAACAAACAACGCTAACACCCTAACAACAAACAACCCTAACCCCCAAACAACAAACAACCCTAACCCCCTAACAACAAACAATCCTAACCCCCGAACAACCAACAACACTAACCCCCTAACCACAGTATACACTGACACCCTAACAACAAAAACCACTAAACCCCTACAAGAAACAACCCTAAACCCCTAACAACAAACAACACTAACCCCCTAACAACAAACAACCCTAACCAAACAACAAAAAACCCTAACCCACTAACAACAAACAACACTAACACCCTAACAACAAACAACCCTAACCCCCTAACAACAAACAACAGTAACACCCTAACCAGAAACAACCCTAACCCCCTAACAACAAACAACACTAACCCCCTAACAACAAACAACCCTAAACCCCTAACATCAAAGAACACTAACACCCTAACAAGAAACAACCCTAACCCCCTAACAACAAACACTAACCCCCAAACAGCAAACAACTCTAACCCCAAAATACCAAAAACACTAACCCACTAACAACAAACAACCCTAACAAACTAACAACAAACAACCCTAACACCCTAACAACAAACAACACTAACCCCCTAACAACAAACAACCCTAAACCCCTAACATCAAACAACACTAACCCCCTAACAACACAAAACACTAACACCCTTACAACAAACAACACTAAAACCCTAACAACAAAAACCACTAAACCCCAACAAGAAACAACCCTAAACCCCTAACAACAAACACTAACCCCCTAACAACAAACAACACTAAACCCCTAACAAGAAACTACCCTAACCCCGTAACAACAAACAACACTAACCTGGTAACAAGAAACAACCCTAACCCCCAAACAACAAACAACCCTAACCCCCTAACAACAAACAATCCTAACCCCCGAACAAGGAACAACACTAACCTCCTAACCACAATAAACACTAACACCCGAACAACAAAAACCACTAAACCCCAACAAGAAACAACCCTAAACCCCAAACAACAAACAACACTAACCCCCTAACAACAAACAACCCTAACCAAACAACAAACAAACCTAAACCACTAACAACAAACAACACTATCACGCGAACAACAAACAACACTAACCCCCTAACAACAAACACTAACCCCCAAACAACAAACAACCCTAACCCCTAAAAACCAAAAACACTAACCCACTAACAACAAACAACCCTAAACCACTAACAACAAACAACCCTAACACCCTAACAACAAACAACACTAAAACTCTAACAACAAACAACCCTAAACCCCTAACATCAAACAACACTAACCCCCTAACAACACAAAACACTAACACCCTAACAACAAACAACACTAACCCCCTAACAACAAACAACCCTAACCAAACAACAAAAAACCCTAACACACTAACAACAAACAACACTAACACCCTAACAACAAACAACCCTAACCCCCTAACAACAAACAACAGTAACACCCTAACCAGAAACAACCCTAACCCCCTAACAACAAACAACACTAACCCCCAACAACAACCAACCCTAACCAAACAACAAACAAACCTAAACCACTAACAACAAACAACACTATCACGCGAACAACAAACAACCCTAACCCCCTAACAACAAACAACACTAACACCCTAACAACAAAAACCAATAAACCCCAGTAAAAAACAACCCTAAAACCCTAACAACAAACAACACTAACCCCCTAACAACAAACAACCCTAACCAAACAACAAACAAACCTAACCCACTAACAACAAACAACACTAACACCCGAACAACAAACAACCCTAACCCTCTAACAACAAACAACAGTAACACCCTAACCAGGAACAACCCTAACCCCCTAACAACAAACAACACTAACTCCCAACAACAAACAACCCTAAACCCCTAACATCAAAGAACACTAACTCCCTAACAACAAACAACACTAACCCCCTAACAACAAACACTAACCCCCAAACAACAAACAACCCTAACCCCTAAAAACCAAAAACACTAACCCACTAACAACAAACAACCCTAAACCACTAAAAACAAACAACCCTAACACCCTAACAACAAACAACACTAAAACTCTAACAACAAACAACCCTAAACCCCTAACATCAAACAACACTAACCCCCTAACAACACAAAACACTAACACCCTAACAACAAACAACACTAACCCCCTAACAACAAACAACCCTAACTAAACAACAAAAAACCCTAACCCACTAACAACAAACAACACTAACACCCTAACAACAAACAACCCTAACCCCCTAACAACAAACAACAGTAACACCCTAACCAGAAACAACCCTAACCCCCTAACAACAAACAACACTAACCCCCAACAACAACCAACCCTAAACCCCTAACATCAAAGAACACTAACACCCTAACAACAAACATCACTAACACCCTAACAACAAAAACCACTAAACCCCAACAAGAAACAACCCTAAACCCCTAACAACAAACACTAACCCCCTAACAATAAACAACACTAAACCCCTAACAAGAAACTACCCTAACCCCGTAACAAGAAACAACACTAACCCTGTAACAACAAACAAACCTAACCCCCAAACAACAAACAACCCTAACCCCCTAACAACAAACAATCCTAACCCCCGAACAACCAACAACACTAACCCCCTAACCACAGTATACACTAACACCCTAACAACAATAACCACTAAACCCCAACAAGAAACAACCCTAAACCCCTAACAACAAACACTAACCCCCTAACAATAAACAACACTAAACCCCTAACAAGCAACTACCCTAACCCCGTAACAACAAACAACACTAACCCCGTAACAACAAACAACCCTAACCCCCAAACAACAAACAACCCTAACCCCCTAACGACAAACAATCCTAACCCCCGAACAACCAACAACACTAACCCCCTAACCACAGTATACACTGACACCCTAACAACAAAAACCACTAAACCCCTACAAGAAACAACCCTAAACCCCTAACAACAAACAACACTAACCCCCTAACAACAAACAACCCTAACCAAACAACAAAAAACCCTAACCCACTAACAACAAACAACACTAACACCCTAACAACAAACAACCCTAACCCCCTAACAACAAACAACAGTAACACCTTAACCAGAAACAACCCTAACCCCCTAACAACAAACAACACTAACCCCCTAACAACAAACAACCCTAAACCCCTAACATCAAAGAACACTAACACCCTAACAACAAACAACCCTAACCCCCAACAACAAACACTAACCCCCAAACAGCAAACAACTCTAACCCTAAATACCAAAAACACTAACCCACTAACAACAAACAACCCTAACAAACTAACAACAAACAACCCTAACACCCTAACAACAAACAACACTAACCCCCTAACAACAAACAACCCTAAACCCCTAACATCAAACAACACTAACCCCCTAACAACACAAAACACTAACACCCTAACAACAAACAACACTAAAACCCTAACAACAAAAACCACTAAACCCCAACAAGAAACAACCCTAAACCCCTAACAACAAACACTAGCCCCCTAACAACAAACAACACTAAACCCCTAACATCAAACAGCACTAACCCCCTAACAACACAAAACACTAACACCCTAACAACAAACAACACTAACCCCCTAACAACAAACAACCCTAACCAAACAACAAAAAACCCTAACCCACTAACAACAAACAACACTAACACCCTAACAACAAACAACCCTAACCCCCTAACAACAAACAACAGTAACACCCTAACCAGAAACAACCCTAACCCCCTAACAACAAACAACACTAACCCCCAACAACAACCAACCCTAAACCCCTAACATCAAAGAACACTAACACCCTAACAACAAACAACACTAACACGCTAACAACAATAACCACTAAACCCCAACAAGAAACAACCCTAAACCCCTAACAACAAACACTAACCCCCTAACAATAAACAACACTAAACCCCTAACAAGCAACTACCCTAACCCCGTAACAACAAACAACCCTAACCCCGTAACAACAAACAACCCTAACCCCCAAACAACAAACAACCCTAACCCCCTAACAACAAACAATCCTAACCCCCGAACAACCAACAACACTAACCCCCTAACCACAGTATACACTGACACCCTAACAACAAAAACCACTAAACCCCTACAAGAAACAACCCTAAACCCCTAACAACAAACAACACTAACCCCCTAACAACAAACAACCCTAACCAAACAACAAAAAACCCTAACCCACTAACAACAAACAACACTAACACCCAAATAACAAACAACCCTAACCCCCTAACAACAAACAACAGTAACACCTTAACCAGAAACAACCCTAACCCCCTAACAACAAACAACACTAACCCCCTAACAACAAACAACCCTAAACCCCTAACATCAAAGAACACTAACACCCTAACAACAAACAACCCTAACCCCCTAACAACAAACACTAACCCCCAAACAGCAAACAACTCTAACCCCTAAATACCAAAAACACTAACCCACTAACAACAAACAACCCTAACAAACTAACAACAAACAACCCTAACACCCTAACAACAAACAACACTAACCCCCTAACAACAAACAACCCTAAACCCCTAACATCAAACAACACTAACCCCTAACAACACAAAACACTAACACCCTAACAACAAACAACACTAAAACCCTAACAACAAAAACCACTAAACCCCAACAAGAAACAACCCTAAACCCCTAACAACAAACACTAACCCCCTAACAACAAACAACACTAAACCCCTAACAAGAAACTACCCTAACCCCGTAACAACAAACAACACTAACCTGGTAACAAGAAACAACCCTAACCCCCAAACAACAAACAACCCTAACCCCCTAACAACAAACAATCCTAACCCCCGAACAACGAACAACACTAACCTCCTAAAAACAATAAACACTAACACCCGAACAACAAAAACCACTAAACCCCAACAAGAAACAACCCTAAACCCCAAACAACAAACAACCCTAACCCCCTAACAACAAACAACACTAACACCCTAACAACAAAAACCAATAAACCCCAACAAGAAACAACCCTAAAACCCTAACAACAAACAACACTAACCCCCTAACAACAAACAACCCTAACCAAACAACAAACAAACCTAACCCACTAACAACAAACAACACTAACACCCGAACAACAAACAACCCTAACCCCCTAACAACAAACAACACTAAGACCCTAACAACAAACAACCCTAACCCCCTAACAACAAACAGCACTAACCCCATAACAACAAACAACCTTAAACCCCTAACATCAAAGAACACTAACACCCTAACAACAAACAACCCTAACCCCCTAAGAACAAACACTAACTCCCAAACAACAAACAACCCTAAAAACCTAAAAGCAAACAACACTAAACCCCTAAAAACAAACAACACTAAGCCCCTAACAACAAACAACACTAACACCCGAACAACAAACACCACTAAACCCGAACAAGAAACAACCCTAAGCCCCTAACAAGAAACAACCCTAAACCCCTAACAACAAACAACACTAACCCCCTAACAACAAACAACACTAACACCCTAACAACAACCAACCCTAACCCCCTAAGAACAAACAACACTAACGCCCTAAGAAGAAACAACACTAACCCCCAGCAACGAACAATACTAACCCCCTAACAACACAAAACCTAACCTCTTATCAACAAACAACCCTAACCCACTAACAACAAACAACGCTAACACCCTAACAACAAACAACACTAACCCCCAACAACAAACAACCCTAAACCCCTAACATCAAAGAACACTAACACCCTAACAACAAACAACCCTAGCCCCCTAACAACAAACACTAACCCCCAAACAACAAACAACCCTAACCCTTAAAACCAAAAACACTAACCCACTAACAACAAACAACCCTAACCCACTAACAACAAACAACGCTAACACCCTAACAACAAACAACCCTAACCCCCAAACAACAAACAACCCTAACCCCCTAACAACAAACAATCCTAACCCCCGAACAACCAACAACACTAACCCCCTAACCACAGTATACACTGACACCCTAACAACAAAAACCACTAAACCCCTACAAGAAACAACCCTAAACCCCTAACAACAAACAACACTAACCCCCTAACAACAAACAACCCTAACCAAACAACAAAAAACCCTAACCCACTAACAACAAACAACACTAACACCCTAACAACAAACAACCCTAACCCCCTAACAACAAACAACAGTAACACCCTAACCAGAAACAACCCTAACCCCCTAACAACAAACAACACTAACCCCCTAACAACAAACAACCCTAAACCCCTAACATCAAAGAACACTAACACCCTAACAAGAAACAACCCTAACCCCCTAACAACAAACACTAACCCCCAAACAGCAAACAACTCTAACCCCAAAATACCAAAAACACTAACCCACTAACAACAAACAACCCTAACAAACTAACAACAAACAACCCTAACACCCTAACAACAAACAACACTAACCCCCTAACAACAAACAACCCTAAACCCCTAACATCAAACAACACTAACCCCCTAACAACACAAAACACTAACACCCTTACAACAAACAACACTAAAACCCTAACAACAAAAACCACTAAACCCCAACAAGAAACAACCCTAAACCCCTAACAACAAACACTAACCCCCTAACAACAAACAACACTAAACCCCTAACAAGAAACTACCCTAACCCCGTAACAACAAACAACACTAACCTGGTAACAAGAAACAACCCTAACCCCCAAACAACAAACAACCCTAACCCCCTAACAACAAACAATCCTAACCCCCGAACAAGGAACAACACTAACCTCCTAACCACAATAAACACTAACACCCGAACAACAAAAACCACTAAACCCCAACAAGAAACAACCCTAAACCCCAAACAACAAACAACACTAACCCCCTAACAACAAACAACCCTAACCAAACAACAAACAAACCTAAACCACTAACAACAAACAACACTATCACGCGAACAACAAACAACACTAACCCCCTAACAACAAACACTAACCCCCAAACAACAAACAACCCTAACCCCTAAAAACCAAAAACACTAACCCACTAACAACAAACAACCCTAAACCACTAACAACAAACAACCCTAACACCCTAACAACAAACAACACTAAAACTCTAACAACAAACAACCCTAAACCCCTAACATCAAACAACACTAACCCCCTAACAACACAAAACACTAACACCCTAACAACAAACAACACTAACCCCCTAACAACAAACAACCCTAACCAAACAACAAAAAACCCTAACACACTAACAACAAACAACACTAACACCCTAACAACAAACAACCCTAACCCCCTAACAACAAACAACAGTAACACCCTAACCAGAAACAACCCTAACCCCCTAACAACAAACAACACTAACCCCCAACAACAACCAACCCTAACCAAACAACAAACAAACCTAAACCACTAACAACAAACAACACTATCACGCGAACAACAAACAACCCTAACCCCCTAACAACAAACAACACTAACACCCTAACAACAAAAACCAATAAACCCCAGTAAAAAACAACCCTAAAACCCTAACAACAAACAACACTAACCCCCTAACAACAAACAACCCTAACCAAACAACAAACAAACCTAACCCACTAACAACAAACAACACTAACACCCGAACAACAAACAACCCTAACCCTCTAACAACAAACAACAGTAACACCCTAACCAGGAACAACCCTAACCCCCTAACAACAAACAACACTAACTCCGAACAACAAACAACCCTAAACCCCTAACATCAAAGAACACTAACTCCCTAACAACAAACAACACTAACCCCCTAACAACAAACACTAACCCCCAAACAACAAACAACCCTAACCCCTAAAAACCAAAAACACTAACCCACTAACAACAAACAACCCTAAACCACTAAAAACAAACAACCCTAACACCCTAACAACAAACAACACTAAAACTCTAACAACAAACAACCCTAAACCCCTAACATCAAACAACACTAACCCCCTAACAACACAAAACACTAACACCCTAACAACAAACAACACTAACCCCCTAACAACAAACAACCCTAACTAAACAACAAAAAACCCTAACCCACTAACAACAAACAACACTAACACCCTAACAACAAACAACCCTAACCCCCTAACAACAAACAACAGTAACACCCTAACCAGAAACAACCCTAACCCCCTAACAACAAACAACACTAACCCCCAACAACAACCAACCCTAAACCCCTAACATCAAAGAACACTAACACCCTAACAACAAACATCACTAACACCCTAACAACAAAAACCACTAAACCCCAACAAGAAACAACCCTAAACCCCTAACAACAAACACTAACCCCCTAACAATAAACAACACTAAACCCCTAACAAGAAACTACCCTAACCCCGTAACAAGAAACAACACTAACCCTGTAACAACAAACAAACCTAACCCCCAAACAACAAACAACCCTAACCCCCTAACAACAAACAATCCTAACCCCCGAACAACCAACAACACTAACCCCCTAACCACAGTATACACTAACACCCTAACAACAAAAAACACTAAACCCCTACAAGAAACAACCCTAAACCCCTAACAACAAACAACACTAACCCCCTAACAACAAACAACCCTAACAAACAACAAACAAACCTAAACCACTAACAACAAACAACACTATCACGCGAACAACAAACAACCCTAACACCCTAACAACAAACAACACTAACACCCTAAACACAAAAACCAATAAACCCCAACAAGAAACAACCCTAAAACCCTAACAACAAACAACACTAACCCCCTAACAACAAACAACCCTAACCAAACAACAAAAAACCATAACCCACTAACAACAAACAACACTAACACCCTAACAACAAACAACCCTAACCCCCTAACAACAAACAACAGTAACACCCTAACCAGAAACAACCCTAACCCCCTAACAACAAACAACACTAACTCCCAACAACAAACAACCCTAAACCCCTAACATCAAAGAACACTAACTCCCTAACAACAAACAACACTAACCCCCTAACAACAAACACTAACCCCCAAACAACAAACAACCCTAACCCCTAAAAACCAAAAACACTAACCCACTAACAACAAACAACCCTAACCCACTAACAACAAACAACCCTAACACCCTAACAACAAACAACACTAACCCCCTAACAACAAACAACCCTAAACCCCTAACATCAAACAACACTAACCCCCTAACAACACAAAACACTAACACCCTAACAACAAACAACACTAACACCCTAACAACAAAAACCACTAAACCCCAACAAGAAACAACCCTAAACCCCTAACAACAAACACTAACCCCCTAACAACAAACAACACTAAACCCCTAACAAGAAATTACCCTAACCCCGTAACAACAAACAACACTAAACCGGTAACAACAAACAACCCTAACCCCCAAACAACAAACAACCCTAACCCCCAAAAACAAACAATCCTAACCCCCGAACAACGAACAACACTAACCCCCTAACCACAATAAACACTAACACCCGAAAAACAAAAACCACTATACCCCAACAAGAAACAACCCTAAAACCCTAACAACAAACAACACTAACACCCTAACAACAAAAACCACTAAACCCCAACAAGAAACAACCCTAAAACCCTAACAACAAACAACACTAACCCCCTAACAACAAACAACCCTAACCAAACAACAAAAAACCATAACCCACTAACAACAAACAACACTAACACCCTAACAACAAACACCCCTAACCCCCTAACAACAAACAACAGTAACACCCTAACCAGAAACAACCCTAACCCCCTAACAACAAACACTAACCCCCAAACAACAAACAACCCTAACCCCTAAAAACCAAAAACACTAACCCACTAACAACAAACAACCCTAAACCACTAACAACAAACAACCCTAACACCCTAACAACAAACAACACTAAAACTCTAACAACAAACAACCCTAAACCCCTAACATCAAACAACACTAACCCCCTAACAACACAAAACACTAACACCCTAACAACAAACAACACTAACCCCCTAACAACAAACAACCCTAACCAAACAACAAAAAACCCTAACCCACTAACAACAAACAACACTAACCCCCTAACAACAAACAACCCTAACCCCCTAACAACAAACAACAGTAACACCCTAACCAGAAACAACCCTAACCCCCTAACAACAAACAACACTAACCCCCAACAACAACCAACCCTAAACCCCTAACATCAAAGAACACTAACACCCTAACAACAAACAACACTAACACCCTAACAACAAAAACCACTAAACCCCAACAAGAAACAACCCTAAACCCCTAACAACAAACACTAACCCCCTAACAATAAACAACACTAAACCCCTAACAAGCAACTACCCTAACCCCGTAACAACAAACAACACTAACCCCGTAACAACAAACAACCCTAACCCCCTAACAACAAACAACCCTAACCCCCTAAAAACAAACAATCCTAACCCCCGAACAACCAACAACACTAACCCCCTAACCACAGTATACACTAACACCCTAACAACAAAAACCACTAAACCCCCACAAGAAACAACCCTAAACCCCTAACAACAAACAACACTAACCCCCTAACAACAAACAACCCTAACCAAACAACAAAAAACCCTAACCCACTAACAACAAACAACACTAACACCCTAACAACAAACAACCCTAACCCCCTAACAACAAACAACAGTAACACCCTAACCAGAAACAACCCTAACCCCCTAACAACAAACAACACTAACCCCCTAACAACAAACAACCCTAAACCCCTAACATCAAAGAACACTAACACCCTAACAACAAACAACCCTAACCCCCTAACAACAAACACTAACCCCCAAACAGCAAACAACCCTAACCCCTAAATACCAAAAACACTAACCCACTAACAACAAACAACCCTAACAAACTAACAACAAACAACACTAACCCCCTAACAACAAACAACACTAACACCCTAACAACAAACAACCCTAAACCCCTAACATCAAACAACACTAACCCCCTAACAACACAAAACACTAACACCCTAACAACAAACAACACTAAAACCCTAACAACAAAAACCACTAAACCCCAACAAGAAACAGCCCTAAACCCCTAACAACAAACACTAACCCCCTAACAACAAACAACACTAAACCCCTAACAAGAAACTACCCTAACCCCGTAACAACAAACAACACTAACCTGGTAACAAGAAACAACCCTAACCCCCAAACAACAAACAACCCTAACCCCCTAACAACAAACAATCCTAACCCCCGAACAACGAACAACACTAACCCCCTAACCACAGTATACACTAACACCCTAACAACAAAAAACACTAAACCCCTACAAGAAACAACCCTAAACCCCTAACAACAAACAACACTAACCCCCTAACAACAAACAACCCTAACCAAACAACAAACAAACCTAAACCACTAACAACAAACAACAGTATCACGCGAACAACAAACAACCCTAACCCCCTAACAACAAACAACACTAACACCCTAAACACAAAAACCAATAAACCCCAACAAGAAACAACCCTAAAACCCTAACAACAAACAACACTAACCCCCTAACAACAAACAACCCTAAACCCCTAACATCAAACAACACTAACCCCTAACAACACAAAACACTAACACCCTAACAACAAACAACACTAAAACCCTAACAACAAAAACCACTAAACCCCAACAAGAAACAACCCTAAACCCCTAACAACAAACACTAACCCCTAACAACAAACAACACTAAACCCCTAACAAGAAACTACCCTAACCCCGTAACAACAAACAACACTAACCTGGTAACAAGAAACAACCCTAACCCCCAAACAACAAACAACCCTAACCCCCTAACAACAAACAATCCTAACCCCCGAACAACGAACAACACTAACCTCCTAAAAACAATAAACACTAACACCCGAACAACAAAAACCACTAAACCCCAACAAGAAACAACCCTAAACCCCAAACAACAAACAACCCTAACCCCCTAACAACAAACAACACTAACACCCTAACAACAAAAACCAATAAACCCCAACAAGAAACAACCCTAAAACCCTAACAACAAACAACACTAACCCCCTAACAACAAACAACCCTAACCAAACAACAAACAAACCTAACCCACTAACAACAAACAACACTAACACCCGAACAACAAACAACCCTAACCCCCTAACAACAAACAACACTAAGACCCTAACAACAAACAACCCTAACCCCCTAACAACAAACAGCACTAACCCCATAACAACAAACAACCTTAAACCCCTAACATCAAAGAACACTAACACCCTAACAACAAACAACCCTAACCCCCTAAGAACAAACACTAACTCCCAAACAACAAACAACCCTAAAAACCTAAAAGCAAACAACACTAAACCCCTAAAAACAAACAACACTAAGCCCCTAACAACAAACAACACTAACACCCGAACAACAAACACCACTAAACCCGAACAAGAAACAACCCTAAGCCCCTAACAACAAACAACACTAACCCCCTAACAAGAAACAACCCTAAACCCCTAACAACAAACAACACTAACCCCCTAACAACAAACAACACTAACACCCTAACAACAACCAACCCTAACCCCCTAAGAACAAACAACACTAACGCCCTAAGAAGAAACAACACTAACCCCCAGCAACGAACAATACTAACCCCCTAACAACACAAAACCTAACCTCTTATCAACAAACAACCCTAACCCACTAACAACAAACAACGCTAACACCCTAACAACAAACAACACTAACCCCCAACAACAAACAACCCTAAACCCCTAACATCAAAGAACACTAACACCCTAACAACAAACAACCCTAGCCCCCTAACAACAAACACTAACCCCCAAACAACAAACAACCCTAACCCCTAAAAACCAAAAACACTAACCCACTAACAACAAACAACCCTAACCCACTAACAACAAACAACGCTAACACCCTAACAACAAACAACCCTAACCCCCAAACAACAAACAACCCTAACCCCCTAACAACAAACAATCCTAACCCCCGAACAACCAACAACACTAACCCCCTAACCACAGTATACACTGACACCCTAACAACAAAAACCACTAAACCCCTACAAGAAACAACCCTAAACCCCTAACAACAAACAACACTAACCCCCTAACAACAAACAACCCTAACCAAACAACAAAAAACCCTAACCCACTAACAACAAACAACACTAACACCCTAACAACAAACAACCCTAACCCCCTAACAACAAACAACAGTAACACCCTAACCAGAAACAACCCTAACCCCCTAACAACAAACAACACTAACCCCCTAACAACAAACAACCCTAAACCCCTAACATCAAAGAACACTAACACCCTAACAAGAAACAACCCTAACCCCCTAACAACAAACACTAACCCCCAAACAGCAAACAACTCTAACCCCTAAATACCAAAAACACTAACCCACTAACAACAAACAACCCTAACAAACTAACAACAAACAACCCTAACACCCTAACAACAAACAACACTAACCCCCTAACAACAAACAACCCTAAACCCCTAACATCAAACAACACTAACCCCCTAACAACACAAAACACTAACACCCTTACAACAAACAACACTAAAACCCTAACAACAAAAACCACTAAACCCCAACAAGAAACAACCCTAAACCCCTAACAACAAACACTAACCCCCTAACAACAAACAACACTAAACCCCTAACAAGAAACTACCCTAACCCCGTAACAACAAACAACACTAACCTGGTAACAAGAAACAACCCTAACCCCCAAACAACAAACAACCCTAACCCCCTAAGAACAAACAATCCTAACCCCCGAACAAGGAACAACACTAACCTCCTAACCACAATAAACACTAACACCCGAACAACAAAAACCACTAAACCCCAACAAGAAACAACCCTAAACCCCAAACAACAAACAACACTAACCCCCTAACAACAAACAACCCTAACCAAACAACAAACAAACCTAAACCACTAACAACAAACAACACTATCACGCGAACAACAAACAACACTAACCCCCTAACAACAAACACTAACCCCCAAACAACAAACAACCCTAACCCCTAAAAACCAAAAACACTAACCCACTAACAACAAACAACCCTAAACCACTAACAACAAACAACCCTAACACCCTAACAACAAACAACACTAAAACTCTAACAACAAACAACCCTAAACCCCTAACATCAAACAACACTAACCCCCTAACAACACAAAACACTAACACCCTAACAACAAACAACACTAACCCCCTAACAACAAACATCCCTAACCAAACAACAAAAAACCCTAACACACTAACAACAAACAACACTAACACCCTAACAACAAACAACCCTAACCCCCTAACAACAAACAACAGTAACACCCTAACCAGAAACAACCCTAACCCCCTAACAACAAACAACACTAACCCCCAACAACAACCAACCCTAACCAAACAACAAACAAACCTAAACCACTAACAACAAACAACACTATCACGCGAACAACAAACAACCCTAACCCCCTAACAACAAACAACACTAACACCCTAACAACAAAAACCAATAAACCCCAGTAAAAAACAACCCTAAAACCCTAACAACAAACAACACTAACCCCCTAACAACAAACAACCCTAACCAAACAACAAACAAACCTAACCCACTAACAACAAACAACACTAACACCCGAACAACAAACAACCCTAACCCTCTAACAACAAACAACAGTAACACCCTAACCAGGAACAACCCTAACCCCCTAACAACAAACAACACTAACTCCCAACAACAAACAACCCTAAACCCCTAACATCAAAGACCACTAACTCCCTAACAACAAACAACACTAACCCCCTAACAACAAACACTAACCCCCAAACAACAAACAACCCTAACCCCTAAAAACCAAAAACACTAACCCACTAACAACAAACAACCCTAAACCACTAAAAACAAACAACCCTAACACCCTAACAACAAACAACACTAAAACTCTAACAACAAACAACCCTAAACCCCTAACATCAAACAACACTAACCCCCTAACAACACAAAACACTAACACCCTAACAACAAACAACACTAACCCCCTAACAACAAACAACCCTAACTAAACAACAAAAAACCCTAACCCACTAACAACAAACAACACTAACACCCTAACAACAAACAACCCTAACCCCCTAACAACAAACAACAGTAACACCCTAACCAGAAACAACCCTAACCCCCTAACAACAAACAACACTAACCCCCAACAACAACCAACCCTAAACCCCTAACATCAAAGAACACTAACACCCTAACAACAAACAACACTAACACCCTAACAACAAAAACCACTAAACCCCAACAAGAAACAACCCTAAACCCCTAACAACAAACACTAACCCCCTAACAATAAACAACACTAAACCCCTAACAAGCAACTACCCTAACCCCGTAACAACAAACAACACTAACCCCGTAACAACAAACAACCCTAACCCCCAAACAACAAACAACCCTAACCCCCTAAAAACAAACAATCCTAACCCCCGAACAACCAACAACACTAACCCCCTAACCACAGTATACACTAACACCCTAACAACAAAAACCACTAAACCCCCACAAGAAACAACCCTAAACCCCTAACAACAAACAACACTAACCCCCTAACAACAAACAACCCTAACCAAACAACAAAAAACCCTAACCCACTAACAACAAACAACACTAACAACCTAACAACAAACAACCCTAACCCCCTAACAACATACAACAGTAACACCCTAACCAGAAACAACCCTAACCCCCTAACAACAAACAACACTAACCCCCTAACAACAAACAACCCTAAACCCCTAACATCAAAGAACACTAACACCCTAACAACAAACAACCCTAACCCCCTAACAACAAACACTAACCCCCAAACAGCAAACAACCCTAACCCCTAAATACCAAAAACACTAACCCACTAACAACAAACAACCCTAACAAACTAACAACAAACAACACTAACCCCCTAACAACAAACAACACTAACACCCTAACAACAAACAACCCTAAACCCCTAACATCAAACAACACTAACCCCCTAACAACACAAAACACTAACACCCTAACAACAAACAACACTAAAACCCTAACAACAAAAACCACTAAACCCCAACAAGAAACAGCCCTAAACCCCTAACAACAAACACTAACCCCCTAACAACAAACAACACTAAACCCCTAACAAGAAACTACCCTAACCCCGTAACAACAAACAACACTAACCTGGTAACAAGAAACAACCCTAACCCCCAAACAACAAACAACCCTAACCCCCTAACAACAAACAATCCTAACCCCCGAACAACGAACAACACTAACCCCCTAACCACAGTATACACTAACACCCTAACAACAAAAAACACTAAACCCCTACAAGAAACAACCCTAAACCCCTAACAACAAACAACACTAACCCCCTAACAACAAACAACCCTAACCAAACAACAAACAAACCTAAACCACTAACAACAAACAACAGTATCACGCGAACAACAAACAACCCTAACCCCCTAACAACAAACAACACTAACACCCTAAACACAAAAACCAATAAACCCCAACAAGAAACAACCCTAAAACCCTAACAACAAACAACACTAACCCCCTAACAACAAACAACCCTAACCAAACAACAAAAAACCATAACCCACTAACAACAAACAACACTAACACCCTAACAACAAACAACCCTAACCCCCTAACAACAAACAACAGTAACACCCTAACCAGGAACAACCCTAACCCCCTAACAACAAACAACACTAACTCCCAAAAACAAACAACCCTAAACCCCTAACATCAAAGAACACTAACTCCCTAACAACAAACAACACTAACCCCCTAACAACAAACACTAACCCCCAAACAACAAACAACCCTAACCCCTAAAAACCAAAAACACTAACCCACTAACAACAAACAACCCTAACCCACTAACAACAAACAACCCTAACACCCTAACAACAAACAACACTAACCCCCTAACAACAAACAACCCTAAACCCCTAACATCAAACAACACTAACCCCCTAACAACACAAAACACTAACACCCTAACAACAAACAACACTAACACCCTAACAACAAAAACCACTAAACCCCAACAAGAAACAACCCTAAACCCCTAACAACAAACACTAACCCCCTAACAACAAGCAACACTAAACCCCTAACAAGAAATTACCCTAACCCCGTAACAACAAACAACACTAAACCGGTAACAACAAACAACCCTAACCCCGAAACAACAAACAACCCTAACACCCTAAAAACAAACAATCCTAACCCCCGAACAACGAACAACACTAACCCCCTAACCACAATAAACACTAACACCCGAACAACAAAAACCACTATACCCCAACAAGAAACAACCCTAAACCCCTAACAACAAACAACACTAACACCCTAACAACAAAAACCACTAAACCCCAACAAGAAACAACCCTAAAACCCTAACAACAAACAACACTAACCCCCTAACAACAAACAACCCTAACCAAACAACAAAAAACCATAACCCACTAACAACAAACAACACTAACACCCTAACAACAAACAACCCTAACCCCCTAACAACAAACAACAGTAACACCCTAACCAGAAACAACCCTAACCCCCTAACAACAAACACTAACCCCCAAACAACAAACAACCCTAACCCCTAAAAACCAAAAACACTAACCCACTAACAACAAACTACCCTAAACCACTAACAACAAACAACCCTAACACCCTAACAACAAACAACACTAACCCCCTAACAACACAAAACACTAACACCCTAACAACAAACAACACTAATCCCCTAACAACAAACAACCCTAACCAAACAACAAAAAACCCTAACCCACTAACAACAAACAACACTAACACCCTAACAACAAACAACCCTAACCCCCTAACAACAAACAACAGTAACACCCTAACCAGAAACAAACCTAACCCCCAACAACAAACAACACTAACCCCCAACAACAACCAACCCTAACCAAACAACAAACAAACCTAAACCACTAACAACAAACAACACTATCACGCGAACAACAAACAACCCTAACCCCCTAACAACAAACAACACTAACACCCTAACAACAAAAACCAATAAACCCCAGTAAAAAACAACCCTAAAACCCTAACAACAAACAACACTAACCCCCTAACAACAAACAACCCTAACCAAACAACAAACAAACCTAACCCACTAACAACAAACAACACTAACACCCGAACAACAAACAACCCTAACCCCCTAACAACAAACAACACTAACACCCTAACAGCAAACAACCCTAACCCCCTAACAACAAACAGCACTAACCCCATAACAACAAACAACCTTAAACCCCTAACATCAAAGAACACTAACACCCTAACAACAACCCTCACCCCCTAACAACAAACACTAACCCCCAAACAACAAAGAACCCTAAAACCCTAAAAGCAAACAACACTAAACCCCTAAAAACAAACAACACTAAGCCCCTAACAACAAACAACACTAACACCTGAACAACAAACACCACTAAACCCCAACAAGAAACAACCCTAAGCCCCTAACAACAAACAACACTAACCCCCTAACAAGACACAACCCTAACCCCCTAACAACAAACAACAGTAACACCCTAACCAAAAACAACCCTAACCCCCTAACAACAAACAACACTAACCCCCAACAACAACCAACCCTAAACCCCTAACATCAAAGAACACTAACACCCTAACAACAAACAACACTAACACCCTAACAACAAAAACCACTAAACCCCAACAAGAAACAACCCTAAACCCCTAACAACAAACACTAACCCACTAACAATAAACAACACTAAACCCCTAACAAGCAACTACCCTAACCCCGTAACAACAAACAACACTAACCCCGTAACAACAAACAACCCTAACCCCCAAACAACAAACAACCCTAACCCCCTAAAAACAAACAATCCTAACCCCCGAACAACCAACAACACTAACCCCCTAACCACAGTATACACTAACACCCTAACAACAAAAACCACTAAACCCCCACAAGAAACAACCCTAAACCCCTAACAACAAACAACACTAACCCCCTAACAACAAACAACCCTAACCAAACAACAAAAAACCCTAACCCACTAACAACAAACAACACTAACACCCTAACAACAAACAACCCTAACCCCCTAACAACAAACAACAGTAACACCCTAACCAGAAACAACCCTAACCCCCTAACAACAAACAACACTAACCCCCTAACAACAAACAACCCTAAACCCCTAACATCAAAGAACACTAACACCCTAACAACAAACAACCCTAACCCCCTAACAACAAACACTCACCCCCAAACAGCAAACAACCCTAACCCCTAAATACCAAAAACACTAACCCACTAACAACAAACAACCCTAACAAACTAACAACAAACAACACTAACCCCCTAACAACAAACAACACTAACAGCCTAACAACAAACAACCCTAAACCCCTAATATCAAACAACACTAACCCCCTAACAACACAAAACACTAACACCCTAACAACAAACAACACTAACACCCGAACAACAAAAACCACTAAACCCCAACAAGAAACAACCCTAAACCCCTAACAACAAACACTAACCCCCTAACAACAAACAACACTAAACCCCTAACAAGAAACTACCCTAACCCCGTAACAACAAACAACACTAACCTGGTAACAAGAAACAACCCTAACCCCCAAACAACAAACAACCCTAACCCCCTAACAACAAACAATCCTAACCCCCGAACAACGAACAACACTAAACTCCTAACCACAATAAACACTAACACCCGAACAACAAAAACCACTAAACCCCAACAAGAAACAACCCTAAACCCCTAACAACAAACAACACTAACCCCCTAACAACAAACAACCCTAACCAAACAACAAACAAACCTAAACCACTAACAACAAACAACACTATCACGCGAACAACAAACAACCCTAACCCCCTAACAACAAACAACACTAACACCCTAAACACAAAAACCAATAAACCCCAACAAGAAACAACCCTAAAACCCTAACAACAAACAACACTAACCCCCTAACAACAAACAACCCTAACCAAAGAACAAAAAAACATAACCCACTAACAACAAACAACACTAACACCCTAACAACAAACAACCCTAACCCCCTAACAACAAACAACAGTAACACCCTAACCAGAAACAACCCTAACCCCCTAACAAGAAACAACACTAACTCCCAACAACAAACAACCCTAAACCCCTAACATCAAAGAACACTAACTCCCTAACAACAAACAACACTAACCCCCTAACAACAAACACTAACCCCCAAACAACAAACAACCCTAACCCCTAAAAACCAAAAACACTAACCGACTAACAACAAACAACCCTAACACCCTAACAACAAACAACACTAAAACTCTAACAACAAACAACCCTAAACCCCTAACATCAAACAACACTAACCCCCTAACAACACAAAACACTAACACCCTAACAACAAACAACACTAACCCCCTAACAACAAACAACCCTAACCAAACAACAAAAAACCCTAACCCATCAACAACAAACAACACTAACACCCTAACAACAAAAAACCCTAACCCCCTAACAACAAACAACAGTAACACTCTAACCAGAAACAACCCTAACCCCCTAACAACAAACAACACTAACCCCCAACAACAACCAACCCTAAACCCCTAACATCAAAGAACACTAACACCCTAACAACAAACAACACTAACACCCTAACAACAAAAACCACTAAACCCCAACAAGAAACAACCTTAAACCCCTAACAACAAACACTAACCCCCTAACAATAAACAACACTAAACCCCTAACAAGAAACTACCCTAACCCCGTAACAACAAACAACACTAACCCCGTAACAACAAAAAACCCTAACCCCCAAACAACAAACAACCCTAACCCCCTAACAACAAACAATCCTAACCCCCGAACAACCAACAACACTAACCCCCTAACCACAGTATACACTAACACCCTAACAACAAAAAACACTAAACCCCTACAAGAAACAACCCTAAACCCCTAACAACAAACAACACTAACCCCCTAACAACAAACAACCCTAACCAAACAACAACAAAACCTAACCCACTAACAACAAACAACACTAACACCCTAACAACAAACAACCCTAACCCCCTAACAACAAACAACAGTAACACCCTAACCAGAAACAACCCTAACCCCCTAACAACAAACAACACTAACCCCCTAACAACAAAGAACCCTAAACCCCTAACATCAAAGAACACTAACACCCTAACAACAAACAACCCTAACCCCCTAACAACAAACAACACTAACACCCTAACAACAAAAACCAATAAACCCCAGTAAAAAACAACCCTAAAACCCTAACAACAAACAACACTAACCCCCTAACAACAAACAACCAAAACCAAACAACAAACAAACCTAACCCACTAACAACAAACAACACTAACACCCGAACAACAAACAACCCTAACCCCCTAACAACAAACAACACTAACACCCTAACAACAAACAACCCTAACCCCCTAACAACAAACAGCACTAACCCCATAACAACAAACAACCTTAAACCCCTAACATCAAAGAACACTAACACCCTAACAAGAAACAACCCTAACCCCCGAACAACAAACACTAACCCCCAAACAACAAACAACCCTAAAACCCTAAAAGCAAACAACACTAAACCCCTAAAAACAAACAACACTAAGCCCCTAACAACAAACAACACTAACACCCGAACAACAAACACCACTAAACCCCAACAAGAAACAACCCTAAGCCCCTAACAACAAACAACACTAACCCCCTAACAAGAAACAACCCTAACCCCCTAACAACAAACAACAGTAACACCCTAACCAGAAACAACCCTAACACCCTAACAACAAACAACACTAACCCCCAACAACAACCAACCCTAAACCCCTAACATCAAAGAACACTAACACCCTAACAACAAACAACACTAACACCCTAACAACAAAAACCACTAAACCACAACAAGAAACAACCCTAAACCCCTAACAACAAACACTAACCCCCTAACAATAAACAACACTAAACCCCTAACAAGCAACTACCCTAACCCCGTAACAACAAACAACACTAACCCCGTAACAACAAACAACCCTAACCCCCAAACAACAAACAACCCTAACCCCCTAACAACAAACAATCCTAACCCCCGAGCAACCAACAACACTAACCCCCTAACCACAGTATACACTAACACCCTAACAACAAAAACCACTAAACCCCTACAAGAAACAACCCTAAACCCCTAACAACAAACAACACTAACCCCCTAACAACAAACAACCCTAACCAAACAACAAAAAACCCTAACCCACTAACAACAAACAACACTAACACCCTAACAACAAACAACCCTAACCCCCTAACAACAAACACTAACCCCCAAACAACAAACAACCCTAACCCGTAAAAACCAAAAACACTAACCCACTAACAACAAACAACCCTAACCCACTAACAACAAACAACCCTAACCCCCTAACAACAAACAACCCTAAACCCCTAACATCAAACAACACTAACCTCCTAACAACACAAAACACTAACACCCTAACAACAAACAACACTAACATCCTAACAACAAAAACCACTAAACCCCAACGAGAAACAACCCTAAACCCCTAACAACAAACACTAACCCCCTAACAATAAACAACACTAAACCCCTAACAAGAAACTACGAAAACCCCGTAACAACAAACAACACTAACCCCGTAACAACAAACAACCCTAACCCCCAAACAACAAACAACCCTAACCCCCTAAAAACAAACAATCCTAACCCCCGAACAACCAACAACACTAACCCCCTAACCACAGTATACACTAACACCCTAACAACAAAAACCACTAAACCCCCACAAGAAACAACCCTAAACCCCTAACAACAAACAACACTAACCCCCTAACAACAAACAACCCTAACCAAACAACAAAAAACCCTAACCCACTAACAACAAACAACACTAACACCCTAACAACAAACAACCCTAACCCCCTAACAACAAACAACAGTAACACCCTAACCAGAAACAACCCTAACCCCCTAACAACAAACAACACTAACCCCCTAACAACAAACAACCCTAAACCCCTAACATCAAAGAACACTAACACCCTAACAACAAACAACCCTAACCCCCTAACAACAAACACTAACCCCCAAACAGCAAACAACCCTAACCCCTAAATACCAAAAACACTAACCCACTAACAACAAACAACCCTAACAAACTAACAACAAACAACACTAACCCCCTAACAACAAACAACACTAACACCCTAACAACAAACAACCCTAAACCCCTAACATCAAACAACACTAACCCCCTAACAACACAAAACACTAACACCCTAACAACAAACAACACTAACACCCGAACAACAAAAACCACTAAACCCCAACAAGAAACAACCCTAAACCCCTAACAACAAACACTAACCCCCTAACAACAAACAACACTAAACCCCTAACAAGAAACTACCCTAACCCCGTAACAACAAACAACACTAACCTGGTAACAAGAAACAACCCTAACCCCCAAACAACAAACAACCCTAACCCCCTAACAACAAACAATCCTAACCCCCGAACAACGAACAACACTAAACTCCTAACCACAATAAACACTAACACCCGAACAACAAAAACCACTAAACCCCAACAAGAAACAACCCTAAACCCCTAACAACAAACAACACTAACCCCCTAACAACAAACAACCCTAACCAAACAACAAACAAACCTAAACCACTAACAACAAACAACACTATCACGCGAACAACAAACAACCCTAACCCCCTAACAACAAACAACACTAACACCCTAAACACAAAAACCAATAAACCCCAACAAGAAACAACCCTAAAACCCTAACAACAAACTACACTAACCCCCTAACAACAAACAACCCTAACCAAAGAACAAAAAAACATAACCCACTAACAACAAACAACACTAACACCCTAACAACAAACAACCCTAACCCCCTAACAACAAACAACAGTAACACCCTAACCAGAAACAACCCTAACCCCCTAACAAGAAACAACACTAACTCCCAACAACAAACAACCCTAAACCCCTAACATCAAAGAACACTAACTCCCTAACAACAAACAACACTAACCCCCTAACAACAAACACTAACCCCCAAACAACAAACAACCCTAACCCCTAAAAACCAAAAACACTAACCGACTAACAACAAACAACCCTAACACCCTAACAACAAACAACACTAAAACTCTAACAACAAACAACCCTAAACCCCTAACATCAAACAACACTAACCCCCTAACAACACAAAACACTAACACCCTAACAACAAACAACACTAACCCCCTAACAACAAACAACCCTAACCAAACAACAAAAAACCCTAACCCATCAACAACAAACAACACTAACACCCTAACAACAAAAAACCCTAACCCCCTAACAACAAACAACAGTAACACTCTAACCAGAAACAACCCTAACCCCCTAACAACAAACAACACTAACCCCCAACAACAACCAACCCTAAACCCCTAACATCAAAGAACACTAACACCCTAACAACAAACAACACTAACACCCTAACAACAAAAACCACTAAACCCCAACAAGAAACAACCTTAAACCCCTAACAACAAACACTAACCCCCTAACAATAAACAACACTAAACCCCTAACAAGAAACTACCCTAACCCCGTAACAACAAACAACACTAACCCCGTAACAACAAAAAACCCTAACCCCCAAACAACAAACAACCCTAACCCCCTAACAACAAACAATCCTAACCCCTGAACAACCAACAACACTAACCCCCTAACCACAGTATACACTAACACCCTAACAACAAAAAACACTAAACCCCTACAAGAAACAACCCTAAACCCCTAACAACAAACAACACTAACCCCCTAACAACAAACAACCCGAACCAAACAACAACAAAACCTAACCCACTAACAACAAACAACACTAACACCCTAACAACAAACAACCCTAACCCCCTAACAACAAACAACAGTAACACCCTAACCAGAAACAACCCTAACCCCCTAACAACAAACAACACTAACCCCCTAACAACAAAGAACCCTAAACCCCTAACATCAAAGAACACTAACACCCTAACAACAAACAACCCTAACCCCCTAACAACAAACAACACTAACACCCTAACAACAAAAACCAATAAACCCCAGTAAAAAACAACCCTAAAACCCTAACAACAAACAACACTAACCCCCTAACAACAAACAACCAAAACCAAACAACAAACAAACCTAACCCACTAACAACAAACAACACTAACACCCGAACAACAAACAACCCTAACCCCCTAACAACAAACAACACTAACACCCTAACAACAAACAACCCTAACGCCCTAACAACAAACAGCACTAACCCCATAACAACAAACAACCTTAAACCCCTAACATCAAAGAACACTAACACCCTAACAAGAAACAACCCTAACCCCCGAACAACAAACACTAACCCCCAAACAACAAACAACCCTAAAACCCTAAAAGCAAACAACACTAAACCCCTAAAAACAAACAACACTAAGCCCCTAACAACAAACAACACTAACACCCGAACAACAAACACCACTAAACCCCAACAAGAAACAACCCTAAGCCCCTAACAACAAACAACACTAACCCCCTAACAAGAAACAACCCTAACCCCCTAACAACAAACAACAGTAACACCCTAACCAGAAACAACCCTAACACCCTAACAACAAACAACACTAACCCCCAACAAAAACCAACCCTAAACCCCTAACATCAAAGAACACTAACACCCTAACAACAAACAACACTAACACCCTAACAACAAAAACCACTAAACCACAACAAGAAACAACCCTAAACCCCTAACAACAAACACTAACCCCCTAACAATAAACAACACTAAACCCCTAACAAGCAACTACCCTAACCCCGTAACAACAAACAACACTAACCCCGTAACAACAAACAACCCTAACCCCCTAACAACAAACAATCCTAACCCCCGAACAACCAACAACACTAACCCCCTAACCACAGTATACACTAACACCCTAACAACAAAAACCACTAAACCCCCACAAGAAACAACCCTAAACCCCTAACAACAAACAACACTAACCCCCTAACAACAAACAACCCTAACCAAACAACAAAAAACCCTAACCCACTAACAACAAACAACACTAACACCCTAACAACAAACAACCCTAACCCCCTAACAACAAACAACAGTAACACCCTAACCAGAAACAATCCTAACCCCCTAACAACAAAAAACACTAACCCCCTAACAACAAACAACCCTAAACCCCTAACATCAAAGAACACTAACACCCTAACAACAAACAACCCTAACCCCCTAACAACAAACACTAACCCCCAAACAACAAACAACCCTAACCCGTAAAAACCAAAAACACTAACCCACTAACAACAAACAACCCTAACCCACTAACAACAAACAACCCTAACCCCCTAACAACAAACAACCCTAAACCCCTAACATCAAACAACACTAACCTCCTAACAACACAAAACACTAACACCCTAACAACAAACAACACTAACACCCTAACAACAAAAACCACTAAACCCCAACGAGAAACAACCCTAAACCCCTAACAACAAACACTAACCCCCTAACAATAAACAACACTAAACCCCTATCAAGAAACTACGAAAACCCCGTAACAACAAACAACACTAACCCCGTAACAACAAACAACCCTAACCCCCAAACAACAAACAACCCTAACCCCCTAACAACAAACAATCCTAACCCCCGAGCAACCAACAACACTAACCCCCTAACCACAGTATACACTAACACCCTAACAACAAAAACCACTAAACCCCTACAAGAAACAACCCTAAACCCCTAACAACAAACAACACTAACCCCCTAACAACAAACAACCCTAACCAAACAACAAAAAACCCTAACCCACTAACAACAAACAACACTAACACCCTAACAACAAACAACCCTAACCCCCTAACAACAAACACTAACCCCCAAACAACAAACAACCCTAACCCGTAAAAACCAAAAACACTAACCCACTAACAACAAACAACCCTAACCCACTAACAACAAACAACCCTAACCCCCTAACAACATACAACCCTAAACCCCTAACATCAAACAACACTAACCTCCTAACAACACAAAACACTAACACCCTAACAACAAACAACACTAACACCCTAACAACAAAAACCACTAAACCCCAACGAGAAACAACCCTAAACCCCTAACAACAAACACTAACCCCCTAACAATAAACAACACTAAACCCCTAACAAGAAACTACGAAAACCCCGTAACAACAAACAACACTAACCCCGTAACAACAAACAACCCTAACCCCCAAACAACAAACAACCCTAACCCCCTAACAACAAACAATCCTAACCCCCGAGCAACCAACAACACTAACCCCCTAACCACAGTATACACTAACACCCTAACAACAAAAACCACTAAACCCCTACAAGAAACAACCCTAAACCCCTAACAACAAACAACACTAACCCCCTAACAACAAACAACCCTAACCAAACAACAAAAAACCCTAACCCACTAACAACAAACAACACTAACACCCTAACAACAAACAACCCTAACCCCCTAAGAACAAACACTAACCCCCAAACAACAAACAACCCTAAAACCCTAAAAGCAAACAACACTAAACCCCTAAAAACAAACAACACTAAGCCCCTAACAACAAACAACACTAACACCCGAACAACAAACACCACTAAACCCGAACAAGAAACAACCCTAAGCCACTAACAACAAACAACACTAACCCCCTAACAAGAAACAACCCTAAACCCCTAACAACAAACAACACTAACCCCCTAACAACAAACAACACTAACACCCTAACAACAAAAACCACTAAAACCCAACAAGAAACAACCCTAAACCCCTAACAACAAACACTAACCCCCTAACAATAAACAACACTAAACCCCTAAGAAGAAACTACCCTAACCCCGTAACAAAAAACAACACTAACCGCGTAACAACAAACAACCCTAACCCCCTAACAACAAACAATCCTAACCCCCGAACAACGAACAACACTAACCCCCTAACCACAATAAAGACTAACACCCTAACAACAAAAACCACTAAACCCCAACAAGAAACAACCCTAAACCCCTAACAACAAACAACACTAACCCCCTAACAACAAACAACCCTAACCAAACAACAAAAAACCCTAACCCACTAACAACAAACAACACTAACACCCTAACAACAAACAACCCTAACCCCCTAACAACAAACAACAGTAACACCCTAACCAGAAACAACCCTAACCCCCTAACAACAAACAACATTAACCCCCAACAACAAACAACCCTAAACCCCTAACATCAAAGAACACTAACACCCTAACAACAAACAACACTAACCCCCTAACAACAAACACTAACCCCCAAACAACAGACAACCCTAACCCCTAAAAACCAAAAACACTAACCCACTAACAACAAACAACCCTAAACCACTAACAACAAACAACCCTAACACCCAAACAACAAACAACACTAACCCCATAACAACAAACAACCCTAAACCCCTAACAGCAAACAACACTAACCCCCTAACAACACAAAACACTAACACCCTAACAACAAACAACACTAACACCCTAACAACAAAAACCACTAAACCCCAACAAGAAACAACCCTAAACCCCTAACAACAAACACTAACCCCCTAACAACAAACAACACTAAACCAATAACAAGAAATTACCCTAACCCCGTAACAAGAAACAACACTAACCCGGTAACAACAAACAACCCTAACCCCCAAACAACAAACAACCCTAACCCCCTAAAAACAAACAATCCTAACCCCCGAACAACGAACAACACTAACCCCCTAACCACAATAAACACTAACACCCGAACAACAAAAACCACTATACCCCAACAAGAAACAACCCTAAACCCCTAACAACAAACAACACTAACACCCTAACAACAAAAACCACTAAACCCCAACAAGAAACATCCCTAAAACCCTAACAACAAACAACACTAACCCCCTAACAACAAACAACCCTAACCAAACAACAAAAAACCATAACCCACTAACAACAAACAACACTAACACCCTAACAACAAACAACCCTAACCCCCTAACAACAAACAACAGTAACACCCTAACCAGAAACAACCCTAACCCCCTAACAAGAAACAACACTAACTCCCAACAACAAACAACCCTAAACCCCTAACATCAAAGAACACTAACTCCCTAACAACAAACAACACTAACCCCTAAAAACCAAAAACACTAACCCACTAACAACAAACAACCCTAAACCACTAACAACAAACAACCCTAACACCCTAACAACAAACAACACTAAAACTCTAACAACAAACAACCCTAAACCCCTAACATCAAACAAAACTAACCCCCTAACAACACAAAACACTAACACCCTAACAACAAACAACACTAAACCCCTAACAACAAACAACCCTAACCAAACACCAAAAAACCCTAACCCACTAACAACAAACAACACTAACACCCTAACAACAAACAACCCTAACCCCCTAACAACAAACAACAGTAACACCCTAACCAGAAACAACCCTAACCCCCTAACAACAAACAACACTAAACCCCAACAACAACCAACCCTAAACCCCTAACATCAAAGAACACTAACACCCTAACAACAAACAACACTAACACCCTAACAACAAAAACCACTAAACCCCAACAAGAAACAACCCTAAACCCCTAACAACAAACACTAACCCCCTAACAACAAACAACACTAAACCCCTAACAAGAAACTGCCCTAACCCCGTAACAACAAACAACACTAACCCCGTAACAACAAAGAACCCTAACCCCCTAACAACAAACAACCCTAACCCCCTAACAACAAACAATCCTAACCCCCGAACAACCAACAACACTAACCCCCTAACCACAGTATACACTGACACCCTAACAACAAAAACCACTAAACCCCTACAAGAAACAACCCTAAACCCCTTACAACAAACAACACTAACCCCCTAACAACAAACAAAACTAACCAAACAACAAAAATCCCTAACCCACTAACAACAAACAACACTAACCCCCTAACAACAAACAACCCTAAACCCCTAACATCAAAGAACACTAACACCCTAACAACAAACAACCCTAACCCCCTAACAACAAACACTAACCCCCAAACAGCAAACTACCCTAACCCCTAAAAACCAAAAACACTAACCCACTAACAACAAACAACCCTATCAAACTAACAACAAACAACCCTAACACCCTAACAACAAACAACACTAACCCCCTAACAACAAACAACCCTAAACCCCTAACATCAAACAACACTAACCCCCTAACAACACAAAACACTAACACCCTAACAACAAACTACACTAAAACCCTAACAACAAAAACCACTAAACCCCAACAAGAAACAACCCTAAACACCTAACAACAAACACTAACCCCCTAACAACAAACAACACTAAACCCCTAACAAGAAACTACCCTAAACCCGTAACAACAAACAACACTAACCTGGTAACAAGAAACAACCCTAACCCCCAAACAACAAACAACCCTAACCCCCTAACAACAAACAATCCTAACCCCCGAACAACGAACAACACTAACCTCCTAACCACAATAAACACTAACACCCGAACAACAAAAACCACTAAACCCCAACAAGAAACAACCCTAAACCCCTAACAACAAACACTAACCCCCTAACAACAAACAACCCTAACCAAACAACAAACAAACCTAAACCACTAACAACAAACAACACTATCACGCGAACAACAAACAACCCTAACCCCTTAACAACAAACAACACTAACACCCTAACAACAAAAACCAATAAACCCCAACAAGAAACAACCCTAAAACCCTAACAACAAGCAACACTAACCCCCTAACAACAAACAACCCTAACCAAACAACAAACAAACCTAACCCACTAACAACAAACAACACTAACACCCGAACAACAAACAACCCTAACCCCCTAACAACAAACAACACTAACACCCTAACAACAAACAACCCTAACCCCCTAACAACAAACAGCACTAACCCCATAACAACAAACAACCTTAAACCCCTAACATCAAAGAACACTAACACCCTAACAACAAACAACCCTAACCCCCTAAGAACAAACACTAACCCCCAAACAACAAACAACCCTAAAACCCTAAAAGCAAACAACACTAAACCCCTAAAAACAAACAACACTAAGCCTCTAACAACAAACAACACTAACCCCCTAACAAGAAACAACCCTAAACCCCTAACAAGAAACAACACTAACCCCCTAACAACAAACAACACTAACACCCTAACAACAAAAACCACTAAACCCCAACAAGAAACAACCCTAAACCCCTAACAACAAACACTAACCCCCTAACAATAAACAACACTAAACCCCTAACAAGAAACTACCCTAACCCCCTAACAAAAAACAACATTAACCGCGTAACAACAAACAACCCTAACCCCCAAACAACAAACAACCCTAACCCCCTAACAACAAACAATCCTAACCCCCGAACAACGAACAACACTAACCCCCTAACCACAAAAAACACTAACCCCGTAAGAACAAACAACACTAACCCCCTAACAAAAGTCCTAACCACCTAACAACAAAAAACTCTCACCCCTAAAAAGAAACAACAATAAACCCCTAAAAACAAACAACACTCATCCCCTAAGAACAAACAACACTAACCCTCTAACAACAAACAACCCTAACCCCTAAGAACAAAAACACTAACCCCCTAACAACAAACAACACTAACCCCCTAAAAACAAACAACCCTAAAACCCTAAAAACAAACACCACTGAACCCCGTAAAACAAACAACACTAAGCCCCTAACAACAAACAGCACTAACATTCTAACAACAAAAAATAGTAACACGCTATCAACACCCAACACTAACGCCCTAACAACAAACAACCCTAACCCCCTAAAAACAAACAACACTAACCCCCTAAAAACAAACAACCCTAAAGCCCTAAAAACAAACAACAATGAACCCCTAAAAACAAACACTAAGCCAATAACAACAAACAGCACTAACCCACTAACAACAAAAAACACTAACCCGCTAACAACATCCAACACTAACGCCCTAACCACAAACAACACTAACCCCCTAAAAACAAACAATCCTAACCCCCTAACAACAAACAACACTCACCCCTAAAAAACAAACAACCCTAAAACCCTAAAAGCAAACAACACTGAACCCCTAAAAACAAACCACACTAAGCCCCTAACAACAAACAACACTAACACCCGAACAACAAACACCACTAAACCCCAACCAGAAACAACCCTAAGCCCCTAACAAGAAACAACACTAACCCCCTAACAAGAAACAACCCTAAACCCCTAACAACAAACAACACTAACCCCCTAACAACAAACAACACTAACACCCTAACAACACACAATCCTAACCCCCGAACAACCAAAAACACTAACTACCTAACCACAATAAAGACTAACACCCTAACAACAAAAACCACTAAACCCCAACAAGAAACAATCCTAAACCCCTAACAACAAACAACACTAACCCCCTAACAGCAAACAACCTTAACCAAACAACAAACAAACCCAACCCACTAACAACAAACAACACTAACACCCTAACAACAAACAACCCTAACCCCTAACAACAAACAACACTAACACCCTAACAAACAACCCTAACCCCCTAACAACAAACAACACTAACACCCTAACAACAAACAACCCTAAACCCCTAACATCAAAGAACACTAACCCACTAACAACAAACAACCCTAACCCACTAACAACAAACAACCCTAACACCCTAACAGCAAACAACACTAACCCCCTAACAACAAACAACCCTAAACCCCTAACATCAAACAACACTAACCCCCTAACAACACAAAACACTAACACCCTAACAACAAACAACACTAACACCCTAACAACAAGAACCACTAAACCCCAACAAGAAAAAACGCTAAAACTGTAACAACAAAGACTAACCCCCTAACAATAAACAACACTAAACCCCTAACAAGAAACTACCCTAACCCCGTAACAACAAACAACCCTAACCCCGTAACAACAAACAACCCTAACCCCCAAACAACAAACAAACCTAACCCCCTAACAACAAACAATCCTAACCCCCGAACAACCAACAACACTAACCCCCTAACCACAGTATACACTAACACACTAACAACAAAAACCACTAAACCCCAACAAGAAACAACCCTAAACCCCTAACAACAAACAACACTAACCCCCTAACAACAAACAACCCTAACCAAACAACAAAAAACCCTAACCCACTAACAACAAACAACACTAACACCCTAACAACAAACAACCCTAACCCCCTAACAACAAACAACAGTAACACTCTAACCAGAAACAACCCTAACCCCCTAACAACAAACAACACTAACCCCCTAACAACAAACAACCCTAAACCCCTAACATCAAAGAACACTAACACCCTAACAACAAACAACCCTAACCCCCTAACAACAAACACTAACCCCCAAACAACAAACACCCCTAAACCCTAAAAACCAAAAACACTAACCCACTAACAACAAACAACCCTAAACCACTAACAACAAAAGACCCTAACACCCTAACAACAAACAACACTAACCCTCTAACAACAAACAACCCTAAACCCCTAACATCAAACAACACTAACCCCCTAACAACACAAAACACTAACACCCTAACAACAAGCAACACTAACACCCTAACAACAAAAACCACTAAACCCCAACAAGAAACAACCCTAAACCCCTACCAACAAACACTAACCCCCTAACAACAAACAACACTAAACCCCTAACAAGAAACTATCCTAACCCCGTAACAACAAACAACACTAACCCGGTAAGAACAAACAACCCTAACCCCAAAACAACAAACAACCCTAACGCCCTAACAACAAACAATTCTAACCCCCGAACAACCAACAACACTAACCCCCTAACCACAATAAACACTAACAGCCGAACAACAAAAACCACTAAACCCCAACAAGAAACAACCCTAAACCCCTAACAACAAACAACCCTAACCAAACAACAAAGAAACCTAACCCACTAACAACAAACAACACTAACACGCGAACAACAAACAACGCTAACCCCCTAACAAGAAATAACCCTAAACCCCTAACAACAAACAACACTAACCCCCTAACAACAAACAACACTAACACCATAACAACAACCAACCCTAACCCCCTAAGAACAAACAACACTAACGGCCTAAGAACAAACAACACTAACCCCGAGCAACGAACAATACTAACCCACTAACAACACAAAACCTAACCTCTTATCAACAAACAACCCTAACCCACTAACAACAAACAACCCTAACACCCTAACAACAAACAACACTAACCCCCTAACAACAAACAACCCTAAACCCCTAACATCAAAGAACACTAACACCCTAACAACAAAAAACCTTAGCCCCCTAACAACAAACACTAACCCCCAAACAACAAACAACCCTAACCCCTAAAAACCAAAAACACTAACCCACTAACAACAAACAACCCTAACCCAGTAACAACAAATAACCCTAACCCCCTAACAACAAACAACCCTAAACCCCTAACATCAAACAACACTAACCCCCTAACAACACAAAACACTAACACACTAACAACAAACAACACTAACACCCTAACAACAAAAACCACTAAACCCCAACAAGAACCAACCCTAAACCCCTAACAACAAACACTAACCCCCTAAGAACAAACAACACTAAACCCCTAACAAGAAACTACCCTAACCCCGTAACAACAAACAACCCTAACCCCCAAACAACAAACAACCCTAACCCCCAAACAACAAACAACCCTAACCCCCTAACAAGAAACAATCCTAACCCCCGAACAACCAACAACACTAACCCCCTAACCACAATAAACACTAAAACCCTAACAACAAAAACCACTAAACCCCAACAAGACAACCCTAAACCCCTAACAACAAACAACACTAACCCCCTAACAACAAACAACCCTAACCAAACAACAAGAAACCCTAAACCACTAACAACAAACAACACTAACACCCTAATAAGAAACAACCCTAAACCCCTAACAACAAACAACACTAACACCCTAACAACAAACAACACTAAACCCCTAACAACAAACAACCCTTACCCCCTAACAACAAACAACCCTTACCCCCTAACAACAAACAACCCTAACCAAACAACAAACAACCCTAACCCCCTAACAAGAAACAATCCTAACCCCCGAACAACCAACAACACTAACCCCCTAACCACAATAAACACTAACACCCGAACAACAAAAACCACTAAACCCAAACAAGAAACAACACTAAACCCCTAACAACAAACAACACTAACCCCCTAACAACAAACAACCCTAACCAAACCACAAAAAAACCTAACCCACTAACAACAAACAACACCATCACCCAAACAACAAACAACCCCAACCCCCTAACAACAAACAACACTAACCCCCTAACAACAAACAACCCTAAACCCGTAACATCAAAGAACACTAACTCCCTAACAACAAACCACCCCAACCCCCTAACAACAAAAACTAACCCTCAAACAACAAACAACCCTAACCCCTAAAAACCAAAAACACTAACCCACTAACAACCCTAACCCACTAACAACAAACAACCCTAACAACCTAACAACAAACAACACTAACCCCCTAACAACAAACAACCCTAAACCCCTAATATCAAACAACACTAACCCCTTAACAACACAAAACAGTAACACCCTAACAACAAAAACTGCTCAACCCCAACAAGAAACAACCCTAAAACCCTAACAACAAGCACTAACCCCCTAACAACAAACAACACTAAACCCCTAACAAGAAACTACCCTAACCCCGTAACAACAAACAACACTAACCCCCTAACAACAAACAACCCTAACCAAACAACAAACAAACCTAACCTACTACCAACAAACAACACTAACACGCGAACAACAAAAAACCCTAACACCCTAACAACAAACAACACTAACCCGCTAACAACAAACAAGGCTAAACCACTAACATCAAACACCACTAACCCCCTAACAACACAAAACACTAACACCCTAACAACAAACAACACTAAAACCCTAACAACAAAAACCACTAAACCCCAACAAGAAACAACCCTAAACCCCTAACAACAAACACGAACCCCCTAACAACAAACAACACTAAACCCCTAACAAGAAACTACCCTAACCCCGTAACAACAAACAACACTAACCTGGTAACAAGAAACAACCCTAACACCCTAACAACAAACAACCCTAACCCCCTAACAACAAACACTAACCCCCAAACAACAAACAACCCTAACCCGTAAAAACCAAAAACACTAACCCACTAACAACAAACAAACCTAACCCGCTAACAACAAACAACCCTAACCCCCTAACAACAAACAACCCTAAACCCCTAACATCAAACAACACTAACCTCCTAACAACACAAAACACTAACACCCTAACAACAAACAACACTAACACCCTAACAACAAACAACACTAAACCCCAACGAGAAACAACCCTAAACCCCTAACAACAAACACTAACCCCCTAACAATAAACAACACTAAACCCCTAACAAAAAACTACGAAAACCCCGTAACAACAAACAACACTAACCCCGTAACAACAAACAACCCTAACCCCCAAACAACAAACAACCCTAACCCCCTAACAACGAACAATCCTAACCCCCGAGCAACCAACAACACTAACCCCCTAACCACAGTATACACTAACACCCTAACAACAAAAACCACTAAACCCCTACAAGAAACAACCCTAAACCCCTAACAACAAAGAACACTAACCCCCTAACAACAAACAACCCTAACCAAACAACAAAAAACCCTAACCCACTAACAACAAACAACACTAACAAACTAACAACAAAAAACCCTAACCCCCTAACAACAAACAGTAACACCCTAACCAGAAACAACCCTAACCCCCTAACAACAAACAACACTAACCCCCAACAACAAACAACCCTAAACCCCTAACATCAAAGAACACTAACACCCTAACAACAAACAACACTAACCCCCTAACAACAAACACTAACCCCCAAACAACAAACAACCCTAAACCCTAAAAACCAAAAACACTAACCCACTAACAACAAACAACCCTAAACCACTAACAACAAACAACCCTAACACCCTAACAACAAACAACACTAACCCCATAACAACAAACAACCCTAAACCCCTAACATCAAACAACACTAACCCCCTAACAACACAAAACACTAACACCCTAACAACAAACAACACTAACACCCTAACAACAAAAACCACTAAACCCCAACAAGAAGCAACCCTAAACCCCTAACAACAAACACTAACCCCCTAACAACAAACAACACTAAACCCCTAACAAGAAATTACCCTAACCCCGTAACAAGAAACAACACTAACCGGGTAACAACAAACAACTCTAACCCCCAAACAAGAAACAACCCTAACCCCCTAAAAACAAACAATCCTAACCCCCGAACAACGAACAACACTAACCCCCTAACCACAATAAACACTAACACCCGAACAACAAAAACCACTATACCCCAACAAGAAACAACCCTAAACCCCTAACAACAAACAACACTAACACCCTAACAACAAAAACCACTAAACCCCAACAAGAAACAACCCTAAAACCCTAACAACAAACAACACTAACCCCCTAACAACAAACAACCCTAACCAAACAACAAAAAACCATAACCCACTAACAACAAACAACACTAACACCCTAACAACAAACAACCCTAACCCCCTAACAACAAACAACAGTAACACCCTAACCAGAAACAACCCTAACCCCCTAACAACAAACAACACTAACTCCCAACAACAAACAACCCTAAACCCCTAACATCAAAGAACACTAACTCCCTAACAACAAACAACACTAACCCCCTAACAACAAACACTAACCCCCAAACAACAAACAACCCTA
Source organism: Elephas maximus indicus (assembly GCF_024166365.1). NCBI lineage: Eukaryota > Metazoa > Chordata > Mammalia > Proboscidea > Elephantidae > Elephas > Elephas maximus. Next base: position 1,417,825 of record NW_026060234.1, on the reverse strand, counting down.
ACCCCTAAAAACCAAAAACACTAACCCACTAACAACAAACAACCCTAAACCACTAACAACAAACAACCCTAACACCCTAACAACAAACAACACTAAAACTCTAACAACAAACAACCCTAAACCCCTAACATCAAACAACACTAACCCCCTAACAACACAAAACACTAACACCCTAACAACAAACAACACTAACCCCCTAACAACAAACAACCCTAACCAAACAACAAAAAACCCTAACCCACTAACAACAAACAACACTAACACCCTAACAACAAACAACCCTAACCCCCTAACAACAAACAACAGTAACACCCTAACCAGAAACAACCCTAACCCCCTAACAACAAACAACACTAACCCCCAACAACAACCAACCCTAATCCCCTAACATCAAAGAACACTAACACCCTAACAACAAACAACACTAACACCCTAACAACAAAAACCACTAAACCCCAACAAGAAACAACCCTAAACCCCTAACAACAAACACTAACCCCCTAACAATAAACAACACTAAACCCCTAACAAGAAACTACCCTAACCCCGTAACAACAAACAACACTAACCCCGTAACAACAAACAACCCTAACCCCCAAACAACAAACAACCCTAACCCCCTAACAACAAACAATCCTAACCCCCGAACAACCAACAACACTAACCCCCTAACCACAGTATACACTGACACCCTAACAACAAAAACCACTAAACCCCTACAAGAAACAACCCTAAACCCCTAACAACAAACAACCCTAACCCCCTAACAACAAACAACCCTAACCAAACAACAAAAAACCCTAACCCACTAACAACAAACAACCCTAACCCCCTAACAACAAACAACAGTAACACCCTAACCAGAAACAACCCTAACCCCCTAACAACAAACAACACTAACCCCCTAACAACAAACAACCCTAAACCCCTAACATCAAAGAACACTAACACCCTAACAACAAACAACCCTAACCCCCTAACAACAAACACTAACCCCCAAACAGCAAACAACCCTAACCCCTATATACCAAAAACACTAACCCACTAACAACAAACAACCCTAACAAACTAACAACAAACAACCCTAACACCCTAACATCAAACAACACTAACCCCCTAACAACAAACAACCCTAAACCCCTAACATCAAACAACACTAACCCCCTAACAACACAAAACACTAACACCCTAACAACAAACAACACTAAAACCCTAACAACAAAAACCACTAAACCCCAACAAGAAACAACCCTAAACCCCTAACAACAAACACTAACCCCCTAACAACAAACAACACTAAACCCCTAACAAGAAACTACCCTAACCCCGTAACAACAAACAACACTAACCTGGTAACAAGAAACAACCCTAACCCCCAAACAACAAACAACCCTAACCCCCTAACAACAAACAATCCTAACCCCCGAACAACGAACAACACTAACCTCCTAACCACAATAAACACTAACACCCGAACAACAAAAACCACTAAACCCCAACAAGAAACAACCCTAAACCCCTAACAACAAACAACACTAACCCCCTAACAACAAACAACCCTAACCAAACAACAAACAAACCTAAACCACTAACAACAAACAACACTATCACGCGAACAACAAACAACCCTAACCCCCTAACAACAAACAACACTAACACCCTAACAACAAAAACCAATAAACCCCAACAAGAAACAACCCTAAAACCCTAACAACAAACAACACTAACCCCCAACAACAAACAACCCTAACCAAACAACAAACAAACCTAACCCACTAACAACAAACAACACTAACACCCGAACAACAAACAACCCTAACCCCCTAACAACAAACAACACTAACACCCTAACAACAAACAACCCTAACCCCCTAACAACAAACAGCACTAACCCCATAACAACAAACAACCTTAAACCCCTAACATCAAAGAACACTAACACCCTAACAACAAACAACCCTAACCCCCTAAGAACAAACACTAACCCCCAAACAACAAACAACCATAAAACCCTAAAAGCAAACAACACTAAACCCCTAAAAACAAACAACACTAAGCCCCTAACAACAAACAACACTAACACCCGAACAACAAACACCACTAAACCCGATCAAGAAACAACCCTAAGCCCCTAACAACAAACAACACTAACCCCCTAACAAGAAACCACCCTAAACCCCTAACAAGAAACAACACTAACCCCCTAACAACAAACAACACTAACACCCTAACAACAAAAACCACTAAACCCCAACAAGAAACAACCCTAAACCCCTAACAACAAACACTAACCCCCTAACAATAAACAACACTAAACCCCTAACAAGAAACTACCCTAACCCCGTAACAAAAAACAACACTAACCGCGTAACAACAAACAACCCTAACCCCCTAACAACAAACAATCCTAACCCCCGAACAACGAACAACACTAACCCCCTAACCACAATAAACACTAACACCCGAACAACAAAAACCACTATACCCCAACAAGAAACAACCCTAAACCCCTAACAACAAACAACACTAACACCCTAACAACAAAAACCACTAAACCCCTGCAAGAAACAACCCTAAACCCCTAACAACAAACAACACTAACCCCCTAACAACAAACAACCCTAACCAAACAACAAAAAACCCTAACCCACTAACAACAAACAACACTAACACCCTAACAACAAACAACCCTAACCCCTAAGAACAAAAACACTAACCCCCTAACAACAAACAACACTAACCCCCTAAAAACAAACAACCCTAAAACCCTAAAAACAAACACCACTGAACCCCGTAAAACAAACAACACTAAGCCCCTAACAACAAACAGCACTAACATTCTAACAACAAAAAATAGTAACACGCTATCAACAACCAACACTAACGCCCTAACAACAAACAACCCTAACCCCCTAAAAACAAACAACACTAACCCCCTAAAAACAAACAACCCTAAAGCCCTAAAAACAAACAACAATGAACCCCTAAAAACAAACACTAAGCCAATAACAACAAACAGCACTAACCCACTAACAACAAAAAAACTAACCCGCTAACAACATCCAACACTAACGCCCTAACCACAAACAACACTAACCCCCTAAACACAAACAATCCTAACCCCCTAACAACAAACAACACTCACCCCTAAAAAACAAACAACCCTAAAACCCTAAAAGCAAACAACACTGAACCCCTAAAAACAAACCACACTAAGCCCCTAACAACAAACAACACTAACACCCGAACAACAAACACCACTAAACCCCAACAAGAAACAACCCTAAGCCCCTAACAAGAAACAACACTAACCCCCTAACAAGAAACAACCCTAAACCCCTAACAACAAACAACACTAACCCCCTAACAACAAACAACACTAACACCCTAACAACACACAATCCTAACCCCCGAACAACCAAAAACACTAACTACCTAACCACAATAAAGACTAACACCCTAACAACAAAAACCACTAAACCCCAACAAGAAACAATCCTAAACCCCTAACAACAAACAACACTAACCCCCTAACAGCAAACAAACTTAACCAAACAACAAACAAACCCAACCCACTAACAACAAACAACACTAACACCCTAACAACAAACAACCCTAACCCCTAACAACAAACAACACTAACACCCTAACAAACAACCCTAACCCCCTAACAACAAACAACACTAACACCCTAACAGCAAACAACCCTAAACCCCTAACATCAAAGAACACTAACCCACTAACAACAAACAACCCTAACCCACTAACAACAAACAACCCTAACACCCTAACAGCAAACAACACTAACCCCCTAACAACAAACAACCCTAAACCCCTAACATCAAACAACACTAACCCCCTAACAACACAAAACACTAACACCCTAACAACAAACAACACTAACACCCTAACAACAAGAACCACTAAACCCCAACAAGAAAAAACGCTAAAACTGTAACAACAAAGACTAACCCCCTAACAATAAACAACACTAAACCCCTAACAAGAAACTACCCTAACCCCGTAACAACAAACAACCCTAACCCCGTAACAACAAACAACCCTAACCCCCAAACAACAAACAACCCTAACCCCCTAACAACAAACAATCCTAACCCCCGAACAACCAACAACACTAACCCCCTAACCACAGTATACACTAACACACTAACAACAAAAACCACTAAACCCCAACAAGAAACAACCCTAAACCCCTAACAACAAACACCACTAACCCCCTAACAACAAACAACCCTAACCAAACAACAAAAAACCCTAACCCACTAACAACAAACAACACTAACACCCTAACAACAAACAACCCTAACCCCCTAACAACAAACAACAGTAACACTCTAAGCAGAAACAACCCTAACCTCCTAACAACAAAAAACACTAACCCCCTAACAACAAACAACCCTAAACCCCTAACATCAAAGAACACTAACACCCTAACAACAAACAACCCTAACCCCCTAACAACAAACACTAACCCCCAAACAACAAACAACCCTAACCCCTAAAAACCAAAAACACTAACCCACTAACAACAAACAACCCTAAACCACTAACAACAAAAGACCCTAACACCCTAACAACAAACAACACTAACCCTCTAACAACAAACAACCCTAAACCCCTAACATCAAACAACACTAACCCCCTAACAACACAAAACACTAACACCCTAACAACAAGCAACACTAACACCCTAACAACAAAAACCACTAAACCCCAACAAGAAACAACCCTAAACCCCTACCAACAAACACTAACCCCCTAACAACAAACAACACTAAACCCCTAACAAGAAACTACCCTAACCCCGTAACAACAAACAACACTAACCCGGTAAGAACAAACAACCCTAACCCCAAAACAACAAACAACCCTAACGCCCTAACAACAAACAATTCTAACCCCCGAACAACCAACAACACTAACCCCCTAACCACAATAAACACTAACAGCCGAACAACAAAAACCACTAAACCCCAACAAGAAACAACCCTAAACCCCTAACAACAAACAACCCTAACCAAACAACAAAGAAACCTAACCCACTAACAACAAACAACACTAACACGCGAACAACAAACAACCCTAACCCCCTAACAACAAACAACACTAACACCCTAACAACAAAAACCACTAAACCGCAACAAGAAACAACCCTAAACCGCTAACAACAAACAACACTAACCCCCTAACAACAAACAACCCTAACCAAACAACAAACAAACCTAACCCACTAACAACAAACAACACTAACACCCGAACAACAAACAACGCTAACCCCCTAACAACAAACAACCCTAACCCCCTAACAACAAACAACACTAACCCCATAACAACAAACAACCCTAAACCCCTAACATCAAAGAACACTAACACCCTAACAACAAACAACCCTAACCCCCTAACAACAAACTCTAACCCCCAAACAACAAACAACCCTAAAACCCTAAAAGCAAACATCACAGAACCCCTAAAAACAAACAACACTAAGCCCCTAACAACAAACAACACTAACACCCGAACAACAAACACCACTAAACCCCAACAAGAAACAACCCTAAGCCCCTAAGAACAAACAACACTAACCCCCTAACAAGAAATAACCCTAAACCCCTAACAACAAACAACACTAACCCCCTAACAAAAAACAACACTAACACCCTAACAACAACCAACCCTAACCCCCTAAGAACAAACAACACTAACGGCCTAAGAACAAACAACACTAACCCCGAGCAACGAACAATACTAACCCACTAACAACACAAAACCTAACCTCTTATCAACAAACAACCCTAACCCACTAACAACAAACAACCCTAACACCCTAACAACAAACAACACTAACCCCCTAACAACAAACAACCCTAAACCCCTAACATCAAAGAACATTAACACCCTAACAACAAAAAACCTTAGCCCCCTAACAACAAACACTAACCCCCAAACAACAAACAACCCTAACCCCTAAAAACCAAAAACACTAACCCACTAACAACAAACAACCCTAACCCAGTAACAACAAATAACCCTAACCCCCTAACAACAAACAACCCTAAACCCCTAACATCAAACAACACTAACCCCCTAACAACACAAAACACTAACACACTAACAACAAACAACACTAACACCCTAACAACAAAAACCACTAAACCCCAACAAGAACCAACCCTAAACCCCTAACAACAAACACTAACCCCCTAAGAACAAACAACACTAAACCCCTAACAAGAAACTACCCTAACCCCGTAACAACAAACAACCCTAACCCCCAAACAACAAACAACCCTAACCCCCAAACAACAAACAACCCTAACCCCCTAACAAGAAACAATCCTAACCCCCGAACAACCAACAACACTAACCCCCTAACCACAATAAACACTAAAACCCTAACAACAAAAACCACTAAACCCCAACAAGACAACCCTAAACCCCTAACAACAAACAACACTAACCCCCTAACAACAAACAACCCTAACCAAACAACAAGAAACCCTAAACCACTAACAACAAACAACACTAACACCCTAATAAGAAACAACCCTAAACCCCTAACAACAAACAACACTAACACCCTAACAACAAACAACACTAAACCCCTAACAACAAACAACCCTTACCCCCTAACAACAAACAACCCTTACCCCCTAACAACAAACAACCCTAACCAAACAACAAACAACCCTAACCCCCTAACAAGAAACAATCCTAACCCCCGAACAACCAACAACACTAACCCCCTAACCACAATAAACACTAACACCCGAACAACAAAAACCACTAAACCCCAACAAGAAACAACACTAAACCCCTAACAACAAACAACACTAACCCCCTAACAACAAACAACCCTAACCAAACCACAAAAAAACCTAACCCACTAACAACAAACAACACCATCACCCAAACAACAAACAACCCCAACCCCCTAACAACAAACAACACTAACCCCCTAACAACAAACAACCCTAAACCCGTAACATCAAAGAACACTAACTCCCTAACAACAAACCACCCCAACCCCCTAACAACAAAAACTAACCCTCAAACAACAAACAACCCTAACCCCTAAAAACCAAAAACACTAACCCACTAACAACCCTAACCCACTAACAACAAACAACCCTAACAACCTAACAACAAACAACACTAACCCCCTAACAACAAACAACCCTAAACCCCTAATATCAAACAACACTAACCCCTTAACAACACAAAACAGTAACACCCTAACAACAAAAACTGCTCAACCCCAACAAGAAACAACCCTAAAACCCTAACAACAAGCACTAACCCCCTAACAACAAACAACACTAAACCCCTAACAAGAAACTACCCTAACCCCGTAACAACAAACAACACTAACCCCCTAACAACAAACAACCCTAACCAAACAACAAACAAACCTAACCTACTAACAACAAACAACACTAACACGCGAACAACAAAAAACCCTAACACCCTAACAACAAACAACACTAACCCGCTAACAACAAACAAGGCTAAACCACTAACATCAAACACCACTAACCCCCTAACAACACAAAACACTAACACCCTAACAACAAACAACACTAAAACCCTAACAACAAAAACCACTAAACCCCAACAAGAAACAACCTTAAACCCCTAACAACAAACACGAACCCCCTAACAACAAACAACACTAAACCCCTAACAAGAAACTACCCTAACCCCGTAACAACAAACAACACTAACCTGGTAACAAGAAACAACCCTAACACCCCTAACAACAAACAACCCTAACCCCCTAACAACAAACACTAACCCCCAAACAACAAACAACCCTAACCCGTAAAAACCAAAAACACTAACCCACTAACAGCAAACAACCCTAACCCACTAACAACAAACAACCCTAACCCCCTAACAACAAACAACCCTAAACCCCTAACATCAAACAACACTAACCTCCTAACAACAGAAAACACTAACACCCTAACAACAAACAACACTAACACCCTAACAACAAAAACCACTAAACCCCAACGAGAAACAACCCTAAACCCCTAACAACAAACACTAACCCCCTAACAATAAACAACACTAAACCCCTAACAAGAAACTACGAAAACCCCGTAACAACAAACAACACTAACCCCGTAACAACAAACAACCCTAACCCCCAAAAAACAAACAACCCTAACCCCCTAACAACAAACAATCCTTACCCCCGAGCAACCAACAACACTAACCCCCTAAGCACAGTATACACTAACACCCTAACAACAAAAACCACTAAACCCCAACAAGAAACAACCCTAAACCCCTAACAACAAACACTAACCCCCTAACAACAAACAACACTAAACCCCTAACAAGAAATTACCCTAACCCCGTAACAAGAAACAACACTAACCCGGTAACAACAAACAACCCTAACCCCCAAACAAGAAACAACCCTAACCCCCTAAAAACAAACAATCCTAACCCCCGAACAACGAACAACACTAACCCCCTAACCACAATAAACACTAACACCCGAACAACAAAAACCACTATACCCCAACAAGAAACAACCCTAAACCCCTAACAACAAACAACACTAACACCCTAACAACAAAAACCACTAAACCCCAACAAGAAACAACCCTAAAACCCTAACAACAAACAACACTAACCCCCTAACAACAAACAACCCTAACCAAACAACAAAAAACCATAACCCACTAACAACAAACAACACTAACACCCTAACAACAAACAACCCTAACCCCCTAACAACAAACAACAGTAACACCCTAACCAGAAACAACCCTAACCCCCTAACAACAAACAACACTAACTCCCAACAACAAACAACCCTAAACCCCTAACATCAAAGAACACTAACTCCCTAACAACAAACAACACTAACCCCCTAACAACAAACACTAACCCCCAAACAACAAACAACCCTAACCCCTAAAAACCAAAAACACTAACCCACTAACAACAAACAACCCTAAACCACTAACAACAAACAACCCTAACACCCTAACAACAAACAACACTAAAACTCTAACAACAAACAACCCTAAACCCCTAACATCAAACAACACTAACCCCCTAACAACACAAAACACTAACACCCTAACAACAAACAACACTAACCCCCTAACAACAAACAACCCTAACCAAACAACAAAAAACCCTAACCCACTAACAACAAACAACACTAACACCCTAACAACAAACAACCCTAACCCCCTAACAACAAACAACAGTAACACCCTAACCAGAAACAACCCTAACCCCCTAACAACAAACAACACTAACCCCCAACAACAACCAACCCTAATCCCCTAACATCAAAGAACACTAACACCCTAACAACAAACAACACTAACACCCTAACAACAAAAACCACTAAACCCCAACAAGAAACAACCCTAAACCCCTAACAACAAACACTAACCCCCTAACAATAAACAACACTAAACCCCTAACAAGAAACTACCCTAACCCCGTAACAACAAACAACACTAACCCCGTAACAACAAACAACCCTAACCCCCAAACAACAAACAACCCTAACCCCCTAACAACAAACAATCCTAACCCCCGAACAACCAACAACACTAACCCCCTAACCACAGTATACACTGACACCCTAACAACAAAAACCACTAAACCCCTACAAGAAACAACCCTAAACCCCTAACAACAAACAACCCTAACCCCCTAACAACAAACAACCCTAACCAAACAACAAAAAACCCTAACCCACTAACAACAAACAACACTAACACCCTAACAACAAACAACCCTAACCCCCTAACAACAAACAACAGTAACACCCTAACCAGAAACAACCCTAACCCCCTAACAACAAACAACACTAACCCCCTAACAACAAACAACCCTAAACCCCTAACATCAAAGAACACTAACACCCTAACAACAAACAACCCTAACCCCCTAACAACAAACACTAACCCCCAAACAGCAAACAACCCTAACCCCTATATACCAAAAACACTAACCCACTAACAACAAACAACCCTAACAAACTAACAACAAACAACCCTAACACCCTAACATCAAACAACACTAACCCCCTAACAACAAACAACCCTAAACCCCTAACATCAAACAACACTAACCCCCTAACAACACAAAACACTAACACCCTAACAACAAACAACACTAAAACCCTAACAACAAAAACCACTAAACCCCAACAAGAAACAACCCTAAACCCCTAACAACAAACACTAACCCCCTAACAACAAACAACACTAAACCCCTAACAAGAAACTACCCTAACCCCGTAACAACAAACAACACTAACCTGGTAACAAGAAACAACCCTAACCCCCAAACAACAAACAACCCTAACCCCCTAACAACAAACAATCCTAACCCCCGAACAACGAACAACACTAACCTCCTAACCACAATAAACACTAACACCCGAACAACAAAAACCACTAAACCCCAACAAGAAACAACCCTAAACCCCTAACAACAAACAACACTAACCCCCTAACAACAAACAACCCTAACCAAACAACAAACAAACCTAAACCACTAACAACAAACAACACTATCACGCGAACAACAAACAACCCTAAACCCCTAACAACAAACAACACTAACACCCTAACAACAAAAACCAATAAACCCCAACAAGAAACAACCCTAAAACCCTAACAACAAACAACACTAACCCCCAACAACAAACAACCCTAACCAAACAACAAACAAACCTAACCCACTAACAACAAACAACACTAACACCCGAACAACAAACAACCCTAACCCCCTAACAACAAACAACACTAACACCCTAACAACAAACAACCCTAACCCCCTAACAACAAACAGCACTAACCCCATAACAACAAACAACCTTAAACCCCTAACGTCAAAGAACACTAACACCCTAACAACAAACAACCCTAACCCCCTAAGAACAAACACTAACCCCCAAACAACAAACAACCATAAAACCCTAAAAGCAAACAACACTAAACCCCTAAAAACAAACAACACTAAGCCCCTAACAACAAACAACACTAACACCCGAACAACAAACACCACTAAACCCGATCAAGAAACAACCCTAAGCCCCTAACAACAAACAACACTAACCCCCTAACAAGAAACCACCCTAAACCCCTAACAACAAACAACACTAACCCCCTAACAACAAACAACACTAACACCCTAACAACAAAAACCACTAAACCCCAACAAGAAACAACCCTAAACCCCTAACAACAAACACTAACCCCCTAACAATAAACAACACTAAACCCCTAACAAGAAACTACCCTAACCCCGTAACAAAAAACAACACTAACCGCGTAACAACAAACAACCCTAACCCCCTAACAACAAACAATCCTAACCCCCGAACAACGAACAACACTAACCCCCTAACCACAATAAAAACTAACACCCGAACAACAAAAACCACTATACCCCAACAAGAAACAACCCTAAACCCCTAACAACAAACAACACTAACACCCTAACAACAAAAACCACTAAACCCCAACAAGAAACAACCCTAAACCCCTAACAACAAACAACACTAACCCCCTTACAACAAACAACCCTAACCAAACAACAAAAAACCCTAACCCACTAACAACAAACAACACTAACACCCTAACAACAAACAACCCTAACCCCCTAACAACAAACAACAGTAACACCCTATCCAGAAACAACCCTAACCCCCTAACAACAAACAACACTAACCCCCAACAACAAACAACCCTAAACCCCTAACATCAAAGAACACTAACACCCTAACAACAAACAACACTAACCCCCTAACAACAAACACTAACCGCCAAACAACAGACAACCCTAACCCCTAAAAACCAAAAACACTAACCCACTAACAACAAACAACCCTAAACCACTAACAACAAACAACCCTAACACCCTAACAACAAACAACACTAACCCCATAACAACAAACAACCCTAAACCCCTAACATCAAACAACACTAACCCCCTAACAACACAAAACACTAACACCCTAACAACAAACAACACTAACACCCTAACAACAAAAACCACTAAACCGCAACAAGAAACAACCCTAAACCGCTAACAACAAACAACACTAACCCCCTAACAACAAACAACCCTAACCAAACAACAAACAAACCTAACCCACTAACAACAAACAACACTAACACCCGAACAACAAACAACGCTAACCCCCTAACAACAAACAACCCTAACCCCCTAACAACAAACAACCCTAACCCCTAACATCAAAGAACACTAACACCCTAACAACAAACAACCCTAACCCCCTAACAACAAACTCTACCCCCCAAACAACAAACAACCCTAAAACCCTAAAAGCAAACATCACTGAACCCCTAAAAACAAACAACACTAAGCCCCTAACAACAAACAACACTAACACCCGAACAACAAACACCACTAAACCCCAACAAGAAACAACCCTAATCCCCTAACAACAAACAACACTAACCCCCTAACAAGAAATAACCCTAAACCCCTAACAACAAACAACACTAACCCCCTAACAACAAACAACACTAACACCCTAACAACAATCAACCCTAACCCCCTAAGAACAAACAACACTAACGGCCTAAGAACAAACAACACTAACCCCGAGCAACGAACAATACTAACCCACTAACAACACAAAACCTAACCTCTTATCAACAAACAACCCTAACCCACTAACAACAAACAACCCTAACACCCTAACAACAAACAACACTAACCCCCTAACAACAAACAACCCTAAACCCCTAACATCAAAGAACACTAACACCCTAACAACAAAAAACCTTAGCCCCCTAACAACAAACACTAACCCCCAAACAACAAACAACCCTAACCCCTAAAACCAAAAACACTAACCCACTAACAACAAACAACCCTAACCCAGTAACAACAAATAACCCTAACCCCCTAACAACAAACAACCCTAAACCCCTAACATCAAACAATACTAACCCCCTAACAACACAAAACACTAACACACTAACAACAAACAACACTAACACCCTAACAACAAAAACCACTAAACCCCAACAAGAACCAACCCTAAACCCCTAACAACAAACACTAACCCCCTAAGAACAAACAACACTAAACCCCTAACAGGAAACTACCCTAACCCCGTAACAACAAACAACCCTAACCCCCAAACAACAAACAACCCTAACCCCCAAACAACAAACAACCCTAACCCCCTAACAAGAAACAATCCTAACCCCCGAACAACCAACAACACTAACCCCCTAACCACAATAAACACTAAAACCCTAACAACAAAAACCACTAAACCCCAACAAGACAACCCTAAACCCCTAACAACAAACAACACTAACCCCCTAACAACAAACAACCCTAACCAAACAACAAGAAACCCTAAACCACTAACAAGAAACAACACTAACACCCTAATAAGAAACAACCCTAAACCCCTAACAACAAACAACACTAACACCCTAACAACAAACAACACTAAACCCCTAACAACAAACAACCCTTACCCCCTAACAACAAACAACCCTTACCCCCTAACAACAAACAACCCTAACCAAACAACAAACAACCCTAACCCCCTAACAAGAAACAATCCTAACCCCCGAACAACCAACAACACTAACCCCCTAACCACAATAAACACTAACACCCGAACAACAAAAACCACTAAACCCCAACAAGAAACAACACTAAACCCCTAACAACAAACAACACTAACCCCCTAACAACAAACAACCCTAACCAAACAACAAAAAAACCTAACCCACTAACAACAAACAACACCATCACCCAAACAACAAACAACCCTAACCCCCTAAAAACAAACAACACTAACCCCCTAACAACAAACAACCCTAAACCCGTAACATCAAAGAACACTAACTCCCTAACAACAAACCACCCCAACCCCCTAACAACAAAAACTAACCCTCAAACAACAAACAACCCTAACCCCTAAAAACCAAAAACACTAACCCACTAACAACCCTAACCCACTAACAACAAACAACCCTAACAACCTAACAACAAACAACACTAACCCCCTAACAACAAACAACCCTAAACCCCTAATATCAAACAACACTAACCCCTTAACAACACAAAACAGTAACACCCTAACAACAAAAACTGCTCAACCCCAACAAGAAACAACCCTAAAACCCTAACAACAAGCACTAACCCCCTAACAACAAACAACACTAAACCCCTAACAAGAAACTACCCTAACCCCGTAACAACAAACAACACTAACCCCCTAACAACAAACAACCCTAACCAAACAACAAACAAACCTAACCTACTAACAACAAACAACACTAACACGCGAACAACAAAAAACCCTAACACCCTAACAACAAACAACACTAACCCCCTAACAACAAACAACCCTAAACCCCTAACATCAAACACCACTAACCCCCTAACACCACAAAACACTAACACCCTAACAACAAACAACACTAAAACCCTAACAACAAAAACCACTAAACCCCAACAAGAAACAACCCTAAACCCCTAACAACAGACACGAACCCCCTAACAACAAACAACACTAAACCCCTAACAAGAAACTACCCTAACCCCGTAACAACAAACAACACTAACCTGGTAACAAGAAACAACCCTAACACCCTAACAACAAACAACCCTAACCCCCTAACAAGAAACACTAACCCCCAAACAACAAACAACCCTAACCCGTAAAAACCAAAAACACTAACCCACTAACAACAAACAATCCTAACCCACTAACAACAAACAACCCTAACCCCCTAACAACAAACAACCCTAAACCCCTAACATCAAACAACACTAACCACCTAACAACACAAAACACTAACACCCTAACAACAAACAACACTAACACCCTAACAACAAAAACCACTAAACCCCAACAAGAAACAACCCTAAACCCCTAACAACAAACACTAACCCCCTAACAATAAACAACACTAAACCCCTAACAAGAAACTACGAAAACCCCGTAACAACAAACAACACTAACCCCGTAACAACAAACAACCCTAACCCCCAAACAACAAACAATCCTAACCCCCTAACAACAAACAATCCTAACCCCCGAGCAACCAACAACACTAACCCCCTAACCACAGTATACACTAACACCCTAACAACAAAAACCACTAAACCCCTACAAGAAACAACCCTAAACCCCTAACAACAAACAACACTAACCCCCTAACAACAAACAACCCTAACCAAACAACAAAAAACCCTAACCCACTAACAACAAACAACACTAACACCCTAACAACAAACAACCCTAACCCCCTAACAACAAACAACAGTAACACCCTAACCAGAAACAACCCTAACCCCCTAACAACAAACAGCACTAAGCCCATAACAACAAACAACCTTAAACCCCTAACATCAAAGAACACTAACACCCTAACAACAAACAACCCTAACCCCTAAGAACAAACACTAACCCCCAAACAACAAACAACCCTAAAACCCTAAAAGCAAACAACACTAAACCCCTAAAAACAAACAACACTAACCCCCTAACAACAAACAACACTAACACCCGAACAACAAACACCACTAAACCCGAACAAGAAACAACCCTAAGCCCCTAACAACAAACAACACTAACCCCCTAACAAGAAACCACCCTAAACCCCTAACAACAAACAACACTAACCCCCTAACAACAAACAACACTAACACCCTAACAACAAAAACCACTAAACCCCAACAAGAAACAACCCTAAACCCCTAACAACAAACACTAACCCCCTAACAATAAACAACACTAAACCCCTAACAAGAAACTACCCTAACCCCGTAACAAAAAACAACACTAACCGCGTAACAACAAACAACCCTAACCCCCTAACAACAAACAATCCTAACCCCCGAACAACGAACAACACTAACCCCCTAACCACAATAAAAACTAACACCCGAACAACAAAAACCACTATACCCCAACAAGAAACAACCCTAAACCCCTAACAACAAACAACACTAACACCCTAACAACAAAAACCACTAAACCCCAACAAGAAACAACCCTAAACCCCTAACAACAAACAACACTAACCCCCTTACAACAAACAACCCTAACCAAACAACAAAAAACCCTAACCCACTAACAACAAACAACACTAACACCCTAACAACAAACAACCCTAACCCCCTAACAACAAACAACAGTAACACCCTATCCAGAAACAACCCTAACCCCCTAACAACAAACAACACTAACCCCCAACAACAAACAACCCTAAACCCCTAACATCAAAGAACACTAACACCCTAACAACAAACAACACTAACCCCCTAACAACAAACACTAACCGCCAAACAACAGACAACCCTAACCCCTAAAAACCAAAAACACTAACCCACTAACAACAAACAACCCTAAACCACTAACAACAAACAACCCTAACACCCTAACAACAAACAACACTAACCCCATAACAACAAACAACCCTAAACCCCTAACATCAAACAACACTAACCCCCTAACAACACAAAACACTAACACCCTAACAACAAACAACACTAACACCCTAACAACAAAAACCACTAAACCGCAACAAGAAACAACCCTAAACCGCTAACAACAAACAACACTAACCCCCTAACAACAAACAACCCTAACCAAACAACAAACAAACCTAACCCACTAACAACAAACAACACTAACACCCGAACAACAAACAACGCTAACCCCCTAACAACAAACAACCCTAACCCCCTAACAACAAACAACCCTAACCCCTAACATCAAAGAACACTAACACCCTAACAACAAACAACCCTAACCCCCTAACAACAAACTCTACCCCCCAAACAACAAACAACCCTAAAACCCTAAAAGCAAACATCACTGAACCCCTAAAAACAAACAACACTAAGCCCCTAACAACAAACAACACTAACACCCGAACAACAAACACCACTAAACCCCAACAAGAAACAACCCTAATCCCCTAACAACAAACAACACTAACCCCCTAACAAGAAATAACCCTAAACCCCTAACAACAAACAACACTAACCCCCTAACAACAAACAACACTAACACCCTAACAACAATCAACCCTAACCCCCTAAGAACAAACAACACTAACGGCCTAAGAACAAACAACACTAACCCCGAGCAACGAACAATACTAACCCACTAACAACACAAAACCTAACCTCTTATCAACAAACAACCCTAACCCACTAACAACAAACAACCCTAACACCCTAACAACAAACAACACTAACCCCCTAACAACAAACAACCCTAAACCCCTAACATCAAAGAACACTAACACCCTAACAACAAAAAACCTTAGCCCCCTAACAACAAACACTAACCCCCAAACAACAAACAACCCTAACCCCTAAAACCAAAAACACTAACCCACTAACAACAAACAACCCTAACCCAGTAACAACAAATAACCCTAACCCCCTAACAACAAACAACCCTAAACCCCTAACATCAAACAATACTAACCCCCTAACAACACAAAACACTAACACACTAACAACAAACAACACTAACACCCTAACAACAAAAACCACTAAACCCCAACAAGAACCAACCCTAAACCCCTAACAACAAACACTAACCCCCTAAGAACAAACAACACTAAACCCCTAACAGGAAACTACCCTAACCCCGTAACAACAAACAACCCTAACCCCCAAACAACAAACAACCCTAACCCCCAAACAACAAACAACCCTAACCCCCTAACAAGAAACAATCCTAACCCCCGAACAACCAACAACACTAACCCCCTAACCACAATAAACACTAAAACCCTAACAACAAAAACCACTAAACCCCAACAAGACAACCCTAAACCCCTAACAACAAACAACACTAACCCCCTAACAACAAACAACCCTAACCAAACAACAAGAAACCCTAAACCACTAACAAGAAACAACACTAACACCCTAATAAGAAACAACCCTAAACCCCTAACAACAAACAACACTAACACCCTAACAACAAACAACACTAAACCCCTAACAACAAACAACCCTTACCCCCTAACAACAAACAACCCTTACCCCCTAACAACAAACAACCCTAACCAAACAACAAACAACCCTAACCCCCTAACAAGAAACAATCCTAACCCCCGAACAACCAACAACACTAACCCCCTAACCACAATAAACACTAACACCCGAACAACAAAAACCACTAAACCCCAACAAGAAACAACACTAAACCCCTAACAACAAACAACACTAACCCCCTAACAACAAACAACCCTAACCAAACAACAAAAAAACCTAACCCACTAACAACAAACAACACCATCACCCAAACAACAAACAACCCTAACCCCCTAAAAACAAACAACACTAACCCCCTAACAACAAACAACCCTAAACCCGTAACATCAAAGAACACTAACTCCCTAACAACAAACCACCCCAACCCCCTAACAACAAAAACTAACCCTCAAACAACAAACAACCCTAACCCCTAAAAACCAAAAACACTAACCCACTAACAACCCTAACCCACTAACAACAAACAACCCTAACAACCTAACAACAAACAACACTAACCCCCTAACAACAAACAACCCTAAACCCCTAATATCAAACAACACTAACCCCTTAACAACACAAAACAGTAACACCCTAACAACAAAAACTGCTCAACCCCAACAAGAAACAACCCTAAAACCCTAACAACAAGCACTAACCCCCTAACAACAAACAACACTAAACCCCTAACAAGAAACTACCCTAACCCCGTAACAACAAACAACACTAACCCCCTAACAACAAACAACCCTAACCAAACAACAAACAAACCTAACCTACTAACAACAAACAACACTAACACGCGAACAACAAAAAACCCTAACACCCTAACAACAAACAACACTAACCCCCTAACAACAAACAACCCTAAACCCCTAACATCAAACACCACTAACCCCCTAACACCACAAAACACTAACACCCTAACAACAAACAACACTAAAACCCTAACAACAAAAACCACTAAACCCCAACAAGAAACAACCCTAAACCCCTAACAACAGACACGAACCCCCTAACAACAAACAACACTAAACCCCTAACAAGAAACTACCCTAACCCCGTAACAACAAACAACACTAACCTGGTAACAAGAAACAACCCTAACACCCTAACAACAAACAACCCTAACCCCCTAACAAGAAACACTAACCCCCAAACAACAAACAACCCTAACCCGTAAAAACCAAAAACACTAACCCACTAACAACAAACAATCCTAACCCACTAACAACAAACAACCCTAACCCCCTAACAACAAACAACCCTAAACCCCTAACATCAAACAACACTAACCACCTAACAACACAAAACACTAACACCCTAACAACAAACAACACTAACACCCTAACAACAAAAACCACTAAACCCCAACAAGAAACAACCCTAAACCCCTAACAACAAACACTAACCCCCTAACAATAAACAACACTAAACCCCTAACAAGAAACTACGAAAACCCCGTAACAACAAACAACACTAACCCCGTAACAACAAACAACCCTAACCCCCAAACAACAAACAATCCTAACCCCCTAACAACAAACAATCCTAACCCCCGAGCAACCAACAACACTAACCCCCTAACCACAGTATACACTAACACCCTAACAACAAAAACCACTAAACCCCTACAAGAAACAACCCTAAACCCCTAACAACAAACAACACTAACCCCCTAACAACAAACAACCCTAACCAAACAACAAAAAACCCTAACCCACTAACAACAAACAACACTAACACCCTAACAACAAACAACCCTAACCCCCTAACAACAAACAACAGTAACACCCTAACCAGAAACAACCCTAACCCCCTAACAACAAACAGCACTAACCCCATAACAACAAACAACCTTAAACCCCTAACATCAAAGAACACTAACACCCTAACAACAAACAACCCTAACCCCTAAGAACAAACACTAACCCCCAAACAACAAACAACCCTAAAACCCTAAAAGCAAACAACACTAAACCCCTAAAAACAAACAACACTAACCCCCTAACAACAAACAACACTAACACCCGAACAACAAACACCACTAAACCCGAACAAGAAACAACCCTAAGCCCCTAACAACAAACAACACTAACCCCCTAACAAGAAACCACCCTAAACCCCTAACAACAAACAACACTAACCCCCTAACAACAAACAACACTAACACCCTAACAACAAAAACCACTAAACCCCAACAAGAAACAACCCTAAACCCCTAACAACAAACACTAACCCCCTAACAATAAACAACACTAAACCCCTAACAAGAAACTACCCTAACCCCGTAACAAAAAACAACACTAACCGCGTAACAACAAACAACCCTAACCCCCTAACAACAAACAATCCTAACCCCCGAACAACGAACAACACTAACCCCCTAACCACAATAAAGACTAACACCCTAACAACAAAAACCACTAAACCCCAACAAGAAACAACCCTAAACCCCAACAACAAACAACACTAACCCCCTAACAACAAACAACCCTAACCAAACAACAAAAAACCCTAACCCACTAACAACAAACAACACTAACACCCTAACAACAAACAACCCTAACCCCCTGACAACAAACAACAGTAACACCCTTACCAGAAACAACCCTAACCCCCTAACAACAAACAACACTAACCCCCAACAACAGACAACCCTAAACCCCTAACATCAAAGAACACTAACACCCTAACAACAAACAACACTAACCCCCTAACAACAAACACTAACCCCCAAACAACAGACAACCCTAAACCCTAAAAACCAAAAACACTAACCCACTAACAACAAACAACCCTAAACCACTAACAACAAACAACCCTAACACCCTAACAACAAACAACACTAACCCCATAACAACAAACAACCCTAAACCCCTAACATCAAACAACACTAACCCCCTAACAACACAAAACACTAACACCCTAACAACAAACAACACTAACACCCTAACAACAAAAACCACTAAACCCCAACAAGAAACAACCCTAAACCCCTAACAACAAACACTAACCCCTAACAACAAACAACACTAAATCCCTAACAAGAAATTACCCTAACCCCGTAACAAGAAACAACACTAACCCGGTAACAACAAACAACCCTAACCCCCAAACAACAAAGAACCCTAACCCCCTAAAAACAAACAATCCTAACCCCCGAACAACGAACAACACTAACCCCCTAACCACAATAAACACTAACACCCGAACAACAAAAACCACTATACCCCAACAAGAAACAACCCTAAACCCCTAACAACAAACAACACTAACACCCTAACAACAAAAACCACTAAACCCCAACAAGAAACAACCCTAAAACCCTAACAAACAACACTAACCCCCTAACAACAAACAACCCTAACCAAACAACAAAAAACCATAACCCACTAACAACAAACAACACTAACACCCTAACAACAAACAACCCTAACCCCCTAACAACAAACAACAGTAACACCCTAACCAGAAACAACCCTAACCCCCTAACAACAAACAACACTAACTCCCAACTACAAACAACCCTAAACCCCTAACATCAAAGAACACTAACTCCCTAACAAAAAACAACACTAACCCCCTAACAACAAACACTAACCCCCAAACAACAAACAACCCTAACCCCTAAAAACCAAAAACACTAACCCACTAACAACAAACAACCCTAAACCACTAACAACAAACAACCCTAACACCCTAACAACAAACAACACTAAAACTCTAACAACAAACAACCCTAAACCCCTAACATCAAACAACACTAACCCCCTAACAACACAAAACACTAACACCCTAACAACAAACAACACTAACCCCCTAACAACAAACAACCCTAACCAAACAACAAAAAACCCTAACCCACTAACAACAAACAACACTAACACCCTAACAACAAACAACCCTAACCCCCTAACAACAAACAACAGTAACACCCTAACCAGAAACAACCCTAACCCCCTAACAACAAACAACACTAAACCCCAACAACAACCAACCCTAAACCCCTAACATCAAAGAACACTAACACCCTAACAACAAACAACACTAACACCCTAACAACAAAAACCACTAAACCCCAACAAGAAACAACCCTAAACCCCTAACAACAAACACTAACCCCCTAACAATAAACAAAACTAAACCCCTAATAAGAAACTACCCTAACCCCATAAAAACAAACAACACTAACCCCGTAACAACAAACAACCCTAACCCCCTAACAACAAACAACCCTAACCCCCTAACAACAAACAATCCTAACCCCCGAACAAGCAACAACACTAACCCCCTACCCACAGTATACACTGACACCCTAACAACAAAAACCACTAAACCCCTACAAGAAACAACCCTAAACCCCTAACAACAAACAACACTAACCCCCTAACAACAAACAAAACTAACCAAACAACAAAAAACCCTAACCCACTAACAACAAACAACACTAACACCCTAACAACAAACAACCCTAACCCCCTAACAACAAACAACACTAACCCCCTAACAAGAAACTACCCTAACCCCGTAACAACAAACAACACTAACCTGGTAACAAGAAACAACCCTAACCCCCAAACAACAAACAACCCTAACCCCCTAACAACAAACAATCCTAACCCCCGAACAACGAACAACACTAACCTCCTAACCACAATAAACACTAACACCCGAACAACAAAAACCACTAAACCCCAACAAGAAACAACCCTAAACCCCTAACAACAAACAACACTAACCCCCTAACAACAAACAACCCTAACCAAACAACAAACAAACCTAAACCACTAACAACAAACAACACTATCACGCGAACAACAAACAACCCTAACCCCCTAACAACAAACAACACTAACACCCTAACAACAAAAACCAATAAACCCCAACAAGAAACAACCCTAAAACCCTAACAACAAACAACACTAACCCCCAACAACAAACAACCCTAACCAAACAACAAACAAACCTAACCCACTAACAACAAACAACACTAACACCCGAACAACAAACAACCCTAAACCCCTAACATCAAAGAACACTAACACCCTAACAACAAACAACCCTAACCCCCTAACAACAAACAGCACTAACCCCATAACAACAAACAACCTTAAACCCCTAACATCAAAGAACACTAACACCCTAACAACAAACAACCCTAACCCCCTAAGAACAAACACTAACCCCCAAACAACAAACAACCCTAAAACCCTAAAAGCAAACAACACTAAACCCCTAAAAACAAACAACACTAAGCCCCTAACAACAAACAACACTAACACCCGAACAACAAACTCCACTAAACCCGAACAAGAAACAACCCTAAGCCCCTAACAACAAACAACACTAACCCCCTAACAAGAAACAACCCTAAACCCCTAACAAGAAACAACACTAACCCCCTAACAACAAACAACACTAACACCCTAACAACAAAAACCACTAAACCCCAACAAGAAACAACCCTAAACCCCTAACAACAAACACTAACCCCCTAACAATAAACAACACTAAACCCCTAACAAGAAACTACCCTAACCCCGTAACAAAAAACAACACTAACCGCGTAACAACAAACAACCCTAACCCCCAAACAACAAACAACCCTAACCCCCTAACAACAAACAATCCTAACCCCCGAACAACGAACAACACTAACCCCCTAACCACAAAAAACACTAACCCCGTAAGAACAAACAACACTAACCCCCTAACAAAAGTCCTAACCACCTAACAACAAAAAACACTCACCCCTAAAAAGAAACAACAATAAACCCCTAAAAACAAACAACACTCATCCCCTAAGAACAAACAACACTAACCCTCTAACAACAAACAACCCTAACCCCTAAGAACAAAAACACTAACCCCCTAACAACATACAACACTAACCCCCTAAAAAGAAACAACCCTAAAACCCTAAAAACAAACACCACTGAACCCCGTAAAACAAACAACACTAAGCCCCTAACAACAAACAGCACTAACATTCTAACAACAAAAAATAGTAACACGCTATCAACAACCAACACTAACGCCCTAACAACAAACAACCCTAACCCCCTAAAAACAAACAACACTAACCCCCTAAAAACAAACAACCCTAAAACCCTAAAAACAAACAACAATGAACCCCTAAAAACAAACACTAAGCCAATAACAACAAACAGCACTAACCCACTAACAACAAAAAACACTAACCCGCTAACAACATCCAACACTAACGCCCTAACCACAAACAACACTAACCCCCTAAAAACAAACAATCCTAACCCCCTAACAACAAACAACACTCACCCCTAAAAAACAAACAACCCTAAAACCCTAAAAGCAAACAACACTGAACCCCTAAAAACAAACCACACTAAGCCCCTAACAACAAACAACACTAACACCCGAACAACAAACACCACTAAACCCCAACAAGAAACAACCCTAAGCCCCTAACAAGAAACAACACTAACCCCCTAACAAGAAACAACCCTAAACCCCTAACAACAAACAACACTAACCCCCTAACAACAAACAACACTAACACCCTAACAACACACAATCCTAACCCCCGAACAACCAAAAACACTAACCACCTAACCACAATAAAGACTAACACCCTAACAACAAAAACCACTAAACCCCAACAAGAAACAATCCTAAACCCCTAACAACAAACAACACTAACCCCCTAACAGCAAACAACCTTAACCAAACAACAAACAAACCCAACCCACTAACAACAAACAACACTAACACCCTAACAACAAACAACCCTAACCCCTAACAACAAACAACACTAACACCCTAACAAACAACCCTAACCCCCTAACAACAAACAACACTAACACCCTAACAACAAACAACCCTAAACCCCTAACATCAAAGAACACTAACCCACTAACAACAAACAACCCTAACCCACTAACAACAAACAACCCTAACACCCTAACAGCAAACAACACTAACCCCCTAACAACAAACAACCCTAAACCCCTAACATCAAACAACACTAACCCCCTAACAACACAAAACACTAACACCCTAACAACAAACAACACTAACACCCTAACAACAAGAACGACTAAACCCCAACAAGGAAAAACCCTAAAACCCTAACAACAAACACTAACCCCCTAACAATAAACAACACTAAACCCCTAACAAGAAACTACCCTAACCGCGTAACAACAAACAACCCTAACCCCGTAACAACAAACAACCCTAACCCCCAAACAACAAACAACCCTAACCCCCTAACAACAAACAATCCTAACCCCCGAACAACCAACAACACTAACCCCCTAACCACAGTATACACTAACACACTAACAACAAAAACCACTAAACCCCAACAAGAAACAACCCTAAACCCCTAACAACAAACAACACTAACCCCCTAACAACAAACAACCCTAACCAAACAACAAAAAACCCTAACCCACTAACAACAAACAACACTAACACCCTAACAACAAACAACCCTAACCCCCTAACAACAAACAACAGTAACACTCTAACCAGAAACAACCCTAACCCCCTAACAACAAACAACACTAACCCCCTAACAACAAACAACCCTAAACCCCTAACATCAAAGAACACTAACACCCTAACAACAAACAACCCTAACCCCCTAACAACAAACACTAACCCCCAAACAACAAACAACCCTAACCCCTAAAAACCAAAAACACTAACCCACTAACAACAAACAACCCTAAAATACTAACAACAAAAGACCCTAACACCCTAACAACAAACAACACTAACCCTCTAACAACAAACAACCCTAAACCCCTAACATCAAACAACACTAACCCCCTAACAACACAAAACACTAACACCCTAACAACAAGCAACACTAACACCCTAACAACAAAAACCACTAAACCCCAACAAGAAACAACCCTAAACCCCTACCAACAAACACTAACCCCCTAACAACAAACAACACTAAACCCCTAACAAGAAACTACCCTAACCCCGTAACAACAAACAACACTAACCCGGTAACAACAAACAACCCTAACCCCAAAACAACAAACAACCCTAACCCCCTAACAACAAACAATTCTAACCCCCGAACAACCAACAACACTAACCCCCTAACCACAATAAACACTAACAGCCGAACAACAAAAACCACTAAACCCCAACAAGAAACAACCCTAAACCCCTAACAACAAACAACACTAACCCCCTAACAACAAACAACCCTAACCAAACAACAAAGAAACATAACCCACTAACAACAAACAACACTAACACGTGAACAACAAACAACCCTAACCCCCTAACAACAAACAACACTAACACCCTAACAACAAAAACCACTAAACCGCAACAAGAAACAACCCTAAACCGCTAACAACAAACAACACTAACCCCCTAACAACAAACAACCCTAACCAAACAACAAACAAACCTAACCCACTAACAACAAACAACACTAACACCCGAACAACAAACAACGCTAACCCCCTAACAACAAAAAACCCTAACCCCCTAACAACAAACAACACTAACCCCATAACAACAAACAACCCTAAACCCCTAACATCAAAGAACACTAACACCCTAACAACAAACAACCCTAACCCCCTAACAACAAACTCTAACCCCCAAACAACAAACAACCCTAAAACCCTAAAAGCAAACATCACAGAACCCCTAAAAACAAACAACACTAAGCCCCTAACAACAAACAACACTAACACCCGAACAACAAACACCACAAAACCCCAACAAGAAACAACCCTAAGCCCCTAAGAACAAACAACACTAACCCCCTAACAAGAAATAACCCTAAACCCCTAACAACAAACAACACTAACCCCCTAACAACAAACAACACTAACACCCTAACAACAACCAACCCTAACCCCCTAAGAACAAACAACACTAACGGCCTAAGAACAAACAACACTAACCCCGAGCAACGAACAATACTAACCCACTAACAACACAAAACCTAACCTCTTATCAACAAACAACCCTAACCCACTAACAACAAACAACACTAACACCCTAACAACAAACAACACTAACCCCCTAACAACAAACAACCCTAAACCCCTAACATCAAAGAACACTAACACCCTAACAACAAAAAACCTTAGCCCCCTAACAACAAACAACCCTAACCCCTAAAAACCAAAAACACTAACCCACTAACAACAAACAACCCTAACCGAGTAACAACAAATAACCCTAACCCCCTAACAACAAACAACCCTAAACCCCTAACATCAAACAACACTAACCCCCTAACAACACAAAACACTAAGAACAAACAACACTAACACCCTAACAACAAGAACCACTAAACCCCAACAAGAACCAACCCTAAACCCCTAACAACAAACACTAACCCCCTAAGAACAAACAACACTAAACCCCTAACAAGAAACTACCCTAACCCCGTAACAACAAACAACCCTAACCCCCAAACAACAAACAACCCTAACCCCCAAACAACAAACAACCCTAAACCCCTAACATCAAAGAACACTAACTCCCTAACAACAAACAACACTAACCCCCTAACAACAAACACTAACCCCCAAACAACAAACAACCCTAACCCCTAAAAACCAAAAACACTAACCCACTAACAACAAACAACCCTAAACCACTAACAACAAACAACCCTAACACCCTAACAACAAACAACACTAAAACTCTAACAACAAACAACCCTAAACCCCTAACATCAAACAACACTAACCCCCTAACAACACAAAACACTAACACCCTAACAACAAACAACACTAACCCCCTAACAACAAGCAACCCTAACCAAACAACAAAAAACCCTAACCCACTAACAACAAACAACACTAACACCCTAACAACAAACAACCCTAACCCCCTAACAACAAACAACAGTAACACCCTAACCAGAAACAACCCTAACCCCCTAACAACAAACAACACTAAACCCCAACAACAACCAACCCTAAACCCCTAACATCAAAGAACACTAACACCCTAACAACAAACAACACTAACACCCTAACAACAAAAACCACTAAACCCCAACAAGAAACAACCCTAAACCCCTAACAACAAACACTAACCCCCTAACAATAAACAACACTAAACCCCTAACAAGAAACTACCCTAACCCCATAAAAACAAACAACACTAACCCCGTAACAACAAACAACCCTAACCCCCTAACAACAAACAACCCTAACCCCCTAACAACAAACAATCCTAACCCCCGAACAACCAACAACACTAACCCCCTACCCACAGTATACACTGACACCCTAACAACAAAAACCACTAAACCCCTACAAGAAACAACCCTAAACCCCTAACAACAAACAACACTAACCCCCTAACAACAAACAAAACTAACCAAACAACAAAAAACCCTAACCCACTAACAACAAACAACACTAACACCCTAACAACAAACAACCCTAACCCCCTAACAACAAACAACACTAACCCCCTAACAAGAAACTACCCTAACCCCGTAACAACAAACAACACTAACCTGGTAACAAGAAACAACCCTAACCCCCAAACAACAAACAACCCTAACCCCCTAACAACAAACAATCCTAACCCCCGAACAACGAACAACACTAACCTCCTAACCACAATAAACACTAACACCCGAACAACAAAAACCACTAAACCCCAACAAGAAACAACCCTAAACCCCTAACAACAAACAACACTAACCCCCTAACAACAAACAACCCTAACCAAACAACAAACAAACCTAAACCACTAACAACAAACAACACTATCACGCGAACAACAAACAACCCTAACCCCCTAACAACAAACAACACTAACACCCTAACAACAAAAACCAATAAACCCCAACAAGAAACAACCCTAAAACCCTAACAACAAACAACACTAACCCCCTAACAGCAAACAACCTTAACCAAACAACAAACAAACCCAACCCACTAACAACAAACAACACTAACACCCTAACAACAAACAACCCTAACCCCTAACAACAAACAACACTAACACCCTAACAAACAACCCTAACCCCCTAACAACAAACAACACTAACACCCTAACAACAAACAACCCTAAACCCCTAACATCAAAGAACACTAACCCACTAACAACAAACAACCCTAACCCACTAACAACAAACAACCCTAACACCCTAACAGCAAACAACACTAACCCCCTAACAACAAACAACCCTAAACCCCTAACATCAAACAACACTAACCCCCTAACAACACAAAACACTAACACCCTAACAACAAACAACACTAACACCCTAACAACAAGAACGACTAAACCCCAACAAGGAAAAACCCTAAAACCCTAACAACAAACACTAACCCCCTAACAATAAACAACACTAAACCCCTAACAAGAAACTACCCTAACCCCGTAACAACAAACAACCCTAACCCCGTAACAACAAACAACCCTAACCCCCAAACAACAAACAACCCTAACCCCCTAACAACAAACAATCCTAACCCCCGAACAACCAACAACACTAACCCCCTAACCACAGTATACACTAACACACTAACAACAAAAACCACTAAACCCCAACAAGAAACAACCCTAAACCCCTAACAACAAACAACACTAACCCCCTAACAACAAACAACCCTAACCAAACAACAAAAAACCCTAACCCACTAACAACAAACAACACTAACACCCTAACAACAAACAACCCTAACCCCCTAACAACAAACAACAGTAACACTCTAACCAGAAACAACCCTAACCCCCTAACAACAAACAACACTAACCCCCTAACAACAAACAACCCTAAACCCCTAACATCAAAGAACACTAACACCCTAACAACAAACAACCCTAACCCCCTAACAACAAACACTAACCCCCAAACAACAAACAACCCTAACCCCTAAAAACCAAAAACACTAACCCACTAACAACAAACAACCCTAAACCACTAACAACAAAAGACCCTAACACCCTAACAACAAACAACACTAACCCTCTAACAACAAACAACCCTAAACCCCTAACGTCAAACAACACTAACCCCCTAACAACACAAAACACTAACACCCTAACAACAAGCAACACTAACACCCTAACAACAAAAACCACTAAACCCCAACAAGAAACAACCCTAAACCCCTACCAACAAACACTAACCCCCTAACAACAAACAACACTAAACCCCTAACAAGAAACTACCCTAACCCCGTAACAACAAACAACACTAACCCGGTAACAACAAAAAACCCTAACCCCAAAACAACAAACAACCCTAACCCCCTAACAACAAACAATTCTAACCCCCGAACAACCAACAACACTAACCCCCTAACCACAATAAACACTAACAGCCGAACAACAAAAACCACTAAACCCCAACAAGAAACAACCCTAAACCCCTAACAAGAAACAACACTAACCCCCTAACAACAAACAACCCTAACCAAACAACAAAGAAACCTAACCCACTAACAACAAACAACACTAACACGTGAACAACAAACAACCCTAACCCCCTAACAACAAACAACACTAACACCCTAACAACAAAAACCACTAAACCGCAACAAGAAACAACCCTAAACCGCTAACAACAAACAACACTAACCCCCTAACAACAAACAACCCTAACCAAACAACAAACAAACCTAACCCACTAACAACAAACAACACTAACACCCGAACAACAAACAACGCTAACCCCCTAACAACAAAAAACCCTAACCCCCTAACAACAAACAACACTAACCCCATAACAACAAACAACCCTAAACCCCTAACATCAAAGAACACTAACACCCTAACAACAAACAACCCTAACCCCCTAACAACAAACTCTAACCCCCAAACAACAAACAACCCTAAAACCCTAAAAGCAAACATCACAGAACCCCTAAAAACAAACAACACTAAGCCCCTAACAACAAACAACACTAACACCCGAACAACAAACACCACAAAACCCCAACAAGAAACAACCCTAAGCCCCTAAGAACAAACAACACTAACCCCCTAACAAGAAATAACCCTAAACCCCTAACAACAAACAACACTAACCCCCTAACAACAAACAACACTAACACCCTAACAACAACCAACCCTAACCCCCTAAGAACAAACAACACTAACGGCCTAAGAACAAACAACACTAACCCCGAGCAACGAACAATACTAACCCACTAACAACACAAAACCTAACCTCTTATCAACAAACAACCCTAACCCACTAACAACAAACAACCCTAACACCCTAACAACAAACAACACTAACCCCCTAACAACAAACAACCCTAAACCCCTAACATCAAAGAACACTAACACCCTAACAACAAAAAACCTTAGCCCCCTAACAACAAACAACCCTAACCCCTAAAAACCAAAAACACTAACCCACTAACAACAAACAACCCTAACCCAGTAACAACAAATAACCCTAACCCCCTAACAACAAACAACCCTAAACCCCTAACATCAAACAACACTAACCCCCTAACAACACAAAACACTAACAACAAACAACACTAACACCCTAACAACAAGAACCACTAAACCCCAACAAGAACCAACCCTAAACCCCTAACAACAAACACTAACCCCCTAAGAACAAACAACACTAAACCCCTAACAAGAAACTACCCTAACCCCGTAACAACAAACAACACTAACCCCGTAACAACAAACAACCCTAACCCCCAAACAACAAACAACCCTAACCCCCTAACAACAAACAATCCTAAACCCCGAACAACCAACAACACTAACCCCCTAACCACAGTATACACTGACACCCTAACAACAAAAACCACTAAACCCCTACAAGAAACAACCCTAAACCCCTAACAACAAACAACACTAACCCCCTAACAACAAACAACCCTAACCAAACAACAAAAAACCCTAACCCACTAACAACAAACAACACTAACACCCTAACAACAAACAACCCTAACCCCCTAACAACAAACAACAGTAACACCCTAACCAGAAACAACCCTAACCCCCTAACAACAAACAACACTAACCCCCTAACAACAAACAACCCTAAACCCCTAACATCAAAGAACACTAACACCCGAACAACAAACAACCCTAACCCCCTAACAACAAACACTAACCCCCAAACAGCAAACAACCCTAACCCCTAAATACCAAAAACACTAACCCACTAACAACAAACAACCCTAACAAACTAACAACAAAGAACCCTAACACCCTAACAACAAACAACACTAACCCCCTAACAACAAACAACCCTAAACACCTAACATCAAACAACACTAACCCCCTAACAACACAAACCACTAACACCCTAACAACAAACAACACTAAAACCCTAACAACAAAAACCACTAAACCCCAACAAGAAACAACCCTAAACCCCTAACAACAAACACTAACCCCCTAACAACAAAAAACACTAAACCCCTAACAAGAAACTACCCTAACCCCGTAACAACAAACAACACTAACCTGGTAACAAGAAACAACCCTAACCCCCAAACAACAAACAACCCTAACCCCCTAACAACAAACAATCCTAACCCCCGAACAACGAACAACACTAACCTCCTAACCACAATAAACACTAACACCCGAACAACAAAAACCACTAAACCCCAACAAGAAACAACCCTAAACCCCTAACAACAAACAACACTAACCCCCTAACAACAAACAACCCTAACCAAACAACAAACAAACCTAAACCACTAACAACAAACAACACTATCACGTGAACAAACAACCCTAACCCCCTAACAACAAACAACACTAACACCCTAACAACAAAAACCAATAAACCCCAACAAGAAACAACCCTAAAACCCTAACAACAAACAACACTAACCCCCTAACAACAAACAACACTAACCAAACAACAAACAATCCTAACCCACTAACAACAAACAACACTAACACCCGAACAACAAACAAACCTAACCCCCTAACAACAAACAACACTAACACCCTAACAACAAACAACCCTAACCCCCTAACAACAAACAGCACTAACCCCATAACAACAAACAACCTTAAACCCCTAACATCAAAGAACACTAACACCCTAACAACAAAAAACCCTAACCCCCTAAGAACAAACACTAACCCCCAAACAACAAACAACCCTAAAACCCTAAAAGCAAACAACACTAAACCCCTAAAAACAAACAACACTAACCCCCTAACAACAAACAACACTAACACCCGAACAACAAACACCACTAAACCCGAACAAGAAACAACCCTAAGCCCCTAACAACAAACAACACTAACCCCCTAACAAGAAACCACCCTAAACCCCTAACAACAAACAACACTAACCCCCTAACAACAAACAACACTAACACCCTAACAACAAAAACCACTAAACCCCAACAAGAAACAACCCTAAACCCCTAACAACAAACACTAACCCCCTAACAATAAACAACACTAAACCCCTAACAAGAAACTACCCTAACCCCGTAACAAAAAACAACACTAACCGCGTAACAACAAACAACTCTAACCCCCTAACAACAAACAATCCTAACCCCCGAACAACGAACAACACTAACCCCCTAACCACAATAAAGACTAACACCCTAACAACAAAAACCACTAAACCCCAACAAGAAACAACCCTAAACCCCTAACAACAAACAACACTAACCCCCTAACAACAAACAACCCTAACCAAACAACAAAAAACCCTAACCCACTAACAACAAACAACACTAACACCCTAACAACAAACAACCCTAACCCCCTGACAACAAACAACAGTAACACCCTAACCAGAAACAACCCTAACCCCCTAACAACAAACAACAGTAACCCCCAACAACAAACAACCCTAAACCCCTAACATCAAAGAACACTAACACCCTAACAACAAACAACACTAACCCCCTAACAACAAACACTAACCCCCAAACAACAGACAACCCTAAACCCTAAAAACCAAAAACACTAACCCACTAACAACAAACAACCCTAAACCACTAACAACAAACAACCCTAACACCCTAACAACAAACAACACTAACCCCATAACAACAAACAACCCTAAACCCCTAACATCAAACAACACTAACCCCCTAACAACACAAAACACTAACACCCTAACAACAAACAACACTAACACCCTAACAACAAAAACCACTAAACCCCAACAAGAAACAACCCTAAACCCCTAACAACAAACACTAACCCCCTAACAACAAACAACACTAAACCCCTAACAAGAAATTACCCTAACCCCGTAACAAGAAACAACACTAACCCGGTAACAACAAACAACCCTAACCCCCAAACAACAAACAACCCTAACCCCCTAAAAACAAACAATCCTAACCCCCGAACAACGAACAACACTAACCCCCTAACCACAATAAACACTAACACCCGAACAACAAAAACCACTATACCCCAACAAGAAACAACCCTAAACCCCTAACAACAAACAACACTAACACCCTAACAACAAAAACCACTAAACCCCAACAAGAAACAACCCTAAAACCCTAACAACAAACAACACTAACCCCCTAACAACAAACAACCCTAACCAAACAACAAAAAACCATAACCCACTAACAACAAACAACACTAACACCCTAACAACAAACAACCCTAACCCCCTAACAACAAACAACAGTAACACCCTAACCAGAAACAACCCTAACCCCCTAACAACAAACAACACTAACTCCCAACAACAAACAACCCTAAACCCCTAACATCAAAGAACACTAACTCCCTAAAAACAAACAACACTAACCCCCTAACAACAAACACTAACCCCCAAACAACAAACAACCCTAACCCCTAAAAACCAAAAACACTAACCCACTAACAACAAACAACCCTAAACCACTAACAACAAACAACCCTAACACCCTAACAACAAACAACACTAAAACTCTAACAACAAACAACCCTAAACCCCTAACATCAAACAACACTAACCCCCTAACAACACAAAACACTAACACCCTAACAACAAACAACACTAACCCCCTAACAACAAACAACCCTAACCAAACAACAAAAAACCCTAACCCACTAACAACAAACAACACTAACACCCTAACAACAAACAACCCTAACCCCCTAACAACAAACAACAGTAACACCCTAACCATAAA
This sequence comes from Elephas maximus indicus, assembly GCF_024166365.1. Classification (NCBI taxonomy): domain Eukaryota; kingdom Metazoa; phylum Chordata; class Mammalia; order Proboscidea; family Elephantidae; genus Elephas; species Elephas maximus. The sequence goes on along the minus strand of NW_026060234.1, from coordinate 1,382,657 downwards.
CAACCCTAACCCCCTAACAACAAACAACACTAAACGCCAACAACAACCAACCCTAAACCCCTAACATCAAAGAACACTAACACCCTAACAACAAACAACACTAACACCCTAACAACAAAAACCACTAAACCCCAACAAGAAACAACCCTAAACCCCTAACACCAAACACTAACCCCCTAACAATAAACAACACTAAACCCCTAACAAGAAACTACCCTAACCCCATAAAAACAAACAACACTAACCCCGTAACAACAAACAACCCTAACCCCCTAACAACAAACAACCCTAACCCCCTAACAACAAACAATCCTAACCCCCGAACAACCAACAACACTAACCCCCTAACCACAGTATACACTGACACCCTAACAACAAAAACCACTAAACCCCTACAAGAAACAACCCTAAACCCCTAACAACAAACAACACTAACCCCCTAACAACAAACAAAACTAACCAAACAACAAAAAACCCTAACCCACTAACAACAAACAACACTAACACCCTAACAACAAACAACCCTAACCCCCTAACAACAAACAACACTAACCCCCTAACAAGAAACTACCCTAACCCCGTAACAACAAACAACACTAACCTGGTAACAAGAAACAACCCTAACCCCCAAACAACAAACAACCCTAACCCCCTAACAACAAACAATCCTAACCCCCGAACAACGAACAACACTAACCTCCTAACCACAATAAACACTAACACCCGAACAACAAAAACCACTAAACCCCAACAAGAAACAACCCTAAACCCCTAACAACAAACAACACTAACCCCCTATCAACAAACAACTCTAACCAAACAACAAACAAACCTAAACCACTAACAACAAACAACACTATCACGCGAACAACAAACAACCCTAACCCCCTAACAACAAACAACACTAACACCCTAACAACAAAAACCAATAAACCCCAACAAGAAACAACCCTAAAACCCTAACAACAAACAACACTAACCCCCTAACAACAAACAACCCTAACCAAACAACAAACAAACCTAACCCACTAACAACAAACAACACTAACACCCGAACAACAAACAAACCTAACCCCCTAACAACAAACAACACTAACACCCTAACAACAAACAACCCTAACCCCCTAACAACAAACAGCACTAACCCCATAACAACAAACAGCCCTAAACCCCTAACATCAAAGAACACTAACACCCGAACAACAAACAACCCTAACCCCCTAACAACAAACACTAACCCCCAAACAGCAAACAACCCTAACCCCTAAATACCAAAAACACTAACCCACTAACAACAAACAACCCTAACAAACTAACAACAAAGAACCCTAACACCCTAACAACAAACAACACTAACCCCCTAACAACAAACAACCCTAAACACCTAACATCAAACAACACTAACCCCCTAACAACACAAAACACTAACACCCTAACAACAAACAACACTAAAACCCTAACAACAAAAACCACTAAACCCCAACAAGAAACAACCCTAAACCCCTAACAACAAACACTAACCCCCTAACAACAAAAAACACTAAACCCCTAACAAGAAACTACCCTAACCCCGTAACAACAAACAACACTAACCTGGTAACAAGAAACAACCCTAACCCCCAAACAACAAACAACCCTAACCCCCTAACAACAAACAATCCTAACCCCCGAACAACGAACAACACTAACCTCCTAACCACAATAAACACTAACACCCGAACAACAAAAACCACTAAACCCCAACAAGAAACAACCCTAAACCCCTAACAACAAACAACACTAACCCCCTAACAACAAACAACCCTAACCAAACAACAAACAAACCTAAACCACTAACAACAAACAACACTATCACGTGAACAAACAACCCTAACCCCCTAACAACAAACAACACTAACACCCTAACAACAAAAACCAATAAACCCCAACAAGAAACAACCCTAAAACCCTAACAACAAACAACACTAACCCCCTAACAACAAACAACCCTAACCAAACAACAAACAATCCTAACCCACTAACAACAAACAACACTAACACCCGAACAACAAACAAACCTAACCCCCTAACAACAAACAACACTAACACCCTAACAACAAACAACCCTAACCCCCTAACAACAAACAGCACTAACCCCATAACAACAAACAACCTTAAACCCCTAACATCAAAGAACACTAACACCCTAACAACAAAAAACCCTAACCCCCTAAGAACAAACACTAACCCCCAAACAACAAACAACCCTAAAACCCTAAAAGCAAACAACACTAAACCCCTAAAAACAAACAACACTAACCCCCTAACAACAAACAACACTAACACCCGAACAACAAACACCACTAAACCCGAACAAGAAACAACCCTAAGCCCCTAACAACAAACAACACTAACCCCCTAACAAGAAACCACCCTAAACCCCTAACAACAAACAACACTAACCCCCTAACAACAAACAACACTAACACCCTAACAACAAAAACCACTAAACCCCAACAAGAAACAACCCTAAACCCCTAACAACAAACACTAACCCCCTAACAATAAACAACACTAAACCCCTAACAAGAAACTACCCTAACCCCGTAACAAAAAACAACACTAACCGCGTAACAACAAACAACTCTAACCCCCTAACAACAAACAATCCTAACCCCCGAACAACGAACAACACTAACCCCCTAACCACAATAAAGACTAACACCCTAACAACAAAAACCACTAAACCCCAACAAGAAACAACCCTAAACCCCTAACAACAAACAACACTAACCCCCTAACAACAAACAACCCTAACCAAACAACAAAAAACCCTAACCCACTAACAACAAACAACACTAACACCCTAACAACAAACAACCCTAACCCCCTGACAACAAACAACAGTAACACCCTAACCAGAAACAACCCTAACCCCCTAACAACAAACAACACTAACCCCCAACAACAAACAACCCTAAACCCCTAACATCAAAGAACACTAACACCCTAACAACAAACAACACTAACCCCCTAACAACAAACACTAACCCCCAAACAACAGACAACCCTAAACCCTAAAAACCAAAAACACTAACCCACTAACAACAAACAACCCTAAACCACTATCATCAAACAACCCTAACACCCTAACAACAAACAACACTAACCCCATAACAACAAACAACCCTAAACCCCTAACATCAAACAACACTAACCCCCTAACAACACAAAACACTAACACCCTAACAACAAACAACACTAACACCCTAACAACAAAAACCACTAAACCCCAACAAGAAACAACCCTAAACCCCTAACAACAAACACTAACCCCCTAACAACAAACAACACTAAACCCCTAACAAGAAATTACCCTAACCCCGTAACAAGAAACAACACTAACCCGGTAACAACAAACAACCCTAACCCCCAAACAACAAACAACCCTAACCCCCTAAAAACAAACAATCCTAACCCCCGAACAACGAACAACACTAACCCCCTAACCACAATAAACACTAACACCCGAACAACAAAAACCACTATGCCCCAACAAGAAACAACCCTAAACCCCTAACAACAAACAACACTAACACCCTAACAACAAAAACCACTAAACCCCAACAAGAAACAACCCTAAAACCCTAACAACAAACAACACTAACCCCCTAACAACAAACAACCCTAACCAAACAACAAAAAACCATAACCCACTAACAACAAACAACACTAACACCCTAACAACAAACAACCCTAACCCCCTAACAACAAACAACAGTAACACCCTAACCAGAAAAAACCCTAACCCCCTAACAACAAACAACACTAACTCCCAACAACAAACAACCCTAAACCCCTAACATCAAAGAACACTAACTCCCTAACAACAAACAACACTAACCCCCTACCAACAAACACTAACCCCCAAACAACAAACAACCCTAACCCCTAAAAACCAAAAACACTAACCCACTAACAACAAACAACCCTAAACCACTAACAACAAACAACACTAACACCCTAACAACAAACAACACTAAAACTCTAACAACAAACAACCCTAAACCCCTAACATCAAACAACACTAACCCCCTAACAACACAAAACACTAACACCCTAACAACAAACAACACTAACCCCCTAACAACAAACAACCCTAACCAAACAACAAAAAACCCTAACCCACTAACAACAAACAACACTAACACCCTAACAACAAACAACCCTAACCCCCTAACAACAAACAACAGTAACACCCTAACCATAAACAACCCTAACCCCCTAACAACAAACAACACTAAACGCCAACAACAACCAACCCTAAACCCCTAACATCAAAGAACACTAACACCCTAACAACAAACAACACTAACACCCTAACAACAAAAACCACTAAACCCCAACAAGAAACAACCCTAAACCCCTAACACCAAACACTAACCCCCTAACAATAAACAACACTAAACCCCTAACAAGAAACTACCCTAACCCCATAAAAACAAACAACACTAACCCCGTAACAACAAACAACCCTAACCCCCTAACAACAAACAACCCTAACCCCCTAACAACAAACAATCCTAACCCCCGAACAACCAACAACACTAACCCCCTAACCACAGTATACACTGACACCCTAACAACAAAAACCACTAAACCCCTACAAGAAACAACCCTAAACCCCTAACAACAAACAACACTAACCCCCTAACAACAAACAAAACTAACCAAACAACAAAAAACCCTAACCCACTAACAACAAACAACACTAACACCCTAACAACAAACAACCCTAACCCCCTAACAACAAACAACACTAACCCCCTAACAAGAAACTACCCTAACCCCGTAACAACAAACAACACTAACCTGGTAACAAGAAACAACCCTAACCCCCAAACAACAAACAACCCTAACCCCCTAACAACAAACAATCCTAACCCCCGAACAACGAACAACACTAACCTCCTAACCACAATAAACACTAACACCCGAACAACAAAAACCACTAAACCCCAACAAGAAACAACCCTAAACCCCTAACAACAAACAACACTAACCCCCTATCAACAAACAACCCTAACCAAACAACAAACAAACCTAAACCACTAACAACAAACAACACTATCACGCGAACAACAAACAACCCTAACCCCCTAACAACAAACAACACTAACACCCTAACAACAAAAACCAATAAACCCCAACAAGAAACAACCCTAAAACCCTAACAACAAACAACACTAACCCCCTAACAACAAACAACCCTAACCAAACAACAAACAAACCTAACCCACTAACAACAAACAACACTAACACCCGAACAACAAACAACCCTAAACCCCTAACATCAAAGAACACTAACACCCTAACAACAAACAACCCTAACCCCCTAACAACAAACAGCACTAACCCCATAACAACAAACAACCTTAAACCCCTAACATCAAAGAACACTAACACCCTAACAACAAACAACCCTAACCCCCTAAGAACAAACACTAACCCCCAAACAACAAACAACCCTAAAACCCTAAAAGCAAACAACACTAAACCCCTAAAAACAAACAACACTAAGCCCCTAACAACAAACAACACTAACACCCGAACAACAAACTCCACTAAACCCGAACAAGAAACAACCCTAAGCCCCTAACAACAAACAACACTAACCCCCTAACAAGAAACAACCCTAAACCCCTAACAAGAAACAACACTAACCCCCTAACAACAAACAACACTAACACCCTAACAACAAAAACCACTAAACCCCAACAAGAAACAACCCTAAACCCCTAAGAACAAACACTAACCCCCTAACAATAAACAACACTAAACCCCTAACAAGAAACTACCCTAACCCCGTAACAAAAAACAACACTAACCGCGTAACAACAAACAACCCTAACCCCCAAACAACAAACAACCCTAACCCCCTAACAACAAACAATCCTAACCCCCGAACAACGAACAACACTAACCCCCTAACCACAAAAAACACTAACCCCGTAAGAACAAACAACACTAACCCCCTAACAAAAGTCCTAACCACCTAACAACAAAAAACACTCACCCCTAAAAAGAAACAACAATAAACCCCTAAAAACAAACAACACTCATCCCCTAAGAACAAACAACACTAACCCTCTAACAACAAACAACCCTAACCCCTAAGAACAAAAACACTAACCCCCTAACAACAAACAACACTAACCCCCTAAAAAGAAACAACCCTAAAACCCTAAAAACAAACACCACTGAACCCCGTAAAACAAACAACACTAAGCCCCTAACAACAAACAGCACTAACATTCTAAAAACAAAAAATAGTAACACGCTATCAACAACCAACACTAACGCCCTAACAACAAACAACCCTAACCCCCTAAAAACAAACAACACTAACCCCCTAAAAACAAAAAACCCTAAAACCCTAAAAACAAACAACAATGAACCCCTAAAAACAAACACTAAGCCAATAACAACAAACAGCACTAACCCACTAACAACAAAAAACACTAACCCGCTAACAACATCCAACACTAACGCCCTAACCACAAACAACACTAACCCCCTAGAAACAAACAATCCTAACCCCCTAACAACAAACAACACTCACCCCTAAAAAACAAACAACCCTAAAACCCTAAAAGCAAACAACACTGAACCCCTAAAAACAAACCACACTAAGCCCCTAACAACAAACAACACTAACACCCGAACAACAAACACCACTAAACCCCAACAAGAAACAACCCTAAGCCCCTAACAAGAAACAACACTAACCCCCTAACAAGAAACAACCCTAAACCCCTAACAACAAACAACACTAACCTCCTAACAACAAACAACACTAACACCCTAACAACACACAATCCTAACCCCCGAACAACCAAAAACACTAACCACCTAACCACAATAAAGACTAACACCCTAACAACAAAAACCACTAAACCCCAACAAGAAACAATCCTAAACCCCTAACAACAAACAACACTAACCCCCTAACAGCAAACAACCTTAACCAAACAACAAACAAACCCAACCCACTAACAACAAACAACACTAACACCCTAACAACAAACAACCCTAACCCCTAACAACAAACAACACTAACACCCTAACAAACAACCCTAACCCCCTAACAACAAACAACACTAACACCCTAAGAACAAACAACCCTAAACCCCTAACATCAAAGAACACTAACCCACTAACAACAAACAACCCTAACCCACTAACAACAAACAACCCTAACACCCTAACAGCAAACAACACTAACCCCCTAACAACAAACAACCCTAAACCCCTAACATCAAACAACACTAACCCCCTAACAACACAAAACACTAACACCCTAACAACAAACAACACTAACACCCTAACAACAAGAACGACTAAACCCCAACAAGAAAAAACCCTAAAACCCTAACAACAAACACTAACCCCCTAACAATAAACAACACTAAACCCCTAACAAGAAACTACCCTAACCCCGTAACAACAAACAACACTAACCCCGTAACAACAAACAACCCTAACCCCCAAACAACAAACAACCCTAACCCCCTAACAACAAACAATCCTAACCCCCGAACAACCAACAACACTAACCCCCTAACCACAGTATACACTAACACACTAACAACAAAAACCACTAAACCCCAACAAGAAACAACCCTAAACCCCTAACAACACACAACACTAACCCCCTAACAACAAAAAACCCTAACCAAACAACAAAAAACCCTAACCCACTAACAACAAACAACACTAACACCCTAACAACAAACAACCCTAACCCCCTAACAACAAACAACAGTAACACTCTAACCAGAAACAACCCTAACCCCCTAACAACAAACAACACTAACCCCCTAACAACAAACAACCCTAAACCCCTAACATCAAAGAACACTAACACCCTAACAACAAACAACCCTAACCCCCTAACAACAAACACTAACCCCCAAACAACAAACAACCCTAACCCCTAAAAACCAAAAACACTAACCCACTAACAACAAACAACCCTAAACCACTAACAACAAAAGACCCTAACACCCTAACAACAAACAACACTAACCCTCTAACAACAAACTACCCTAAACCCCTAACATCAAACAACACTAACCCCCTAACAACACAAAACACTAACACCCTAACAACAAGCAACACTAACACCCTAACAACAAAAACCACTAAACCCCAACAAGAAACAACCCTAAACCCCTAACAACAAACACTAACCCCCTAACAACAAACAACACTAAACCCCTAACAAGAAACTACCCTAACCCCGTAACAACAAACAGCACTAACCCGGTAACAACAAACAACCCTAACCCCAAAACAACAAACAACCCTAACCCCCTAACAACAAACAATTCTAACCCCCGAACAACCAACAACACTAACCCCCTAACCACAGTAAACACTAACAGCCGAACAACAAAAACCACTAAACCCCAACAAGAAACAACCCTAAACCCCAAACAACAAACAACTCTAACCCCCTAACAACAAACAACCCTAACCAAACAACAAAGAAACCTAACCCACTAACAACAAACAACACTAACACGCGAACAACAAACAACCCTAACCCCCTAACAACAAACAACACTAACACCCTAACAACAAAAACCACTAAACCGCAACAAGAAACAACCCTAAACCGCTAACAACAAACAACACTAACCCCCTAACAACAAACAACCCTAACCAAACAACAAACAAACCTAACCCACTAACAACAAACAACACTAACACCCAAACAACAAACAACGCTAACCCCCTAACAACAAAAAACCCTAACCCCCTAACAACAAACAACACTAACCCCATAACAACAAACAACCCTAAACCCCTAACATCAAAGAACACTAACACCCTAACAACAAACAACCCTAACCCCCTAACAACAAACTCTAACCCCCAAACAACAAACAACCCTAAAACCCTAAAAGCAAACATCACAGAACCCCTAAAAACAAACAACACTAAGCCCCTAACAACAAACAACACTAACACCCGAACAACAAACACCACAAAACCCCAACAAGAAACAACCCTAAGCCCCTAAGAACAAACAACACTAACCCCCTAACAAGAAATAACCCTAAACCCCTAACAACAAACAACACTAACCCCCTAACAACAAACAACACTAACACCCTAACAACAACCAACCCTAACCCCCTAAGAACAAACAACACTAACGGCCTAAGAACAAACAACACTAACCCCGAGCAATGAACAATAGTAACCCACTAACAACACAAAACCTAACCTCTTATCAACAAACAACCCTAACCCACTAACAACAAACAACCCTAACACCCTAACAACAAACAACACTAACCCCCTAACAACAAACAACCCTAAACCCCTAACATCAAAGAACACTAACACCCTAACAACAAAAAACCTTAGCCCCCTAACAACAAACAACCCTAACCCCTAAAAACCAAAAACACTAACCCACTAACAACAAACAACCCTAACCCAGTAAGAACAAATAACCCTAACCCCCTAACAACAAACAACCCTAAACCCCTAACATCAAACAACACTAACCCCCTAACAACACAAAACACTAACAACAAACAACACTAACACCCTAACAACAAGAACCACTAAACCCCAACAAGAACCAACCCTAAACCCCTAACAACAAACACTAACCCCCTAAGAACAAACAACACTAAACCCCTAACAAGAAACTACCCTAACCCCCTAACAACAAACAAACCTAACCAAACAACAAACAAACCTAACCTACTAACAACAAACAACACTAACACGCGAACAACAAACAACCCTAACCCCCTAAAAGCAAACAACAGTAACACCCTAACAACAAAAACCACTAAACCCCAACAAGAAACAACCCTAAACCCCTAACAACAAACAACCCTAACCCCCTAACAACAAACAACCCTAACCAAACAACAAACAAACCTAACCCACTAACAACAAACAACACTAACACCCGAACAGCAAACAACCCTAACCCCCTAACAACAAACAACACTAACACCCTAACAACAAACAACCCTAACCCCCTAACAACAAACAACACTAACCCCCTAACAACAAACAACCCTAAACCCCTAACATCAAAGAACACTAACACCCTAACAACAAACAACCCTAACCTCCTAACAACAAACACTAACCCCCAAACAACAAACAACCCTAAAACCTGAAAACCAAAAACACTAACCCACTAACAACAAACAACACTAACCCCCTAAAAACAAACAATCCTAACCCCCTAACAACAAACAACACTCACCCCTAAAAAACAAACAACCCTAAAACCCTAAAAGCAAACAACACTCAACCCCTAAAAACAAACAACACTAAGCCCTTAACAACAAACAACACTAACACCCGAACAACATACACCACTAAACCCCAACAAGAAACAACCCTAAGCCCCTAACAACAAACAACACTAACCCCCTAACAAGAAACAACCCTAAACCCCTAACAACAAACAACACTAACCCCCTAACAACAAACAACACTAACACCCTAACAACAACCAACCCTAACCCCCTAAGAACAAACAACACAAACGCCCTAAGAAGAAACAACACTAATCCCCAGCAACGAACAATACTAACCCCCTAACAACACAAAACCTAACCTCTTATCAACAAACAACCCTAACCCACTAACAACAAACAACCCTAACACCCTAACAACAAACAACACTAACTCCCTAACAACAAACAACCCTAAACCCCTAACATCAAAGAACACTAACACCCTAACAACAAACAACCCTAGCCCCCTAACAACAAACACTAACCCCCAAACAACAAACAACCCTAACCCCTAAAAACCAAAAACACTAACCCACTAACAACAAACAACCCTAACCCACTAACAACAAACAACCCTAACCCCCTAACATCAAACAACCCTAAACCCCTAACATCAAACAACACTAACCCCCTAACAACACAAAACACTAACACCCTAACAACAAACAACACTAACACCCTAACAACAAAAACCACTAAACCCCAACAAGAAACAACCCTAAACCCCTAACATCAAACACTAACCCCCTAACAACAAACAACACTAAACCCCTAACAAGAAACTAACCTAACCCCGTAACAACAAACAAAACTAACCCCGTAACAACAAACAACCCTAACCCCCAAACAACAAACAACCCTAACCCCCTAACAACAAACAATCCTAACCCCCGAACAACCAACAACACTAACCCCCTAACCACAATAAAGACTAACACCCGAACAACAAAAACCACTAAACCCCAACAAGAAACAAACCTAAACCCCTAACAACAAACAACACTAACCCCCTAACAACAAACAACACTAACACCGTAACAACAACCAACCCTAACCCCCTAAGAACAAACAACACTAACGCCCTAATACAAACAACACTAACCCCCAGCAACGAACAATACTAACCCCCTAACAACACAAAACCTAACCTCTTATCAACAAACAACCCTAACCCACTAACAACAAACAACCCTAACACCCTAACAACAAACAACACTAACTCCCTAACAACAAACAACCCTAAACCCCTAACATCAAAGAACACTAACACCCTAACAACAAACAACCCTAGCCCCCTAACAACAAACACTAACCCCCAAACAACAAACAACCCTAACCCCTAAAAACCAAAAACACTAACCCACTAACAACAAACAACCCTAACCCACTAACAACAAACAACCCTAACCCCCTAACATCAAACAACCCTAAACCCCTAACATCAAACAACACTAACCCCCTAACAACACAAAACACTAACACCCTAACAACAAACAACACTAACACCCTAAAAACAAAAACCACTAAACCCCAACAAGAAACAACCCTAAACCCCTAACAACACACACTAACCCCCTAACAACAAACACTAAACCCCTAACAAGAAACTAACCTAACCCCGTAACAACAAACAAAACTAACCCCGTAACAACAAACAACCCTAACCCCCAAACAACAAACAACCCTAACCCCCTAACAACAAACAATCCTAACCCCCGAACAACCAACACTAACCCCCTAACCACAATAAAGACTAAACCCCGAACAACAAAAACCACTAAACCCCAACAAGAAACAAACCTAAACCCCTAACAACAAACAACACTAACCCCCTAACAACAAACAACCCTAACCAAACAACAAACAAACCTAACCCACTAACAACAAACAACACTAACACCCTAACAACAAACAACCCTAAAACCCTAACAACAAACAACACTAACACCCTAACAACAAACAACCCTAACCCCCTAACAACAAACAACCCTAAACCCCTAACATCAAAGAACACGAACACCCTAACAAAACAAAACACTAACACCCTAACAACAAACACTAACCCCCAAACAACAAACAACCCTAAACCCTAAAAACCAAAAACACTAAACCACTAACAACAAACAACCCTAACCCACTAACAACAAACAACACTAACCCCCTAACAACAAACAACCCTAAACCCCTAACATCAAACAACACTAACCCCCTAACAACACAAAACACTAACACCCTAACAACAAACAACACTAACACCCTAACAACAAAAACCACTAAACCCCAACAAGAAACAACCCTAAACCCCTAACAACAAACACTAACCCCCTAACAACAAACAACACTAAACCCCTAACAAGAAACTACCCTAACCCCGTAACAAGAAACAACCCTAACCCCCAAACAACAAACAACCCCAACCCCCAAACAACAAACAACCCTAACTCCCTAACAACAAACAATCCTATCCCCCGAACAACCAACAACACTAACCTACTAACCACAGTAAACACTAACACCCTAGCAACAAAAACCACTAAACCCCAACAAGAAACAACCCTAAACCCCTAACAACAAACAACACTAACCCCCTAACAACAAACAACCCTAACCAAACAACAAAAAACCCTAACCTACTAACATCAAACAACACTAACACCCTAACAACAAACAACCCTAAACCCCTAACAAAAAACAGCAGTAACACCCTAACAACAAAAACCACTAAACCCCAACAAGAAACAACCCTAAACCCCTAACAACAAACAACACTAACCCCCTAACAACAAACAACCCTAACCAAACAACAAACTAACCTAACCCACTAACAACAAACAACACTAACACGCGAACAACAAACAACACTAACCCCCCAACAGCAAACAACTGTAACACCCTAACAACAAAAATAAGTAAACCTCAACAAGAAACAACCCTAAACCCCTAACAACAAACAACACTAACCCCCGAACAACAAACAACCCTAACCAAACAAGAAACAAACCTAACCCCCTAACAACAAACAACACTAACACCCGAACAACAAACAACCCTAACCCCCTAACAACAAACAACACTAACACCCTAACAACAAACAACCCTAAACCCCTAACATCAAAGAACAGAAACACCCTAACAACAAAAAACTTTAACCCCCTAACAACAAACACTAACCCGCCAAACAACAAACAACCCTAACCCCTAAAAACCAAAACCACTAACCCACTAACAACAACCCTAACCCACTAACAACAAACAGCCCTAACAACCTAACAACAAACAACACTAACCCCCTAACAACAAACAACCCTAAACCCCTAACATCAAACAACACTAACCCCCTAACAACACAAAACACTAACACCCTAACAACAAAAACCGCTCAACCCCAACAAGAAACAACCCTAAAACCCTAACAACAAGCACTAACCCCCTAACAACAAACAACACTAAACCCCTAACAAGAAACTACCCTAACCTCGTAACAACAAACACTAACCCCGTAACAACAAACAACCCTAACCCCCAAACAACAAACAACCCTAACCCCGTAACAACAAACAATCCTAACCCCCGAACAACCAACAACACTAACCCCCTAACCACAATAAACACTAACACCCTAACAACAAAAACCACTAAACCCCAACAAGAAACAACCCTAAACCCCTAACAACAAACAACACTAACCCCCTAACAACAAACAACCCTAACCAAACAACAAACAAACCTAACCCACTAACAACAAACAACACTAACACCCGAACAACAAACAACCCTAACCCCCTAACACCAAACAACACAAACATCCTAACAACAAACAACCCTAACCCCCTAACAACAAAAAACACTAACCCCATAACAACAAACAACCCTAAACCCCTATCATCAAAGAACACTAACACCCTAACAACAAACAACCCTAACCCCCTAACAACAAACACTAACCCCCAAACAACAAACAACCCTAACCCGTAAAAACCAAAAACACTAAACCACTAACAACAAACAACCCTAACCCACTAACAACAAACAACACTAACCTCCTAACAACAAACATCCCTAAATCCCTAACATCAAACAACACTAACCCCCTAACAACACAAAACACTAACACCCTAACAACAAACAACACTAACACCCTAGCAACAAAAACCACTAAACCCCAACAAGAAACAACCCTAAACCCCTAACAACAAACAACACTAACCCCCTAACAACAAACAACACTAAACCCCTAACAAGAAACTACCCTAACCCCGTAAAAACAAACAACACTAACCCCGTAACAACAAACAACCCTAACCCCCAAACAACAAACAACCCTAACCCCCTAACAACAAACAATCCTAACCCCCGAACAACCAACAACACTAACCCCCTAACCACAGTAAACACTAACACCCTAACAACAAAAACCACTAAACCCCAACAAGAAACAACCCTAAACCCCTAACAACAAACAACACTAACCCCCTAACAACAAACAACCCTAACCAAACAACAAAAAACTCTAACCCACTAACATCAAACAACACTAACACCCTAACAACAAACAACCCTAACCCCCTAACAAATAACAACAGTAACACCCTAACAACAAAAACCACTAAACCCCAACAAGAAACAACCCTAAACCCCTAACAACAAACAACACTAACCCCCTAACAACAAACAACCCTAACCAAACAACAAACAAACCTAACCCACTAACAACAAACAACCCTAACCCCTAACAACAAACAACACTAACCCCCTAACAACAAACAAACCTAAACCCCTAACATCAAAGAACACTAACACCCTAACAACACAAAACACTAACACCCTAACAACAAACACTAACCCCCAAACAACAAACAACCCTAACCCGTAAAAACCAAAAACACTAAACCACTAACAACAAACAACCCTAACCCACTAACAACAAACAACACTAACCTCCTAACAACAAACAACCCTAAACCCCTAACATCAAACAACACTAACCCCCTAACAACACAAAACACTAACACCGTAACAACAAACAACACTAACACCCTAACAACAAAAACCACTAAACCCCAACAAGAAACAACACTAAACCCCTAACAACAAACACTAACCCCCTAACAACAAATAACACTAAACCCCTAACAAGAAACTACCCTAACCCCGTAACAACAAACAACACTAACCCCGTAACAACAAACAACACTAACCCCCAAACAACAAACAACCCTAACGCCCTAACAACAAACAATCCTAACCCCCGAACAACAAACAACACTAACCCCCTAACCACAGTAAACACTAACACCCTAACAACAAAAACCACTAAACCCCAACAAGAAACAACCCGAAACCCCTAACAACAAACAACACTAACCCCCTAACAACAAACAACCCTAACCAAACAACAAAAAACCCTAACCCACTAACATCAAACAACACTAACACCCTAACAACAAACAACCCTAACCCCCTAAAAACAAACAACAGTAACACCCTAACCAGAAACAACCCTAACCCCCTAACAACAAACAACACTAACCCCCTAACAACAAACAACCCTAAACCCCTAACATCAAAGAACACTAACACCCTAACAACAAACAACTCTAACCCCCTAACAACAAACACTAACCCGCCAAACAACAAAAAACCCTAACCCCTAAAAACCAAAAACACTAACCCACTAACAACAACCAACCCTAAACCACTAACAACAAAAAACCCTCACACCCTAACAACAAACAACACTAACCCCCTAACAACAAACAACCCTAAACCCCTGACATCAAAGAACACTAACACCCTAACAACAAGGAACCCTAACCCCCTAACAACAAACACTAACCCCCAAACAACAAACAATCCTAAACCCAAAAAACCAAAAACACTAACCCACTAACAACAAACAACCCTAACCCACTAACAACAAAAAACCCTCACACCCTAACAACAAACAACACTAACCCCCTAACAACAAACAACCCTAAACCCTTAACATCAAACAACACTAACCACCTAACAACACACAACACAAACCCCCTAACAACAAACAACACTAACCCCCTAACAACAAACAACCCTAAACCCCTAAGATCAAACAACACTAACACCCTAAGAACAAACAACCCTAAACCCCTAACAGCAAACAACACTAACACCCTAAGAACAAACAACCCTAAACCCCTAAAAACAAACAACCCTAACCCCCTAACAACAAACAACGCTAACCAAACAACCAACAACCCTAACAACCCTAACCGACTAACAGCAAACAACACTAACCCCCTAACAAGAAAAAACACTAACCCCCTAAGAATAAACAACACTAACCCCCTAACAACAAACAACACTAACCCCCAACACTAAACAATCCTAACCCCCGAACAACCAACAAAGCTAACCCCCTGACCACAATAAACACTAACACCCGAACAACAAAAACCACTAAACCCCAACAAGAAACAAACCTAAACCCCTAACAACAAACAACACTAACACCCTAACAACAAACAACCCTAACCAAACAACAAACAAACCTAACCCACTAACAACAAACAACACTAACACCCTAACAACAAACAACCCTAACCCCCTAACAACAAACAACACTAACAGCCTAACAACAAACAACCCTAACCCCCTAACAACAAACAACACTAACCCCCTTACAAGAAACAACCCTAAACCCCTAACATCAAAGAACACTAACACCCTAACAAAACAAAACACTAACACCCTAACAACAAACACTAACCCCCAAACAACAAACAACCCTAAACCCTAAAAACCAAAAACACTAAACAACTAACAACAAACAACCCTAACCCACTAACAACAAACAACACTAACCCCCTAACAACAAACAACCCTAACCAAACAACAAACAAACCTAACCCACTAACAACAAACAACACTAACACCCTAACAACAAACAACCCTAACCCCTAACAACAAACAACACTAACCCCCTAACAACAAACAAACCTAAACCCCTAACATCAAAGAACACTAACACCCTAACAACACAAAACACTAACACCCTAACAACAAACACTAACCCCCAAACAACAAACAACCCTAACCCGTAAAAACCAAAAACACTAAAACACTAACAACAAACAACCCTAACCCACTAACAACAAACAACACTAACCTCCTAACAACAAACAACCCTAAACCCCTAACATCAAACAACACTAACCCCCTAACAACACAAAACACTAACACCGTAACAACAAACAACACTAACACCCTAACAACAAAAACCACTAAACCCCAACAAGAAACAACACTAAACCCCTAACAACAAACACTAACCCCCTAACAACAAATAACACTAAACCCCTAACAAGAAACTACCCTAACCCCGTAACAACAAACAACACTAACACCGTAACAACAAACAACACTATCCCCCAAACAACAAACAACCCTAACGCCCTAACAACAAACAATCCTAACCCCCGAACAACAAACAACACTAACCCCCTAACCACAGTAAACACTAACACCCTAACAACAAAAACCACTAAACCCCAACAAGAAACAACCCGAAACCCCTAACAACAAACAACACTAACCCCCTAACAACAAACAACCCTAACCAAACAACAAAAAACCCTAACCCACTAACATCAAACAACACTAACACCCTAACAACAAACAACCCTAACCCCCTAAAAACAAACAACAGTAACACCCCAACCGGAAACAACCCTAACCCCCTAACAACAAACAACACTAACCCCCTAACAACAAACAACCGTAAACCCCTAACATCAAAGAACACTAACACCCTAACAACAAACAACTCTAAACCCCTAACAACAAACACTAACCCGCCAAGCAACAAAAAACCCTAACCCCTAAAAACCAAAAACACTAACCCACTAACAACAACCAACCCTAAACCACTAACAACAAAAAACCCTCACACCCTAACAACAAACAACACTAACCCCCTAACAACAAACAACCCTAAACCCCTCACATCAAAGAACACTAACACCCTAACAACAAGGAACCCTAACCCCCTAACAACAAACACTAACCCCCAAACAACAAACAATCCTAAACCCTAAAAACCAAAAACACTAACCCACTAACAACAAACAACCCTAACCCACTAACAACAAAAAACCCTCACACCCTAACAACAAACAACACTAACCCCCTAACAACAAACAACCCTAAACCCTTAACATCAAACAACACTAACCACCTAACAACACACAACACTAACCCCCTAACAACAAACAACACTAACCCCCTAACAACAAACAACCCTAAACCCCTAAGATCAAACAACACTAACACCCTAAGAACAAACAACCCTAAACCCCTAACAGCAAACAACACTAACACCCTAAGAACAAACAACCCTAAACCCCTAAAAACAAACAACCCTAACCCCCTAACAACAAACAACGCTAACCAAACAACCAACAACCCTAACAACCCTAACCGACTAACAGCAAACAACACTAACCCCCTAACAAGAAAAAACACTAACCCCCTAAGAATAAACAACACTAACCCCCTAACAACAAACAACACTAACCCCCTAACAATAAACAATCCTAACCCCCGAACAACCAACAAAGCTAACCCCCTGACCACAATAAACACTAACACCCGAACAACAAAAACCACTAAACCCCAACAAGAAACAAACCTAAACCCCTAACAACAAACAACACTAACCCCCTAACAACAAACAACCCTAACCAAACAACAAACAAACCTAACCCACTAACAACAAACAACACTAACACCCTAACAACAAACAACCCTAACCCCCTAACAACAAACAACACTAACACCCTAACAACAAACAACCCTAACCCCCTAACAACAAACAACACTAACCCCCTAACAACAAACAACCCTAAACCCCTAACATCAAAGAACACTAACACCCTAACAAAACAAAACACTAACACCCTAACAACAAACACTAACCCCCAAACAACAAACAACCCTAACCCCTAAAAACCAAAAACACTAAACAACTAACAACAAACAACCCTAACCCACTAACAACAAACAACACTAACCCCCTAACAACAAACAACCCTAAACCCCTAACATCAAACAACACTAACCCCCTAACAACACAAAACACTAACACCCTAACAACAAACACCACTAACACCCTAACAACAAACAACCCTAACCCCTAACAACAAACAACACTAACACCCTAACAACAAACAACCCTAAACCCCTAACAACAAACAACACTAACCCCCTAACAACAAACAACCCTAACTAAACAACAAATAAACCTAAACCACTAACAACAAACAACACTATCACGCGAACAACAAACAACCCTAACCCCCTAACAACAAACAACACTAACACCCTAACAACAAAAACCAATAAACCCCAACAAGAAACAACCCTAAAACCCTAACAACAAACAACACTAAACCCCTAACAACAAACAACCCTAACCAAACAACAAACAAAACTAACCCACTAACAACAAACAACCCTAACACCCGAACAACAAACAAACCTAACCCCCTAACAACAAACAACACTAACCCCCTAACAACAAACAACCCTAACCCCCTAACAACAAACAACACTAACCCCATAACAACAAACAACCCTAAACCCCTAACATCAAAGAACACTAACACCCTAACAACAAACAACCCTAACCCCCTAACAACAAACACTAACCCCCAAACAACAAACAACCCTAAAACCCTAAAAGCAAACAACACTAAACCCCTAAAAACAAACAATACTAAGCCCCTAACAACAAACAACACTAAACCCCAACAAGAAACAACCCTAAGCCCCTAACAACAAACAACACTAACCCCCTAACAAGAAACAACCCTAAACCCCTAACAACAAACAACACTACCCCCCTAACAACAAACAACACTAACACCCTAACAACAACCAACCCTAACCCCCTAAGAACAAACAACACTAATGCCCTAAGAAGAAACAACACTAACCCCCAGCAACGAACAATACTGACCCCCTAACAACACAAAACCTAACCTCTTATCAACAAACAACCCTAACCCACTAACAACAAACAACCCTAACACCCTAACAACAAACAACACTAACCCCCTAACAACAAACAACCCTAAACCCCTAACATCAAAGAACACTAACACCCTAACAACAAACAACCCTAGCCCCCTAACAACAAACACTAACCCCCAGAGAACAAACAACCCTAACCCCTAAAAACCAAAAACACTAACCCACTAACAACAAACAACCCTAACCCAATAACAACAAACAACCCTAACCCCCTAACAACAAACAACCCTAAACCCCTATCATCAAACAACACTAACCTAACAACACAAAACACTAACACCCTAACAACAAACAACACTAACACCCTAACAACAAAAACCACTAAACCCCAACAAGAAACAACCCTAAACCCCTAACAACAAACACTAACCCCCTAAAAACAAACAACACTAAACCCCTAACAAGAAACTAACGTAACCCCGTAACAACAAACAACACTAACCCCGTAACAACAAACAACCCTAACCCCCAAACAACAAACAACCCTAACCCCCTAACAACAAACAATCCTAACCCCCGAACAACGAACAACACTAACCCCCTAACCACAATAAAGACTAACACCCTAACAACAACAACCACTAAAACCCAACAAGAAACAACCCTAAACCCCTAAGAACAAACAACACTAACCCCCTAACAACAAACAACCCTAACCAAACAACAAACAAACCTAACCCACTAACAAGAAACAACACTAACACCCTAACAACAAACAACCCTAACCCCTAACAACAAATAACACTAACACCCTAACAACAAACAACACTAACACCCTAACAAAAAGCGCCACTAAACCCCAACAAGAAACAACCCTAAAACCCTAACAACAAACACTAACCCCCTAACAATAAACAACACTAAACCCCTAACAAGAAACTACCCTAACCCCGTAACAACAAACAACACTAACCCCGTAACAACAAACAACCCTAACCCCCAAAAAACAAACAACCCTAACCCCCTAACAACAAACAATCCTAACCCCCTAACAACAAACAACACTAACACCCTAACAACAACCAACCCTAACCCCCTAAGAACAAACAACACTAACGCCCTAAGAAGAAACAACACTAACCCCCAGCAACGAACAATACTAACCCCCTAACAACACAAAACCTAACCTCTTATCAACACACAACCCTAACCCACTAACAACAAACAACCCTAACACCCTAACAACAAACAACACTAACCCCCTAACAACAAACAACACTAACCCCTAAAAACCAAAAACACTAACCCACTAACAACAAACAACCCTAAACCACTAACAACAAACAACCCTAACCCCCTAACAACAAACAACCCTAAACCCCTAACATCAAACAACAATAACCTCCTAACAACACAAAACAGTAACACCCTAACAACAAACAACACTAACACCCTAACAACAAAAACCACTAAACCCCAACAAGAAACAACCCTAAACCCCTAACAACAAACACTAACCCCCTAACAATAAACAACACTAAACCCCTAACAAGAAACTACCCTAACCCCGTAACAACAAACAACACTAACCCCGTAACAACAAACAACCCTAACCCCCAAACAACAAACAACACTAAACCCCTAACAAGAAACTAACCTAACCCCGTAACAAGAAACAACACTAACCCCGTAACAACAAACAACCCTAACCCCCAAACAACAAACAACCCTAAACTCCTAACAACAAACAATCCTAACCCCCGAACAAGCAACAACACTAACCCCCTAACCACAATAAAGACTAACACCCTAACAACAAAAACTACTAAACCCCAACAAGAAACAACCCTAAACCCCTAACAACAAACAACACTAACCCCCTAACAACAAACAACCCTAACCAAACAACAAACAAACCTAACCCACTAACAACAAACAACACTAACACCCTAACAACAAACAACCCTAACCCCTAACAACAAACAACACTAACACCCTAACAACGAACAACACTAACACCCTAACAACAAGCACCACTAAACCCCAACAAGAAACAACCCTAAAGCCCTAACAACAAACACTAACCCCCTAACAATAAACAACACTAAACCCCTAACAAGAAACTACCCTAACCCCGTAACAACAAACAACACTAACCCCGTAACAACAAACAACCCTAACCCCCAAACAACAAACAACCCTAACCCCCTAACAACAAACAATCCCAACCCCCGAACAACCAACAACACTAACCCCCTAACCACAGTATACACTAACACAATAACAACAAAAACCACTAAACCCCTGCAAGAAACAAACCTAAACCCCTAACAACAAACAACACTAACCCCCTAACAACAAACAACCCTAACCAAACAACAAAAAACCCTAACCCACTAACAACAAACAACACTAACACCCTAACAACAAACAACCCTAACCACCTAACAACAAACAACAGTAACACCCTAACCAGAAACAACCCTAACCCCCTAACAACAAACACTAGCCCCCGAACAACAAACAACCCTAAACCCCTAACATCAAAGAACGCTAACACCCTAACAACAAACAACCCTAAACCCCTAACATCAAAGAACACTAACACCATAACAACAAACAACCTTAACCCCCTAACAACAAACACTAACCCCCAAACAACAAACAACCCTAACCCCTAAAAACCAAAAACACTAACCCACTAACAACAAACAACCCTAACACCCTACCAACAAACAACACTAACCCCCTAACAACACAAATCACTAACACCGTAACAACAAACAACACTAACACCCTAACAACAAAAACCACTAAACCCCAACAAGAAACAACCCTAAACCCCTAACAACAAACACTAATCCCCTAACAAAAAACAACACTAAACCCCTAACAAGAAACTACCCTAACCCCGTAACAACAAACAACACTAACCCGGTAACAAGAACCAACCCTAACCCCCAAACAACAAACAACCCTAACCCCCTAACAACAAACAATCCTAACCCCCGAACAACCAACAACACTAACCCCCTAACCACAGTATACACTAACACCCTAAAAACAAAAACCACTAAACCCCTACAAGAAACAACCCTAAACCCCTAACAACAAACAACACTAAACCCCCTAACAACAAACAACCCTAACCAAACAACAAAAAACCCTAACCCACTAACAACAAACAACACTAACACCCTAACAACAAACAACCCTAACCCCCTAACAACAAACAACAGTAACACCCTAACCAGAAACATCCCTAACCCCCTAACAACAAACAACACTAACCCCCTAACAACAAACAACCCTAAACCCCTAACATCAAAGAACACTAACACCGTAACAACAAACAACCCTAACCCCCTAACAACAAACACTAACCCCCAAACAACAAACAACCCTAACCCCTAAAAACCAAAAACACTAACACACTAACAACAAACAACCCTAACAAACTAACAACAAACATCCCTAACACCCTAACAACAAACAACACTAATCCCCTAACAACAAACAACCCTAAACGCCTAACATCAAACAACACTAACCCCCTAACAACACAAAACACTAACACCCTAACAACAAACAACACTAAAACCGTAAGAACAAAAACCACTAAACCGCAACAAGAAACAACCCTAACCCCTAACAACAAACAACACTAAACCCCTAACAAGAAACTACCCTAACCCCGTAACAACAAACAACACTAACCTGGTAACAAGAAACAACCCTAACCCCCAAACAACAAACAACCCTAACCCCCTAACAACAAACAATCCTAACCCCCGAACAACGAACAACACTAACCCCCTAACCACAATAAACACTAACACACGAACAACAAAAACCACTAAACCCGAAGAAGAAACAACCCTAAACCCCTAACAACAAACAACACTAACCCCCTAACAACAAACAACCCTAACCCCCTAACAACAAACAAAAGTAACACCCTAACCAGAAACAACCCTAACCCCCTAACAACAAACAACACTAACCCCCAACAACAAACAACCCTAAACCCCTAACATCAAAGAACACTAACACCCTAACAACAAACAACACTAACCCCCTAACAACAAACACTAACCCCCAAACAACAGACAACCCTAACCCCTAAAAACCAAAAACACTAACCCACTAACAACAAACAACCCTAAACCACTAACAACAAACAACCCTAACACCCTAACAACAAACAACACTAACCCCATAACAACAAACAACCCTAAACCCCTAACATCAAACAACACTAACCCCCTAACAACACAAAACACTAACACCCTAACAACAAACAACACTAACACCCTAACAACAAAAACCACTAAACCCCAACAAGAAACAACCCTAAACCCCTAACAACAAACACTAACCCCCTAAAAACAAACAACACTAAACCCCTAACAAGAAACTACCCTAACCCCGTAACAACAAACAACACTAACCCGGTAACAACAAACAACCCTAACCCCCAAACAACAAACAACCCTAACCCCCTAACAACAAACAATCCTAACCCCCGAACAACGAACAACACTAACCCCCTAACCACAATAAACACTAACACCCGAACAACAAAAACCACTAAACCCGAACAAGAAACAACCCTAAACCCCTAACAACAAACAACACTAACCCCCTAACAACAAACAACCCTAACCAAACAACAAACAAACCTAAACCACTAACAACAAACAACACTATCACGCGAACAACAAACAACCCTAACCCCCTAACAACAAACAACACTAACACCCTAACAACAAAAACCAATAAACCGCAACAAGAAACAACCCTAAAACCCTAACAACAAACAACACTAAACCCCTAACAACAAACAACCCTAACCAAACAACAAACAAACCTAACCCACTAACAACAAACACCCCTAACACCCGAACAACAAACAAACCTAACCCTCTAACAACAAACAACACTAACCCCCTAACAACAAACAACCCTAACCCCCTAACAACAAACAACACTAGCCCCATAACAACAAACAACCCTAAACCCCTAACATCAAAGAACACTAACACCCTAACAACAAACAACACTAACCCCCTAACAACAAACAACCCTAACCAAACAACAAAAAACCCTAACCCACTAACAACAAACAACACTAACACCCTAACAACAAACAACCCTAACCACCTAACAACAAACAACAGTAACACCCTAACCAGAAACAACCCTAACCCCCTAACAACAAACACTAGCCCCCGAACAACAAACAACCCTAAACCCCTAACATCAAAGAACGCTAACACCCTAACAACAAACAACCCTAAACCCCTAACATCAAAGAACACTAACACCATAACAACAAACAACCTTAACCCCCTAACAACAAACACTAACCCCCAAACAACAAACAACCCTAACCCCTAAAAACCAAAAACACTAACCCACTAACAACAAACAACCCTAACACCCTACCAACAAACAACACTAACCCCCTAACAACACAAATCACTAACACCGTAACAACAAACAACACTAACACCCTAACAACAAAAACCACTAAACCCCAACAAGAAACAACCCTAAACCCCTAACAACAAACACTAATCCCCTAACAAAAAACAACACTAAACCCCTAACAAGAAACTACCCTAACCCCGTAACAACAAACAACACTAACCCGGTAACAAGAACCAACCCTAACCCCCAAACAACAAACAACCCTAACCCCCTAACAACAAACAATCCTAACCCCCGAACAACCAACAACACTAACCCCCTAACCACAGTATACACTAACACCCTAAAAACAAAAACCACTAAACCCCTACAAGAAACAACCCTAAACCCCTAACAACAAACAACACTAAACCCCCTAACAACAAACAACCCTAACCAAACAACAAAAAACCCTAACCCACTAACAACAAACAACACTAACACCCTAACAACAAACAACCCTAACCCCCTAACAACAAACAACAGTAACACCCTAACCAGAAACATCCCTAACCCCCTAACAACAAACAACACTAACCCCCTAACAACAAACAACCCTAAACCCCTAACATCAAAGAACACTAACACCCTAACAACAAACAACACTAACCCCCTAACAACAAACACTAACCCCCAAACAACAGACAACCCTAACCCCTAAAAACCAAAAACACTAACCCACTAACAACAAACAACCCTAAACCACTAACAACAAACAACCCTAACACCCTAACAACAAACAACACTAACCCCATAACAACAAACAACCCTAAACCCCTAACATCAAACAACACTAACCCCCTAACAACACAAAACACTAACACCCTAACAACAAACAACACTAACACCCTAACAACAAAAACCACTAAACCCCAACAAGAAACAACCCTAAACCCCTAACAACAAACACTAACCCCCTAAAAACAAACAACACTAAACCCCTAACAAGAAACTACCCTAACCCCGTAACAACAAACAACACTAACCCGGTAACAACAAACAACCCTAACCCCCAAACAACAAACAACCCTAACCCCCTAACAACAAACAATCCTAACCCCCGAACAACGAACAACACTAACCCCCTAACCACAATAAACACTAACACCCGAACAACAAAAACCACTAAACCCGAACAAGAAACAACCCTAAACCCCTAACAACAAACAACACTAACCCCCTAACAACAAACAACCCTAACCAAACAACAAACAAACCTAAACCACTAACAACAAACAACACTATCACGCGAACAACAAACAACCCTAACCCCCTAACAACAAACAACACTAACACCCTAACAACAAAAACCAATAAACCGCAACAAGAAACAACCCTAAAACCCTAACAACAAACAACACTAAACCCCTAACAACAAACAACCCTAACCAAACAACAAACAAACCTAACCCACTAACAACAAACACCCCTAACACCCGAACAACAAACAAACCTAACCCTCTAACAACAAACAACACTAACCCCCTAACAACAAACAACCCTAACCCCCTAACAACAAACAACACTAGCCCCATAACAACAAACAACCCTAAACCCCTAACATCAAAGAACACTAACACCCTAACAACAAACAACCCTAACCCCCTAACAACAAACACTAACCCCCAAACAACAAACAACCCTAAAACCCTAAAAGCAAACAACACTAAACCCCTAAAAACAAACAATACTAAGCCCCTAACAACAAACAACACTAACACCCGAACAACAAACACCACTAAACCCCAACAAGAAACAACCCTAAGCCCCTAACAACAAACAACACTAACCCCCTAACAAGAAACAACCCTAAACCCCTAACAACAAACAACACTACCCCCCTAACAACAAACAACACTAACACCCTAACAACAACCAACCCTAACCCCCTAAGAACAAACAACACTAATGCCCTAAGAAGAAACAACACTAACCCCCAGCAACGAACAATACTAACCCCCTAACAACACAAAACCTAACCTCTTATCAACAAACAACCCTAACCCACTAACAACAAACAACCCTAACACCCTAACAACAAACAACACTAACCCCCTAACAACAAACAACCCTAAACCCCTAACATCAAAGAACACTAACACCCTAACAACAAACAACCCTAGCCCCCTAACAACAAACACTAACCCCCAAAGAACAAACAACCCTAACCCCTAAAAACCAAAAACACTAACCCACTAACAACAAACAACCCGAACCCAATAACAACAAACAACCCTAACCCCCTAAAAACAAACAACCCTAAACCCCTATCATCAAACAACACTAACCTAACAACACAAAACACTAAAACCCTAACAACAAACAACACTAACACCCTAACAACAAAAACCACTAAACCCCAACAAGAAACAACCCTAAACCCCTAACAACAAACACTAACCCCCTAAAAACAAACAACACTAAACCCCTAACAAGAAACTAACCTAACCCCGTAACAACAAACAACACTAACCCCGTAACAACAAACAACCCTAACCCCCAAACAACAAACAACCCTAACCCCCTAACAACAAACAATCCTAACCCCCGAACAACAAACACCACTAACCCCCTAACCACAATAAAGACGAACACCCTAACAAAAACAACCACTAAAACCCAACAAGAAACAACCCTAAACCCCTAACAACAAACAACACTAACCCCCTAACAACAAACAACCCTAACCAAACAACAAACAAACCTAACCCACTAACAACAAACAACACTAACACCCTAACAACAAACAACCCTAACCCCTAACAACAAACAACACTAACACCCTAACAACAAACAACACTAACACCCTAACAAAAAGCGCCGCTAAACCCCAACAAGAAACAACCCTAAAACCCTAACAACAAACACTAACCCCCTAACAATAAACAACACTAAACCCCTAACAAGAAAATACCCTAACCCCGTAACAACAAACAACACTAACCCCGTAACAACAAACAACCCTAACCCCCAAAAAACAAACAGCCCTAACCCCCTAACAACAAACAATCCTAACCCCCTAACAACAAACAACACTAACACCCTAACAACAACCAACCCTAACCCCCTAAGAACAAACAACACTAACGCCCTAAGAAGAAACAACACTAACCCCCAGCAACGAACAATACTAACCCCCTAACAACACAAAACCTAACCTCTTATCAACAAACAACCCTAACCCACTAACAACAAACAACCCTAACACCCTAACAACAAACAACACTAACCCCCTAACAACAAACAACACTAACCCCTAAAAACCAAAAACACTAACCCACTAACAACAAACAACCCTAAACCACTAACAACAAACAACCCTAACCCCCTAACAACAAACAACCCTAAACCCCTAACATCAAACAACACTAACCTCCTAACAACACAAAACACTAACACCCTAACAACAAACAACACTAACACCCTAACAACAAAAACCACTAAACCCCAACAAGAAACAACCCTAAACCCCTAACAACAAACACTAACCCCCTAACAATAAACAACACTAAACCCCTAACAAGAAACTGCCCTAACCCCGTAACAACAAACAACACTAACCCCGTAACAACAAACAACCCTAACCCCCAAACAACAAACAACCCTAACCCCCTAACAAAAAACAATCCTAACCCCCGAACAACGAACAACACTAACCCCCTAACCACAATAAACACTAACACCCGAACAACAAAAACCACTAAACCCCAACAAGAAACAAACCTAAACCCCTAACAACAAACAACACTAACCCCCTAACAACAAACAACCCTAACCAAACAACAAACAAACCTAAACCACTAACAACAAACAACACTAACACGCGAACAACAAACCCTAACCCCCTAACAACAAAAAACCCTAAACCCCTAACATCAAAGAACACTAACTCCCTAAGAAAAAACAACCCTAGCCGCCTAACAACAAACACTAACCCACAAACAACAAACAACCCTAACCCCTAAAAACCAAAAACACTAACCCACTAACAACAAACAACCCTAACCCACAAACAACAAACAACCCTAACCCCCTACAACAAACAACCCTAAACCCCTAACATCAAACAACACTAACCTCCTAACAACACAAAACACTAACACCCTAACAACAAACAACACTAACACCCTAACAACAAAAACCACTAAACCCCAACAAGAAACAACCCTAACACCCTAACAACAAACAACACTAACCCCCTAACAACAAACAACCCTAAACCCCTAACATCAAAGAACACTAACACCCTAACAACAAACAACCCTAGCCCCCTAACAACAAACACTAACCCCCAATCCACAAACAACCCTAACCCCTAAAAACCAAAAACACTAAACCACTAACAACAAACAACCCTAACCCACTAACAACAAACAACCCTAACCCCCTAACAACAAACAACCCTAAACCCCTAACATCAAACAACACTAACCTCCTAACAACACAAAACACTAACACCCTAACAACAAACAACACTAACACCCTAACAACAAAAACCACTAAACCCCAACAAGAAACAACCCTAAACACCTAACAACAAACACTAACCCCCTAACACAAACAACACTAAACCCCTAACAAGAAACTAACCTAACCCCGTAACAACAAACACTAACCCCGTAACAACAAACAACCCTAACCCCCAAACAACAAACAACCCTAACCGCCTAACAACAAACAATCCTAAGCCCCGAACAACCAACAACACTAACCCCCTAACCACAATAAAGATTAACACCCTAACAAAAAAAACCACTAAGCCCCAACAGGAAACAACCCTAAACCCCTAACAACAAACAACACTAACCCCCTAACAACAAACAACCCTAACCAAACAACAAACCTAACGCACTAACAACAAACAACACTAACACCCTAACAACAAACAACCCTAACCCCTAACAACAAACAACACTAACACCCTAACAACAAACAACCCTAACCCGCTAACAACAAACAACACTAACCCCCTAACAACAAACAACCCTAAATCCCTAACATCAAAGAACACTAACCCCCTAACAACACAAAACACTAACACCCTAACAACAAACACTAACCCCCAAACAACAAACAACCCTAACCCCTAAAAACCAAAAACACTAAACCACTAACAACAAACAACCCTAGCCCACTAACAACAAACAACCCTAACACCCTAACAACAAACAACACTAACCCCCTAACAACAAACAACCCTAAACCCCTAACATCAAAGAACACTAACACCCTAACAACAAACAACCCTAGCCCCCTAAAAACAAACACTAACCCCCAAACAACAAACAACCCTAACCCATAAAAACCAAAAACTCTAACCCACTAACAACAAACAACCCTAACCCACTAACAACAAACAACCCTAACCCCCTAAAAACAAACAACACTAACCTCCTAACAACACAAAACACTAACACCCTAACAAACAACACTAACACCCTAACAACAAAAACCACTAAACCCCAACAAGAAACAACCCTAAACCCCTAACAACAAACAACACTAACCCCCTAACAACAAACAACCCTAACCAAACAACAAACAAACCTAACCCACTAACAACAAACAACACTAACACCCTAACAACAAACAACCCTAACCCCTAACAACAAACAACACTAACACCCTAACAACAAACAACACTAACACCCTAACAACAAGCACCACTAAACCCCAACAAGAAACAACCCTAAAACCCTAACAACAAACACTAACCCCCTAACAATAAACAACACTAAACCCCTAACAAGAAACTACCCTAACCCCGTAACAACAAACAACACTAACCCCGTAACAACAAACAACCCTAACCCCCAAACAACAAGCAACCCTAACCCCCTAACAACAAACAATCCTAACCCCCGAACAACCAACAACACTAACCCCCTAACCACAGTATACACTAACACCCTAACAACAAAAACCACTAAACCCCTGCAAGAAACAACCCTAAACCCCTAACAACAAACAACACTAACCCCCTAACAACAAACAACCCTAACCAAACAACAAAAAACCCTAACCCACTAACAACAAACAACACTAACACCCTAACAACAAACAACCCTAACCCCCTAACAACAAACAAAAGTAACACCCTAACCAGAAACAACCCTAAACCCCTAACAACAAACAACACTAACCCCCTAACAACAAACACTAACCCCCAAACAACAAACAAACCTAACCCCTAAAAACCAAAAACACTAACCCACTAACAACAAACAACCCTAAACCACTAACAACAAACAACCCTAACACCCTAACAACAAACAACACTAAAACTCTTACAACAAACAACCCTAAACCCCTAACATCAAACAACACTAACCCCCTAACAACACAAAACACTAACACCCTAACAACAAACAACACTAACACCCTAACAACAAAAACCACTAAACCCCAACAAGAAACAACCCTAAACCCCTAACAACAAACACTAACCCCCTAAAAACAAACAACACTAAACCCCTAACAAGAAACTACCCTAACCCCGTAACAACAAACAACACTAACCCGGTAACAAGAAACAACCCTAACCCCCAAACAACAAACAACCCTAACCCCCTAACAACAAACAATCCTAACCCCCGAACAACGAACAACACTAACCCCCTAACCACAATAAACACTAACACCCGAACAACAAAAACCACTAAACCCGAACAAGAAACAACCCTAAACCCCTAACAACAAACAACACTAACCCCCTAACAACAAACAAACCTAACCAAACAACAAACAAACCTAAACCACTAACAACAAACAACACTATCACGCGAACAACAAACAACCCTAACCCCCTAACAACAAACAACACTAACACCCTATCAACAAAAAACAATAAACCCCATCAAGAAACAACCCTAAAACCCTAACAACAAACAACACTAACCCCCTAAGAACAAACAACCCTAACCAAACAACAAACAAACCTAACCCACTAACAACAAACAACCCTAACACCCGAACAACAAACAACCCTAACCCCCTAACAACAAACAACACTAACCCCCTAACAACAAACAACCCTAAGCCCCTAACAACAAACAACACTAACCCCATAACAACAAACAACCCTAAACCCCTAACAACAAACAACACTACCCCCCTAACAACAAACAACACTAACACCCTAACAACAACCAACCCTAACCCCCTAAGAACAAACAACACTAATGCCCTAAGAAGAAACAACACTAACCCCCAGCAACGAACAATACTAACCCCCTAACAACACAAAACCTAACCTCTTATCAACAAACAACCCTAACCCACTAACAACAAACAACCCTAACACCCTAACAACAAACAACACTAACCCCCTAACAACAAACAACCCTAAACCCCTAACATCAAAGAACACTAACACCCTAACAACAAACAACCCTAGCCCCCTAACAACAAACACTAACCCCCAAAGAACAAACAACCCTAACCCCTAAAAACCAAAAACACTAACCCACTAACAACAAACAACCCGAACCCAATAACAACAAACAACCCTAACCCCCTAACAACAAACAACCCTAAACCCCTATCATCAAACAACACTAACCTAACAACACAAAACACTAACACCCTAACAACAAACAACACTAACACCCTAACAACAAAAACCACTAAACCCCAACAAGAAACAACCCTAAACCCCTAACAACAAACACTAACCCCCTAAAAACAAACAACACTAAACCCCTAACAAGAAACTAACCTGACCCCGTAACAACAAACAACACTAACCCCGTAACAACAAACAACCCTAACCCCCAAACAACAAACAACCCTAACCCCCTAACAACAAACAATCCTAACCCCCGAACAAAAACAACACTAACCCCCTAACCACAATAAAGACGAACACCCTAACAACAACAACCACTAAAACCCAACAAGAAACAACCCTAAACCCCTAACAACAAACAACACTAACCCCCTAACAACAAACAACCCTAACCAAACAACAAACAAACCTAACCCACTAACAAGAAACAACACTAACACCCTAACAACAAACAACCCTAACCCCTAACAACAAACAACACTAACACCCTAACAACAAACAACACTAACACCCTAACAAAAAGCGCCACTAAACCCCAACAAGAAACAACCCTAAAACACTAACAACAAACACTAACCCCTAACAATAAACAACACTAAACCCCTAACAAGAAACTACCCTAACCCCGTAACAGCAAACAACACTAACCCCGTAACAACAAACAACCCTAACCCCCAAAAAACAAACAGCCCTAACCCCCTAACAACAAACAATCCTAACCCCCTAACAACAAACAACACTAACACCCTAACAACAACCAACCCTAACGCCCTAAGAACAAACAACACTAACGCCCTAAGAAGAAACAACACTAACCCCCAGCAACGAACAATACTAACCCCCTAACAAAACAAAACCTAACCTCTTATCAACAAACAACCCTAACCCACTAACAACAAACAACCCTAACACCCTAACAACAAACAACACTAACCCCCTAACAACAAACAACACTAACCCCTAAAAACCAAAAACACTAACCCACTAACAACAAACAACCCTAAACCACTAACAACAAACAACCCTAACCCCCTAACAACAAACAACCCTAAACCCCTAACATCAAACAACAATAACCTCCTAACAGCACAAAACACTAACACCCTTACAACAAACAACACTAACACCCTAACAACAAAAACCACTAAACCCCAACAAGAAACAACCCTAAACCCCTAACAACAAACACTAACCCCCTAACAACAAACAACACTAAACCCCTAACAAGAAACTACCCTAACCCCGTAACAACAAACAACACTAACCCCGTAACAACAAACAACCCTAACCCCCAAACAACAAACAACAGTAAACCCCTAACAAGAAACTAACCTAACCCCATAACAAGAAACAACACTAACCCCGTAACAACAAACAACCCTAACCCCCAAACAACAAACAACCCTAACCTCCTAACAACAAACAATCCTAACCCCCGAACAACCAACAACACTAACCCCCTAACCACAATAAAGACTAACACCCTAACAACAAAAACCACTAAACCCCAACAAGAAACAACCCTAAACCCCTAACAACAAACAACACTAACCCCCTAACAACAAACAACCCTAACCAAACAACAAACAAACCTAACCCACTAACAACAAACAACACTAACACCCTAACAACAAACAACCCTAACCCCTAACAACAAACAACACTAACACCCTAACAACAAACAACACTAACACCCTAACAACAAGCACCACTAAACCCCAACAAGAAACAACCCTAAAACCCTAACAACAAACACTAACCCCCTAACAATAAACAACACTAAACCCCTAACAAGAAACTACCCTAACCCCTTAACAACAAACAACACTAACCCCGTAACAACAAACAACCCTAACCCCCAAACAACAAACAACCCTAACCCCCTAACAACAAACAATCCTAACCCCCGAACAACCAACAACACTAACCCCCTAACCACAGTATACACTAACACCCTAACAACAAAAACCACTAAACCCCTGCAAGAAACAACCCTAAACCCCTAACAAGAAACAACACTAACCCCCTAACAACAAACAACATTAACCAAACAACAAAAAACCCTAACCCACTAACAACAAACAACACTAACACCCTAACAACAAACAACCCTAACCCCCTAACAACAAACAAAAGTAACACCCTAACCAGAAACAACCCTAACCCCCTAACAACAAACAACACTAACCCCCAACAACAAACAACCCTAAACCCCTAACATCAAAGAACACTAACACCCTAACAAAAAACAACACTAACCCCCTAACAACAAACACTAAGCCCCAAACAACAAACAACCCTAACCCCTAAAAACCAAAAACACTAACCCACTAACAACAAACAACCCTAAACCACTAACAACAAACAACCCTAACACCCTAACAACAAACAACACTAAAACTCTTACAACAAACAACCCTAAACCCCTAACATCAAACAACACTAACCCCCTAACAACACAAAACACTAACACCCTAACAACAAACAACACTAACACCCTAACAACAAAAACCACTAAACCCCAACAAGAAACAACCCTAAACCCTTAACAACAAACACTAACCCCCTAAAAACAAACAACACTAAACCCCTAACAAGAAACTACCCTAACCCCGTAACAACAAACAACACTAACCCGGTAACAACAAACAACCCTAACCCCCAAACAACAAACAACCCTATCCCCCTAACAACAAACAATCCTAACCCCCGAACAACCAACAACACTAACCCCCTAACCACAATAAACACTAACACCCGAACAACAAAAACCACTAAACCCGAACAAGAAACAACCCTAAACCCCTAACAACAAACAACACTAACCCCCTAACAACAAACAACCCTAACCAAACAACAAACAACCCTAACCCCCTAACAACAAACAACACTAACACCCTAACAACAAAAACCAATAAACCCCAACAAGAAACAACCCTAAAACCCTAACAACAAACAACACTAAACCCCTAACAACAAACAACCCTAACCAAACAACAAACAAACCTAACCCACTAACAACAAACAACCCTAACACCCGAACAACAAACAAACCTAACCCCCTAACAACAAACAACACTAACCCCCTAACAACAAACAACCCTAACCCCCTCACAACAAACAACACTAACCCCATAACAACAAACAACCCTAAACCTCTAACATCAAAGAACACTAACACCCTAACAACAAACAACCCTAACCCCCTAACAACAAACACTAACCCCCAAACAACAAACAACCCTAAAACCCTAAAAGCAAACAACACTAAACCCCTAAAAACAAACAATACTAAGCCCCTAACAACAAACCACACTAACACCCGAACAACAAACACCACTAAACCCCAACAAGAAACAACCCTAAGCCCCTAACAACAAACAACACTAACCCCCTAACAAGAAACAACCCTAAACCCCTAACAACAAACAACACTACCCCCCTAACAACAAACAACACTAACACCCTAACAACAACCAACCCTAACCCCCTAAGAACAAACAACACTAATGCCCTAAGAAGAAACAACACTAACCCCCAGCAACGAACAATACTAACCCCCTAACAACACAAAACCTAACCTCTTATCAACAAACAACCCTAACCCACTAACAACAAACAACCCTAACACCCTAACAACAAACAACACTAACCCCCTAACAACAAACAACCCTAAACCCCTAACATCAAAGAACACTAACACCCTAACAACAAACAACCCTAGCCCCCTAACAACAAACACTAACCCCCAAAGAACAAACAACCCTAACCCCTAAAAACCAAAAACACTAACCCACTAACAACAAACAACCCGAACCCAATAACAACAAACAACACTAACACCCTAACAACAAACAACACTAACACCCTAACAACAAGCACCACTAAACCCCAACAAGAAACAACCCTAAAACCCTAACAACAAACACTAACCCCCTAACAATAAACAACACTAAACCCCTAACAAGAAACTACCCTAACCCCGTAACAACAAACAACACTAACCCCGTAACAACAAACAACCCTAAGCCCCAAACAACAAACAACCCTAACCCCCTAACAACAAACAATCCTAACCCCCGAACAACCAACAACACTAACCCCCTAACCACAGTATACACTAACACCCTAACAACAAAAACCACTAAACCCCTGCAAGAAACAACCCTAAACCCCTAACAACAAACAACACTAACCCCCTAACAACAAACAACCCTAACCAAACAACAAAAAACTCTAACCCACTAACAACAAACAACACTAACACCCTAACAACAAACAACCCTAACCCCCTAACAAACAAAAGTAACACCCTAACCAGAAACAACCCTAACCCCCTAACAACAAACAACACTAACCCCCAACAACAAACAACCCTAAACCCCTAACATCAAAGAACACTAACACCCTAACAACAAACAACACTAACCCCCTAACAACAAACACTAACCCCCAAACAACAAACAACCCTAACCCCTAAAAACCAAAAACACTAACCCACTAACAACAAACAACCCTAAACCACTAACAACAAACAACCCTAACACCCTAACAACAAACAACACTAAAACTCTTACAACAAACAACCCTAAACCCCTAACATCAAACAACACTAACCCCCTAACAACACAAAACACTAACACCCTAACAACAAACAACACTAACACCCTAACAACAAAAACCACTAAACCCCAACAAGAAACAACCCTAAACCCCTAACAACAAACACTAACCCCCTAACAACAAACAACACTAAACCCCTAACAAGAAACTACCCTAACCCCGTAACAACAAACAACACTAACCCGGTAACAACAAACAACCCTAACCCCCAAACAACAAACAACTCTAACCCCCTAACAACAAACAATCCTAACCCCCGAACAACGAACAACACTAACCCCCTAACCACAATAAACACTAACACCCGAACAACAAAAACCACTAAACCCCAACAAGAAACAACCCTAAACCCCTAACAACAAACAACACTAACCCCCTAACAACAAACAACCCTAACCAAACAACAAACAAACCTAAACCACTAACAACAAACAACACTAACACGCGAACAACAAACCCTAACCCCCTAACAACAAACAACACTAACACCCTAACAACAAAAACCACTAAACCCCAACAAGAAACTACCCTAAAACCCTAACAAAAAACAACACTAACCCCCTAACAACAAACAACCCTAAACCCCTAACATCAAAGAACACTAACACCCTAACAACAAACAACCCTAACCCCCTAACAACAAACACTAACCCCCAAACAACAAACAACCCTAAAACCCTAAAAGCAAACAACACTAAACCCCTAAAAACAAACAACACTAAGCCCCTAACAACTAACAACACTAACACCCGAACAACAAACACCACTAAACCCCAACAAGAAACAACCCTAAGCCCCTAACAACAAACAACACTAACCCCCTAACAAGAAACAACCCTAAAAACCTAACAACAAACAACACTAACCCCCTAACAACAAACAACACTAACACCCTAACAACAAACAACCCTAACCCCCTACGAACAAACAACACTAACGCCCTAAGAAGAAACAACACTAACCCCCAGCAATGAACAATACTAACCCCCTAACAACACAAATCCTAACCTCTTATCAACAAACAACCCTAACCCACTAACAACAAACAACCCTAACACCCTAACAACAAACAACACTAATCCCCTAACAACAAACAACCCTAAACCCCTAACATCAAACAACACTAACCCCCTAACAACACAAAACACTAACACCCTAACAACAAACAACACTAAAACCGTAACAACAAAAACCACTAAACCACAACAAGAAACAACCCTAACCCCCTAACAACAAACAACACTAAACCCCTAACAAGAAACTACCCTAACCCCGTAACAACAAACAACACTAACCTGGTAACAAGAAACAACCCTAACCCCCAAACAACAAACAACCCTAACCCCCTAACAACAAACAATCCTAACCCCCGAACAACGAACAACTCTAACCCCCTAACCACAATAAACACTAACACCCGAACAACAAAAACCACTAAACCCGAACAAGAAACAACCCTAAACCCCTAACAACAAACAACACTAACCCCCTAACAACAAACAACCCTAACCAAACAACAAACAAACCTAAACCACTAACAACAAACAACACTATCACGCGAACAACAAACAACCCTAACCCCCTAACAACAAACAACACTAACACCCTAACAACAAAAACCAATAAACCCCAACAAGAAACAACCCTAAAACCCTAACAACAAACAACACTAAACCCCTAACACCAAACAACCCTAACCAAACAACAAACAAACCTAACCCACTAACAACAAACAACACTAACACCCGAACAACAAACAACCCTAACCCCCTAACAACAAACAACACTAACCCCGTAACAACAAACAACCCTAACCCCCTAACAACAAACAACACTAACCCCATAACAACAAACAACCCTAAACCCCTAACATCAAAGAACACTAACACCCTAAAAACAAACAACCCTAACCTCCTAACAACAAACACTAACCCCCAAACAACAAACAACCCTAAAACCCAAAAAGCAAACAACACTAAACCCCTAAAAACAAACAATACTAAGCCCCTAACAACAAACAACACTAACACCCGAACAACAAACACCACTAAACCCCAACAAGAAACAACCCTAAGCCCCTAACAACAAACAACACTAACCCCCTAACAAGAAAGAACCCTAAACCCCTAACAACAAACAACACTAACCCCCTAACAACAAACAACCCTAACACCTTAACAACAACCAACCCTAACCCCCTAAGAACAAACAACACTAATGCCCTAAGAAGAAACAACACTAACCCCCAGCAACGAACAATACTAACCCCCTAACAACACAAAACCTAACCTCTTATCAACAAACAACCCTAACCCACTAACAACAAACAACCCTAACACCCTAACAACAAACAACACTAACCCCCTAACAACAAACAACCCTAAACCCCTAACATCAAAGAACACTAACACCCTAACAACAAACAACCCTAGCCCCCTAACAGAAAACACTAACCCCCAAAGAACAAACAACCCTAACCCCTAAAAACCAAAAACACTAACCCACTAACAACAAACAACCCTAACCCAATAACAACAAACAACCCTAACCCCCTAACAACAAACAACCCTAACCTCCTAACAACAAACAATCCTAACCCCCGAACAACCAACAACACTAACCCCCTAACCACAATAAAGACTAACACCCTAACAACAAAAACCACTAAACCCCAACAAGAAACAACCCTAAACCCCTAAAAACAAACAACACTAACCCCCTAACAACAAACAACCCTAATCAAACAACAAACAAACCTAACCCACTAACAACAAACAACACTAACACCCTAACAACAAACAACCCTAACCCCTAACAACAAACAACACTAACACCCTAACAACAAACAACACTAACACCCTAACAACAAGCACCACTAAACCCCAACAAGAAACAACCCTAAAACCCTAACAACAAACACTAACCCCCTAACAATAAACAACACTAAACCCCTAACAAGAAACTACCCTAACCCCGTAACAACAAACAACACTAACCCCGTAACAACAAACAACCCTAACCCCCAAACAACAAACAACCCTAACCCCCTAACAACAAACAATCCTAACCCCCGAACAACCAACAACACTAACCCCCTAACCACAGTATACACTAACACCCTAACAAAAAAAACCACTAAACCCCTGCAAGAAACAACCCTAAACCCCTAACAACAAACAACACTAACCCCCTAACAACAAACAACCCTAACCAAACAACAAAAAACACTAACCCACTAACAACAAACAACACTAACACCCTAACAACAAACAACCCTAACCCCCTAACAACAAACAAAAGTAACACCCTAACCAGAAACAACCCTAACCCCCTAACAACAAACAACACTAACCCCCAACAACAAACAACCCTAAACCCCTAACATCAAAGAACACTAATACCCTAACAACAAACAACACTAACCCCCTAACAACAAACACTAACCCCCAAACAACAAACAACCCTAACCCCTAAAAACCAAAAACACTAACCCACTAACAACAAACAACCCTAAACCACTAACAACAAACAACCCTAACACCCTAACAACAAACAACACTAAAACTCTTACAACAAACAACCCTAAACCCCTAACATCAAACAACACTAACCCCCTAACAACACAAAACACTAACACCCTAACAACAAACAACACTAACACCCTAACAACAAAAACCACTAAACCCCAACAAGAAACAACCCTAAACCCCTAACAACAAACACTAACCCCCTAAAAACAAACAACACTAAACCCCTAACAAGAAACTACCCTAACCCCGTAACAACAAACAACACTAACCCGGTAACAACAAACAACCCTAACCCCCAAACAACAAACAACCCTAACCCCCTAACAACAAACAATCCTAACCCCCGAACAACCAACAACACTAACCCCCTAACCACAATAAACACTAACACCCGAACAACAAAAACCACTAAACCCCAACAAGAAACAACCCTAAACCCCTAACAACAAACAACACTAACCCCCTAACAACAAACAACCCTAACCAAACAACAAACAAACCTAAACCACTAACAACAAACAACACTAACACGCGAACAACAAACCCTAACCCCCTAACAACAAAAAACCCTAAACCCCTAACATCAAAGAACACTAACTCCCTAACAACAAACAACCCTAGCCGCCTAACAACAAACACTAACCCCCAAACAACAAACAACCCTAACCCCTAAAAACCAAAAACACTAACCCACTAACAACAAACAACCCTAACCCACTAACAACAAACAACCCTAACCCCCTACAACAAACAACCCTAAACCCCTAACATCAAACAACACTAACCTCCTAACAACACAAAACACTAACACCCTAACAACAAACAACACTAACACCCTAACAACAAAAACCACT
The DNA here is from genome assembly GCF_024166365.1 of Elephas maximus indicus. Taxonomy (NCBI): domain Eukaryota; kingdom Metazoa; phylum Chordata; class Mammalia; order Proboscidea; family Elephantidae; genus Elephas; species Elephas maximus. The sequence goes on along the minus strand of NW_026060234.1, from coordinate 1,340,284 downwards.
AAACCCCAACAAGAAACAACCCTAACACCCTAACAACAAACAACACTAACCCCCTAACAACAAAAAACCCTAAACCCCTAACATCAAAGAACACTAACACCCTAACAACAAACAACCCTAGCCCCCTAACAACAAACACTAACCCCCAATCCACAAACAACCCTAACCCCTAAAAACCAAAAACACTAACCCACTAACAACAAACAACCCTAACCCACTAACAACAAACAACCCTAACCCCCTAACAACAAACAACCCTAAACCCCTAATATCAAACAACACTAACCTCCTAACAACACAAAACACTAACACCCTAACAACAAACAACACTAACACCCTAACAACAAAAACCACTAAACCCCAACAAGAAACAACCCTAAACCCCTAACAACAAACACTAACCCCCTAACAACAAACAACACTAAACCCCTAACAAGAAACTAACCTAACCCCGTAACAACAAACACTAACCCCGTAACAACAAACAACCCTAAGCCCCAAACAACAAACAACCCTAACCCCCTAACAACAAACAATCCTAAGCCCCGAACAACCAACAACACTAACCCCCTAACCACAATAAACACTAACACCCGAACAACAAAAACCACTAAACCCCAACAAGAAACAACCCTAAACCCCTAACAGCAAACAACACTAACCCCCTAACAACAAACAACCCTAACCAAACAACAAACAAACCTAAACCACTAACAACAAACAACACTAACACCCTAACAACAAACAACCCTAACCCCTAACAACAAACAACACTAACACCCTAACAACAAACAACCCTAACCTCCTAACAACAAACAACACTACCCCCCTAACAACAAACAACCCTAAATCCCTAAAATCAAAGAACACTAACCCCCTAACAACACAAAACACTAACACCCTAACAACAAACACTGACCCCCAAACAACAATCAACCCTAACCCCTAAAAACCAAAAACACTAAACCACTAACAACAAACAACCCTAGCCCACTAACAACAAACAACACTAACACCCTAACAACAAACAACACTAACCCCCTAACAACAAACAACCCTAAACCCCTAACATCAAAGAACACTAACACCCTAACAACAAACAACCCTAGCCCCCTAACAACAAACACTATCCCCCAAACAACAAACAACCCTAACCCCTAAAAACCAAAAACACTAACCCACTAACAACAAACAACCCTAACCCACTAACAACAAACAACCCTAACCCCCTAACAACAAACAACCCTAAACCCCTAATATCAAACAACACTAACCCCCTAACAACACAAAACACTAACACCCTAACAACAAACAACACTAACCCCCTAACAACAAACAACCCTAACCAAACAACAAAAAACCCTAACCCACTAACAACAAACAACACTAACACCCTAACAACAAACAACCCTAACCCCCTAACAACAAACAACAGTAACACCCTAACCAGAAAAAACCCTAACCCCCTAACAACAAACAACACTAACCCCCAACAACAACCAACCCTAAACCCCTAACATCAAAGAACACTAACACCCTAACAACAAACAACACTAACACCCTAACAACAAAAACCACTAAACCCCAACAAGAAACAACCCTAACCCCCTAACAACAAACAACACTAACCCCCTAACAACAAACAACCCTAACCAAACAACAAACAAACCTAAACCACTAACAACAAACAACACTATCACGCGAACAACAAACAACCCTAACCCCCTAACAACAAACAACACTAACACCCTAACAACAAAAACCAATAAACCCCAGTAAGAAACAACCCTAAAACCCTAACAACAAACAACACTAACCCCCTAACAACAAACAACCGTAACCAAACAACAAACAAACCTAACCCACTAACAACAAACAACACTAACCCCCGAACAAGAAACAACCCTAACCCCCTAACAACAAACAACACTAACACCCTAACAACAAACAAACCTAACCCCCTAACAACAAACAGCACTAACCCCATAACAACAAACAACCTTAAACCCCTAACATCAAAGAACACTAACACCCTAACAACAAACAACCCTAACCCCCTAACAACAAACACTAACCCCCAAACAACAAACAACCCTAAAACCCTAAAAGCAAACAACACTAAACCCCTAAAAACAAACAACACTAAGCCCCTAACAACAAACAACACTAACACCCGAACAACAAACACCACTAAACCGCAACAAGAAACAACCCTAAGCCCCTAACAACAAACAACACTAACCCCCTAACAAGAAACAACCCTAACCCCCTAACAACAAACAACAGTAACACCCTAACCAGAAACAACCCTAACCCCCTAACAACAAACAACACTAACCCCCAACAACAACCAACCCTAAACCCCTAACATCAAAGAACACTAACACCTTAACAACAAACAACACTAACACCCTAACAACAAAAACCACTAAACCCCAACAAGAAACAACCCTAAACCCCTAACAACAAACACTAACCCCCTAACAATAAACAACACTAAACCCCTAACAAGAAACTACCCTAACCCCGTAACAACAAACAACACTAACCCCGTAACAACAAACAACCCTAACCCCCTAACAACAAACAACCCTAACCCCCTAACAACAAACAATCCTAACCCCCGAACAACCAACAACACTAACCCCCTAACCACAGTATACACTAACACCCTAACAACAAAAACCACTAAACCCCTACAAGAAACAACCCTAAACCCCTAACAACAAACAACACTAACCCCCTAACAACAAACAACCCTAACCAAACAACAAAAAACCTAACCCACTAACAACAAACAACACTAACACCCTAACAACAAACAACCCTAACCCCCTAACAACAAACAACAGTAACACCCTAACCAGAAACAACCCTAACCCCCTAACAACAAACAACACTAACCCCCTAACAACAAACAACCCTAAACCCCTAACATCAAAGAACACTAACACCCTAACAACAAACAACCCTAACCCCCTAACAACAAACACTAACCCCCAAACACCAAACAACCCTAACCCCTAAATACCAAAAACACTAACCCACTAACAACAAACAACCCTAACAAACTAACAACAAACAACCCTAACACCCTAACAACAAACAACACTAACCCCCTAACAACAAACAACCCTAAACCCCTAACATCAAACAACACTAACCCCCTAACAACACAAAACACTAACACCCTAACAACAAACAACACTAAAACCCTAACAACAAAAACCACTAAACCCCAAAAAGAAACAACCCTAAACCCCTAACAACAAACACTAACCCCCTAACAACAAACAACACTAAACCCCTAACAAGAAACTACCCTAACCCCGTAACAACAAACAACAGTAACCTGGTAACAAGAAACAACCCTAACCCCCAAACAACAAACAACCCTAACCCCCTAACAACAAACAATCCTAACCCCCGAACAACGAACAACACTAACCTCCTAACCACAATAAACACTAACACCCGAACAACAAAAACCACTAAACCCCAACAAGAAACAACCCAAAACCCCTAACAACAAACAACACTAACCCCCTAACAACAAACAACCCTAACCAAACAACAAACAAACCTAAACCACTAACAACAAACAACACTATCACGCGAACAACAAACAACCCTAACCCCCTAACAACAAACAACACTAACACCCTAACAACAAAAACCAATAAACCCCAACAAGAAACAACCCTAAAACCCTAACAACAAACAACACTAACCCCCTAACAACAAACAACCCTAACCAAACAACAAACAAACCTAACCCACTAACAACAAACAACACTAACACCCGAACAACAAACAACCCTAACCCCCTAACAACAAACAACACTAACACCCTAACAACAAACAACCCTAACCCCCTAACAACAAACAGCACTAACCCCATAACAACAAACAACCCTAAACCCCTAACATCAAAGAACACTAACACCTTAACAACAAACAACACTAACACCCTAACAACAAAAACCACTAAACCCCAACAAGAAACAACCCTAAACCCCTAACAACAAACACTAACCCCCTAACAATAAACAACACTAAACCCCTAACAAGCAACTACCCTAACCCCGTAACAACAAACAACACTAACCCCGTAACAACAAACAACCCTAACCCCCTAACAACAAACAACCCTAACCCCCTAACAACAAACAATCCTAACCCCCGAACAACCAACAACACTAACCCCCTAACCACAGTATACACTAACACCCTAACAACAAAAACCACTAAACCCCTACAAGAAACAACCCTAAACCCCTAACAACAAACAACACTAACCCCCTAACAACAAACAACCCTAACCAAACAACAAAAAACCCTAACCCACTAACAACAAACAACACTAACACCCTAACAACAAACAACCCTAACCCCCTAACAACAAACAACAGTAACACCCTAACCAGAAACAACCCTAACCCCCTAACAACAAACAACACTAACCCCCTAACAACAAACAACCCTAAACCCCTAACATCAAAGAACACTAACACCCTAACAACAAACAACCCTAACCCCCTAACAACAAACACTAACCCCCAAACAGCAAACAACCCTAACCCCTAAATACCAAAAACACTAACCCACTAACAACAAACAACCCTAACAAACTAACAACAAACAACCCTAACAACAAACAACACTAACCCCCTAACAACAAACAACCCTAAACCCCTAACATCAAACAACACTAACCCCCTAACAACACAAAACACTAACACCCTAACAACAAACAACACTAAAACCCTAACAACAAAAACCACTAAACCCCAACAAGAAACAACCCTAAACCCCTAACAACAAACACTAACCCCCTAACAACAAACAACACTAAACCCCTAACAAGAAACTACCCTAACCCCGTAACAACAAACAACACTAACCTGGTAACAAGAAACAACCCTAACCCCCAAACAACAAACAACCCTAACCCCCTAACAACAAACAATCCTAACCCCCGAACAACGAACAACACTAACCTCCTAACCACAATAAACACTAACACCCGAACAACAAAAACCACTAAACCCCAACAAGAAACAACCCTAAACCCCTAACAACAAACAACACTAACCCCCTAACAACAAACAACCCTAACCAAACAACAAACAAACCTAAACCACTAACAACAAACAACACTATCACGCGAACATCAAACAACCCTTACCCCCTAACAACAAACAACACTAACACCCTAACAACAAAAACCAATAAACCCCAACAAGAAACAACCCTAAAACCCTAACAACAAACAACACTAACCCCCTAACAACAAACAACCCTAACCAAACAACAAACAACACTAACACCCGAACAACAAACAACCCTAACCCCCTAACAACAAACAACACTAACACCCTAACAACAAACAACCCTAACCCCCTAACAACAAACAGCACTAACCCCATAACAACAAACAACCTTAAACCCCTAACATCAAAGAACACTAACACCCTAACAACAAACAACCCTAACCCCCTAACAACAAACACTAACCTCCAAACAACAAACAACCCTAAAACCCTAAAAGCAAACAACACTAAACCCCTAAAAACAAACAACACTAAGCCCCTAACAACAAACAACACTAACACCCGAACAACAAACACCACTAAACCCCAACAAGAAACAACCCTAAGCCCCTAACAACAAACAACACTAACCCCCTAACAAGAAACAACCCTAACCCCCTAACAACAAACAACAGTAACACCCTAACCAGAAACAACCCTAACCCCCTAACAACAAACAACACTAACCCCCAACAACAACCAACCCTAGACCCCTAACATCAAAGAACAGTAACACCCTAACAACAAACAACACTAACACCCTAACAACAAAAACCACTAAACCCCAACAAGAAACAACCCTAAACCCCTAACAACAAACAACACTAACCCCCTAACAACAAACAACCCTAACCAAACAACAAAAAACACTAACCCACTAACAACAAACAACACTAACACCCTAACAACAAACAACCCTAACCCCCTAACAAGAAACAACAGTAACACCCTAACCAGAAACAACCCTAACCCCCTAACAACAAACAACACTAACCCCCTAACAACAAACAACCCTAAACCCCTAACATCAAAGAACACTAACACCCTAACAACAAACAACCCTAACCCCCTAACAACAAACACTAACCCCCAAACAACAAACAACCCTAACCCCTAAAAACCAAAAACACTAACCCACTAACAACAAACAACCCTAACAAACTAACAACAAACAACCCTAACACCCTAACAACAAACAACACTAACCCCCTAACAACAAACAACCCTAAACCCCTAACATCAAACAACACTAACTCCCTAACAACACAAAACACTAACACCCTAACAACAAACAACACTAACCCCCTAACAACAAACACTAACCCCCAAACAACAAACAACCCTAAAACCCTAAAAGCAAACAACACTAAACCCCTAAAAACAAACAACACTAAGCCCGTAACAACAAACAACAATAACACCCGAACAAGAAACACCACTAAACCCCAACAAGAAACAACCCTAAGCCCCTAACAGAAAACAACACTAACCCCCTAACAATAAACAACCCTAAACCCCTAACAACAAACAACACTAACCCCCTAACAACAAACAACACTAACACCCTAACAACAACCAACCCTAACCCCCTAAGAACAAACAACACTAATGCCCTAAGAAGAAACAACACTAACCCCCAACAAGGAACAATACTAACCCCCTAACAACACAAAACCTAACCTCTTATCAACAAACAACCATAACCCACTAACAACAAACAACACTAACACCCTAACAACAAACAACACTAACCCCCTAACAACAAACAACCCTAAACCCCTAACATCAAAGAACACTAACACCCTAACAACAAACAACCCTAGCCCCTAACAACAAACACTAACCCCCAAACAACAAACAACCCTAACCCCTAAAAACCAAAAACACTAACCCACTAACAACAAACAACCCTAAACCCCTATCATCAAACAACACTAACCTCCTAACAACACAAAACACTAACACCCTAACAACAAACAACACTAACACCCTAACAACAAAAACCACTAAACCCCAACAAGAAACAACCCTAAACCCCTAACAACAAACACTAACCCCCTAACAACAAACAACACTAAACCCCTAACAAGAAACTAACCTAACCCCGTAACAACAAACAACACTAACCCCGTAACAACAAACAACCCTAACCCCCAAACAACAAACAACCCTAACCTCCTAACAACAAACAATCCTAACCCCCGAACAACCAACAACACTAACCCCCTAACCACAATAAAGACTAACACCCTAACAACAAAAACCACTAAACCCCAACAAGAAACAACCCTAAACCCCTATCAACAAACAACACTAACCCCCTAACAACAAACAACCCTAACCAAACAACAAACAAACCTAACCCACTAACAACAAACAACACTAACACCCTAACAGCAAACAACCCTAACCCCTAACAACAAACAACACTAACACCCTAACAACAAACAACACTAACACCCTAACAACAAGAACCACTAAACCCCAACAAGAAACAACCCTAAACCCCTAACAACAAACACTAACCCCCTAACAACAAACAACCCTAACCAAACAACAAAAAACCCTAACCCACTAACAACAAACAACACTAACACCCTAACAACAAACAACCCTAACCCCCTAACAACAAACAACAGTAACACCCTAACCAGAAACAACCCTAACCCCCTAACAACAAACAACACTAACCCCCAACAACAAACAACCCTAAACCCCTAACAGCAAAGAACACTAACACCCTAACAACAAACAACACTAACCCCCTAACAGAAACACTAACCCCCAAACAACAGACAACCCTAACCCCTAAAAACCAAAAACACTAACCCACTAACAACAAACAACCCTAAACCACTAACAACAAACAACCCTAACACCCTAACAACAAACAACACTAACCCCATAACAACAAACAACCCTAAACCCCTAACATCAAACAACACTAACCCCCTAACAACACAAAACACTAACACCCTAACAACAAACAACACTAACACCCTAACAACAAAAACCACTAAACCCCAACAAGAAACAACCCTAAACCCCTAACAACAAACACTAACCCCCTAACAACAAACAACACTAAACCCCTAAGAAAAAACTAACCTAACCCCGTAACAACAAACAACACTAACCTGGTAACAAGAAACAACCCTAACCCCCAAACAACAAACAACCCTAACCCCCTAACAACAAACAATCCTAACCCCCGAACGACGAACAACACTAACCTCCTAACCACAATAAACACTAACACCCGAACAACAAAAACCACTAAACCCCAACAAGAAACAACCCTAACCCCCTAACAACAAACAACACTAACCCCCTAACAACAAACAACCCTAACCAAACAACAAACAAACCTAAACCACTAACAACAAACAACACTATCACGCGAACAACAAACAACCCTAACCCCCTAACAACAAACAACACTAACACCCTAACAACAAAAACCAATAAACCCCAGTAAGAAACAACCCTAAAACCCTAACAACAAACAACACTAACCCCCTAACAACAAACAACCGTAACCAAACAACAAACAAACCTAACCCACTAACAACAAACAACACTAACCCCCGAACAAGAAACAACCCTAACCCCCTAACAACAAACAACACTAACACCCTAACAACAAACAAACCTAACCCCCTAACAACAAACAGCACTAACCCCATAACAACAAACAACCTTAAACCCCTAACATCAAAGAACACTAACACCCTAACAACAAACAACCCTAACCCCCTAACAACAAACACTAACCCCCAAACAACAAACAACCCTAAAACCCTAAAAGCAAACAACACTAAACCCCTAAAAACAAACAACACTAAGCCCCTAACAACAAACAACACTAACACCCGAACAACAAACACCACTAAACCGCAACAAGAAACAACCCTAAGCCCCTAACAACAAACAACACTAACCCCCTAACAAGAAACAACCCTAACCCCCTAACAACAAACAACAGTAACACCCTAACCAGAAACAACCCTAACCCCCTAACAACAAACAACACTAACCCCCAACAACAACCAACCCTAAACCCCTAACATCAAAGAACACTAACACCTTAACAACAAACAACACTAACACCCTAACAACAAAAACCACTAAACCCCAACAAGAAACAACCCTAAACCCCTAACAACAAACACTAACCCCCTAACAATAAACAACACTAAACCCCTAACAAGAAACTACCCTAACCCCGTAACAACAAACAACACTAACCCCGTAACAACAAACAACCCTAACCCCCTAACAACAAACAACCCTAACCCCCTAACAACAAACAATCCTAACCCCCGAACAACCAACAACACTAACCCCCTAACCACAGTATACACTAACACCCTAACAACAAAAACCACTAAACCCCTACAAGAAACAACCCTAAACCCCTAACAACAAACAACACTAACCCCCTAACAACAAACAACCCTAACCAAACAACAAAAAACCTAACCCACTAACAACAAACAACACTAACACCCTAACAACAAACAACCCTAACCCCCTAACAACAAACAACAGTAACACCCTAACCAGAAACAACCCTAACCCCCTAACAACAAACAACACTAACCCCCTAACAACAAACAACCCTAAACCCCTAACATCAAAGAACACTAACACCCTAACAACAAACAACCCTAACCCCCTAACAACAAACACTAACCCCCAAACACCAAACAACCCTAACCCCTAAATACCAAAAACACTAACCCACTAACAACAAACAACCCTAACAAACTAACAACAAACAACCCTAACACCCTAACAACAAACAACACTAACCCCCTAACAACAAACAACCCTAAACCCCTAACATCAAACAACACTAACCCCCTAACAACACAAAACACTAACACCCTAACAACAAACAACACTAAAACCCTAACAACAAAAACCACTAAACCCCAAAAAGAAACAACCCTAAACCCCTAACAACAAACACGAACCCCCTAACAACAAACAACACTAAACCCCTAACAAGAAACTACCCTAACCCCGTAACAACAAACAACAGTAACCTGGTAACAAGAAACAACCCTAACCCCCAAACAACAAACAACCCTAACCCCCTAACAACAAACAATCCTAACCCCCGAACAACGAACAACACTAACCTCCTAACCACAATAAACACTAACACCCGAACAACAAAAACCACTAAACCCCAACAAGAAACAACCCAAAACCCCTAACAACAAACAACACTAACCCCCTAACAACAAACAACCCTAACCAAACAACAAACAAACCTAAACCACTAACAACAAACAACACTATCACGCGAACAACAAACAACCCTAACCCCCTAACAACAAACAACACTAACACCCTAACAACAAAAACCAATAAACCCCAACAAGAAACAACCCTAAAACCCTAACAACAAACAACACTAACCCCCTAACAACAAACAACCCTAACCAAACAACAAACAAACCTAACCCACTAACAACAAACAACACTAACACCCGAACAACAAACAACCCTAACCCCCTAACAACAAACAACACTAACACCCTAACAACAAACAACCCTAACCCCCTAACAACAAACAGCACTAACCCCATAACAACAAACAACCCTAAACCCCTAACATCAAAGAACACTAACACCTTAACAACAAACAACACTAACACCCTAACAACAAAAACCACTAAACCCCAACAAGAAACAACCCTAAACCCCTAACAACAAACACTAACCCCCTAACAATAAACAACACTAAACCCCTAACAAGCAACTACCCTAACCCCGTAACAACAAACAACACTAACCCCGTAACAACAAACAACCCTAACCCCCTAACAACAAACAACCCTAACCCCCTAACAACAAACAATCCTAACCCCCGAACAACCAACAACAATAACCCCCTAACCACAGTATACACTAACACCCTAACAACAAAAACCACTAAACCCCTACAAGAAACAACCCTAAACCCCTAACAACAAACAACACTAACCCCCTAACAACAAACAACCCTAACCAAACAACAAAAAACCCTAACCCACTAACAACAAACAACACTAACACCCTAACAACAAACAACCCTAACCCCCTAACAACAAACAACAGTAACACCCTAACCAGAAACAACCCTAACCCCCTAACAACAAACAACACTAACCCCCTAACAACAAACAACCCTAAACCCCTAACATCAAAGAACACTAACACCCTAACAACAAACAACCCTAACCCCCTAACAACAAACACTAACCCCCAAACAGCAAACAACCCTAACCCCTAAATACCAAAAACACTAACCCACTAACAACAAACAACCCTAACAAACTAACAACAAACAACCCTAACAACAGACAACACTAACCCCCTAACAACAAACAACCCTAAACCCCTAACATCAAACAACACTAACCCCCTAACAACACAAAACACTAACACCCTAACAACAAACAACACTAAAACCCTAACAACAAAAACCACTAAACCCCAACAAGAAACAACCCTAAACCCCTAACAACAAACACTAACCCCCTAACAACAAACAACACTAAACCCCTAACAAGAAACTACCCTAACCCCGTAACAACAAACAACACTAACCTGGTAACAAGAAACAACCCTAACCCCCAAACAACAAACAACCCTAACCCCCTAACAACAAACAATCCTAACCCCCGAACAACGAACAACACTAACCTCCTAACCACAATAAACACTAACACCCGAACAACAAAAACCACTAAACCCCAACAAGAAACAACCCTAAACCCCTAACAACAAACAACACTAACCCCCTAACAACAAACAACCCTAACCAAACAACAAACAAACCTAAACCACTAACAACAAACAACACTATCACGCGAACATCAAACAACCCTTACCCCCTAACAACAAACAACACTAACACCCTAACAACAAAAACCAATAAACCCCAACAAGAAACAACCCTAAAACCCTAACAACAAACAACACTAACCCCCTAACAACAAACAACCCTAACCAAACAACAAACAACACTAACACCCGAACAACAAACAACCCTAACCCCCTAACAACAAACAACACTAACACCCTAACAACAAACAACCCTAACCCCCTAACAACAAACAGCACTAACCCCATAACAACAAACAACCTTAAACCCCTAACATCAAAGAACACTAACACCCTAACAACAAACAACCCTAACCCCCTAACAACAAACACTAACCTCCAAACAACAAACAACCCTAAAACCCTAAAAGCAAACAACACTAAACCCCTAAAAACAAACAACACTAAGCCCCTAACAACAAACAACACTAACACCCGAACAACAAACACCACTAAACCCCAACAAGAAACAACCCTAAGCCCCTAACAACAAACAACACTAACCCCCTAACAAGAAACAACCCTAACCCCCTAACAACAAACAACAGTAACACCCTAACCAGAAACAACCCTAACCCCCTAACAACAAACAACACTAACCCCCAACAACAACCAACCCTAGACCCCTAACATCAAAGAACAGTAACACCCTAACAACAAACAACACTAACACCCTAACAACAAAAACCACTAAACCCCAACAAGAAACAACCCTAAACCCCTAACAACAAACAACACTAACCCCCTAACAACAAACAACCCTAACCAAACAACAAAAAACACTAACCCACTAACAACAAACAACACTAACACCCTAACAACAAACAACCCTAACCCCCTAACAAGAAACAACAGTAACACCCTAACCAGAAACAACCCTAACCCCCTAACAACAAACAACACTAACCCCCTAACAACAAACAACCCTAAACCCCTAACATCAAAGAACACTAACACCCTAACAACAAACAACCCTAACCCCCTAACAACAAACACTAACCCCCAAACAACAAACAACCCTAACCCCTAAAAACCAAAAACACTAACCCACTAACAACAAACAACCCTAACAAACTAACAACAAACAACCCTAACACCCTAACAACAAACAACACTAACCCCCTAACAACAAACAACCCTAAACCCCTAACATCAAACAACACTAACTCCCTAACAACACAAAACACTAACACCCTAACAACAAACAACACTAACCCCCTAACAACAAACACTAACCCCCAAACAACAAACAACCCTAAAACCCTAAAAGCAAACAACACTAAACCCCTAAAAACAAACAACACTAAGCCCGTAACAACAAACAACAATAACACCCGAACAAGAAACACCACTAAACCCCAACAAGAAACAACCCTAAGCCCCTAACAGAAAACAACACTAACCCCCTAACAATAAACAACCCTAAACCCCTAACAACAAACAACACTAACCCCCTAACAACAAACAACACTAACACCCTAACAACAACCAACCCTAACCCCCTAAGAACAAACAACACTAATGCCCTAAGAAGAAACAACACTAACCCCCAACAAGGAACAATACTAACCCCCTAACAACACAAAACCTAACCTCTTATCAACAAACAACCATAACCCACTAACAACAAACAACACTAACACCCTAACAACAAACAACACTAACCCCCTAACAACAAACAACCCTAAACCCCTAACATCAAAGAACACTAACACCCTAACAACAAACAACCCTAGCCCCTAACAACAAACACTAACCCCCAAACAACAAACAACCCTAACCCCTAAAAACCAAAAACACTAACCCACTAACAACAAACAACCCTAAACCCCTATCATCAAACAACACTAACCTCCTAACAACACAAAACACTAACACCCTAACAACAAACAACACTAACACCCTAACAACAAAAACCACTAAACCCCAACAAGAAACAACCCTAAACCCCTAACAACAAACACTAACCCCCTAACAACAAACAACACTAAACCCCTAACAAGAAACTAACCTAACCCCGTAACAACAAACAACACTAACCCCGTAACAACAAACAACCCTAACCCCCAAACAACAAACAACCCTAACCTCCTAACAACAAACAATCCTAACCCCCGAACAACCAACAACACTAACCCCCTAACCACAATAAAGACTAACACCCTAACAACAAAAACCACTAAACCCCAACAAGAAACAACCCTAAACCCCTATCAACAAACAACACTAACCCCCTAACAACAAACAACCCTAACCAAACAACAAACAAACCTAACCCACTAACAACAAACAACACTAACACCCTAACAGCAAACAACCCTAACCCCTAACAACAAACAACACTAACACCCTAACAACAAACAACACTAACACCCTAACAACAAGAACCACTAAACCCCAACAAGAAACAACCCTAAAACCCTAACAACAAACACTAACCCCCTAACAATAAACAACACTAAACCCCTAACAAGAAACTACCCTAACCCCGTAACAACAAACAACACTAACCCCCTAACAACAAACAACCCTAACCCCCAAACAACAAACAACCCTAACCCCCTAACAACAAACAATCCTAACCCCCGAACAACCAACAACACTAACCCCCTAACCACCGTATACACTAACACCCTAACAACAAAAACCACTAAACCCCTACAAGAAACAACCCTAAACCCCTAACAACAAACAACACTAACCCCCTAACAACAAACAACCCTAACCAAACAACAAAAAACCCTAACCCACTAACAACAAACAACACTAACACCCTAACAACAAACAACCCTAACCCCCTAACAAGAAACAACAGTAACACCCTAACCAGAAACAACCCTATCCCCCTAACAACAAACAACACTAACCCCCTAACAACAAACAACCCTAAACCCCTAACATCAAAGAACACTAACACCCTAACAACAAACAACCCTAACCCCCTAACAGAAACACTAACCCCCAAACAACAGACAACCCTAACCCCTGAAAACCAAAAACACTAACCCACTAACAACAAACAACCCTAAACCACTAACAACAAACAACCCTAACACCCTAACAACAAACAACACTAACCCCATAACAAAAAACAACACTAAACCCCTAACATCAAACAACACTAACCCCCTAACAACACAAAACACTAACACCCTAACAACAAACAACACGAAAACCCTAACAACAAAAACCACTAAACCCCAACAAGAAACAACCCTAAACCCCTAACAACAAACACTAACCCCCTAACAACAAACAACACTAAACCCCTAACAAAAAACTAACCTAACCCCGTAACAACAAACAACTCTAACCTGGTAACAAGAAAAAACCCTAACCCCCAAACAACAAACAACCCTAACCCCCTAACAACAAACAATCCTAACCCCCGAACGACGAACAACACTAACCTCCTAACCACAATAAACACTAACACCCGAACAACAAAAACCACTAAACCCCAACAAGAAACAACCCTAACCCCCTAACAACAAACAACACTAACCCCCTAACAACAAACAACCCTAACCAAACAACAAACAAACCTAAACCACTAACAACAAACAACACTATCACGCGAACAACAAACAACCCTAACCCCCTAACAACAAACAACACTAACACCCTAACAACAAAAACCAATAAACCCCAGTAAGAAACAACCCTAAAACCCTAACAACAAACAACACTAACCCCCTAACAACAAACAACCGTAACCAAACAACAAACAAACCTAACCCACTAACAACAAACAACACTAACCCCCGAACAAGAAACAACCCTAACCCCCTAACAACAAACAACACTAACACCCTAACAACAAACAAACCTAACCCCCTAACAACAAACAGCACTAACCCCATAACAACAAACAACCTTAAACCCCTAACATCAAAGAACACTAACACCCTAACAACAAACAACCCTAACCCCCTAACAACAAACACTAACCCCCAAACAACAAACAACCCTAAAACCCTAAAAGCAAACAACACTAAACCCCTAAAAACAAACAACACTAAGCCCCTAACAACAAACAACACTAACACCCGAACAACAAACACCACTAAACCCCAACAAGAAACAACCCTAAGCCCCTAACAACAAACAACACTAACCCCCTAACAAGAAACAACCCTAACCCCCTAACAACAAACAACAGTAACACCCTAACCAGAAACAACCCTAACCCCCTAACAACAAACAACACTAACCCCCAACAACAACCAACCCTAAACCCCTAACATCAAAGAACACTAACACCTTAACAACAAACAACACTAACACCCTAACAACAAAAACCACTAAACCCCAACAAGAAACAACCCTAAACCCCTAACAACAAACACTAACCCCCTAACAATAAACAACACTAAACCCCTAACAAGCAACTACCCTAACCCCGTAACAACAAACAACACTAACCCCGTAACAACAAACAACCCTAACCCCCTAACAACAAACAACCCTAACCCCCTAACAACAAACAATCCTAACCCCCGAACAACCAACAACACTAACCCCCTAACCACAGTATACACTAACACCCTAACAACAAAAACCACTAAACCCCTACAAGAAACAACCCTAAACCCCTAACAACAAACAACACTAACCCCCTAACAACAAACAACCCTAACCAAACAACAAAAAACCCTAACCCACTAACAACAAACAACACTAACACCCTAACAACAAACAACCCTAACCCCCTAACAACAAACAACAGTAACACCCTAACCAGAAACAACCCTAACCCCCTAACAACAAACAACACTAACCCCCTAACAACAAACAACCCTAAACCCCTAACATCAAAGAACACTAACACCCTAACAACAAACAACCCTAACCCCCTAACAACAAACACTAACCCCCAAACAGCAAACAACCCTAACCCCTAAATACCAAAAACACTAACCCACTAACAACAAACAACCCTAACAAACTAACAACAAACAACCCTAACACCCTAACAACAAACAACACTAACCCCCTAACAACAAACAACCCTAAACCCCTAACATCAAACAACACTAACCCCCTAACAACACAAAACACTAACACCCTAACAACAAACAACACTAAAACCCTAACAGCAAAAACCACTAAACCCCAACAAGAAACAACCCTAAACCCCTAACAACAAACACTAACCCCCTAACAACAAACAACACTAAACCCCTAACAAGAAACTACCCTAACCCCGTAACAACAAACAACACTAACCTGGTAACAAGAAACAACCCTAACCCCCAAACAACAAACAACCCTAACCCCCTAACAACAAACAATCCTAACCCCCGAACAACGAACAACACTAACCTCCTAACCACAATAAACACTAACACCCGAACAACAAAAACCACTAAACCCCAACAAGAAAAAACCCTAAACCCCTAACAACAAACAACACTAACCCCCTAACAACAAACAACCCTAACCAAACAACAAACAAACCTAAACCACTAACAACAAACAACACTATCACGCGAACATCAAACAACCCTTACCCCCTAACAACAAACAACACTAACACCCTAACAACAAAAACCAATAAACCCCAACAAGAAACAACCCTAAAACCCTAACAACAAACAACACTAACCCCCTAACAACAAACAACCCTAACCAAACAACAAACAAACCTAAACCACTAACAACAAACAACACTATCACGCGAACAACAAACAACCCTAACCCCCTAACAACAAACAACACTAACACCCTAACAACAAAAACCAATAAACCCCAGTAAGAAACAACCCTAAAACCCTAACAACAAACAACACTAACCCCCTAACAACAAACAACCGTAACCAAACAACAAACAAACCTAACCCACTAACAACAAACAACACTAACCCCCGAACAAGAAACAACCCTAACCCCCTAACAACAAACAACACTAACACCCTAACAACAAACAAACCTAACCCCCTAACAACAAACAGCACTAACCCCATAACAACAAACAACCTTAAACCCCTAACATCAAAGAACACTAACACCCTAACAACAAACAACCCTAACCCCCTAACAACAAACACTAACCCCCAAACAACAAACAACCCTAAAACCCTAAAAGCAAACAACACTAAACCCCTAAAAACAAACAACACTAAGCCCCTAACAACAAACAACACTAACACCCGAACAACAAACACCACTAAACCCCAACAAGAAACAACCCTAAGCCCCTAACAACAAACAACACTAACCCCCTAACAAGAAACAACCCTAACCCCCTAACAACAAACAACAGTAACACCCTAACCAGAAACAACCCTAACCCCCTAACAACAAACAACACTAACCCCCAACAACAACCAACCCTAAACCCCTAACATCAAAGAACACTAACACCTTAACAACAAACAACACTAACACCCTAACAACAAAAACCACTAAACCCCAACAAGAAACAACCCTAAACCCCTAACAACAAACACTAACCCCCTAACAATAAACAACACTAAACCCCTAACAAGCAACTACCCTAACCCCGTAACAACAAACAACACTAACCCCGTAACAACAAACAACCCTAACCCCCTAACAACAAACAACCCTAACCCCCTAACAACAAACAATCCTAACCCCCGAACAACCAACAACACTAACCCCCTAACCACAGTATACACTAACACCCTAACAACAAAAACCACTAAACCCCTACAAGAAACAACCCTAAACCCCTAACAACAAACAACACTAACCCCCTAACAACAAACAACCCTAACCAAACAACAAAAAACCCTAACCCACTAACAACAAACAACACTAACACCCTAACAACAAACAACCCTAACCCCCTAACAACAAACAACAGTAACACCCTAACCAGAAACAACCCTAACCCCCTAACAACAAACAACACTAACCCCCTAACAACAAACAACCCTAAACCCCTAACATCAAAGAACACTAACACCCTAACAACAAACAACCCTAACCCCCTAACAACAAACACTAACCCCCAAACAGCAAACAACCCTAACCCCTAAATACCAAAAACACTAACCCACTAAAAACAAACAACCCTAACAAACTAACAACAAACAACCCTAACACCCTAACAACAAACAACACTAACCCCCTAACAACAAACAACCCTAAACCCCTAACATCAAACAACACTAACCCCCTAACAACACAAAACACTAACACCCTAACAACAAACAACACTAAAACCCTAACAGCAAAAACCACTAAACCCCAACAAGAAACAACCCTAAACCCCTAACAACAAACACTAACCCCCTAACAACAAACAACACTAAACCCCTAACAAGAAACTACCCTAACCCCGTAACAACAAACAACACTAACCTGGTAACAAGAAACAACCCTAACCCCCAAACAACAAACAACCCTAACCCCCTAACAACAAACAATCCTAACCCCCGAACAACGAACAACACTAACCTCCTAACCACAATAAACACTAACACCCGAACAACAAAAACCACTAAACCCCAACAAGAAAAAACCCTAAACCCCTAACAACAAACAACACTAACCCCCTAACAACAAACAACCCTAACCAAACAACAAACAAACCTAAACCACTAACAACAAACAACACTATCACGCGAACATCAAACAACCCTTACCCCCTAACAACAAACAACACTAACACCCTAACAACAAAAACCAATAAACCCCAACAAGAAACAACCCTAAAACCCTAACAACAAACAACACTAACCCCCTAACAACAAACAACCCTAACCAAACAACAAACAAACCTAACCCACTAACAACAAACAACACTAACACCCGAACAACAAACAACCCTAACCCCCTAACAACAAACAACACTAACACCCTAACAACAAACAACCCTAACCCCCTAACAACAAACAGCACTAACCCCATAACAACAAACAACCTTAAACCCCTAACATCAAAGAACACTAACACCCTAACAACAAACAACCCTAACCCCCTAACAACAAACACTAACCTCCAAACAACAAACAACCCTAAAACCCTAAAAGCAAACAACACTAAACCCCTAAAAACAAACAACACTAAGCCCCTAACAACAAACAACACTAACACCCGAACAACAAACACCACTAAACCCCAGCAAGAAACAACCCTAAGCCCCTAACAACAAACAACACTAACCCCCTAACAAGAAACAACCCTAACCCCCTAACAACAAACAACAGTAACACCCTAACCAGAAACAACCCTAACCCCCTAACAACAAACAACACTAACCCCCAACAACAACCAACCCTAAACCCCTAACATCAAAGAACAGTAACACCCTAACAACAAACAACACTAACACCCTAACAACAAAAACCACTAAACCCCAACAAGAAACAACCCTAAACCCCTAACAACAAACAACACTAACCCCCTAACAACAAACAACCCTAACCAAACAACAAAAAACACTAACCCACTAACAACAAACAACACTAACACCCTAACAACAAACAACCCTAACCCCCTAACAAGAAACAACAGTAACACCCTAAGCAGAAACAACCCTAACCCCCTAACAACAAACAACACTAACCCCCTAACAACAAACAACCCTAAACCCCTAACATCAAAGAACACTAACACCCTAACAACAAACAACCCTAACCCCCTAACAACAAACACTAACCCCCAAACAACAAACAACCCTAACCCCTAAAAACCAAAAACACTAACCCACTAACAACAAACAACCCTAACAAACTAACAACAAACAACCCTAACACCCTAACAACAAACAACACTAACCCCCTAACAACAAACAACCCTAAACCCCTAACATCAAACAACACTAACTCCCTAACAACACAAAACACTAACACCCTTACAACAAACAACACTAACCCCCTAACAACAAACACTAACCCCCAAACAACAAACAACCCTAAAACCCTAAAAGCAAACAACACTAAACCCCTAAAAACAAACAACACTAAGCCCGTAACAACAAACAACAATAACACCCGAACAAGAAACACCACTAAACCCCAACAAGAAACAACCCTAAGCCCCTAACAGAAAACAACACTAACCCCCTAACAATAAACAACCCTAAACCCCTAACAACAAACAACACTAACCCCCTAACAACAAACAACACTAACACCCTAACAACAACCAACCCTAACCCCCTAAGAACAAACAACACTAATGCCCTAAGAAGAAACAACACTAACCCCCAACAAGGAACAATACTAACCCCCTAACAACACAAAACCTAACCTCTTATCAACAAACAACCATAACCCACTAACAACAAACAACACTAACACCCTAACAACAAACAACACTAACCCCCTAACAACAAACAACCCTAAACCCCTAACATCAAAGAACACTAACACCCTAACAACAAACAACCCTAGCCCCCTAACAACAAACACTAACCCCCAAAGAACAAACAACCCTAACCCCTAAAAACCAAAAACACTAACCCACTAACAACAAACAACCCTAAACCCCTATCATCAAACAACACTAACCTCCTAACAACACAAAACACTAACACCCTAACAACAAACAACACTAACACCCTAACAACAAAAACCACTAAACCCCAACAAGAAACAACCCTAAACCCCTAACAACAAACACTAACCCCCTAACAACAAACAACACTAAACCCCTAACAAGAAACTAACCTAACCCCGTAACAACAAACAACACTAACCCCGTAACAACAAACAACCCTAACCCCCAAACAACAAACAACCCTAACCTCCTAACAACAAACAATCCTAACCCCCGAACAACCAACAACACTAACCCCCTAACCACAATAAAGACTAACACCCTAACAACAAAAACCACTAAACCCCAACAAGAAACAACCCTAAACCCCTATCAA
This sequence comes from Elephas maximus indicus, assembly GCF_024166365.1. Classification (NCBI taxonomy): domain Eukaryota; kingdom Metazoa; phylum Chordata; class Mammalia; order Proboscidea; family Elephantidae; genus Elephas; species Elephas maximus. The sequence goes on along the minus strand of NW_026060234.1, from coordinate 1,318,462 downwards.
CAAACAACACTAACCCCCTAACAACAAACAACCCTAACCAAACAACAAACAAACCTAACCCACTAACAACAAACAACACTAACACCCTAACAGCAAACAACCCTAACCCCTAACAACAAACAACACTAACACCCTAACAACAAACAACACTAACACCCTAACAACAAGAACCACTAAACCCCAACAAGAAACAACCCTAAAACCCTAACAACAAACACTAACCCCCTAACAATAAACAACACTAAACCCCTAACAAGAAACTACCCTAACCCCGTAACAACAAACAACACTAACCCCCTAACAACAAACAACCCTAACCCACAAACAACAAACAACCCTAACCCCCTAACAACAAACAATCCTAACCCCCGAACAACCAACAACACTAACCCCCTAACCACAGTATACACTAACACCCTAACAACAAAAACCACTAAACCCCTACAAGAAACAACCCTAAACCCCTAACAACAAACAACACTAACCCCCTAACAACAAACAACCCTAACCAAACAACAAAAAACCCTAACCCACTAACAACAAACAACACTAACACCCTAACAACAAACAACCCTAACCCCCTAACAAGAAACAACAGTAACACCCTAACCAGAAACAACCCTATCCCCCTAACAACAAACAACACTAACCCCCTAACAACAAACAACCCTAAACCCCTAACATCAAAGAACACTAACACCCTAACAACAAACAACCCTAACCCCCTAACAACAAACACTAACCCCCAAACAACAAACAACCCTAACCCCTAAAAACCAAAAACACTAACCCACTAACAACAAACAACCCTAACAAACTAACAACAAACAACCCTAACACCCTAACAACAAACAACACTAACCCCCTAACAACAAACAACCCTAAACCCCTAACATCAAACAACACTAACCCCTTAACAACACAAAACACTAACACCCTAACAACAAACAACACTAAAACCCTAACAGCAAAAACCACTAAACCCCAACAAGAAACAACCCTAAACCCCTAACAACAAACACTAACCCCCTAAAAACAAACAACACTAAACCCCTAACAAGAAACTACCCTAACCCCGTAACAACAAACAACACTAACCTGGTAACAAGAAACAACCCTAACCCCCAAACAACAAACAACCCTAACCCCCTAACAACAAACAATCCTAACCCCCGAACAACGAACAACACTAACCTCCTAACCACAATAAACACTAACACCCGAACAACAAAAACCACTAAACCCCAACAAGAAAAAACCCTAAACCCCTAACAACAAACAACACTAACCCCCTAACAACAAACAACCCTAACCAAACAACAAACAAACCTAAACCACTAACAACAAACAACACTATCACGCGAACATCAAACAACCCTTACCCCCTAACAACAAACAACACTAACACCCTAACAACAAAAACCAATAAACCCCAACAAGAAACAACCCTAAAACCCTAACAACAAACAACACTAACCCCCTAACAACAAACAACCCTAACCAAACAACAAACAAACCTAACCCACTAACAACAAACAACACTAACACCCGAACAACAAACAACCCTAACCCCCTAACAACAAACAACACTAACACCCTAACAACAAACAACCCTAACCCCCTAACAACAAACAGCACTAACCCCATAACAACAAACAACCTTAAACCCCTAACATCAAAGAACACTAACACCCTAACAACAAACAACCCTAACCCCCTAACAACAAACACTAACCTCCAAACAACAAACAACCCTAAAACCCTAAAAGCAAACAACACTAAACCCCTAAAAACAAACAACACTAAGCCCCTAACAACAAACAACACTAACACCCGAACAACAAACACCACTAAACCCCAACAAGAAACAACCCTAAGCCCCTAACAACAAACAACACTAACCCCCTAACAAGAAACAACCCTAACCCCCTAACAACAAACAACAGTAACACCCTAACCAGAAACAACCCTAACCCCCTAACAACAAACAACACTAACCCCCAACAACAACCAACCCTAAACCCCTAACATCAAAGAACAGTAACACCCTAACAACAAACAACACTAACACCCTAACAACAAAAACCACTAAACCCCAACAAGAAACAACCCTAAACCCCTAACAACAAACAACACTAACCCCCTAACAACAAACAACCCTAACCAAACAACAAAAAACACTAACCCACTAACAACAAACAACACTAACACCCTAACAACAAACAACCCTAACCCCCTAACAAGAAACAACAGTAACACCCTAACCAGAAACAACCCTAACCCCCTAACAACAAACAACACTAACCCCCTAACAACAAACAACCCTAAACCCCTAACATCAAAGAACACTAACACCCTAACAACAAACAACCCTAACCCCCTAACAACAAACACTAACCCCCAAACAACAAACAACCCTAACCCCTAAAAACCAAAAACACTAACCCACTAACAACAAACAACCCTAACAAACTAACAACAAACAACCCTAACACCCTAACAACAAACAACACTAATCCCCTAACAACAAACAACCCTAAACCCCTAACATCAAACAACACTAACTCCCTAACAACACAAAACACTAACACCCTTACAACAAACAACACTAACCCCCTAACAACAAACACTAACCCCCAAACAACAAACAACCCTAAAACCCTAAAAGCAAACAACACTAAACCCCTAAAAACAAACAACACTAAGCCCGTAACAACAAACAACAATAACACCCGAACAAGAAACACCACTAAACCCCAACAAGAAACAACCCTAAGCCCCTAACAGAAAACAACACTAACCCCCTAACAATAAACAACCCTAAACCCCTAACAACAAACAACACTAACCCCCTAACAACAAACAACACTAACACCCTAACAACAACCAACCCTAACCCCCTAAGAACAAACAACACTAATGCCCTAAGAAGAAACAACACTAACCCCCAACAAGGAACAATACTAACCCCCTAACAACACAAAACCTAACCTCTTATCAACAAACAACCATAACCCACTAACAACAAACAACACTAACACCCTAACAACAAACAACACTAACCCCCTAACAACAAACAACCCTAAACCCCTAACATCAAAGAACACTAACACCCTAACAACAAACAACCCTAGCCCCCTAACAACAAACACTAACCCCCAAAGAACAAACAACCCTAACCCCTAAAAACCAAAAACACTAACCCACTAACAACAAACAACCCTAAACCCCTATCATCAAACAACACTAACCTCCTAACAACACAAAACACTAACACCCTAACAACAAACAACACTAACACCCTAACAACAAAAACCACTAAACCCCAACAAGAAACAACCCTAAACCCCTAACAACAAACACTAACCCCCTAACAACAAACAATACTAAACCCCTAACAAGAAACTAACCTAACCCCGTAACAACAAACAACACTAACCCCGTAACAACAAACAACCCTAACCCCCAAACAACAAACAACCCTAACCTCCTAACAACAAACAATCCTAACCCCCGAACAACCAACAACACTAACCCCCTAACCACAATAAAGACTAACACCCTAACAACAAAAACCACTAAACCCCAACAAGAAACAACCCTAAACCCCTATCAACAAACAACACTAACCCCCTAACAACAAACAACCCTAACCAAACAACAAACAAACCTAACCCACTAACAACAAACAACACTAACACCCTAACAGCAAACAACCCTAACCCCTAACAACAAACAACACTAACACCCTAACAACAAACAACACTAACACCCTAACAACAAGAACCACTAAACCCCAACAAGAAACAACCCTAAAACCCTAACAACAAACACTAACCCCCTAACAATAAACAACACTAAACCCCTAACAAGAAACTACCCTAACCCCGTAACAACAAACAACACTAACCCCCTAACAACAAACAACCCTAACCCACAAACAACAAACAACCCTAACCCCCTAACAACAAACAATCCTAACCCCCGAACAACCAACAACACTAACCCCCTAACCACAGTATACACTAACACCCTAACAACAAAAACCACTAAACCCCTACAAGAAACAACCCTAAACCCCTAACAACAAAAAACACTAACCCCCTAACAACAAACAACCCTAACCAAACAACAAAAAACCCTAACCCACTAACAACAAACAACACTAACACCCTAACAACAAACAACCCTAACCCCCTAACAAGAAACAACAGTAACACCCTAACCAGAAACAACCCTATCCCCCTAACAACAAACAACACTAACCCCCTAACAACAAACAACCCTAAACCCCTAACATCAAAGAACACTAACACCCTAACAACAAACAACCCTAACCCCCTAACAACAAACACTAACCCCCAAACAACAAACAACCCTAACCCCTAAAAACCAAAAACACTAACCCACTAACAACAAACAACCCTAACAAACTAACAACAAACAACCCTAACACCCTAACAACAAACAACACTAACCCCCTAACAACAAACAACCCTAAACCCCTAACATCAAACAACACTAACTCCCTAACAACACAAAACACTAACACCCTAACAACAAACAAAACGAAAACCCTAACAACAAAAACCACTAAACCCCAACAAGAAACAACCCTAAACCCCTAACAACAAACACGAACCCCCTAACAACAAACAACACTAAACCCCTAACAAGAAACTACCCTAACCCCGTAACAACAAACAACACTAACCTGGTAACAAGAAACAACCCTAACCCCCAAACAACAAATAACCCTAACCCCCTAACAACAAACAATCCTAACCCCCGAACAATGAACAACACTAACCCCCTAACCACAATAAACACTAACACCCGAACAACAAAAACCACTAAACCCGAACAAGAAACAACCCTAAACCCCTAACAACAAACAACACTAACCCCCTAACAACAAACAACCCTAACCAAACAACAAACAAACCTAAACCACTAACAACAAACAACACTATCACACGAACAGCAAAAAATCCTAACCCCCTAACAACAAACAACACTAACACCCTAACAACAAACAACCCTAACCCCCTAACAACAAACAACAGTAACACCCTAACCAGAAACAACCCTAACCCCGTAACAACAAACAACACTAACCCCCTAACAACAAACAACCCTAAACCCCTAACATCAAAGAACACTAACACCCTAACAACAAACAACCCTAACCCCCTAACAACAAACACTAACCCCCAAACAACAAACAACCCTAACCCCTAAAAAGCAAAAACACTAACCCACTAACAACAAACAACCCTAACAAACTAACAACAAACAACCCTAACACCCTAACAACAAACAACACTAACCCCCTAACAACAAACAACCCTAAACCCCTAACATCAAACAACACTAACTCCCTAACAACACAAAACACTAACACCCTAACAACAAACAACACTAACCCCCTAACAACAAACAACCCTAACCCCTAAAAACCAAAAACACTAAACCACTAACAACAAACAACCCTAGCCCACTAACAACAAACAACCCTAACACCCTAACAACAAACAACACTAACCCCCTAACAACAAACAACCCTAAACCCCTAACATCAAAGAACACTAACACCCTAACAACAAACAACCCTAGCCCCCTAAAAATAAACACTAACCCCCAAACAACAAACAACCCTAACCCATAAAAACCAAAAACTCTAACCCACTAACAACAAACAACCCTAACCCACTAACAACAAACAACCCTAACCCCCTAAAAACAAACAACACTAACCTCCTAAAAACACAAAACACTAACACCCTAACAACAAACAACACTAACACCCTAACAACAAAAACCACTAAACCCCAACAAGAAACAACCCTAAACCCCTAACAACAAACACTAAACCCCTAACAATAAACAACACTAAACCCCTAACAAGAAACTACCCTAATCCCGTAACAACAAACAACACTAACCCCGTAACAACAAACAACCCTAACCCCCAAACAACAAACAACCCTAACCCCCTAACAACAAACAATCCTAACCCCCGAACAACCAACAACACTAACCCCCTAACCACAGTATACACTAACACCCTAACAACAAAAACCACTAAACCCCTACAAGAAACAACCCTAAACCCCTAAGAACAAACAACACTAACCCCCTAACAACAAACAACCCTAACCAAACAACAAAAAACCCTAACCCACTAACAACAAACAACACTAACACCCTAACAACAAACAACCCTAACCCCCTAACAACAAACAACAGTAACACCCTAACCAGAAACAACCCTAACCCCCTAACAACAAACACTAACCCCCTAACAACAAACAACCCTAAACCCCTAACAACAAACAACCCTAACCAAACAACAAACAAACCTAAACCACTAACAACAAACAACACTAACACGCGAACAACAAACAACCCTAACCCCCTAACAACAAACAACACTAACACCCTAACAACAAAAACCACTAAACCCCAACAAGAAACTACCCTAAAACCCTAACAACAAACAACACTAACCCCCTAACAACAAACAAGCCTAAACCCCTAACATCAAAGAACACTAACACCCTAACAACAAACAACCCTAACCCCCTAACAACAAACACTAACCCCCAAACAACAAACAACCCTAAAACCCTAAAAGCAAACAACACTAAACCCCTAAAAACAAACAACACTAAGCCCCTAACAACAAACAACACTAACACCCAAACAACAAACACCACTAAACCCCAACAAGAAACAACCCTAAGCCCCTAACAACAAACAACACTAACCCCCTAACAAGAAACAACCCTAAACCCCTAACAACAAACAACACTAACCCCCTAACAACAAACAACACTAACACCCTAACAACAACCAACCCTAACCCCCTAAGAACAAGCAACACTAACGCCCAAGAAGAAACAACACTAACCCCCAGCAACGAACAATACTAACCCCCTAACAACACAAATCCTAACCTCTTATCAACAAACAACCCTAACCCACTAACAACAAACAACCCTAACACCCTAACAACAAACAACACTAACCCCCTAACAACAAACAACCCTAAACCCCTAACATCAAAGAACACTAACACCCTAACAACAAACAACCCTAGCCCCCTAACAACAAACACTAACCCCCAAACAACAAACAACCCTAACCCCTAAAAACCAAAAACACTAACCCACTAACAACAAACAACCCTAACCCACAAACAACAAACAACCCTAACCCCCTAACAACAAACAACCCTAAACCCCTAACATCAAACAACACTAACCTCCTAACAACACAAAACACTAACACCCTAATAACAAACAACACTAACACCCTAACAACAAAAACCACTAAACCCCAACAAGAAACAACCCTAACACCCTAACAACAAACAACCCTAACCCCCTAACAACAAACAGCCCTAAACCCCTAACATCAAACAACACTATCCTCCTAACAACACAAAACACTAACACCCTAACAACAAAAACCACTAAACCCCAACAAGAAACAACCCTAAACCCCTAACAACAAACAACACTAACCCCCTAACAACAAACAACCCTAACCAAACAACAAACAAACCTAACCCACTAACAACAAACAACACTAACACCCTAACAACAAACAACCCTAACCCCTAACAACAAACAACACTAACACCCTAACAACAAACAACCCTAACCTCCTAACAACAAACAACACTACCCCCTAACAACAAACAACCCTAAATCCCTAAAATCAAAGAACACTAACCCCCTAACAACACAAAACACTAACACCCTAACAACAAACACTAACCCCCAAACAACAAACAACCCTAACCCCTAAAAACCAAAAACACTAAACCACTAACAACAAACAACCCTAGCCCACTAACAACAAACAACCCTAACACCCTAACAACAAACAACACTAACCCCCTAACAACAAACAACCCTAAACCCCTAACATCAAAGAACACTAACACCCTAACAACAAACAACCCTAGCCCCCTAACAACAAACACTAACCCCCAAACAACAAAAAACCCTAACCCCTAAAAACCAAAAACACTAACCCACTAACAACAAACAATCCTAACCCACTAACAACAAACAACCCTAACCCCCTAACAACAAACAACCCTAAACCCCTAACATCAAACAACACTAACCCACTAACAACACAAAACACTAACACCCTAACAACAAACAACACTAACACCCTAACAACAAAAACCACTAAACCCGAACAAGAAACAACCCTAAACCCCTAACAACAAACACTAACCCCCTAACAACAAACAACACTAAACCCCTAACAAGAAACTAACCTAACCCCGTAACAACAAACAACACTAACCCCGTAACAACAAAGAACCCTAACCCCCAAACAACAAACAACCCTAACCCCCTAACAACAAACAATACTAACCCCCGAACAACCAACAACACTAACCCCCTAACCACAATAAAGACTAACACCCTAACAACAAAAACCACTAAACCCGAACAAGAAACAACGCTAAACACCTAACAACAAACAACACTAACCCCCTAACTACAAACAACCCTAACCAAACAACAAACAAACCTTACCCACTAACAACAAACAACACTAACACCCTAACAACAAACAACCCTAACCCCTAACAACAAACAACACTAACACCCTAACAAACAACCCTAACCCCCTAACAACAAACAACACTAACACCCTAACAACAAACAACCCTAAACCCCTAACATCAAAGAACACTAACCCACTAACAACAAACAACCCTAACCCACTAACAACAAACAACCCTAACACCCTAACAACAAACAACACTAACCCCCTAACAACAAACAACCCTAAACCCCTAACATCAAACAACACTAACCCCCTAACAACAAACAACACTAACACCCTAACAACAAACAACACTAACCCCCTAACAACAAACAACCCTAACCAAACAACAAACAAACCTAACCCACTAACAAGAAACAACACTAACACCCTAACAAAAAACAACCCTAACCCCTAACAACAAACAACACTAACACCCTAACAACAAACAACACTAACACCCTAACAACAAGAACCACTAAACCCCAACAAGAAACAACCCTAAAACCCTAACAACAAACACTAACCCCCTAACAATAAACAACACTAAACCCCTAACAAGAAACTACCCTAACCCCGTAACAACAAACAACACTAACCCCGTAACAACAAACAACCCTAACCCCCAAACAACAAACAACCCTAACCCCCTAACAACAAACAATCCGAACCCCCGAACAACCAACAACACTAACCCCCTAACCACAGTATACACTAACACCCTAACAACAAAAACCACTAAACCCCTACAAGAAACAACCCTAAACCCCTATCAACAAACAACACTAACCCCCTAACAACAAAAAACCCTAACCAAACAACAAAAAACCCTAACCCACTAACAACAAACAACACTAACACCCTAACAACAAACAACCCTAACCCCCTAACAACAAACAACAGTAACACCCTAACCAGAAACAACCCTAACCCCCTAACAACAAACAACACTAACCCCCACCAACAAACAACCCTAAACCCCTAACATCAAAGAACACTAACACCCTAACAACAAACAACACTAACCCCCTAACAACAAACACTAACCCCCAAACAACAAACAACCCTAACCCCTAAAAACCAAAAACACTAACCCACTAACAACAAACAAGGTTAGGGTTAGGGGAGGGGTAAGGTTAGGGTTAAGGCGAGGTTTACGGTAAAGGGTAGGGCTAGGTTAGGGTTAGGTTTAGAGTTAGAGCTAGTACTAGGGTTTAGGGTAAGAGGTAGGGTCAGGTTTAGAGTTTTTGTTAGTTTTAGGGTGGAGTTAAGGTTAAGCTTAGCGTTAGGGTAAGTGTTAGGTTTAGGTCAGGGTTAAGGTTAGGATTAGGGATAGGGTTAGGGTTAGGGAAAGGGTTAGGTGTTCTTGGGAGGGTTAGTGTTAGGTTTACACTTAAGCTGATGTTTTGCAGTGTTACGGTTAGGTCAGGGTTGTTGTTAGGGTTAGGATGAGGTTTAGGTAAAAAAAAAAAATTATTTATTTATTTTTTTTAGGGTTAGGTTTAGATTTAGGGTTAAGGTTAGGCTTAGGTTTATCTTGAAATTTATGTTAAGGATGAGGGTTAGGGTTAGCGTTAGGGTTAGGTGTTTGGGTTAAGGTTAGGGTTAGGTTTAGGGTTTGGGTTAGGGTTCGGTGTTTCGGTTAATGTTAGGGTCAGGTTTAGGGTAAGGGTTAGGGTTCGGTATAGGATCAGGCTTAGAGTTAGGGTTAGAATTAGGGTTAGTGGTTAGGGTTAGGCTTAGGGTTAAGGTTAGGTTTAGGCTAAACATCAGGATTTGATTTCGAGTTAGGTGTTAGTGTTTCGGTTAGGTTTAGGGTAGGTTTATATTTAAGGTTAGGTTAAGAGTTAGATTTATGTTTACAGTTAAGGTGAGGGTTTTGAGTAAGTGTTACATTTAGGGTTAGGGTTAGGTGTAGGGCTAGGGCTAGGGTTAGGTTTAGATTTCGGGTTACCGGTTAGGGTTAGGTTTCAGTTTATGGTAGGGTAAAGTTAGGGTTAAGGTTTGGTTAGGGTTAGGGTCAGGGTTAGGATTAGGATTAGGTTTAGGGTGAAGGTTAGGGTCAGAGTTATTGTAAGGGTTAGGTTTGGGGTTACAGGTGGGTCAAGGTTAAGGTTACGGTCAGGGTTAAAAGTTAGGGTGTGCTTTAGATTAGGGATAGGGTGAAGTTTAAGATAGGGTGAGGGTTAGGGTTATGGCTAAGGTTTGCTTGAGTTTTCAGGTGAGTGTTAAGGTTATGTTTAGGGTTAGGAATAAGTTTATGGGTTCTGTTTACTTTTAGGGTTAGGGGTAGATTTTAGGTTAGGGTTAAGTTCAGTCTTACGGTTAGGGTTAGGTTTACGGTGTGTGTTAGGCATTGTGGTTGGTGTGAGGATTAGGTTTAGGATTAGGGTTGGGTAGGGTTAGGATTCTGGTTATGGTAAGGTGTTAGGGATTAGAGGAGTAGTTTTGGGTTAGGGCTTGGGTGAGGGTTCCGGTTAGGCATTGTGGTTCTGGTCATGGTTAGGTTTGGTTTAGGGTTAGGGTTAGTTTTATGATTAGGTTTAGGGTTAGTGTTAGAGTTAGGGTTAGGCTTTGGTGCTAGGGGTTAGGTTTTGGGTTAGGGTTATCGTTAGGGCTTAGGTTTTCAGGTGAGTGTTTGGGTTAGGGTTAGGGATAGCATTAGGGTTAGCTTTTGGGGGTACGGTTAGGGGTTAGGTGAGGGTTACAGTTAGTATTGCAGTTAAGGTTAGGTTTTAGGGCAAGTGTTAGGATTAGGGTTAGAGTTAGAGTTAGGGTTAGGTGCAGGGTTAGGTGCAGGGTAAGTTTTAGATTCAAGTCCTGGTTTAGGGTTAGAGTTAGTGTTCTATTTAGGGTCAAGTTTAGAGTTCAGCTTAGGTTTAGGATTAGGTCTATTGTTGGGCTTAGGATTAGGGTTAGGTTCAGAGCTATTGTAAGGCTTAGGTTTAGGGTTACAGATGGACTAGCTTTACGGTTAGAGTTAGGTTTAAGGTTAGGGTTTGGGCTAGGTTTACGTTTACGGTTATGGTTAGGGTTAGGATTTGGTTGAAGCTTAGCATAGGCTGAGGGTTACTTTTAGGGTTAGGGCTAGAGTTTGGGTTTGTGTTCAGGTTAGTGTTATGGTTAGATTTAGGGTCCAGTTTAGGGTTAGGGGTTAGGTTTAGTGTTAGGGTTAGTTTTAGGTTTAGGGTTAGTGTGAAGTTTAGGTTAAGGGTGAGAGCTAGGGTTAGGGTTAGGACTAGGGTTAGTGTTAGACGTTAGGTTTAGGGTGCTAGTTTTAGGTTTATGGTTAGGGTAGGTTTAAGTTTAGGGTGAATGTTAGGGTTAGTGTTCGATTAGGGTTACTGTTCGTGTTAGGGTTACAGTTAGGGTTAGGGATAGCATTAGGTTTAGTGTTAGGAATATAGTTAGGCGTTAGGGTGAGGGTTGGGGATATGGTGAGGGTTAGGTTTAGGTTTACAGTTAAGGTGAGGGTTTAGGGTAATTGTTATGGTTAGGGTTAGAGTTAGGGTCATGGTGAAGTTTCAGGTAATAGTGGGGTTCAGGGTTAATGTTAGATTTAGGGTTAAGGTTAGTGTTAGGGTTAGGTTTAGATTAGGGTTAAGGTAGCGGTCAGGTTAGGGTTAAGACTAGGTTTACGGTAAAGTGTAAGGCTAGGTTAGGGTTAGGTTTAGAGTTAGTGCTAGGGCTTAGGGTTAGGGTTAAGGTCAGGTTTAGAGTTATTGTTAGGTTTACGGTTAAGGTTAGGGTAGAGTTAAGGTTAAGGTTAAGTTTAAGGTTAGGGTAAGAGTTAGGTTTACGTCAGGTTTAGGGTTAGGATGAGGGATAGGGTTAGGGAAAGGGTTAGGGTTTCATGTGAGGATTAGTGTTATGTTTACATGAAGCTGATGTTTTTGGGTGCTACAGTAAGGTTCAGGGTTAGAGTTAGGTTAGTTTAGAGTTAGGGCTAGAGTATGGTGATAGTGCTTTAGGCTTAGGTTTAGGGTGAAATTTAGGTTAAGGATGAGGGTTAGGGTTGGGGTAGGTGTTTGGATTAATGTTAGGGTCAGGTTTAGGGTTTGGGTTTAGAGTTCAGGTTAGATTCAGGGTTAGGGTTAGATTTAGGTTTAGGGTTAGGGTTAGGTTTAGTGTTAGTTTAGCTTAGGGTTAGGGTTTGAATGAAGTTAGGGTAGGTTTAGGGTTATGGTTAGGTTGAAATTTTGGTTAAGTGTGAGGGTTTGGTTTCGGGTTAGGGTTAGAGTTAGGATTAGTGGTTAGGGTTAGGTTTAGGGTTAAGGTTAGGTTTAGGCTAAGCATTAGGGTTAGAGTTAGGGTTAGTGGTTAGTGTTTCAGTTAGGTTTAGGATAGGGTTATAATTAGGGTTAAGTTTAGGGTTACGGTAAGAGTTAGATTTACGTTTACAGTTAAGGTGAGGGTTTTGCGTAACTGTTACGGTTAGGGTAGGGCTAGGTTTAGGGTTAGAGTTGGGTTAGGGGTTAGGTTTAGGTTAAGTTTAGGGTAGGCTTAAAGTTAGGGTTAAGGTTAGGTTAGGGTTACGTCAGGGTTAGGATTAGAATTAGGTTTCGGGCGAGGGTTAGTGTCAGAGTTATTATAAGGGTTAGGTTGAGGGTTACAGATGGGCCAAGGTTAAGGTTAGGGTTAGGTTTAGGGGTAGGATTAGGGTTAAAGTTAGGGTTAGCTTTAGGTTAGGGATAGGGTGAAGTAAAGTAGGGTGAGGGTTAGGGTTATGGCTAAGGTTTGGGTTCGTTTTCAGGTTAGTGCTAAGTTTATGTTTAGGGTTAGGGTTAAGTTTATGGGTTGTGTTTAGTTTTAGGGTTAGGGTTAGATTTTAGGTTAGGGTTAAGTTAAGTGTAACAGTTAGGGTTACGATTTGTGTTAGGCATTGTGGTTGGGGTGAGTGTTAGGTTTATGGTTAGGGTTGGGTAGAGTTAGGATTATGGTTATGGTAAGGTGTTAGGGTTTAGAGGTGTAGTTTAGGGTTAGGGTTTGGGTGAGGGTTTCGGTTAGGCATTGTGGTTCTGGTCATGGTTAAGTTTGGTTCAGTGTTAAGGTTAGGTTTATGATTAGGTTTCGGGTTAGTGTTAGAGTTAGGGTGAGGGATAGTGTTAAGGTTTAGCTTAGGTTTGGTGTTATAGGTTAGGGTTTGCGTTAGGGTTAGTGTTCTCTTTATGGCTTAGGGGTTTCAGGTTAGTGTTGTGGTTAGGGCTAGGGTTAGCATTAGGGTTAGGGTTGTGGGCTACGGTTAGGGGTTAGAGTGAAGGCTACGGTTAGTTTTACAGTTAAGGTGAGGGTTTAGGGTAAGTGTTATGATTAGGGTTAGAGTTCGAGTTAGGGTTAGGTTTAGGGTTAGGGTTAGGTGTAGGGTAATATTTAGGTTTACGTCCAAGTTTAGGGTTCGAGTTAGTGCTGTATTTAGGGTCAGAGCTAGTGTTCTATTTAGGGTCAAGTTTAGAGTTAGGGTTAGGTTTAGGATTAGGATTATGTTTAGGGTTAGGGTTAGGTTCAGGCCTATCGTAAGGGTTAGGTTTAGGGTTTCAGATGGACTAGTGTTATGGTTAGAGTTAGGTTTAAGGTAAGGGTTTTGCATAGGTTTAGGTTAGGGCTAAGGTTAGGGTTAGGGTTTGGATGATGTTTAGGCTAGGGTGAGGGTTATTTTTATGGTTAGGGCTGGAGTTTGGGTTTGTGCTCACGTTACTTTTAAGGTCAGGTTTAGGGTTTGGATTAGGGTTAGGGGTTATGTTTAGGGTTAGATTTACGAACAGGGTTAGTATTAGTGTGAAGTTCAGGTTAAGTGGGAGGGTTAGGATAAGGGTTAGGATTAGGGTTAGAATTATAATGTTAGACATTAGGTTTAGGGTGTTAGGTTTAGGTTCATGGTTAGGCTAGTCTTAAGTTTAAGGTTAATGTTAGGGTTAGGATTAGATTAGGGTTACTCTTCGTGTTAGAGTTAGGGTTAGGGATAAGTTTCGGGATAGCATTAGGTTTAGGGTTGGGGACACGGTTAAGGGTTAGGGTGTGTGTTAGTGTTAGTTTTACCGTTAAGGAGAGGGTTTAGGTTAATTGTTATGGTTAGGGTTAGAGTTAGAGTTAGGGTTAGGGTTAGGGTGAAGTTTCAGTTAATAGTGAGGGTTAGGGTTAAGGTTAGAGTTAGGGTTAAGGTTAGTGTCAGGGTTAGGTTTAGGGTTAGGGTTATGGTAGGGGTAAGGTTACTGTGAAGGCTAGGTTTACAGTAAAGGGTAGTGCTGGGTTAGGGTTAGGGTTACGTTTAGAGTTATTGTTAGGCTTAAGTTTAGGGTTAGGGTAGAGTTAATGTTAGGGTTAATTTTAGGGTTAGGGTAAGGGTTAGGTTTAGTTCAGGGTTAGGGCTAGGATTAGGGATAGGGTTAGGATTGGGGGATGGGTTAAGGATTCTTGTGAGGGTTGGTGTCAGGTTTACAGTTAAGCTGATGTTTTAGGGTGTTACAGTTAGGGTTAGGGTTAGAGTTAGGGTTAGGATTAGGTTTATGCTTAGGATTAGGGTTAGGGTTAGGGTCAGGGTTAGGTGGAGATCTAGTGTCATGTTTAGGTTGTTTTTTTAGTTTTAGGGTTAGGCTTAGTGTGAAGTTTATTTTAATTATGAGGTTTAGGGTTAGGGGTTAGGGTTAGGTTATGTTTAGTTTTAGGTTTGGGGTTAGTGTTAGCGTTAGGGTTAGTTTTAGTTTTGGTTAGGGTTTGAATGAATTTAAGGTAGGTTTAGCGTTATGGTTAGGGTGAAATTTTGGTTAAGGGTGAGGGTTTGTTTTAGGTTTAGGGTTAGGGTTAGAGTTCGGGTGAGTGTTTATGTTTTAGGTTTAAGGTTAAGTTTAGGTTTAGGCTAATGATTAGGTTTAGAGTTAGGGTTAGGGGTTATTGTTTCGGTAAGGTTTAGGGTAGGGTTCTGTTTAGGGTTAAGAATAGTGTTAGGGTAAGAGTTAGAGTTCCATTTACAGTTGAGTGTTTTGGGTGTTACTGTTAGGGGTAGGGCTAGGGTTACAGTTAGAGTTAGGGTTAGAGGTTAGGGTTAGGTGTAAGTTTATGGTAGCCTTAATGTTAGGTTAAGGTTAGGTTAGGGTTAGGGTCAGGGTTAGGATTAGGTTTAGGGTGAGGGTTAGGGTCAGAGATATTGTAAGGGTTAGGTTTAGGGTTACAAGTGGGCCATGGTTAAGGTTAGGGTTAGGTTTAGGGTTAAAGTTAGGGTTAGCTTTAGGTTAGGGATAGGATGAAGTTTAAGATAGGGTGAGGGTTAGGGTTATGGCTAAGGTTTGGGTTAGTTTTCAGGTTAGTGTTAAGGTTATGTTTAGGGTTAGGGTTAAGTTTATGGGTTGTGTTTAGTTTTAGGGTTAGGGTTAGATTTTAGGTTAGGGTTAAGTTTAGTGTAAACAGCTAAGGTTACGGTTTGTGTTAGGCATTGTGGTTGGGGTGAGGTTTAGGTTTAGGGTTAGGGTTATGTATGCTTAGGATTATGGTTATGGTAAGGTGTTAGGGGTTAGAAGTGTAGTTTAGGGTTAGGGGTGGGTGAGGGTTCTGGTAAAGCATTGTGGTTCTGACCATGGTTAGGTTTGGTTTAGGGTTACGGTTAGGTTTATGATTAGGTTTCAGGTTAGTGTTCGAGTTAGAGTTAAGGTTTGGGTTAGGCTTTGGTGTTAGGGCTTAGGGTTTGGGTTATGGTTAGGTGTAGGGCAATATTTAGGTTTAGGTGCCGGTTTAGTGTTAGAGTCAGTGTTCAATTTAGGGTCAAGGTTAGATTTAGGGTTAGGGTTAGGTTTAGGTCTAGGGTTAGGATTAGGTTTAGGGTTAGGTTCAGGGCTATTGTAAGGGTTAGGTTTAGGGTTACATTTGGACTAGCATTATGGTTAGAGTTATGTTCAAGGATAGGGTTTGGGTTAGGTTTAGGTTTAGAGTTAGGGTTGGATGAAGTTTAGGATAGGGTGAGGGTTATTTTTATGGTTTGGGCTAAAGTTTCGTTTTGTGTTCAGCTTAGTGGTAAGGTTAGGTTTAGGGTTCGGTTTTGGGTTAAGGGTTATGTTTAGGGTTTGGGTTACGGTTTGGTTTAGGGTTAGTGTGAAGTTTAGGTTAAGGGTGAGGGTTAGGATAAAGGTTAGGATTAGGTTTATGGTAAGGTGTTAGTGGTTAGAGGTGTAGTTTAGGGTTAGGGTTTGGGTGAGGGTTTCGGTTAGGCATTGTGGTTCTGGTCATGGTTAAGTTTGGTTCAGTGTTAGGGTTAGGTTTATGATTAGGTTTCGGATTAGTGTTAGAGTTAGGGTGAGGGATAGTGTTAAGGTTTAGGTTAGGTTTTGGTGTTATATTTTAGGGTTTGCGTTAGGGTTTGCGTTAGAAAGAAAAGAGAATAACAAGAGGCCTTTTCTCCCCGGCTGCTCTGCCAAGCCCTTCCAGCTAAAACTATGTCGTTGATCCTCTGGAAGGATCCCTGCACCGTGACGTAGTTTTTCAGAAGAAGCCTTGCGTTTGCAAGAGCAAATGAGGAATTCGTTGCAGGAAAGAGGAAGGAAAGAAAGTTTCTCTCCTTCTGCCTGCTTTGCTCAGAGGACTGGATGAAGTCAGGGAGTTCTCCCTTTCACTGAGAAACGTGCAGGCTGCTGTTGCCTGTGCGCTCTCTTTTTTGCAAGAGTCTGCAGTTCCACGCTTTGAACCGTGGAAACGCGCCGGGCTCTGCTAAGATTTCCCCCGGCGCTTCGTTTGCCCTGGGCCAAAGCGAGCCTTCACATTAGCTGAACGCTAACACTGCATACTCGTTCCACTTCCAGATCAGGGCTACCGCGAGGCAGTTCTCCGGGGGAAAACAGCCCTTCGCGAAGGGCAGATCTGTCGAGCTCATTGCGGGAAAGCGAAAGCAAAGGACGCTTTTCTCCCTCCAACCGCTTTCGTCAGAGGAACGGGGGAAGTCACAGTGTTCTTTCTCTCACTGAGATACACACAATCTGACGTTGCCTCTGAGCTCCGTTGCTGGCATAGAACTGAAACGGACATACATTCCTGTGGGGAAACACAGGGCTTTGCTAGGATTTCTCTAGGCAGTGTGTTTTCCCTGGGCCTCACTGTAGCAACACTATCTCGCCAGGGCAACACTGCATGGGATTTCCTCTGCCAGGAGAGAGCTGCTGCTTTGTAGTTTGTGCTAGGAAACCTTGCTTTGGCAAGTGCCAATTGACCGCAGTGAGGCAGAAAGAAAAGAGAACAGCAAGAGACCTTTTCTCCCCAGCTGCTCAGCCAAGCCCGTCCAGCTAAAACTATGTCGTTGCTCCTCTGGAAGGATCCCTGCACCGTGACGTAGTTTTTCAGAAGAAGCCTTGCGTTTGCAAGAGCAAATGAGGAATTCGTTGCAGGAAAGAGGAAGGAAAGAAAGTTTCTCTCCTTCTGCCTGCTTTGCTCAGAGGACTGGATGAAGTCAGGGAGTTCTCCCTTTCACTGAGAAACGTGCAGGGTGCTGTTGCCTGGGCGCTCTCTTCTTTGCAAAAGAGTCTGCAGTTCCACGCTTTGAACCGTGGAAAGGCGCCGGGCTCTGCTAAGATTTCCCCCGGCGCTTCCTTTGCCCTGGGCCAAAGCGAGCCTTCACAATAGCTGAACGCTAACACTGCATACTCGTTCCACTTCCAGAACAGGGCTACCGCGAGGCAGTTCTCCGGGGGAAAACGGCCCTTCGCGAAGGGCAGATCTGTCGAGCTCATTGCGGGAAAGCGAAAGCAAAGGACGCTTTTCTCCCTCCAACCGCTTTTGTCAGAGGAACGGGGGAAGTCACAGTGTTCTTTCTCTCACTGAGATACACACAATCTGACGTTGCCTCTGAGCTCCGTTGCTGGCAAAGAACTGAAACGGACATACATTCCTGTGGGGAAACACAGGGCTTTGCTAGGATTTCTCTAGGCAGTGTGTTTTCCCTGGGCCTCACTGTAGCAACACTATCTCGCCAGGGCAACACTGCATGGGATTTCCTCTGCCAGGAGAGAGCTGCTGCTTTGTAGTTTGTGCTAGGAAACCTTGCTTTGGCAAGTGCCAATTGACCGCAGTGAGGCAGAAAGAAAAGAGAACAGCAAGAGACCTTTTCTCCCCAGCTGCTCAGCCAAGCCCTTCCAGCTAAAACTATGTCGTTGCTCCTCTGGAAGGATCCCTGCACCGTGACGTAGTTTTTCAGAAGAAGCCTTGCGTTTGCAAGAGCAAATGAGGAATTCGTTGCAGGAAAGAGGAAGGAAAGAAAGTTTCTCTCCTTCTGCCTGCTTTGCTCAGAGGACTGGATGAAGTCAGGGAGTTCTCCCTTTCACTGAGAAACGTGCAGGCTGCTGTTGCCTGGGCTCTCTCTTCTTTGCAAAAGAGTCTGCAGTTCCACGCTTTGAACCGTGGAAAGGCGCCGGGCTCTCCTAAGATTTCCCCCGGCGCTTCGTTTGCCCTGGGCCAAAGTGAGCCTTCACATTCGCTGAACGTTAACACTGCATACTCGTTCCACTTCCAGAACAGGGCTACCGCGAGGCAGTTCTCCGGGGGAAAACGGCCCTTCGCGAAGGGCAGATCTGTCAAGCTCATTGCGGGAAAGGGAAAGCAAAGGACGCTTTTCTCCCTCTAACTGCTTTCGTCAGAGGAAAGGGGGAAGACACAGTATTCTTTCTCTCACTGAGATACACACAATCTGACGTTGCCTCTGAGGTGCGGTGCTGGCAAAGAAGTGAAATGGACATACATTCCTGTGGGGAAACACAGCGGTTTGCTAGGATTTCTCTAGGCAGTGTGTTTTAAACCCCAGCAACAAACAACACTAACCCCCTAACAACAACCAACATTAACCCCCTAACAACAAACAACTCTAACCCGCTGACAACAAACAATCCTAACCACCTAACAACAAACAACACTCACCCCCAAAAAACAAATTACCCTAAAACCCTAAAAACAAACAACAGTAAGCCCCTAACAACAAATAGTACTAAGCGACTAACAACCAAAAAGACAACCCACTAACAACAGCCAACACTAACCCCCTAACAACAAACAGCACTAACACCCGAACAACACCACTAAACCGCAACAAGAAACAACCTTAAACACATAACAACAAGCAACACTAACCCCCTAACAACAAACAACATTAACACCCTAACAACAAACATCCCTAACCCCCTAACAGCAAACAACGCTAACCCCCTAAAAACAAACAACACGAACCCCCAACAACAAACAACCCTTACCCCCAACAACAAACAACCCTAACCCCCTAACAACGAACAAAACTAACCCCCTAACAACCAACACACTAACCCCCTAACCACAAACGAAACTAACCCCCTAACAACAAACAATCCTAACGCCCGAAAATCCAAAAACACTAACCCCCTAACCACAATAAACACTAACACCCTAACAACAAAAACCACTAAACCCCAACAAGAAACAACCCTAAACCCCTAACAATAAACAACCCTAACCCCCTAACAACAAAAAACCCTAACCAAACAACAAAAAACCCTAACTTACTAACAACAAACAACACTAACCCCCTAACAAGAAACAACAGTAACCCCCTAACAAGAAACAACACTAACCCCCTAACAACAAACAACACTAACCCTCTAACAACAAACAACACTAAAACCCTAACAACAACCAACCCTAACCCCCTAAGAACAAAAAACACTAAGCAATAAGAACAAACAACACTAACCCCCAACAACGAACAATACCAACCTCTAACAACACAAAACCTAACCCCTTATCAACAAACAACCCTAATCCACTAACAAAAAACAAACCTAACACCCTAACAACAAACAAACCTAAACCCCTAACAACAAACAACACTAACCCCCAAACAACAAACAACCCTAAACACTAAAAACGAAAAACACTACCCCACTAACAACAAACAACACTAACCCCTAACAACAAACAACCCTAAACCCCTAACATCAGACAACACTAACCCCCAACAACAAACAACTCTAAAACCCTAACAACAAACACTAAGACCCTAACAACAAAAACCACTAAACCCCAATAAGAAACAACCCTAAACCCCTAAAAAGAAACACTAACCCCCTAAAAACAAACAACACTAAACCCCTAACAAGAAACTAACCTAACCCCGTAACAACAAACAACACTAACCTCCTAACAACAAACAACCTTAACCCCCTAACAACAAACACCCCTAAACACCTAACAACAAACAATCCTAACCCCCTAACAACCTACAACACTAACCCCCTAACCGCAAACAACACTAACCCCGTAAGAACAAACAACACTAACCCCCTAACAACAGTCCTAACCCCCTAACAACAAACAACACTAACCCCCTAAAAAGAAACAACAATAAACCCCTAAAAACAAACTACACTCATCCCCTAAGAACAAAAAACACTAACCTTCTAACAACAAACAACACTAACCCCTAAGAACAAAAACACTAACCCCCTAACAACAAACAACACTAATGCCCTAAAAACAAACAACCCTAAAACCCTAAAAACAAACAACACTGAACCCCTTAAAACAAAAACACTAAGCCCCTAAAAACAAACAGCACTAACACTCTAACAACAAAAAACACTGACACGCTAACAACAACCAACACTAACCCCCAACAACAAACAATCCTAACCCCCTAAAAACAAACAACACTAACCCCCTAAAAACAAACAACCCTAAAACTCTAAAAACAAACAAAACTGAACCATTGAAAACAAACAACACTAAGCCAATAACAACAAACAGCACTAACCCACTAACAACAAAAACACTAACCTGCTAACAACATCCAACAGTAACGCCCTAACCACAAACAACACTAACCTCCTAACAACAAACTATCCTAACCCCCTAACAACAAACAACACTCACCCCTAAAAAACAAAAAACCCTAAAAGCAAACAACACTGAACCCCTAAAAACAAACAACACTAAGCCCCTAACAACAAACAACACTAACACCCGAACAAAAAACACCACTAAACCCCAACAAGTAACAACCCTAAGACCCTAACAACAAACAACACTAACCCCCTAACAAGAAACAACCCTAAACCCCTAACAACAAACCACACTAACCCCCTAACAACAAACAACACTAACACCCTAACAGCAACCAACCCTAACCCCTAAGAACAAACAACACTAACGCCCTAAGAACAAACAACACTAACCCCCAGCAACGAACAATACTAACCCCCTAACAACACAAAACCTAACCCCTTATCAACAAACAACCCTAACCCACTAACAACAAACAACACTAACACCCTAACAACAAACAACACTAACCCCCTAACAACAAACAACCCTAAACCCCTAACATCAAAGAACACTAACACCCTAACAACCAACAACGCTAGCCCCCTAACCACAAACACTAACCCCCAAACAACAAACAACCCTAACCCCTAAAAAGCAAAAACACTAACCCACTAACAACAAACAACCCTCACCCAGTAAGAACAAACAACCCTAACCCCCTAACAACAAACAAACCTAAAACCCTAACATCAAACAACACTAACCCCCTAACAACACAAAACACTAACACCCTAACAACAAACAACACTAACACCCTAACAAAAAAAACACTAAACCCCAACAAGAAACAACCCTAAACCCCTAACAACAAACACTAACCCCCTAACAACAAACAACACTAAACCCCTAACAAGAAACTACCCTAACCCCGTAACAACAAACAACACTAACCCCCTAACAACAAACAACCCTAACCCTCAAACAACAAACAATCGTAACCCCCGAACAACCAACAACACTAACCCCCTAACCACAATAAAGACTAACACCCTAACAATAAAAACCACTAAATCCCAACAAGAAACAACCCTAAACCCCTAACAACAAACAACCCTAACCCCCTAACAACAAACAACCCTAACCAAAAAACGAACAAACCTAACCCTCTAACAAGAAACAACACTAACACCCTAACAACAAAAAACCCTAACCCCCTAACAACAAACAACACTAACACCCTAACAACAAACAACCCTAACCCCCTAACAACAAACAACACTAACCCCCTAACAACAAACAACCCTAAACCCCTAACATCAAAGAACACTAACACCCTAACAACAAGCAACCCTAACCAAACAACAAACAAAACTAACCCACTAATAACAAACAACACTAAAACCCTAACAACAAACAACCCTAACCCCTAACAACAAACAACACTAACACCCTAACAACAAACAACCCTAACCCCCTAACAACAAACAACACTAACCCCCTAACAACAAACAACCCTAAACCCCTAACATCAAAGAACACTAACACCCTAACAACAAACAACACTAACCCCCTAAAAACAAACACTAACCCCCAAACAACAAACAAACCTAACCCCTAAAAACCAAAAACACTAACCCACTAACAACAAACAACCCTAACCCACTAACAACAAAGAACCCTAACACCCTAACAACAAACAACACTAACCCCCTAACAACAAACAACCCTAAACCCCTAACATCAAAGAACACTAACCCCCTAACAACACAAAACACTAACACCCTAACAACAAACAACACTAACACCCTAACAACAAAAACCACTAAGCCCCAACAAGAAACAACCCTAAACCCCTAACAACAAACACAAACCCCCTAACAACAAACAACCCTAAACCCCTAACATCAAACAACACTAACCCCCTAACAACACAAACCACTAACACCCTAACAACAAAAAGAACTAAACCCCAACAAGAAACAACCCTAAACCCCTAACAACAAACACTAACCCCCTAACAAAAAACAACACTAAACCCCTAACAAGAAACTACCCTAACCCCGTAACAACAAACAACACTAACCCCATAACAACAAACAACCCTAACCCCGAAATAACAAACAACCCTAATCCCCGAACAACCAACTACACGAACCCCCTAACCACAATAAACACTAACACCCTAACAACAAAAACCACTAAACCCCAACAACAAACAACCCTAAACCCCTAACAACACACCACACTAACCCCCTAACAACAAACAACCCTGACCAAACAACAACAAACCCTAACCCACTAACAACAAACAACACTAACACCCTAACAACACAAAACACTAACACCCTAACAACAAACAACACTAACACCCTAACAACAAAAACCACTGAACCCCAACAAGAAACAACCCTAAACCCCTAACAACAAACACTAACCCCCTAACAACAAACAACACTAAACCCCTAACAAGAAACTACCCTAACCCCTTAACAACAAACAACACTAATCCCGTAACAACCAACAACCCTAACCCCGTAACAACAAACAACCCTAAACCCCAAGCAACAAACAACCCTAACGCCCTAACAACAAACAATCCTAACCCCCGAACAACCAACAATACTAACCCCCTAACCACAGTAAACATTAACACCCTAACAACAAAAACCACTAAAACCCAACAAGAAACAACCCTAAACCCCTAACAACAATCAACACTAACCCCCTAAGAACAAACAACCCTAACCAAACAACAAACAACCTTAACCCCTAAAAACAAACAACCCTAACCCCCTAACAACAAACAGCGCTAACCAAACAAGAAACAACCCTAACCGAGTAACAACAAACAACACTAACCCCATAACAAGACACAACACTAACCCCCTAAGAAGAAACAACACTAACCCCCTAACAACAAACAACACTAACCCCCTACAACAAACAACACTAACACCCTAACAACAACCAACCCTAACCCCCTAAGAACAAACGACACTAACCCCCTAGGAACAAACAACACTAACCCCCAACAACTAACACTACTAATCCCCTAACAACACAAAACCTAACCCCTTATCAACAAACAACCCTAACCCACTAACAAAAAACAACCCTAACACCCTAACAACAAACAACCCTAAACCCCTAACAACAAACAACACTAACCCTCTAACAGCAAAGAACCGTAAACCCCTAAAATCAAAGAAAACTAACACCCTAACAACAAACAACCCTAACCCCCTAACAACAAACACTAACCTCCAAACAACAAACAACCCTAACCCCTAAAAAACAAAAACACTAACCCACTAACAACAAACAGCCCTAATCCTCTAACAACGAACAACCCTAACACTCTAACAACAGACAACACTAACGCCCTAACAACAAACAACCCTAAAGCCCTAACATCAAACAACAGTAACCCCCTAACAACACAAAACACTAACACCCTAACAACAAACAACACTAACACCCTGACAACAAAATCCACTAAACCCCAACAAGAAACAACCCTAAACCCCTAACAACAAACACTAACCCCCTAACAACAAACAACACTAAACCCCTAACAAGAAACTAACCTAACCCCGTAACAACAAACAACACTAACCCCGTAACAACAAACAACCCTAACCCCCAAACAACAAACAACCCTAACCCCCTAACAACAAACAATCCTAACCCCCGAACAACCAACAACACTAACCCCCTAACCACAATAAACAGTAACACCCTAACAAAAAACACTAAACACCAACAAGAAACAACCCTAAACCCCTAACAACACACAACACTAACCCCCTAACAACAAACAACCCTGACCAAACAACAAGAAACCCTAACCCACTAACAACAAACAACACTAACACCCTAACAACACAAAACACTAACACCCTAACAACAAACAACACTAACACCCTAACAACAAAAACCACTAAACCCCAACAAGAAACAACCCTAAACTCCTAAAAACAAACACTAACCCCCTAACAACAAACAACACTAAAACCCTAAGAAGAAACTACCCTAACCCCTTAACAACAAACAACACTAACCCCCTAACAAGAAAAAACACTAACCCCCTAAGAAGAAACAACACTAACCCCCTAAGAAGAAACAACACTAACCCCCTAAGAAGAAACAACACTAACCCCCTAACAACAAACAAAACTAACCCCCTAAGCACAAACAACCCTAAGCAAACAACAAACAACCATAACCCACTAACAACAAAGAACACTAACCCCCTAACAAGAAACTCCTCTAACCCCGTAACAACAAACAACCCTAACCCCTAAAAACAAACAACCCTTACTTGCTAACAACAAACAACCCTAACCAAAAAACAAACAACCCTAACCGACTAACAACAAACAACACTAACCCCCTAACAAGAAACAACACTAACCCCCTAAGAAGAAACAACACTAACCCCCTAACAACAAACAACACTAACCCCCTAACAGCAAACAACACTAACCCCCTAACAACAAAAACCACTAAACCGCAACAAGAAAGAACTCTAAACCCCTAACAACAAACACTAACCCCCTAACAACAAACAACACTAAACCCCTAACAAGAAACTACCCTAACCCCGTAACAACAAACAACACTAACCCCGTAACAACAAACAACCCTAATCCCCAAACAACCATCAACCCTAACCCCCTAACAACAAACAATCCTAACCCCCGAACAACCAACAACACTAACCCCCTAACCACAATAAACACTAACACCCGAACAACAAAAACCACTAAACCCCAACAAGAAACAACCCTAAACCCCTAACAACAAACAACACTAACCCCCTAACCACAAACAACCCTAACCAAACAACAAACAACCCTAACCCACTAACAACAAAAAACACTAACACCCTAAGAACAAACAACCCTAACCCCCTAACAACAAACAACACTAACCCCCTAACAACAAACAACACTAACCCCCTAACAACAAAAACACTAACCCCCTAAGAACAAACAACAATAACCCCCAACAACGAACAATACTAACCCCCTAACAACAGAAAACCTAACCCCATATCAACAAACAACCCTAACCCACTAACAAAAAACATCCCTAACACCCTAACAACAAACAACCCTAACCCCCTAACAACAACCAACCCTAACCCCCTAAGAACAAACAACAGTAACCCCCTAAGAACAAACAACAAAAACCCCCAACAACGAACAATACTAACCCCCTAACAACACAAAACCTAACCCCTTATCAACAAACAACCCTAACCCACTAACAAAAAACATCCCTAACACCCTAACAACAAACAACCCTAACCCCCTAACAACAAACAACACTAACCCCCTAACAACAAACAACCCTAAACCCCTAACATCAAATAACACTAACACCCTAACAACAAACAACCCTAACCCCCTAACAACAAACACTAACCCCCAAACAACAAACAACCCTAACCCCTAAAAACCAAAAACACTAACCCACTAACAACAAAGAACCCTAACACACTAACAACAAACAACCCTAACCCCCTAACAACAAACAACCCTAAAGCCCTAACATCAAACAACACTAACCCCCTAACAACACAAACCACTAACACCCTAACAATAAACAACACTAACACCCTAACAACAAAAACCACTAAACCCCAACAAGAAACAACCTTAAACCCCTAACAACAAACAACCCTAAACCCCTAACAACAAACAACACTAACACCCTAACAACAAACAACACTAACCCCCTAACAACAAACATCCCTAAACCCCTAACATCAAACAACACTAACCCACTAACAACACAAAACACTAACACCCTAACAACAAACAACACTAACACCCTAACAACAAAAACCACTAAACCCCAACAAGAAACAACCCTAAACCCCTAACAACAAACACTAACCCCCTAACAACAAACAACACTAAACCCCTAACAAGAAACTACCCTAACCCCTTAACAACAAACAACACTAATCCCGTAACAACCAACAACCCTAACCCCGTAACAACAAACAACCCTAACCCCCAAGCAACAAACAACCCTAACGCCCTAACAACAAACAATCCTAACCCCCGAACAACCAACAATACTAACCCCCTAACCACAGTAAACATTAACACCCTAACAACAAAAACCACTAAAACCCAACAAGAAACAACCCTAAACCCCTAACAACAATCAACACTAACCCCCTAAGAACAAACAACCCTAACCAAACAACAAACAACCTTAACCCCTAAAAACAAACAACCCTTACCCCCTAACAACAAACAGCGCTAACCAAACAAGAAACAACCCTAACCGAGTAACAACAAACAACACTAACCCCATAACAAGACACAACACTAACCCCCTAAGAAGAAACAACACTAACCCCCTAACAACAAACAACACTAACCCCCTACAACAAACAACACTAACACCCTAACAACAACCAACCCTAACCCCCTAAGAACAAACGACACTAACCCCCTAGGAACAAACAACACTAACCCCCAACAACTAACACTACTAATCCCCTAACAACACAAAACCTAACCCCTTATCAACAAACAACCCTAACCCACTAACAAAAAACAACCCTAACACCCTAACAACAAACAACCCTAAACCCCTAACAACAAACAACACTAACCCTCTAACAGCAAAGAACCGTAAACCCCTAAAATCAAAGAAAACTAACACCCTAACAACAAACAACCCTAACCCCCTAACAACAAACACTAACCTCCAAACAACAAACAACCCTAACCCCTAAAAAACAAAAACACTAACCCACTAACAACAAACAGCCCTAATCCTCTAACAACGAACAACCCTAACACTCTAACAACAGACAACACTAACGCCCTAACAACAAACAACCCTAAAGCCCTAACATCAAACAACACTAACACCCTAACAACAAACAATCCTAACCCCCGAACAACCAACAACACTAACCCCCTAACCACAGTAAACATTACCACCCTAACAACAAAAACCACTAAACCCCAACAAGAAAAAACCCTAAACCCCTAACAACAAACAACCCTAAACCCCTAACAACAAACAACCCTAACCCCCTAACAACAAACAATCCTAACCCCCGAACAACCAACAACACTAACCCCCTAACCACAGTAAACATTAACACCCTAACAACAAAAACCACTAAAGCCCAACAAGAAACAACCCTAAACCCCTAACAACAATCAACACTAACCCCCTAAGAACAAACAACACTAACCAAACAACAAACAACCTTAACCCTAAAAACAAACAACCCTAACCCCCTAACAACAAACAGCCCTAACCAAACAACAAACAACCCTAACCGACTAACAACAAACAACACTAACCCCCTAACAAGACACAACACTAACCCCCTAAGAAGAAACAACACTAACCCCCTAACAACAAACAACACTAACACCCTAACAACAACCAACCCTAGCCCCCTAAGAACAAACAACACTAACCCCCTAAGAACAAACAACACTAACCCCCTAAGAACAAACAATACTAACCCCCAACAACGAACAATACCAACCCCTAACAACACAAAACCTAACCCCTTATCAACAAACAACCCTAACCCACTAACAAAAAAAAACCCTAACACCCTAACAACAAACAACCCTAAACCCCTAACAACAAACAACACTAACCCCCAAACAACAAACAACCCTAACCCCTAAAAACCAAAAACACTAACCCACTAACAACAAACAACCCTAACCCCTAACAACAAACAACCCTAAACCCCTAACATCAAACAACACTAACCCCCTAACAACAAACACTAACCCCCTAACAACAAACAACACTAACCCCCTAACAACAAACAACCCTAAACCCCTAACATCAAAGAACACTAACACCTAACAACAAACAACCCTAACCCCTAACAACAAACACTAACCCCCAAACAACAAACAACCCTAACCCCCTAACAACAAACAATCCTAACCCCCGAACAATCAACAACACTAACCCCCTAACCACAATAAACACTAACACCCGAACAACAAAAACCACTAAACCCCAACAAGAAACAACCCTAAACCCCTAACAAGAAACAACACTAACCCCCTAACAACAAACAACACTAACCCCCTAACAACAAACAAACCTATACCACTAACAACAAACAACACTAACACGCGAAGAACAAACAACCCTAACCCCCTAAGAACAAACAACACTAACACCCTAACAACAAAAACCACTAAACCCCAACAAGAAACTACCCTAAAACCCTAACAACAAACAACACTAACCCCCTAACAACAAACAACCCTATCCAAACAACAAAAAACCCTAACCCACTAACAACAAACAACACTAACACCCTAACAACAAACAACCCTAACCCCCTAACAACAAACACTAACCCCCAAACAACAAACAACCCTAACCCCTAAAAACCAAAAATACTAACCCACTATCAACAAACAACCCTAAACCACTAACAACAAACAACCCTAACACCCTAACAACAAACAACACTAAAACTCTAACAACAAACAACCCTAAACCCCTAACATCAAACAACACTAACCCCCTAACAACACAAAACACTAACACCATAACAACAAACAACACTAACACCCTAACAACAAAAACCACTAAACCCCAACAAGAAACAACCCTAAACCCCGAACAACAATCACTAACCCCCTAACAACAAACAACACTAAACCCCTAACAAGAAACTAACCTAACCCCGTAAAAAAAAACAACACTAACCCCGTAACAACAAACAACCCTAACCCCCAAACAACAAACAACCCTAACCCCCTAACAACAAACAATCCGAACCCCCGAACAACCAACAACACTAACCCCCTAACCACAATAAAGACTAACACCCTAACAACAAAAAAAACTAAACCCCAACAAGAAACAACCCTAAACCCCTAACAACAAACAACACTAACCCCCTAACAACAAACAACCCTAACCAAACAAGAAACAAACCTAACCCACTAACAACAAACAACACTAACACCCTAACAACAAACAACCCTAAACCCCTAACATCAAAGAACACAAACACCCTAACAACAAACAACTCTAACCCCCTAACAACAAACACTAACCCGCCAAACAACAAACAACCCTAAGCCCTAAAAACCAAAACCACTAACCCACTAACAACAACCCTAACCCACTAACAACAAACAGCCCTAACAACCTAACAACAAACAACACTAACCCCCTAACAACAAACAACCCTAAACCCCTAACAACAAACACTAACCCCCAACAACAAACAACACTAAACCCCTAACAAGAAACTAACCTAACCCAGTAACAACAAACAACACTAACCCCGTAACAACAAACAACACTAACCCCGTAGCAACAAACAACCCTAACCCCCAAACAACAAAAAACCCTAACCCCCTAACAACAAACAATCCTAACCCCCGAACAACCAACAACACTAACCCCCTAACCACAATAAAGACTAACACCCGAACAACAAAAACCACTAAACCCCAACAAGAAACAACCCTAAACCCCTAACAACAAACAACACTAACCCCCTAACAACAAACAACCCTAACCAAACAACAAACAAACCTAACCCACTAACAACAAACAACACTAACACCCTAACAACAAACAACCCTAACCCCTGACAACAAACAAAACTAACACCCTAACAACAAACAACCCTAACCCCTAACAACAAACAACACTAACCCCCTAACAACAAACAAAACTAAACTCCTAACATCTAAGAACACTAACACCCTAACAACACAAAACACTAACACCCTAACAACAAACACTAACCCCCAAACAACAAACAACCCTAACCCGTAAAAACCAAAAACACTAAACCACTAACAACAAACAACCCTAACCCACTAACAACAAACAACACTAACCTCCTAACAACAAACAACCCTAAACCCCTAACATCAAACAACACTTACCCACTAACAACACAAAACACTAACACCCTAACAACAAACAACACTAACACCCTAACAACAAAAACCACTAAACCCCAACAAGAAACAACCCTAAACCCCTAACAACAAACACTAACCCCCTAACAACAAACAACACTAAACCCCTAACAAGAAACTACCCTAACCCCGTAACAACAAACAACACTAACCCCGTAACAACAAACAACCCTAACCCCCAAACAACAAACAACCCTAACCCCCTAACAACAAACAATCCTAACCCCCGAACAACCAACAACACTAACCCCCTAACCACAGTAAACACTAACACCCTAACAACAAAAACCACTAAACCCCAACAAGAAACAACCCTAAACCCCTAACAACAAACAACACTAACCCCCTAACAACAAACAACCCTAACCAAACAACAAAAAACCCTAACCCACTAACATCAAACAACACTAACACCCTAACAACAAACAACCCTAACCCCCTAACAAAAAACAACAGTAACACCCTAACAACAAAAACCACTAAACCCCAACAAGAAACAACCCTAAACCCCTAACAACAAACAACACTAACCCCCTAACAACAAACAACCCTAACCAAACAACAAACAAACCTAACCCACTAACAACAAACAACACTAACACGGGAACAACAAACAACCCTAACCCCCCAACAGCAAACAACAGTAACACCCTAACAACAAAAACCAGGAAACCCCAACAAGAAACAACCCTAAACCCCTAACAAGAAACAACACTAACCCCCTAACAACAAACAACCCTAACCAAACAAGAAACAAACCTAACCCACTAACAACAAACAACACTAACACTCTAACAACAAACAACCCTAAACCCCTAACATCAAAGAACACAAACACCCTAACAACAAACAACTCTAACCCCCTAACAACAAACACTAACCCGCCAAACAACAAACAACCCTAACCCCTAAAAACCAAAACCACTAAACCACTAACAACAACCCTAACCCACTAACAACAAACAGCCCTAACAACCTAACAACAAACAACACTAACCCCCTAACAACAAACAACCCTAAACCCCTAACGTCAAACAACACTAACCCAGTAACAACACAAAACACTAACACCCTAACAACAAAAACCGCTCAACCCCAACAAGAAACAACCCTAAAACCCTAACAACAAACACTAACCCCCTAACAACAAACAACACTAAACCCCTAACAAGAAACTACCCTAACCCCGTAACAACAAACAACACTAACCCCGTAACAACAAACAACCCTAACCCCCAAACAACAAACAACCCTAACCCCGTAACAACAAACAATCCTAACCCCCGAACAACCAACAACACTAACCCCCTAACCACAATAAACACTAACACCCGAACAACAAAAACCACTAAACCCCAACAAGAAACAACCCTAAACCCCTAACAACAAACAACACTAACCCCCTAACAACAAACAACCCTAACCAAACAACAAACAAACCTAACCCACTAACAACAAACAACACTAACACCCTAACAACAAACAACCCTAACCCCTAACAACAAACAACACTAACACCCTAACAACAAACAACCCTAACCCCTAACAACAAACAACACTAACCCCCTAACAACAAACAAAACTAAACTCCTAACATCAAAGAACACTAACACCCTAACAACACAAAACACTAACACCCTAACAACAAACACTAACCCCCAGACAACAAACAACCCTAACCCGTAAAAACCAAAAACACTAAAACACTAACAACAAACAACCCTAACCCACTAAAAACAAACAACACTAACCTCCTAACAACAACCCTAAACCCCTAAAATCAAACAACACTAACCTCCTAACAACACAAAACACTAACACCCTAACAACAAACAACACTAACACCCTAACAACAAAAACCACTAAACCCCAACAAGAAACAACCCTAAACCCCAAACAACAAACACTAACCCCCTAACAACAAACAACCCTAACCAAACAACAAAAAAACCTAACCCACTAACATCAAACAACACTAACACCCTAACAACAAACAACCCTAACCCCCTAACAAAAAACAACAGTAACACCCTAACAACAAAAACCACTAAACCCCAACAAGAAACAACCCTAAAACCCTAACAACAAACAACACTAACCCCCTAACAACAAACAACCCTAACCAAACAACAAACAAACCTAACCCACTAACAACAAACAACACTAACACGCGAACAACAAACAACCCTAACCCCCCAACAGCAAACAACAGTAACACCCTAACAACAAAAACCAGTAAACCCCAACAAGAAACAACCCTAAACCCCTAACAAGAAACAACACTAACCCCCTAACAACAAACAACCCTAACCAAACAAGAAACAAACCTAACCCACTAACAACAAACAACACTAACACCCTAACAACAAACAACCCTAAACCCCTAACATCAAAGAACACAAACACCCTAACAACAAACAACTCTAACCCCCTAACAACAAACACTAACCCGCCAAACAACAAACAACCCTAAGCCCTAAAAACCAAAACCACTAACCCACTAACAACAACCCTAACCCACTAACAACAAACAGCCCTAACAACCTAACAACAAACAACACTAACCCCCTAACAACAAACAACCCTAAACCCCTAACAACAAACACTAACCCCCAACAACAAACAACACTAAACCCCTAACAAGAAACTAACCTAACCCCGTAACAACAAACAACACTAACCCCGTAACAACAAACAACCCTAACCCCGTAGCAACAAACAACCCTAACCCCCAAACAACAAAAAACCCTAACCCCCTAACAACAAACAATCCTAACCCCCGAACAACCAACAACACTAACCCCCTAACCACAATAAAGACTAACACCCGAACAACAAAAACCACTAAACCCCAACAAGAAACAACCCTAAACCCCTAACAACAAACAACACTAACCCCCTAACAACAAACAACCCTAACCAAACAACAAACAAACCTAACCCACTAACAACAAACAACACTAACACCCTAACAACAAACAACCCTAACCCCTGACAACAAACAACACTAACACCCTAACAACAAACAACCCTAACCCCTAACAACAAACAACACTAACCCCTAACAACAAACAAAACTAAACTCCTAACATCTAAGAACACTAACACCCTATCAACACAAATCACTATCACCCTAACAACAAACACTAACCCCCAAACAACAAACAACCCTAACCCGTAAAAACCAAAAACACTAAACCACTAACAACAAACAACCCTAACCCACTAACAACAAACAACACTAACCTCCTAACAACAAACAACCCTAAACCCATAACATCAAACAACACTTACCCACTAACAACACAAAACACTAACACCCTAACAACAAACAACACTAACACCCTAACAACAAAAACCACTAAACCCCAACAAGAAACAACCCTAAACCCCGAACAACAATCACTAACCCCCTAACAACAAACAACACTAAACCCCTAACAAGAAACTAACCTAACCCCGTAAAAAAAAACAACACTAACCCCGTAACAACAAACAACCCTAACCCCCAAACAACAAACAACCCTAACCCCCTAACAACAAACAATCCGAACCCCCGAACAACCAACAACACTAACCCCCTAACCACAATAAAGACTAACACCCTAACAACAAAAAAAACTAAACCCCAACAAGAAACAACCCTAAACCCCTAACAACAAACAACACTAACCCCCTAACAACAAACAACCCTAACCAAACAAGAAACAAACCTAACCCACTAACAACAAACAACACTAACACCCTAACAACAAACAACCCTAAACCCCTAACATCAAAGAACACAAACACCCTAACAACAAACAACTCTAACCCCCTAACAACAAACACTAACCCGCCAAACAACAAACAACCCTAAGCCCTAAAAACCAAAACCACTAACCCACTAACAACAACCCTAACCCACTAACAACAAACAGCCCTAACAACCTAACAACAAACAACACTAACCCCCTAACAACAAACAACCCTAAACCCCTAACAACAAACACTAACCCCCAACAACAAACAACACTAAACCCCTAACAAGAAACTAACCTAACCCAGTAACAACAAACAACACTAACCCCGTAACAACAAACAACACTAACCCCGTAGCAACAAACAACCCTAACCCCCAAACAACAAAAAACCCTAACCCCCTAACAACAAACAATCCTAACCCCCGAACAACCAACAACACTAACCCCCTAACCACAATAAAGACTAACACCCGAACAACAAAAACCACTAAACCCCAACAAGAAACAACCCTAAACCCCTAACAACAAACAACACTAACCCCCTAACAACAAACAACCCTAACCAAACAACAAACAAACCTAACCCACTAACAACAAACAACACTAACACCCTAACAACAAACAACCCTAACCCCTGACAACAAACAAAACTAACACCCTAACAACAAACAACCCTAACCCCTAACAACAAACAACACTAACCCCCTAACAACAAACAAAACTAAACTCCTAACATCTAAGAACACTAACACCCTAACAACACAAAACACTAACACCCTAACAACAAACACTAACCCCCAAACAACAAACAACCCTAACCCGTAAAAACCAAAAACACTAAACCACTAACAACAAACAACCCTAACCCACTAACAACAAACAACACTAACCTCCTAACAACAAACAACCCTAAACCCCTAACATCAAACAACACTTACCCACTAACAACACAAAACACTAACACCCTAACAACAAACAACACTAACACCCTAACAACAAAAACCACTAAACCCCAACAAGAAACAACCCTAAACCCCTAACAACAAACACTAACCCCCTAACAACAAACAACACTAAACCCCTAACAAGAAACTACCCTAACCCCGTAACAACAAACAACACTAACCCCGTAACAACAAACAACCCTAACCCCCAAACAACAAACAACCCTAACCCCCTAACAACAAACAATCCTAACCCCCGAACAACCAACAACACTAACCCCCTAACCACAGCAAACACTAACACCCTAACAACAAAAACCACTAAACCCCAACAAGAAACAACCCTAAACCCCTAACAACAAACAACACTAACCCCCTAACAACAAACAACCCTAACCAAACAACAAAAAACCCTAACCCACTAACATCAAACAACACTAACACCCTAACAACAAACAACCCTAACCCCCTAACAAAAAACAACAGTAACACCCTAACAACAAAAACCACTAAACCCCAACAAGAAACAACCCTAAACCCCTAACAACAAACAACACTAACCCCCTAACAACAAACAACCCTAACCAAACAACAAACAAACCTAACCCACTAACAACAAACAACACTAACACGGGAACAACAAACAACCCTAACCCCCCAACAGCAAACAACAGTAACACCCTAACAACAAAAACCAGGAAACCCCAACAAGAAACAACCCTAAACCCCTAACAAGAAACAACACTAACCCCCTAACAACAAACAACCCTAACCAAACAAGAAACAAACCTAACCCACTAACAACAAAAAACACTAACACTCTAACAACAAACAACCCTAAACCCCTAACATCAAAGAACACAAACACCCTAACAACAAACAACTCTAACCCCCTAACAACAAACACTAACCCGCCAAACAACAAACAACCCTAACCCCTAAAAACCAAAACCACTAAACCACTAACAACAACCCTAACCCACTAACAACAAACAGCCCTAACAACCTAACAACAAACAACACTAACCCCCTAACAACAAACAACCCTAAACCCCTAACGTCAAACAACACTAACCCAGTAACAACACAAAACACTAACACCCTAACAACAAAAACCGCTCAACCCCAACAAGAAACAACCCTAAAACCCTAACAACAAACACTAACCCCCTAACAACAAACAACACTAAACCCCTAACAAGAAACTACCCTAACCCCGTAACAACAAACAACACTAACCCCGTAACAACAAACAACCCTAACCCCCAAACAACAAACAACCCTAACCCCGTAACAACAAACAATCCTAACCCCCGAACAACCAACAACACTAACCCCCTAACCACAATAAACACTAACACCCGAACAACAAAAACCACTAAACCCCAACAAGAAACAACCCTAAACCCCTAACAACAAACAACACTAACCCCCTAACAACAAACAACCCTAACCAAACAACAAACAAACCTAACCCACTAACAACAAACAACACTAACACCCTAACAACAAACAACCCTAACCCCTAACAACAAACAACACTAACACCCTAACAACAAACAACCCTAACCCCTAACAACAAACAACACTAACCCCCTAACAACAAACAAAACTAAACTCCTAACATCAAAGAACACTAACACCCTAACAACACAAAACACTAACACCCTAACAACAAACACTAACCCCCAGACAACAAACAACCCTAACCCGTAAAAACCAAAAACACTAAAACACTAACAACAAACAACCCTAACCCACTAAAAACAAACAACACTAACCTCCTAACAACAACCCTAAACCCCTAAAATCAAACAACACTAACCTCCTAACAACACAAAACACTAACACCCTAACAACAAACAACACTAACACCCTAACAACAAAAACCACTAAACCCCAACAAGAAACAACCCTAAACCCCAAACAACAAACACTAACCCCCTAACAACAAACAACCCTAACCAAACAACAAAAAAACCTAACCCACTAACATCAAACAACACTAACACCCTAACAACAAACAACCCTAACCCCCTAACAAAAAACAACAGTAACACCCTAACAACAAAAACCACTAAACCCCAACAAGAAACAACCCTAAAACCCTAACAACAAACAACACTAACCCCCTAACAACAAACAACCCTAACCAAACAACAAACAAACCTAACCCACTAACAACAAACAACACTAACACGCGAACAACAAACAACCCTAACCCCCCAACAGCAAACAACAGTAACACCCTAACAACAAAAACCAGTAAACCCCAACAAGAAACAACCCTAAACCCCTAACAAGAAACAACACTAACCCCCTAACAACAAACAACCCTAACCAAACAAGAAACAAACCTAACCCACTAACAACAAACAACACTAACACCCTAACAACAAACAACCCTAAACCCCTAACATCAAAGAACACAAACACCCTAACAACAAACAACTCTAACCCCCTAACAACAAACACTAACCCGCCAAACAACAAACAACCCTAAGCCCTAAAAACCAAAACCACTAACCCACTAACAACAACCCTAACCCACTAACAACAAACAGCCCTAACAACCTAACAACAAACAACACTAACCCCCTAACAACAAACAACCCTAAACCCCTAACAACAAACACTAACCCCCAACAACAAACAACACTAAACCCCTAACAAGAAACTAACCTAACCCCGTAACAACAAACAACACTAACCCCGTAACAACAAACAACCCTAACCCCGTAGCAACAAACAACCCTAACCCCCAAACAACAAAAAACCCTAACCCCCTAACAACAAACAATCCTAACCCCCGAACAACCAACAACACTAACCCCCTAACCACAATAAAGACTAACACCCGAACAACAAAAACCACTAAACCCCAACAAGAAACAACCCTAAACGCCTAACAACAAACAACACTAACCCCCTAACAACAAACAACCCTAACCAAACAACAAACAAACCTAACCCACTAACAACAAACAACACTAACACCCTAACAACAAACAACCCTAACCCCTGACAACAAACAACACTAACACCCTAACAACAAACAACCCTAACCCCTAACAACAAACAACACTAACCCCTAACAACAAACAAAACTAAACTCCTAACATCTAAGAACACTAACACCCTATCAACACAAATCACTATCACCCTAACAACAAACACTAACCCCCAAACAACAAACAACCCTAACCCGTAAAAACCAAAAACACTAAACCACTAACAACAAACAACCCTAACCCACTAACAACAAACAACACTAACCTCCTAACAACAAACAACCCTAAACCCATAACATCAAACAACACTTACCCACTAACAACACAAAACACTAACACCCTAACAACAAACAACACTAACACCCTAACAACAAAAACCACTAAACCCCAACAAGAAACAACCCTAAACCCCTAACAACAAACACTAACCCCCTAACAACAAACAACACTAAACCCCTAAGAAGAAACTAACCTAACCCCGTCACAAAAAACAACACTAACCCCGTAACAACAAACAACCCTAAACCCCAAACAACAAACAACCCTAACCCCCTAAAAACAAACAATCCGAACCCCCGAACAACCAACAACACTAACCCCCTAGCCACAATAAAGACTAACACCCTAACAACAAAAACCACTAAACCCCAACAAGAAACAACCCTAAACCCCTAACAAACAACACTAACCCCCTAACAACAAACAACCCTAACCAAACAACAAACAAACCTAACCCACTAACAACAAACAACACTAACACCCTAACAACAAACAACCTTAACCCCTAACAACACACAACACTAACACCCTAACAACAAACAACCCTAACCCCTAACAACAAACAACACTAACCCCCTAACAACAAAAAAAACTAAACTCCTAACATCTAAGAACACTAACACCCTAACAACACAAAACACTAACACCCTAACAACAAACACTAACCCCCAAACAGCAAACAACCCTAACCCGTAAAAACCAAAAACACTAAACCACTAACAACAAACAACCCTAACCCACTAACAACAAACAACACTAACCTCCTAACAACAAACAACCCTAAACCCCTAACATCAAACAACACTTACCCACTAACAACACAAAACACTAACACCCTAACAACAAACAACACTAACACCCTAACAACAAAAACCACTAAACCCCAACAAGAAACAACCCTAAACCCCTAACAACAAACACTAACCCCCTAACAACAAACAACACTAAACCCCTAACAAGAAACTACCCTAACCCCGTAACAACAAACAACACTAACCCCGTAACAACAAACAACCCTAACCCCCAAACAACAAACAACCCTAACCCCCTAACAACAAACAATCCTAACCCCCGAACAACCAACAACACTAACCCCCTAACCACAGTAAACACTAACACCCTAACAACAAAAACCACTAAACCCCAACAAGAAACAACCCTAAACCCCTAACAACAAACAACACTAACCCCCTAACAACAAACAACCCTAACCAAACAACAAAACACCCTAACCCACTAACATCAAACAACACTAACACCCTAACAACAAACAACCCTAACCCCTAACAACAAACAACACTAACACCCTAACAACAAACAACCCTAACCCCTAACAACAAACAACACTAACCCCCTAACAACAAACAAAACTAAACTCCTAACATCAAAGAACACTAACACCCTAACAACACAAAACACTAACACCCTAACAACAAACACTAAACCCCAGACAACAAACAACCCTAACCCGTAAAAACCAAAAACACGAAACCACTAACAACAAACAACCC
The DNA here is from genome assembly GCF_024166365.1 of Elephas maximus indicus. Classification (NCBI taxonomy): domain Eukaryota; kingdom Metazoa; phylum Chordata; class Mammalia; order Proboscidea; family Elephantidae; genus Elephas; species Elephas maximus. The sequence goes on along the minus strand of NW_026060234.1, from coordinate 1,277,673 downwards.
TAACCCACTAAAAACAAACAACACTAACCTCCTAACAACAACCCTAAAGCCCTAATATCAAACAACACTAACCCCCTAACAACACAAAACACTAACACCCTAACAACAATCAACACTAACACCCTAACAACAAAAACCAGTAAACCCCAACAAGAAACAACCCTAAACCCCAAACAACAAACACTAACCCGCTAACAACAAACAACACTAAACCCCTAACAAGAAACTACCCTAACCCCGTAACAACAAACAACACTAACCCCGTAACAACAAACAACACTAACCCCCAAACAACAAACAACCCAAACCCCCTAACAACAAACAATCCTAACCCCCGAACAACCAACAACACTAACCCCCTAACCACAGTAAACACTAACACCCTAACAACAAAAACCACTAAACCCCAACAAGAAACAACCCTAAACCCCTAACAACAAACAACACTAACCCCCTAACAACAAACAACCCTAACCAAACAACAAAAAACCCTAACCCACTAACATCAAACAACACTAACACACTAACAACAAACAACCCTAACCCCCTAACAAAAAACAACAGTAACACCCTAACAACAAAAACCACTAAACCCCAACAAGAAACAACACTAAAACCCTAACAACAAACAACACTAACCCCCTAACAACAAACAACCCTAACCAAACAACAAACAAACCTAACCCACTAACAACAAACAACACTAACACGCGAACAACAAACAACCCTAACCCCCCAACAGCAAACAACAGTAACACCCTAACAACAAAAACCAGTAAACCCCAACAAGAAACAACCCTAAACCCCTAACAAGAAACAACACTAACCCCCTAACAACAAACAACCCTAACCAAACAAGAAACAAAACTAACCCACTAACAACAAACAACACTAACACCCTAACAACAAACAACCCTAAACCCCTAACATCAAAGAACACAAACACCCTAACAACAAACAACTCTAACCCCCTAACAACAAACACTAACCCCCAAACAACAAACAACCCTAAGCCCTAAAAACCAAAACCACTAACCCACTAACAACCCTAACCCACTAACAACAAACAGCCCTAACAACCTAACAACAAACAACACTAACCCCCTAACAACAAACAACCCTAAACCCCTAAAATCAAACAACACTAACCCCCTAAAAACACAAAACACTAACACCCTAACAACAAAAACCGCTCAACCCCAACAAGAAACAACCCTAAAACCCTAACAACAAGCACTAACCCCCTAACAACAAACAACACTAAACCCCTAACAAGAAACTACCCTAACCCCATAACAAAAAACAACACTAACCCCGTAACAACAAACAACCCTAACCCCCAAACAACAAACAACCCTACCCCGTAACAACAAACAATCCTAACCCCCGAACAACCAACAACACTAACCCCGTAACCACAATAAAGACTAACACCCGAACAACAAAAACCACTAAACCCCAACAAGAAACAACCCTAAACCCCTAACAACAAACAACACTAACCCCCTAACAACAAACAACCCTAACCAAACAACAAACAAACCTAACCCACTAACAACAAACAACACTAACACCCTAACAACAAACAACCCTAACCCCTGACAACAAGCAACACTAACACCCTAACAACAAACAACCCTAACCCCTAACAACAAACAACACTAACCCCCTAACAACAAACAAAACTAAACTCCTAACATCTAAGAACACTAACACCCTAACAACACAAAACACTAACACCCTAACAACAAACACTAACCCCCAAACAGCAAACAACCCTAACCCGTAAAAACCAAAAACACTAAACCACTAACAACAAACAACCCTAACCCACTAACAACAAACAACACTAACCTCCTAACAACAAACAACCCTAAACCCCTAACATCAAACAACACTTACCCACTAACAACACAAAACACTAACACCCTAACAACAAACAACACTAACACCCTAACAACAAAAACCACTAAACCCCAACAAGAAACAACCCTAAACCCCTAACAACAAACACTAACCCCCTAACAACAAACAACACTAAACCCCTAACAAGAAACTACCCTAACCCCGTAACAACAAACAACACTAACCCCGTAACAACAAACAACCCTAACCCCCAAACAACAAACAACCCTAACCCCCTAACAACAAACAATCCTAACCCCCGAACAACCAACAACACTAACCCCCTAACCAGAGTAAACACTAACACCCTAACAACAAAAACCACTAAACCCCAACAAGAAACAACCCTAAACCCCTAACAACAAAAAACACTAACCCCCTAACAACAAACAACCCTAACCAAACAACAAAAAACCCTAACCCACTAACATCAAACAACACTAACACCCTAACAACAAACAACCCTAACCCCCTAACAAAAAACAACAGTAACACCCTAACAACAAAAACCACTAAACCCCAACAAGAAACAACCCTAAACCCCTAACAGCAAACAACACTAACCCCCTAACAACAAACAACCCTAACCAAACAACAAACAAACCTAACCCACTAACAACAAACAACACTAACACGGGAACAACAAACAACCCTAACCCCCCAACAGCAAACAACAGTAACACCCTAACAACAAAAACCAGGAAACCCCAACAAGAAACAACCCTAAACCCCTAACAAGGAAAAACACTAACCCCCTAACAACAAACAACCCTAACCAAACAAGAAACAAACCTAACCCACTAACAACAAACAACACTAACACCCTAACAACAAACAACCGTAAACCCCTAACATCAAAGAACACAAACACCCTAACAACAAACAACTCTAACCCCCTAACAACAAACACTAACCCGCCAAACAACAAACAACCCTAACCCCTAAAAACCAAAACCACTAAACCACTAACAACAACCCTAACCCACTAACAACAAACAGCCCTAACAACCTAACAACAAACAACACTAACCCCCTAACAACAAACAACCCTAAACCCCTAACGTCAAACAACACTAACCCACTAACAACACAAAACACTAACACCCTAACAACAAACAACACTAACACCCTAACAACAAAAACCACTAAACCCCAACAAGAAACAACCCTAAACCCCTAACAACAAACAACACTAACCCCCTAACAACAAACAACCCTAACCAAACAACAAAAAAACCTAACCCACTAACAACAAACAACACTAACACCCTAACAACAAACAACCCTAACCCCTAACAACAAACAACACTAACACCCTAACAACAAACAACCCTAGCCCCCTAACAACAAACACTAACCCCCAAACAACAAACAACCCTAACCCCTAAAAACCAAAAACACTAACCCACTAACAACAAACAACCCTAACCCACTAACAGCAAACAACCCTAACCCCCTTAGAACAAACAACCCTAAACCCCTAACATCAAACAACACTAACCCCCTAACAACACAAAACACTAACACCCTAACAACAAACAACACTAACACCCTAACAACAAAAACCACTAAACCCCAACAAGAAACAACCCTAAACCCCTAACAACAAACACTAACCCCCAACAACAAACAACACTAAACCCCTAACAAGAAACTAACCTAACCCCGTAACAACAAACAACACTAACCCCGTAACAACAAACAACCCTAACCCCGTAAGAACAAACAACCCTAACCCCCAAACAACAAAAAACCCTAACCCCCTAACAACAAACAATCCTAACCCCCGAACAACCAACAACACTAACCCCCTAACCACAATAAAGACTAACACCCGAACAACAAAAACCACTAAACCCCAACAAGAAACAACCCTAAACCCCTAACAACAAAAAACACTAACCCCCTAACAACAAACAACCCTAACCAAACAACAAACAAACCTAACCCACTAACAACAAACAACACTAACACCCTAACAACAAACAACCCTAACCCCTAAAAACAAACAACACTAACACCTTAACAACAAACAACCCTAACCCCTAACAACAAACAACACTAACCCCCTAACAACAAACAAAACTAAACTCCTAACATCAAAGAACACTAACACCCTAACAACACAAAACACTAACACCCTAACAACAAACACTAACCGCCAAACAACAAACAACCCTAACCCGTAAAAACCAAAAACACTAAACCACTAACAACAAACAACCCTAACCCACTAACAACAAACAACACTAACCTCCTAACAACAAACAACCCTAAACCCCTAACATCAAACAACACTAACCCACTAACAACACAAAACACTAACACCCTAACAACAAACAACACTAACACCCTAACAACAAAAACCACTAAACCCCAACAAGAAACAACCCTAAGCCCCTAACAACAAACACTAACCCCCTAACAACAAACAACACTAAACCCCTAACAAGAAACTACCCAAACCCCGTAACAACAAACAACACTAACCCCGTAACAACAAAAAACCCTAACCGCCAAACAACAAACAACCCTAAACCCCAAACAACAAACAACCCTAACCCCCTAACAACAAACAATTCTAACCCCCGAACAACCAACAACACAAACCCCCTAACCACAATAAACACTAACACCCTAACAACAAAAACCACTAAACCCCAACAACAAACAACCCTAAACCCCTAACAACAAACACTAACCCCCTAACAAAAAACAACACAAAACCCTAACAAGAAACTACCCTAACCCCGTAACAACAAACATCACTAACCCCGTAAAAACAAACAACAATAACCCCCAAACAACAAACAACCCTAACCCCCTAACAACAAACAATCCTAACCCCCGAACAACCAACAACACTAACCCCCTAACCACAATAAACACTAACACCCGAACAACAAAAACCACTAAACCCCAACAAGAAACAACCCTAAACCCCTAACAACAAACAACACTAACCCCCTAACAACAAACAACCCTAAACCCAAACAACAAACAACCCTAACCCCCTAACAACAAACAATCCTAACACCCGAACAACCAACAACACTAACCCCCTAACCACAATAAACACTAACACCCGAACAACACAAACCACTAAACCCCAACAAGAAACAACCCTAAACCCCTAACAACAAACAACACTAAACCCCCAACATCAAAGAACACTATCACCCTAACAACAAACAACCCTAACCCCCTAACAACAAACACTAAAACCCAAACAACAAACAACCCTAACCCCTAAAAACCAAAAACACTAACCCACTAACAACAAACAAGCCTAACCCACTAACAACAAACAACCCTAACACCCTAACAACAAACAACACTAACCCCCTAACAACAAACAACCCTAAACCCCTAACTTCAAACAACACTAACCCCCTAACAACACAAAACACTAACACCCTAACAAGAAATAATCCTATCCCCCGAACAACCAACAACACTGACCCCCTAACCACAATAAACACGAACACCCTAACAACAAAAACCACTAAACCCCAACAAGAAACAACCCTAAACCCCTAACAACAAACACTAACCCCCTAACAAAAAACAACACAAAACCCTAACAAGAAACTACCCTAACCCTTAACAACAAACAACACTAACCCGTAACAACAAACAAACCTAACCTCTTATCAACAAACAACCCTAACCCACTAACAACAAACAACCCTAACCCCCTAACAACAAACAACACTAACCCCCAACAACAAACAACCCTAAACCCCTAACATCAAAGAACACTAACACCCTAACAACAAACAACCCTAGCCCCCTAACAACAAACACTAACCCCCAAAGAACAAACAACCTTAACCCCTAAAAACCAAAAACACTAACCCACTAACAACAAACAACCCTAACCCACTAACAACAAACAACCCTAACCCCCTAACAACAAACAACCCTAAACCCCTAACATCAAACAACACTAACCCCCTAACAACACAAAACACTAACACCCTAACAACAAACAACACTAACACCCTAACAACAAAAACCACTAAACCCCAACAAGAAACAACCCTAAACCCCTAACAACAAACACTAACCCCCAACAACAAACAACACTAAACCCCTAACAAGAAACTAACCTAACCCCGTAACAACAAACAACACTAACCCCGTAACAACAAACAACCCTAACCCCGTAACAACAAACAACCCTAACCCCCAAACAACAAAAAACCCTAACCCCCTAACAACAAACAATCCTAACCCCCGAACAACCAACAACACTAACCCCCTAACCACAATAAAGACTAACACCCGAACAACAAAAACCACTAAACCCCAACAAGAAACAACCCTAAACCCCTAACAACAAACAACACTAACACCCTAACAACAAACAACCCTAACCCCTAACAACAAACAACACTAACACCCTAACAACAAACAACCCTAACCCCTAACAACAAACAACACTAACCCCCTAACAACAAACAAAACTAAACTCCTAACATCAAAGAACACTAACACCCTAACAACACAAAACACTAACACCCTAACAACAAACACTAACCCCCAAACAACAAACAACCCTAACCCGTAAAAACCAAAAACACTAAACCACTAACAACAAACAACCCTAACCCACTAACAACAAACACTAACCTCCTAACAACAAACAACCCTAAACCCCTAACATCAAACAACACTAACCCCCTAACAACACAAAACACTAACACCCTAACAACAAACAACACTAACACCCTAACAACAAAAACCACTAAACCCCAACAAGAAACAACCCTAAACCCCTAACAACAAACACTAACCCCCTAACAACAAACAACACTAAACCCCTAACAAGAAAGTACCCTAACCCCGTAACAACAAACAACACTAACCCCGTAACAACAAACAACCCTAACCCCCAAACAACAAACAACCCTAACCCCCTAACAACAAACAATCCTAACCCCCGAACAACCAACAACACTAACCCCCTAACCACAGTAAACACTAACACCCTAACAACAAAAACCACTAAACCCCAACAAGAAACAACCCTAAACCCCTAACAACAAACAACACTAACCCCCTAACAACAAACAACCCTAACCAAACAACAAAAAACCCTAACCCACTAACATCAAACAACACTAACACCCTAACAACAAACAACCCTAACCCCCTAACAAAAAACAACAGTAACACCCTAACAACAAAAACCACTAAACCCCAACAAGAAACAACCCTAAACCCCTAACAACAAACAACACTAACCCCCTAACAACAAACAACCCTATCCAAACAACAAACAAACCTAACCCACTAACAACAAACAATACTAACACGCGAACAACAAACAAGCCTAACCCCCCAACAGCAAACAACAGTAACACCCTAACAACAAAAACCAGTAAACCCCAACAAGAAACAACCCTAAACCCCTAACAAGAAACAACACTAACCCCCTAACAACAAACAACCCTAACCAAACAGGAAACAAACCTAACCCACTAACAACAAACAACACTAACACCCTAACAACAAACAACCCTAAACCCCTAACATCAAAGAACACAAACACCCTAACAACAAACAACTCTAACCCCCTAACAACAAACACTAACCCACCAAACAACAAACAACCCTAACCCCTAAAAACCAAAACCACTAACCCAATAACAACAACCCTAACCCACTAACAACAAACAGCCCTAACAACCTAACAACAAACAACACTAACCCCCTAACAACAAACAACCGTAAACCCCTAACGTCAAACAACACTAACCCAGTAACAACACAAAACACTAACACCCTAACAACAAAAACCGCTCAACCCCAACAAGAAACAACCCTAAAACCCTAACAACAAGCACTAACCCCCTAACAACAAACAACACTAAACCCCTAAGAAGAAACTACCCTAACCCTGTAACAACAAACAACACTAACCCCGTAACAACAAACAACCCTAACCCCCAAACAACAAACAACCCTAACCCCGTAACAACAAACAATCCTAACCCCCGAACAACCAACAACACTAACCCCCTAACCACAATAAACACTAACACCCGAACAACAAAAACCACCAAACCCCAACAAGAAACAACCCTAAACCCCAACAACAAACAACACTAACCCCCTAACAACAAACAACCCTAACCAAACAACAAACAAACCTAACCCACTAACAACAAACAACACTAACACCCTAACAACAAACAACCCTAACCCCTAACAACAAACAACACTAACACCCTAACAACAAACAACCCTAACCCCTAACAACAAACAACACTAACCCCCTAACAACAAACAAAACTAAACTCCTAACATCAAAGAACACTAACACCCTAACAACACAAAACACTAACACCCTAACAACAAACACTAACCCCCAGACAACAAACAACCCTAACCCGTAAAAACCAAAAACACTAAACCACTAACAACAAACAACCCTAACCCACTAAAAACAAACAACACTAACCTCCTAACAACAAACAACCCTAAACCCCTAACATCAAACAACACTAACCCCCTAACAACACAAAACACTAACACCCTAACAACAAACAACACTAACACCCTAACAACAAAAACCACTAAACCCCAAGAAGAAACAACCCTAAACCCCAAACAACAAACACTAACCCCCTAACAACAAACAACACTAAACCCCTAACAAGAAACTACCCTAACCCCGTAACAACAAACAACACTAACCCCGTAACAACAAACAACCCTAACCCCCAAACAACAAACAACCCTAACCCTCTAACAACAAACAATCCTAACCCCCGAACAACCAAGAACACTAACCCCCTAACCACAGTAAACACTAACACCCTAACAACAAAAACCACTAAACCCCAACAAGAAACAACCCTAAACCCCTAACAACAAACAACACTAACCCCCTAACAAAAAACAACCCTATCCAAACAACAAAAAACCCTAACCCACTAACATCAAACAACACTAACACCCTAACAACAAACAACCCTAACCCCCTAACAAAAAACAACAGTAACACCCTAACAACAAAAACCACTAAACCCCAACAAGAAAGAACCCTAAACCCCTAACAACAAACAACACTAACCCCCTAACAACAAACAACCCTAACCAAACAACAAACAAATCTAACCCACTAACAACAAACAACACTAACACGCGAACAACAAACAACCCTAACCCCACAACAGCAAACAACAGTAACACCCTAACAACAAAAACCAGTAAACCCCAACAAGAAACAACCCTAAACCCCTAACAAGAAACAACACTAACCCCCTAACAACAAACAACCCTAACCAAACAAGAAACAAAACTAACTCACTAACAACAAACAACACTAACACCCTAACAACAAACAACCCTAAACCCCTAACATCAAAGAACACAAACACCCTAACAACAAACAACTCTAACCCCCAACAACAAACACTAACCCGCCAAACAACAAACAACCCTAACCCCTAAAAACCAAAACCACTAACCCACTAACAACAACCCTAACCCACTAACAACAAACAGCCCTAACAACCTAACAACAAACAACACTAACCCCCTAACAACAAACAACCCTAAACCCCTAACATCAAACAACACTAACCCCCTAACAACACAAAACACTACCACCCTAACAACAAAAACCGCTCAACCCCAACAAGAAACAACCCTAAAACCCTAACAACAAGCACTAACCCCCTAACAAGAAACTACCCTAACCCCGTAACAACAAACAACACTAACCCCGTAACAACAAACAACCCTAACCCCCAAACAACAAACAACCCTAACCCCCTAACAACAAACAATCCTAACCCCCGAACAACCAACAACACTAACCCCCTAACCACAATAAACACTAACACCCGAACAACAAAAACCACCAAACCCCAACAAGAAACAACCCTAAACCCCTAACAACAAACAACCCTAACCCCCTAACAACAAACAACACTAACACCCTAAGAACAAAAACCAATAAACCCCAAGAAGAAACAACCCTAAAACCCTAACAACAAACAACACTAACCCCCTAACAACAAACAACCCTAACCAAACAAAAAACAACCCTAACCCACTAACAACAAACAACACTAACACGCGAACAACAAACAACCCTAACCCCCTAACAACAAACAACAGTAACACCCTAACAACAAAAACCACTAAACCCCAACAAGAAACAACCCTAAACCCCTAACAACAAAAACACTAACCCCCTAACAACAAACAACCCTAACCAAACAACAAACAAACCTAACCCACTAACAACAAACAACACTAACACCCGAACAACAAACAACCCTAACCCCCTAACAACAAACAACACTAACACCCTAACAACAAACAACCCTAACCCCCTAACAACAAACAACACTAACCCCATAACAACAAACAACCGTAAACCCCTATCATCAAAGAACACTAACACCCTAACAACAAACAACCCTAACCCCCTAACAATAAACACTAACCCCCAAACAACAAACAACCCTAAAAGCTGAAAACCAAAAACACTAACCCACTAACAACAAACAACACTAACCCCCTAAAAACAAACAATCCTAACCCCCTAACAACAAACAACACTCACCCCTAAAAAACAAACAACCCTAAAACCCTAAAAGCAAACAACACTGAACCCCTAAAAACAAACAACACTAAGCCCTTAACAACAAACAACACTAACACCCGAACAACAACACCACTAAACCCCAACAAGAAACAACCCTAAGCCCCTAACAACAAACAACACTAACCCCCTAACAAGAAACAACCCTAAACCCCTAACAACAAACAACACTAACCCCTTAAAAACAAACAACACTAACACCCTAACAACAACCAACCCTAACCCCCTAAGAACAAACAACACTAACGCCCTAAGAACAAACAACACTAACCCCCAGCAACGAACAATACTGACCCCCTAACAACACAAAACCTAACCTCTTATCAAAAAACAACCCTAACCCACTAACAACAAACAACCCTAACACCCTAACAACAAACAACACTAACCCCCTAACAACAAACAACCCTAAACCCCTAACATCAAAGAACACTAACACCCTAACAACAAACAACCCTAACCCCTAACACCAAACAACCCTAAACGCCTAACATCCAACAACACTAACCCCCTAACAACACAAAACACTAACACCCTAACAACAAACAACACTAACACCCTAACAACAAAAACCACTAAACCCCAACAAGAAACAACCCTAAACCCCTAACAACAAGCACTAACCCCCTAACAACATACAACACTAAACCCCTAACAAGAAACTACCCTAACCCCGTAACAACAAACAACACTAACCCCGTAACAACAAACAACCCTAACCCCCAAACAACAAACAACCCTAACCCCGTAACAACAAACAATCCTAACCCCCGAACAACCAACAACACTAACCCCCTAACCACAATAAACACTAACACCCGAACAACAAAAACCACTAAACCCCAACAAGAAACAACCCTAAACCCCTAACAACAAACAACACTAACCCCCTAACAACAAACAACCCTAACCAAACAACAAACAAACCTAACCCACTAACAACAAACAACACTAACACCCTAACAACAAACAACCCTAACCCCTAACAACAAACAACACTAACCCCCTAACAACAAACAAAATTAAACTCCTAACATCAAAGAACACTAACACCCTAACAACACAAAACACTAACACCCTAACAACAAACACTAACCCCCAGACAACAAACAACCCTAACCCGTAAAAACCAAAAACACTAAACCACTAACAACAAACAACCCTAACCCACTAAAAACAAACAACACTAACCTCCTAACAAAAAACAACCCTAAACCCCTAACATCAAACAACACTAACCCCCTAACAACACAAAGCACTAACACCCTAACAACAAACAACACTAACACCCTAACAACAAAAACCACTAAACCCCAACAAGAAACAACCCTAAACCCCAAACAACAAACACTAACCCCCTAACAACAAACAACACTAAACCCCTAACAAGAAACTACCCTAACCCCGTAACAACAAACAACACTAACCCCGTAACAACAAACAACCCTAGCCCCCTAACAACAAACACTAACCCCCAAACAACAAACAACCCTAACCCCTAAAAACCAAAAACACTAACCCACTAACAACAAACAACCCTAACCCACTAACAACAAACAACCCTAACCCCCTAACAACAAACAACCCTAAACGCCTAACATCCAACAACACTAACAACCTAACAACACAAAACACTAACACCCTAACAACAAACAACACTAACACCCTAACAACAAAAACCACTAAACCCCAACAAGAAACAACCCTAAACCCCTAACAACAAGCACTAACCCCCTAACAACAAACAACACTAAACCCCTAACAAGAAACTACCCTAACCCCGTAACAACAAACAACACTAACCCCGTAACAACAAACAACCCTAACCCCCAAACAACAAACAACCCTAACCCTCTAACAACAAACAATCCTAACCCCCGAACAACCAACAACACTAACCCCCTAACCACAGTAAACACTAACACCCTAACAACAAAAACCACTAAACCCCAACAAGAAACAACCCTAAACCCCTAACAACAAACAACACTAACCCCCTAACAACGAACAACCCTAACCAAACAACAAACAAACCTAACCCACTAACAACAAACAACACTAACACCCTAACAACAAACAACCCTAACCCCTAACAACAAACAACACTAACCCCCTAACAACAAACAACCCTAACCAAACAACAAAAAACCCTAACCCACTAACATCAAACAACACTAACACCCTAACAACAAACAACCCTAACCCCCTAACAAAAAACAACAGTAACACCCTAACAACAAAAACCAGTAAACCCCAACAAGAAACAACCCTAAACCCCTAACAAGAAACAACACTAACCCCCTAACAACAAACAACCCTAACCAAACAAGAAACAAACCTAACTCACTAACAACAAACAACACTAACACCCTAACAACAAACAACCCTAAACCCCTAACATCAAAGAACACAAACACCCTAACAACAAACAACTCTAACCCCCAACAACAAACACTAACCCGCCAAACAACAAACAACCCTAAGCCCTAAAAACCAAAACCACTAACCCACTAACAACAACCCTAACCCACTAACAACAAACAGCCCTAACAACCTAACAACAAACAACACTAACCCCCTAACAACAAACAACCCTAAACCCCTAACATCAAACAACACTAACCCCCTAACAACACAAAACACTACCACCCTAACAACAAAAACCGCTCAACCCCAACAAGAAACAACCCTAAAACCCTAACAACAAGCACTAACCCCCTAACAAGAAACTACCCTAACCCCGTAACAACAAACAACACTAACCCCGTAACAACAAACAACCCTAACCCCCAAACAACAAACAACCCTAACCCCGTAACAACAAACAATCCTAACACCCGAACAACCAACAACACTAACCCCCTAACCACAATAAACACTAACACCCGAACAACAAAAACCACCAAACCCCAACAAGAAACAACCCTAAACCCCTAACAACAAACAACCCAAACCCCCTAACAACAAACAACACTAACACCCTAACAACAAAAACCAATAAACCCCAACAAGAAACAACCCTAAAACCCTAACAACAAACAACACTAACCCCCTAACAACAAACAACCCTAACCAAACAAAAAACAAACCTAACCCACTAACAACAAACAACACTAACACGCGAACAACAAACAACCCTAACCCCCTAACAACAAACAACAGTAACACCCTAACAACAAAAACCACTAAACCCCAACAAGAAACAACCCTAAACCCCTAACAACAAAAACACTAACCCCCTAACAACAAACAACCCTAACCAAACAACAAACAAACCTAACCCACTAACAACAAACAACACTAACACCCGAACAACAAACAACCCTAACCCCCTAACAACAAACAACACTAACACCCTAACAACAAACAACCCTAACCCCCTAACAACAAACAACACTAACCCCATAACAACAAACAACCGTAAACCCCTATCATCAAAGAACACTAACACCCTAACAACAAACAACCCTAGCCCCCTAACAATAAACACTAACCCCCAAACAACAAACAACCCTAAAAGCTGAAAACCAAAAACACTAACCCACTAACAACAAACAACACTAACCCCCTAAAAACAAACAATCCTAACCCCCTAACAACAAACAACACTCACCCCTAAAAAAGAAACAACCCTAAAACCCTAAAAGCAAACAACACTGAACCCCTAAAAACAAACAACACTAAGCCCTTAACAACAAACAACACTAACACCCGAACAACAACACCACTAAACCCCAACAAGAAACAACCCTAAGCCCCTAACAACAAACAACACTAACCCCCTAACAAGAAACAACCCTAAACCCCTAACAACAAACAACACTAACCCCCTAAAAACAAACAACACTAACACCCTAACAACAACCAACCCTAACCCCCTAAGAACAAACAACACTAACGCCCTAAGAACAAACAACACTAACCCCCAGCAACGAACAATACTGACCCCCTAACAACACAAAACCTAACCTCTTATCAAAAAACAACCCTAACCCACTAACAACAAACAACCCTAACACCCTAACAACAAACAACACTAACCCCCTAACAACAAACAACCCTAAACCCCTAACATCAAAGAACACTAACACTCTAACAACAAACAACCCTAGCCCCCTAACAACAAACACTAACCCCCAAACAACAAACAACCCTAACCCCTAAAAACCAAAAACACTAACCCACTAACAACAAACAACCCTAAACCACTAACAACAAACAACCCTAACCCCCTAACAACAAACAACCCTAAACGCCTAACATCCAACAACACTAACCCCCTAACAACACAAAACACTAACACCCTAACAACAAACAACCCTAACCCCTAACAACAAACAACACTAACACCCTAACAACAAACAACCCTAACCCCTAACAACAAACAACACTAACCCCCTAACAACAAACAAAACTAAACTCCTAACATCAAAGAACACTAACACCCTAACAACACAAAACACTAACACCCTAACAACAAACACTAACCCCCAAACAACAAACAACCCTAACCCGTAAAAACCAAAAACACTAAACCACTAACAACAAACAACCCTAACCCACTAACAACAAACACTAACCTCCTAACAACAAACAACCCTAAACCCCTAACATCAAACAACACTAACCCCCTAACAACACAAAACACTAACACCCTAACAACAAACAACACTAACACCCTAACAACAAAAACCACTAAACCCCAACAAGAAACAACCCTAAACCCCTAACAACAAACACTAACCCCCTAACAACAAACAACACTAAACCCCTAACAAGAAACTACCCTAACCCCGTAACAACAAACAACACTAACCCGGTAACAACAAACAACCCTAACCCCCAAACAACAAACAACCCTAACCCCCTAACAACAAACAATCCTAACCCCCGAACAACCAACAACACTAACCCCCTAACCACAGTAAACACTAACACCCTAACAACAAAAACCACTAAACCCCAACAAGAAACAACCCTAAACCCCTAACAACAAACAACACTAACCCCCTAACAACAAACAACCCTAACCAAACAACAAAAAACCCTAACCCACTAACATCAAACAACACTAACACCCTAACAACAAACAACCCTAACCCCCTAACAAAAAACAACAGTAACACACTAACAACAAAAACCACTAAACCCCAACAAGAAACAACCCTAAAACCCTAACAACAAACAACACTAACCCCCTAACAACAAACAACCCTAACCAAACAACAAACAAACCTAACCCACTAACAACAAACAACACTAACACGTGAACAACAAACAACCCTAACCCCCCAACAGCAAACAACAGTAACACCCTAACAACAAAAACCAGTAAACCCCAACAAGAAACAACCCTAAACCCCTAACAAGAAACAACACTAACCCCCTAACAACAAACAACCCTAACCAAACAAGAAACAAACCTAACCCACTAACAACAAACAACACTAACACCCTAACAACAAACAACCCTAAACCCCTAACATCAAAGAACACAAACACCCTAACAACAAACAACTCTAACCCCCTAACAACAAACGCTCACCCGCCAAACAACAAACAACCCTAAGCCCTAAAAACCAAAACCACTAACCCACTAACAACAACCCTAACCCACTAACAACAAACAGCCCTAACAACCTAACAACAAACAACACTAACCCCCTAACAACAAACAACCCTAAACCCCTAACAACAAACACTAACCCCCAACAACAAACAACACTAAACCCCTAACAAGAAACTAACCTAACCCCGTAACAACAAACAACACTAACCCCGTAACAACAAACAACCCTAACCCCGTAGCAACAAACAACCCTAACCCCCAAACAACAAAAAACCCTAACCCCCTAACAACAAACAATCCTAACCCCCGAACAACCAACAACACTAACCCCCTAACCACAATAAAGACTAACACCCGAACAACAAAAACCACTAAACCCCAACAAGAAACAACCCTAAACCCCTAACAACAAACAACACTAACCCCCTAACAACAAACAACCCTAACCAAACAACAAACAAACCTAACCCACTAACAACAAACAACACTAACACCCTAACAACAAACAACCCTAACCCCTGACAACAAACAACACTAACACCCTAACAACAAACAACCCTAACACCTAACAACAAACAACACTAACCCCCTAACAACAAACAAAACTAAACTCCTAACATCTAAGAACACTAACACCCTAACAACACAAAACACTAACACCCTAACAACAAACACTAACCCCCAAAAAACAAACAACCCTAACCCGTAAAAACCAAAAACACTAAACCACTAACAACAAACAACCCTAACCCACTAACAACAAACAACACTAACCTCCTAACAACAAACAACCCTAAACCCCTAACATCAAACAACACTTACCCACTAACAAC